>NC_137899.1:91602189-92202189 GCF_963455335.1 Martes martes
CTGGGTGGCTCAGTTGGTTAAGCGGCTGCCTTCAGCTCAGGTCATGATCCCAGCGTCCTGGGATCTAGTCCCACATCGGGCTCCTTGCTCGGCGGGGAGCCTGCTGCTCCCTCTGCCTCTGCCTACCACTCTGTCTGCCTTTTTCGCTCTCTCTCTCTCTCTAACAAATAAATAAATTTAAAAAAAAATTAGAATGTTTTTAAAAAAAATTAATGAGTTAAATGTGCAATTCAATAACTTAGAAAAAGAAAACAACACAATGAGAGTAGGAGGAAGAAAATATAGGAACATAAATAAGAGAAAGAGAAAGCTAAAGTAAAAAATAATCCACAAAACCAAATGTTAAGTTCTGTGAAAAGATGGAAGGACAGAAATATTAGTGGAATTTATTCCCATCCTCAGGATGTCCTTCCACGTGCAGTGTGATGAATCCGTGTAACTTGCCTCCACCGCTAATAACTTTACCTTTAGAAGGTAGAATTATTCAGTGCATTTAGAAGGAGTAGTTGGCTGTAGTTAGCCAGTGTCTCTCTGTCTCTCTCTGTTTGTGTCTCTCCTCTCTCACTCATTTTTGTCTTAAGCTCACAGACGTAGTAGGAAAATAAATTAAGAAAATACTGTAAAATAAAGCCACCAAGTTCACAGTCTCTGATAAGCAGAGGTGCTATTACACCGGTGCAGCTCTATAGGAGAAGAGATAGCATGCATGTGCTGATTTCCTCCACCTCCGACCATTTACTGAAAATGCATATGCCTAAATGAACGTCTTGATGGACATTTTAAATTCTTAGGTCATGGATTCTGAATTACTTGAATGATGGCAAGGCTAAAGAAAGATTTTCTCTATTTATGCTCTCTCAATCAGTTCCCATTGAGAATGCACTGTGATCTTCAGCAACTCCAAATATTGGCTTCTGGGAATGTAATTTCGCTTAGGATAACTTCTTTAGGCCCTAAGGATTTTGTGTTATTTGGTGGGTGTAGAGTTGGTGTCATCATATTCTTAGATGTCCTGTTAATTATTTAGGTTCTAAAAATGAGCAGCCTCAGAGAGGTGGCACTGATCAGTTTAACTTCCAAGGACTCAGAGGAGTCCTACCCATTCCTATGGAAGGCTGTCCAGTTCAGGAAAACAGTCTCCATAAAACCATGTTAAGAATTTATTATATCCTAGGCGTTCTTTAAAGGACTTTACATATATTACTTTATGTAAAGCTACAATCACCTTCATGAGGTGGATATGATTATCATTTTCATCTTACAGATTGGGTATCTAAGAGACAAAGAGATTCAGTAGCATACCCATACCTGCCTAATGATCAAGCAGTACCCACTGAACGTGAACCCAGGCAATCAGATCCAGACTCTGTGCTTTTATCCACTAGTTTTGACCACCTGGACAAATGCAAAAAGCTTTGAAATTGAGCAGAAATGAGAAATTGTGATGGACTTGAATTTCTACAGATTATTAATATATAAAGACAATATAATTTAATTTTGGATCTATAAATCTTCTGATCTTTGGACTTTGACTTGCAAGGGGATTTAATGGTTGGATCTTTTTTCTCCCAGGGAATTTGATGATGTCAGGAAATTTATATTCATATCTGAAGCATCTCTGTGCTGCTGGAATTTTATTATTACAGTGTCTTTATGTAGTTTACTATTGAAATATATGTATGATGTCATTTGGTCTCATCGAGGACTTTAGAGAAAGTAGTTGGATGTAATTTGAGAAGGGAAATAGAATAAGGAGTGACTTTTCAGCTTTGAGTACAGAGTGGCCTTGGAGATGATTTAATTAATGCATTCTTCTGACCCATATCCAAGAAGAAAGCCAAATGAGCAGTTGTTAAATGCAGAGTAGCATCAGGAAGGATTATTCTGATGGACAGCTAATCTCTTCCCAAGAGGGAGATAGCACAATCCCAACTAGCCACAGCTTTAATGGTTAAAACAGTGAGTTAAGGGAACAAAACCTAGAAAATACTGGAAGTGGTGATATTTCCACCTTACTCCTGATGGTTACGTCCATGTGAAAGGAGATCCTTGGCATAATTCTTTTGGCTTCTTGCTATCCACTTACTCACTCTATCCAAGAGGAGATGGACTACCCTGTTTGGGGAGATTGGAAGGAGAAAGTGGGCATTTGTGGTCAACACATTACTTTTTTTTAAGGACCCAGCAAATTGTAGATGATAAATATTTTGTGGATCTTTAGGAATGGCTTCATCTAAGGGTTGGAATTCTGATCCCATCCAGCACTGGACGTTGTCATCCTAAGATTCAGTAATAGGAAGTCCACTTTCCTATAGATAAAAGAGATGCTGCTTAGTTACCAGCATTAAAAATTCACAGTGTTTATTTTGTCTTCCATATACTTCCTTCTTCATATTTTCGAAGTTGTCTAGTACTCAGACAAGAAAAAGGAGAACAAGTAATTGTGTCCTTATCAAATAATGCAGCAATAGACTAGTGGCATGATGGATAGGTGGGTGGATGGATGAGTGGGCAGTGGGAGGGAGGGAGAGAGAGAGTGAGAGGAAGAGAAAGAACTTCAAGAAGGATAACTCAGAATCTGAATCTTGCTGATTTGTAGCACAGAATTCCAGAAAGCCCCAGGAACTCTGAAACTCACTTTGGGTAGTTCTAAAAGTGAGGGTGCAGTGGGGCTTGCGACGGTAGAGTTGGTTGAATATTTGTATAAACATTTCATCTACGCGGTGGCTCCGTTCTCAAACCATTGGAAAATGAAATTTGAGAATGAAAGAGAACGAGATTTGTGGGCACCAAACATATGTGAGGCCAGAAATAACATGCAGAAAACAGAGGGATTAAGTGAGTCTCCTTCTTAGATGATATATGCCCTATACTCCTATTTTCTACTTGGATTCGAGAAGATTCTGGTAGCTGAGCTGAGAAAACAGTAATAATAAATCCATCAGGTGAGGATTACCCAGTTGGTGGCTGGTCCAGATCATCCTGCAATAAAGCCAAGCAATGAAAAAATCTGCTTCCAAGTAAGTTTCTGATATTTTTTTTAAAGATTTTATTTATTTATTTGACAGAGAGATCACAAGTAGGCAGAGAGGCAGGCAGAGAGAGAGGGAAGCAGGCTCCCCACTGAGCAGAGAGCCCGACGCGGGGCTCGATTCCAGGACGCTGAGATCATGACCTGAGCCGAAGGCAGAGGTTTAACCCACTGAGCCACCCAGGCGCCCCAAGTTTCTGATATTTTATTCTTAAATAGGAATAGACAGATAAGTTAAATATTTAGCACAAAAGCATAACATGAAATCACAGAGAACTCAAACAAAAAGCAGAAAGAAGGAAACAGGAGGGAAAAACTAATGAGGAAAGTAGGCAAAAATACCCACACACACAGACACAAAGAGGATACAGGAAAAGATAAATTAATTCTATGATTAACATTAATATTAAAATGATCTCCATAACAACTGAAATTACAAACCAGGATATTCAGAAAACAGTTTACAACTCTCTGCTCTCCCCCCAAATCTTAGAAATCAAAAATATACTAGCAGAAATAAAAATGCAAATAGAAGTTTTGAAAAATACAGTTGTGGAAATCCATTAGAAAGTAGAACAATAACAACAAAAAACAAAAGATAGATGATAAGAAAGGTGAGATAATAAAGTCAAGGAATTAGCTGCCAAGTCTAAATATCCAAATATAGAAAGTTTCTGTCGGGGGCGCCTGGGTGGCTCAGTGGGTTAAAGCCTCTGCTTTCAGCTCAGGTCATGATCTCAGGGTCCTGGGATCGAGCCCCGCATCGGGCTCTCTGCTCAGCGGGGAGCCTGCTTCCTCCTCTCTCTCTCTGCCTGCCTCCCTGCCTACTTGTGATCTCCTTCTGTCAAATAAATAAAATAAAATCTTAAAAAAAAAAAAAAGTTTCTGTTGGTGAGAACAGATAACACAGAGGGTAGGAAATTATCAATGATAACTCAAGAGAAAATACTGAAAACAAAGTAACAATTTGTTAATAAAAACCATCTACCAAATGCCCTAGCTCATGACAATCAGACTCATACTGACACACATTATTGTAAAATTTTAAAAACAGGAGAGTAAGAAGATTATCAAAGTTTTCATTACTCTATTACATAGGAATAAAATAAAATAAAAATTTTCCACAGTACTACATATCTGTCTATAATGAACATTGCTCTCAAATTTAAAGGGAAAATTAATTCTACCTAAAATTCTATTCTCACTCAAGCTGTTAGTCAATGTACAAAGTCTCAAACAATTTGCTTCCTGTGTGCTCTTTTCCAGGAAGCAGTGGGAGTAAATATGGAAGAGGGGCATGTGGGTGACTCAGGACATAGGGGTTGTCACGCAGAAGACAGAAGAGAGAACCGTTCACAATGATAAGGAGAGCTGCCAAGTTCACAGCTGTGCAGTTTGCCTTGAGGAAGACCAGTCCACATTGGACTCCATGGTCTCAGTATTGAGGTCTCCAAGGAAAAGATGAGCTTGATGTAAGAATCGTTCTGTAGAATACATTCAGATAAGTGATAGAACTGTAAATCTCATCTGAAAATGCCCAGAAAAAATATTTTGAATTGTCACACTATTTGTTTTTTGACCTCTCTTAATCAAGTACTTTCCGTTTAATGCTTTGGATTTTGTACCATCCTTGTTGGAACCCAACGAACAGAATTGTTCCTACCCTTCCCTCTCTTCCTTAACTCTGCATTAGAAGCTGTCCATGCTGACTGCTTTTTGCATATGACAGTGAATTAGTCAGAAAAATAAGGTAAAAATAAAATATCCCTGCCACCAGCTAGCCAGCTAGCAAGGTGCTAGAATCAATACTGTACTAATTAATGTTAATATTAGGTCTCTAGAGACCCTGTACAGAGGGAATTGACTACTGGTATTTTATAGCTTCCCAGTACTGTGGTGATGGGGGAAAGTAAAGCAAGGATTTTTAGTATCTCCCAAATTTCAGAGAAGAGGTGATTACCTGCCATACTGTGTGCAGGTAGATAGCTGTTCTTCTGGGGAGCTATGCCAGACTTTGAGAGGGATTCCTGTTAGTGCCCAGGATGGCTTTGTGGCCATCTGTCCCATCCTGCAGTGGAACATATAGCTACAGATGTGAATATCACAGGAAAAGAACACATTTATTTATATGCCCTCAAGCACTGTAGATGCGACATCAGGAGACACTTTCTCTGCATCCAGGGGGACAGGCTCACTGGATTGATTTTATGTCCTCAGCTGTCCTTCCTCTGACAGATGTCCCAGAACTGCTTATAAAGTTTTCATAAAGAATTACTCATCATACTTTATTATTTTCACATAACCTAAGGCTTGGTTATTGAATCTTTTCTTTACAAGCCATATTTCTTACAACACAATGACCATTTTTAGTATGTGGGTGTGGTGGCCATGTGCTCTTAGAGACAGAAAGCATGTTTGGTCTCCTGTTTTTCTTGATGTGAAATCCAGCCTCAGCAGCCATTGGTTTTTGCTCTTCGAGGACTCCTGTTTTATCTTTCCATCTCAGCATAAATATATACAATTAGCATTTTTATCATCTTTATATCAAATATACAGCCTCAAGGAGGGAGAGATGACCCACTCACTCATCTTTCTCTTGACAGAGACTATCTGTTTTTGAGGTGAAAAATCAAGGATTAGTCACTACAGGAATTTGACTATCTATAAAACCTTTGTCACAGAGCTGGATGTGCAATGCCCAAAGGAACTTCCCTTGATTCTCGGAGATCAGGATTGCCAAGTAACGAATTATTTTCATGTCTCTTTCACCCTTGCTCCAGAAATGGGATCCATAATTTGGCATAAATACTGTGTGTTTTTATGTGAAGTAAAGCAAAAGGCTAATAAGTTAATGTAAGTAATTACTTGTCCAGGCAGATGCAGAAGTTGCAGCATTTTTCCTTATTGGTGTTTTCTACTTGCCACAAGTTCACTTGGCAATGTTCTGATCCCTGCTATCCCTCCTCACCTGCCACATGTTTCAGACAGAGTTAAGGAAGATAAAACCTCAGCTCCTTTCCTAAGTGTGACTGATGAATGTGGAATGGAAAAGCAGGAGGTAAAGGCCTCACATGATTGTCCCTTACTTCCCCAAATTCAGACTCCACAGACTATTCATAAAGTTGTGAAAAGTCCAGAATATCTCAGTGTGTCCTGCTTTTGCATGTTTCTCCTCTCACTTTATTACTCCTGACTCCTTCTCATGAATGCTAATCATCATGATCTTCAGCAAATAAATCCCTTTGTTTTGAAAAGTAATATGATACTTGGAGGAACAAAAACCAGGTGGGGGCCAACGTGGAGGAGTCACGTCTTTTGTACCTGTTCCATTTGCTTGTTGGAACTCTTGGTCTGTGGAGAAAGGCCAGCCCTCTTCTTAGAGGGTGTTACCAGGATACTCAGGAATAGTTTATCACCAGCCCAAAGATTCCATGTGGTTTTTGGTGAGTCATAGGCTTCTTTACTAAATCTTTGTACTTTCCAAAAAGGAAACATGTGAATAATGTATTCCCACATTCAAACAAGTTGGTCAAAATAGGCCCCAGTTTATACTAATTTTATAATTGAGTGCTGTGTCACAAAATAGGAAATACTCTCAGAATGCAGAATACCTAAAGAGAGGAAATGTTGGAATTTTCAGGAAAGTAGTGAAGACTCTTTTCAGAACAAAATGCAAATGTATATAGACATTATTCTAAATTTAATTTCAAGAGGTTCACAGACTCCTATCATTGATCTGTAGCGCAGCTACCCCTTGGCAGAAGGTAGAACTGCAGTGAATCAGGATTCTTTCGGGAGATACAGATTTCATCTCTTCCCTCCTTCTGGTGTCTTCTTCCCCCCTCTACCTCATACCTCTGCAAACCCAGTGTTTCAGAAACCGGGAAATCTTACTCCCTTAAAAGTCAGATCTGAGTGGATAATGATAAAAAACGAGCAAGTTTCAGTAGCATTGCAGTTACATGAAGGAATGTCCTCCTTCCCCTGTGTTGTGTGTTGAATGAACAGCAGACATTGTTGAGGACTGAGCCATCAAACCAGCAGGGAATAAGGATGCCATCTTTACTTTTCAGGCACCAAATCAGAAGGGACAAATTCATCTGGTGTGCTCTGAGAAAAAAAAACAAAAACAGGTGCCTAATATTAACAACTGCCTTGACGTTAATTCACAGCAATCAGACTAAATTCCAAGGTAAAAGAAAAGGATGAGCTCCAGCATCCTACAGTGCTCTTTTCCTATCCTCCCAAGAGACCTAATGGCCTTTCCCCTCAGTACCCCTCATCACATGGTGCTTAGCTACCTCTGTGGAACCATGAGTTGCCATTGTGTGAATATTTTATTTTTACTGTAAAATTGTGTGTTGTGCTCTACCTCTCTTCTCACTTGCCTGAGTTTCTTTTTTTTTTTTTTTTAAGATTTTATTTATTTATTTGACAGACAGATCACAAGCAGGCAGAGAGACGGGCAGAGAGAGAGAGATGGAAGCAGGCTCCCCACTGAGCAGAGAGCCCGATGCGGGGCTCAATACCAGGACCCTGGGATCATGACCTGAGCTGAAGGCAGAGGCTTTAACCCACTGAGCCACCCAGGTACCCCGACTTGCCTGAGCTTCTAAAACAGCAATGATGCCACTGAAAATCTTAATCTGCTTATCCACTGCATCTGAAAACCCCTGCCGTTCTTTGTGAATCAATTTTTGAACTCTTTTCCCCTTTCTTTCTTTGTTTCGGGGGGAAAAAATAATGTTTTAGCTACTTATTAACTCACTTTTATGGGCCTTTCTCTGTCTCATCAATCCAACACATATCTAATGGATGTTGCTGTGTGCCTGGCAGTGCTCAGATGCAGGCTCTGCAGCATGGAGAACAAGGAATCTCCTGCCAGAGCTAGAGACTATGGGAGATTAAAGACAATAAAACAATAAACTTTATAATAAGCAAGATATGGTGATGACCTTTAAGGGGATGAGGCAGTGCTTGGGCTGTGTTTGCTTGGGTGGTTAGAGGAAGCTTTCAGTGAGGCTGGAATGAGAGAGAGGAGAAGCCATGAGAATATTTGTAGGTAGATCACTGCAGACAGAGAAGGCTTTTTCCACCTTGGCACTATTGACATTTGGGGGCAGATCATAACTTGTTATGGGGGCTGTTCTGTAGTTGCAGTATGTTTAGCAGCATCTTGGCCTCTACTCAGGAGATGCTGTTAGTCCCCCACCCCAGCTGTTAAACCAGAATGTCTCTGGACATTGCCAAATGTCCCACTGGAGGCATAAAATTGCTTCCAGGTGAGAACCACTGGGAAAAAAGCATTATAAAGTGCAGAGGTGATAAATAGTAACAAGGTAAAGAGGCATATAAAAAGCTAACATTTCTGGAAGTAGTGATTCAAGATAAGAATGGGAAGAGAAAGGTCTGGTTTTAGGTGGGGGCCAGATCACATTACAGCCTTGCAGATTTCACCTTTGGTACAGGTAGAAGACATTAGTGGATCGAATAAGGCAAATTCTCATACATCTGCATTTTAACATCACTTTGGCTGCTATAGGTAATTCTGCCAATGCCTTACTTTACCAACTTATTTGAATTAATAGATTGGCTACCCGAGTTCAAAGCTAAAACTTACTTTAGATTTTTGGTAATAAATTTTGTTTTCATTTTGTAGAGTTAGATTTGCTACGTGAGTAGTCTAGGGGCTTTTCCCTGAAGATACTACATAATTAATTAGGAAAAGCATCAAGGTGTGCTGTCCTGGGCCATGCAAAAAGTGACATAGCCATGATTAGATGTTAACATACCTTTTCACTTTATTATTACTCTAGATTAAATAAAAATGGAGGAAAACCTGAATATAGCCATTTACCATCTACTAAATTACTGTGTACTGTTGAAAAAAAGTAGAATTTCAATTACTGATGGGATGCTCATACAATTGGGCTCGTTGTTTCTTAAGTTCAGTTGAGTCAACCTGACCCAACAGATGTGAAATTTCAAAGTAATGTGCCAGACTGCCAAGTAGACGTTTCTCAGGAGCTGTCCTGGCATAGAGAGAGCTCTCCAGTTCACAAGGAGGATAGAAACAGGTTGAGAGGTGAGAGGCCGACCTGTGGGTATGTGGGGAGTTGCCACCCATGTCTGTACACCTACCCTACTGAGAATGAGGCTGGGGAGTCCCTTCTGTCCTCAAACTGGGTGGCAGGCAGCCTTAAGAAACCACTCTGCAGTTAGGATGCTCAGTAGATAAAGTGTCTGACACAAGTCTGGCTTATCTCAGGGAGAGAGATAGTAGTTACTGGCCTGAAGCATTGAGTGAGAAAGGGAGAGAGAGATTGATTGGGGATGTCAGTGCAAACTGCACTCTCACCGAAGACTGAAGGCAGCAACTTAAAGAATGCATGAATTCTTCCCATGAATTTTCCCAAGCTCCAGAGTTGAAGGAGAGAGGTGACATGGAATCTTTTCACACCTCACCCCCTTAAAATACCGGGAATAGTGATGAGGATTTCAACAGGCAGATTTGTGTGTGGAGTGAATCCAGGAGAACACAGAGGCTAAGCTGGGAGCATTTGCCTGATAAGGAAGGTGTACATCGTCCCAACTAGAGCAGCCCTGTGGTGAGGAAAGTACCCAAGAAAGAGAGGTTTCAATATCTGGCAGGCTCAGCAGCTCTGGTCAGCTAGTCACTCCTATTATAAAAGCTGCATGCTTTCCTCCCTCCATTCAATCCAAAATGAACATAAAGCCTTGACTTGCAAGAAAGAGAAGGTAGAACAGGCTAAGAATGGGTCCAGGGGATGGTTCCAGATTCAGTGTTCTCATAAAACAGAGGACCAGCCTTTCTCATTAGCAAATAGAGACTGTGCATTGTGACTTATAGTATGTTAATTCAGTTTTAAAAGATAGCAGAAAACAAATATATTTAATTTCATTACATCATCCTCATCATGCTTACTCAGCATCTCAAGTTATAAAGTTATGCAGCTGTTAACAAATTGCTCTTTATTCTAGAGTGTTCCCACATGATTGAGGAAACAGATCACTTTTGCTAACCTGGAACACTTGTCATTCCAGTGATACCAGCTTTTGTCTGGAGACAGCTAGGATCAAGTTAAGATTTTTTTTCTTACATTTTAGGGCATTCATTTATTTATATGTTGGGTGCCTGGTAGTTGCTGGGTACTGTTTTCAGTAGTCTTGGCTTGAGATGCTAGGTATTTACCTCACCATGGACTCTAGCACGGAGGGAAACGGCAGACTTGTGGGCTCAGGAGACCATGTTTCAGGGCTGTGGAATGCTCAGGAGATACTCAGTAAACAGTGGTGCCCAGGGGCACTGTCCAGGGGACAGAGTGGAGAATTAGGCTAAATTGGTGGTTCCCTGGGGATGTGTCCATTTTTCGCACTCTCCTTCCAGTCTTTGATTCTCTCTCTCTAAAAAATGAGACCTGTCTACTTTCTCTACTTTGTAACTTAATCTGTAATAAAAGAAAATATTAGGAGAGGTATTAGTCAAGACACATTTTAGAAAGAAGCCACGGATAATAGCAGATGTCACAGAAGAATGTGGGTTGAATTGGGTCTCTCCAAGGAATATATTGAGGTCCTAACTCCCCCCACCTTGCCCCAATCTTACCTGTAACCGTGACCTTATTTAGAAATAGTCTTTGTAGATGTAATCAAGTTAAGATGGACCACACTTGGATTAGGGTGGGCCCTAATCCAACGACGGGGGTTCATATAAGTAGAGGAGATGGGGGTACACAGATAGGGAGATACAGACATGCAGAGGGAGGAGTGCTGGGGAAAATGGAGCTGGAAATTGGAGTGGTGTGACTATATACCAAGGGCTGCCGAGGATTGCTGGCGGCCACGAGAAGCTGGGAGAGGAGCATGGGGCAGTTTTCTACCTCAGATCCTTCCAATGGACTGGTTCTGCTGGAACTTGGATTTCAGAGTTCTAGCTTCCACAACTGTGAGAAAATATATTTCTTTTGTTTTAACACATCCAGTTTGTGGTAATTGTTACAGCAGACCTAGGAAACTAATACAGATGGTAAAGGCAGCAAAAAAAAAAAAAAAAGAGAGAGAGAGAGAGAGAGAATGAGTGTGGACTATACTGACTTCCCTTTGAACGTGCTGCCATCAAACTTAACTTTGTTTTGTAAGATCTAATAATATGTTCTGTAAGTCACCCGTCAGATAAGTCACAGTTTAGTAAGCAGGAGTAAATGCTCAGAGGAGAGCACAGGAGCAGTAGCACGCTATCTATGCTTTTTATGCATATAAAAGTATCTATAAACTAGTAGATGCTCTAAAAACAACAACAACAAAAAAAACCACGGTTGCTCTTAGGCTTTCATTTCTCTTTGTGATTAAAAAAAATAACTAGCTGTTTATATGTAATTAATTTATTTTGTATTGGGAAATATTTTTCTTGTTTGGTTTCTGGGTCCCGATTAAGTTCCTTTTTGATAGAATAGATTCTTACATTATCTGAATTTTTATTAGGATGAGTATGTATTACTTCTGTAATCAAGAAATAAAAATAATTTCTAATTCAAAAACAAAAGGTTATGATCTGCTAGGTATGCAGACTTGTTTTTCCTTGTTTTTCTTTGTAAAGTGCCCAAACTAAATGTTAGCCAGTAGGGCACTTAATTTCTTTTAATGGCTAAGAAGGTAGCAGGGATGAAAGAAAGATGAACTACTGGGACTTCATCAAGATCAAAAGCTTTTGCACAGCAAAGGAAACAGTCAACAAAACCAAAAGACAACTGACAGAATGGGAGAAGATATTTGCAAATGACATATCAGATAAAGGGCTAGTATCCAAAATCTGTAAAGAGCTTATCAAACTCAATACCCAAAGAACAAATAATCCAATCAAGAGAAGGGCAGAGAACATGAGCAGGTATTTCTGCAAAGAAGACATCCAGATGGCCAACAGACACATGAAAAAGTGCTCCACATCACTCGGCATCAGGGAAATACAAATCAAAACCACAATGAGATGCCACTTCACACCAGTCAGAATGGCTAAAATTAACAAGTCAGGAAATGACAGATGCTGGCGAGGATGCAGAGAAAGGGGAGCCCTCCTACATTGTTGGTGGGAATACAAGCTGGTGCAACCACTCTGGAAAACAGTATGGAGGTTCCTCAAAAAGTTGAAAATAGAGCTACCCTACAACCCAGCAATTGCACTACTGGGTATTTACCCTAAAGATACAAATGTAGTGATCCAAAGGGGCACGTGCACTGGAATGTTTATAGCAGCAATGTCCACAATAGCCAAACTATGGAAAGAACCTAGATGTCCATCAACAGATGATTGGATAAAGAAGATGTGATATATATATACAGTGGGATACTATGCAGCAATCAAAAGAAATGAAATCTTGCCATTTGCAATGACATGGGTGGAACTAGAGGGTATTATGCTGAGCGAAATAGTCAATCAGAGAAAGACAATTATCATATGATCTCACTATGATATGAGGAATTTGAGAAGCAAAGTGAGGGATAGGGAAGGAAAAAAATGAAACAAGATGGGATCAGGATTTTGTCAAATGCTTTTTCTGCATCAATTGAGAGGACCATGTGGTTCTTCTCTCTTCTCTTATTGATTTGTTCTATCACATTGATTGAGATACCACCTTGCACCAGTTAGAATGGCCAAGATTAGCAAGACAGGAAACAACGTGTGTTGGAGAGGATGTGGAGAAAGGGGAACCCTCTTACACTGTTGGTGGGAATGCAAGTTGGTGCAGCCACTTTGGAGAACAGTGTGGAGATTCCTCAAGTAATTAAAAATAGAGCTTCCCTATGACCTTGCAATTGCACTACTGGGTATTTACCCTAAAGATACAGATGGAGTGAAAAGAAGGGCCATCTGTACCCCAATGTTTATAGCAGCAATGGCCGCGGTCGCCAAACTGTGGAAAGAACCAAGATGCCCTTCAGCGGACGAATGGATAAGGAAGATGTGGTCTATATACACTTTGGAGTATTATGCCTCCATCAGAAAGAATGAATACCCAACTTTTGTAGCAACATGGACGGGACTGGAAGAGATTATGCTGAGTGAAATAAGTCAAGCAGAGAGAGTCAATTATCATATGGTTTCACTTATTTGTGGAGCATAACAAATAACATGGAGCACATGGGGAGATGGAGAGGAGAAGGGAGTTGAGGGAAATTGGAAGGGGAGATGAACCATGAGAGACTATGGACTCTGAAAAACAACCTGAGGGTTTTGAAGGGGCAGGGGGTGGGAGGTTGGGGGAGCCAGGTGGTGGGTGTTAAGGAGGGCACGTATTGCATGGAGCACTGGGTGTGGTGCAAAAACAATGAATACTGTTACACTGAAAAGAAATAAAAAAAATTTTTTTCTACAGGCAAAAAAAAAAAAAAAAAAGATGGGATCGGGAGGGAGACACACTATAAGAGACTCAATCTCACAAAACAAACTGAGGGTTGCGATGAGGAGGAGGGTAGGGAGAGGGTGGTTGAGTTATGGACGTTGGGAAAGGTATGTGCTATGGTGAGTGCTGTGAAGTGTGTAAACCTGGTGATTCACAGACCTGTACCCCTGGGGCTAATAATACATTATATATTAATAAATATATATATTAATATATACATGTTAATATACATTTATATATATTATATATATAAAGAAAGTTGACTGGCATATAAATAATTTTTCCATAAAAAAGTTATTTTAAGTATTTTTGTTTGTACTATATATTTATATTTCTGAGCATATAAAAAGGAAAAATAAGAACAAGACTGACTGGATACACACAGAAAATATTGAAATGAGTAAATGTTAGGTGAGTGATACTTTTTTTTTAAGATTGTGAAAAAAGGTAAGAAAAATTTATTTTACAAAGTCAACGTTTAGCATATATTCACAAAAACTAAGTAAATTCAGTTTATAGCTTTGGGTTTTCTAAAGCCAGAACAGAAGAGGAAGGTCATTTCTTTTTAGGTGTTTTGTCTACAATTAAAATAAGCTCTTACCAGGTTTTTATAGATGTCATAACCTGAACCAAAGAGAGTTGGAAAGGAGCAAGTCATTTGAGAGAAGTATTTACTAGTTTAATAACGCTGGAAATCTATTTGTCGTCTTCTGCAGAACCAGCACTGGGGAGCACTTGCTTCCTCCACCCCTCCAGTGGTTTCCGTGGGTTTTCCTGGCACAGATTCTCTTCCTGCCACACTGTCCCTGCCATCTTTTTCAGCGGATAGATACACCTACTATTTTCCCCTTAAAATGCCTCAGTGATCTGCGTACATCCCTCCTCTTTAAATTTCCACGCCTGATTTAGGACATTACACTATTCACTCAGTGCTTCCAGGTGCAGTAGTGACCTATATATTTGTTAACTGGATGGAAGGGGTCCATTCATAATATATTTGCATCTCAAATCATCGTGACTTGCACTGTAAATATCTTACCATTGTATTTGTCAGTTATACCTTGACAGTGCTGGGGGGAAAAGAAATCACCTCACATTTCACATTTCACAAGGATTCAGTGTAGCTAAATGTTTCTAAATGGTTGGAAAGGATGATCCAAAAGTAGAAAGCAATGCAAGTAAAAGGCAAGAAGGTGCTCTCATTGCCCAGAACCCCTGAGGGAAACACCTGGGTTACCACAACACACAGCAAGGAGCTGGGAGCCTACAGGCCCTCCAGGACTGCTGTGCTCACAGCTGACATCACAGCGGCTCCCAGAGCTGGAAGCAGATCAATACGACTTCTTTCTCTTGATTTCCAATCGGCTGCCAAAACTGTCCTTTGGCAGAATTTAATCAAAATCCAGTTAGCAAAGGAGTCCAGGAAAAATAGTTTGGAGGCTTCAGTCCTTGACAGAAGAGAGAGAAAAATGAAAAGGCATGTGTGGGGCTGGGAGCCAAGAGGGAACTAACCCATGCACCCAGAGCAGATCACAATAGAAAGGTGGGGCAAATGGTTCTGCCCCATTTACTCTGTAGGCCGCTGTGTAGCTTGGGTAGCCTGACAGCTCCTGCAGATAGGCCAGTGGTTCCCAAAATGTTGCTGTGCCTTGAATCACCTGGGATCTTAAAAAAAAAAAAAAGAGTACCCAAGCCTGGTTTCCACCCCCTAGATGTTCTGATTTAATTGATGAGGAGTATAACCTGAACATCAAGATTTGTGAAACCTCTCAAGTGATTCTCATGTTCAGTACGTTGGGGGGCTGGTGCCATCGGTGATAGCAGCAACCGGGGTGTCTGGAGAGCAGGGCACAGCCACAGTAGTGCCTCTGTGAAAAATTGGAAATTTTCACCTGGAACTTGAGAAGCTTTGCAGGGGTACTGTTGTCACACATAAGGCAGAGAGAAACCGCAGCAGGGTCAAGATACCTTGAAATAAAGACAGTGCTAATATATGAAAATCAGGTTCATAATTCAATAAGTTACATGATTATTACCATTACCCTAGATTTCTCTAGAGTGCCAAACATTCAAGGTAGTGTTTTCCTTTTTCTTTCCTTTTTTAAAATTAAGGTACTCAACATACAGTACATCATTAGTTGTTTTTTTGTTTGTTTGTTTGTTTATTACTATGTTCGGTAAGCCAGCATATAGTACATCATTAGTTTTTGAGGTAGTGTTCAACGACTCATCAGTTGCATATAACGTCCAGTGGTCATCACCACATGTGCCCTCCTTAATACCCATCACCCAGTTACCCCGTCCCTCACACCCCTGCCTTCTTTAACCCTCAGTTTGTTTCCAGGAGTCCAGAGTCTCTCATCTTTTGTCTCCCTCTCTGATTCCTTCCCATTCAGTTTTCCCTTCCTTCCTCTGTAGTCCTCATGCTATTCTTTATGTTCCACATATGACTGAAACCATATGATAATTGTCTTTCTCTGCTTGACTTATTTCACTCAGCATAATCCCCTCCAGTCCCATCCATGTTGAAGCAAATGGTGGGTATTCATCCTTTCTGATGGCTGAGTAACATTCCATTGTATGTATGGACCACATCTTCTTTATCCATTCATCTGTTGAAGGACATCTTGGCTCCTTCCACAGTTTGGCTATTGTAGACATTGCTGCTCTTAACAATGGGGTGCATTGCCCCTTCATTTCACTACATCTGTATCTTTGGGGTAAATACCCAATAGTGCAATTGCTGGATCGTAGGGTAGTTCTATTTTTAACGTGTTGGGGAACCTCCATACTCTTTTCCAGAGTGGCTGTACCAGCTTGCATTCTCACCAGCAGTGTAAGAGGGTGACTCTTTCTCCACATCCTTGCCAACATTTGTTGTTCCCTGTCTTATTAATTTTGGCCATTCTAACTGATGTAAGGTGGTATCTCAGAACTTCTCAAACTCAGCACCCAAAAACCAAATAATCCAGTCGAGATATGGGCAGAAGACATGGACGGACATTTCTCCAAAGACATACAGATGGCTAATAGGCACATGAAAAAATGCTCCACATCATTTGCCAGCAGATAGTGTTTTTTTATGTAGAGGTTAGGTTTATATATTTATAATATGGTTAGTATTACATTCAGCGAATTTACCTAGCATCTTCAGGAAAATATCTCTTACACTTTTGAAGAGCATCCTAAATGAAAAAAATGTTGTAGACTAAGGTAGAGTGATTATTGAACTTTGGGACAGACCAAAGCACTGAGTTACAGTCTATGATTTGCCTTTATCTAATTATGTATTCCAGAGTAAGAGGTTAAACCCTCTGGACCTCTAAAAAAAATCAATAGATGAGGTATGAGAACCCTTCCAGCCCAAATATTCTGGATTGTTCTGTCATTTAGAGTATGTCTTTATCATAAGATACTTTGAGTAGTTTTTGCATTTTTAACTTCCTTCTTAAGCCCTCTCTAGGAAGGAATTGTTCGCTTACAGGTGGGTGGTTCAGAATTCCAATAGTCTCACTTCTGAATTAGTTCGTCTCAGATTACAGAGTGACTGCATAACTGGCTGTAGTAGTTCTCTCCATACTGTACTTGTTTTGGGGGGCAAGAGAAAAAAGGAAGACAAGAGTTGTTGGGTGTAAGAGAGAATTCAGGCTCTACAGTCATGCACACAAACGTTTGGCCTCTTCAGAGCACTTATGTGGTGTTCTGTAGATAACACAATCAGTTTTAGGTATAATTAAAAAATAAGTTTAGTACAATATTATTAATTTAGAATATAAATGCAAGGTTTTTTTGAAATGATTATGATTTTTTTCCAAGAGTGAACAGAAAAATAAATGTATCTTCTGTTTTGGTGATGGAAAATTTGTGCATTGAATCAGGTTCTGCTTGCATTTCTTATTCTTTACTTACACTGAGTGAAAAAAGCCTAAAGTTACAATCACAGATCACTGGGAAAGGCAGCCAGTGTAAGATGGCTCTGTCAGATAGTTCTGGATAGTTGGATTCACATGGCCTCAGCTTCTTTTCTCATTGCTCCTCCCTGGATGCCAAGTTGGTAGGCATGTTTCAGACAAAAGCTTTTAAGTTGACTAGTTCAGTTCAAAAGATAATGAATGGCAAATGGATTCCCAGTCCACTCTTTGGATGGATTCAATGCTCAAGAGGGTTTCTTATGTTTATAGTGTCATTTGGGTTTGATTTTAAAATATGCTTAATAATTTATCATCAATTTCTTACTTTAGTCAGTTAAAAAAGTACATACGGTTAGGAAAAAATAAAATTTTCAGCAATCTAGTTATTTATTTTCTGTGATAGCTAATTTTATTTGTCAAGTTGACTAGACCAACAGAACCTGTATTATTTCTTGCTGTATCTGTGAGGGTATTTCTGGATGAGTGGATTCAGTAAAGTAGACTGCCCTCTCCAGTGTGGTAGGCCTCATCCAATTCATTAACTGACAGCCTGAAAAGAACAAAAGGCAGAGGAAGGAGGAATTTGCCCCTTTCTCGTGCCTCACTGGTTGAGTTGGGACATCTCATCTATTTTCCTGCACCCAGGACTGGGGTTTGTGCTATTGGTTCCCCTGAATCTCAGGCCTTTGGACTCAGACCGAATTAGACCATTGGCTTCCCAGCATCTCTGGCTTACAGACTTGCTTGAATTTCTTATTGTATTGACTTTGAGTTTATGGGTTAACTGTAATGGAAAAATGAGTTTTCCTTGTGAAATATTTTAAGAAAATAATATATATGTAATTCTCTGTGTTTCCCTTTCAAAAAACCATCACTAAGTGCTTAGAAGAGTCGAAGGATGAGAGAATGAAGATAAAGTGAAGGAGCATGGGTGAAGAATGTGGTTGATTTCTTGGGTGTTATTCATACTGGCCTTAGCCAGAGAATTGTCTTTTGATTAGTTGAGTATTCAGAGCTGAATCGTGGTTGGCTTTGTGTTTGCTGAACACTAAAAGTAGAAAAAATAAGGAAAATTAATAGATTGTCATAGTCTTCATAGTTCAAATCTCTTTTTTCAAGGTTTTTACTCATTTGAGAGAGTGAGAGAGGGAGAGAGTGCACAAGCTGGCAGGGAGGGGCAGAGGGAAAGGAGAAGCAGGCCCTTCCTGCTGACTGGGGAGCCTTATCTGGGGCTCCATCCTACCACCCTGGGATCATGACCTGAGCTGAAGGCAGATGCTTAACCAACTGAGCCACCAGGTACCCCTGCTTCAAATCTTCCAATGCTTCTTGAGGGAATAATCCCATAATTCCCTAACCCTACTAAGCTTTTTCCTCAATCATTTGATACTTGTTTGCATTTTGGTTCCTCTGATCTAACTAGTTTTGCTGAAAATGCTTCTAGGAGGGGAAATGCAGAACATTCTAAGGTATACGGAATTTTTTTTTTTTTTCTTAAAGGGAAGGGGAGAATTTTTTCTCTTAAATTTTGTAAAAGGTAGCTTTTAATATGATTATTATTCATAGTTTGCTTTCGTAATCCTAACTTCAGTTTAGTACTCCTCAGGTCTTTGATTCCTGATTATCAGCGTGCATTAGAGAATTATATTGAAGATACATTGTTTCAGATGTGTGAGCACCACTGAAAACCACATTTATGTATGTATATATCTTTTCCATTTCTAAGTCCTTGAAACACTTCTCCTTTTATTGTTTCTTTATTAGAAAAATCTGGGTTAACTTCTAAAGCATCTTTAACAGCATAGAAAACACATCAAGAAACAAATCCCTTGGAGCGCCTGGGTGGTTCAGTGGGTTAAAACCTCTGTTTTCGGCTCAGGTCATGATCCCAGGTTCCTGGGATTGAGCCCCACATCAGGCTTTCTGCCCAGCGGGGAGCCTGCTTCCCCCTCTCTCTCTGCCTGCCTCTCTGCTTACTTGTGATCTCTCTCTATCAAATAAATAAATGATATCTTTTAAAAACAACAACAAATCCCTCAATGAACTATAGAAAAAACATCAATACAGGCGTTTCATTCTTATTTTACTTTCAGTATGATAATTTTTCTCCCACAATGAATGCTGACCCTGATTATGAAGCACCCAGGCTGAGAGCAAGGGTTGAGGGTGGTAAAAATGAGGTTTGTGTGTGTCTGGGTTTTCCTTAGAAGAAGAAAATTTACAGGTACAATAGTTTTTTGTCCAGACAGTAGGGTTTTGTTTTTGTTTTTTTTTTTCCTTGACCTAGTGTGCTTGCAGAGTCCCTGGAATAGAACCTCCATTTTACGTAAAGAGCTATTTACCTAGTTTCAGCTTCTAGGAAATTTCCTTATTGAGATGCTCACTGATCCAACTGTGCCATAGTCCTTAAATTAAGCAACCTGCTAACCACCTGACAGGGCTGGTCCTACTCCCATTTCTAGCTGCCTTTGGAAGTGTAAAACTTTGGAAGTCTTGCTGAGAAAACTCCCTTACTTGACGGTCCTTTTTTTTAAGCCTGTCATGAATTGCAGCGATGAAGCTTGGTCAGCTTTCATAAACAATCTGTTTTATGCTGTCAAGAACTTTCTCTGTGTTCTGATAATTTAACCACATCTTTTTTGTTTTTTGCACCACAGATTTAGTGGTGCATAGTTGCTTTTAGAGTTTTCTCACATTTGAGGAAGATTTAAAGAAGGAGGAGAGGTAGTCAGAGATGTTAGTCAACCATCCTGAAGAATCTCTAATAGGAATTTGGAAAATGGAAACCAAACACTTAAAATCCTACTGACTAAAAGAACAAATGTTTTCCCTCAGTAAACTGTGGGTATTTTTTTTCAAAAGATAAATACTAAGCTAAAATTTACTTATGAGCAGATGGAATATCTGTGGTGGAGACAAAACCCCAGAGGAGGCAAGAAGTGATAGAATCCAGCATTTAGGGGAAAGAACTAGAGAAGTGGAAAACATTAATTCTTTGAGAATTGAAAGGTTAACTTTAGAGATAGTCATTTACTTTAGGGAAGACAGTGCATTGTAAAGCTCCTGCAGATTGGTTTCATCTTCTCAATTCAGTAAAAGCTTAATTGTTAATTAAAAGCTAAGGGGAGAAAAATGGAGAACTTGGAAAGAAAAAATCTTAAATTATCCTTTTAGGGAATTTTTTAAAAGATATACTTATTTGAGAGAGGGAGAAAGTGCAGAGGAGGCATAGAGGGAGAGAATCCTCAAACAGACTCCCAGCTGAGAAGAGAGCCTGCCCCAGGGCTCTATCCCAGGACCCTGATATCATGACTGAGCTGAAACCAAGAGTCAAGAGTCAGGTGCTTAACCAGGAATGTATTTTAAAAGCCAGATAAGGGATGTCTGGGTGGCTCATTAGGTTAAGGTTCTGTCTTTGGCTCAGGTCCTGGTCTCCATAAGGTCCTGGGATCCAGCCCCTCACGGGTCCAGCTCCTTGCTCAGTCTGCTTCTCCCTCTGCCCCGTACCCCGCTCATGGTCGCTCTCTTTCTCTAATAAATAAAGAAATCTTTTTTTAAAAAGCCAGATAAGTCTAGAATTTTGAGAACAGTATAGTATTGGTAATAATGCCATGTGATACAATCTGAGAGAGAAAGAAAGAATAAATAGGAAGAGTAGCCCAACAGATGCCAGGAAAGTTGAGGGAGGTAGGAAAGTCAGTGGTATAACACGGGGAACACTAGTAGGGGAGCACATAGTATAAGGAAAGTATCTAATCTGGCAACCAGAGGGCTAGTGGGCTGGTTACAGGGAACTGGGGAAATAAGGTAAGCTGATAATATTAAAATAGGCAAGTTTAATTAATTAATCAAATTAATTTAAATGGATTGATTTGAAATCAATATGCTAATTTTTATTAAAATAGACTTTTTTTCTCAACTTTGCAGCCATTTATAATGGGAAAAATGAGAGTATCTCCTATGCTTTAAGGATCTTTCTCTTTTTTGCCTTAATTATTTTCTTCTGGATTGTTTCTGCCACCAAGAGCCTGCTTATTGCTGTGCAAAGCTCAACCACGGTCAAGTCAGGTGTATATCGTTCTAGCTCCTTACTGTCCAGTGATGTGTGGCCCTGCCATTGCTGCTGCTCTCATTCCTGTGCATCCATCTCCATGCCCATCACACTCATCTTCATACAGAGAATCACAGTTAGCTGTCTCACCCTTCCTTTCTCCGTATTTCATATCTTAGTTGTCCCTTTCCTTTAGAGAGATAGCAGTCATTTTTCAGAAAACTTCGATGACTTCTTAGCACGTAAGGGATCAAATCCAGACTCCTCAAGTAGGTACTTAAGTATTTGCCCTATTTTCTATTTACTACCCTCCTTGTCTACCTCCCTGACCCATTGCCACCATCCTTTCCAACTCCGCTGTCTTTATTTCACATGAAATGGCTGTGCCAAGCAGACTGCTTTCCTTCTTGACACTGGCCACTCTTGGATATCCTCACCTGCACTTTGGTCATAAAATACTCTTACCTCCACATATGCAGTTGAAGCGCACCGTGCAAAATACATTTTCTCAACTTCTCAATGACAGTTCCCTGTCTATTGTGGCCTATAGGGATAGTGTGCTTCTCTAGGACTATTATTAATTTTGTTTTCTAAATGAGGGGAGTGTGTGGCATTAGTTTAACTTCTTATGAAGCAATTCTTTGAAGTACCTTTTTAAACATAAGTTTGTCATTTAGGGGCAGAAGTTCCCTGACAAAATCTTTCTGACTTCAGTTTTCCCCAGCATTTGTGGAATGTACAACCCAGAGAAAACTGAAAGTAGAGAACTTTAATTTAGAATAGGTCAAGTAATATTTTTTTTTCATTCTCAGTTGAAGAAAGAATAGCATAAATAAATACATAACATGAAAGAGTAACATAAATACATAGCATAAATAAATTAAAAATTAAAATTAAAATTAAAAATTACTGCTCTTCTAAAAGATTGAACTACATTTGCAATCTTCCCCTATTTGAAAAACACTCTTAAGACTCAACTTCTGTGTTTTGGGTTATAACACTGGAGGATTCAATAACATAGAATCCTGCTTTTGTTGAAGTTAGAGGAATAATATCATTCCATTTCTTTCACCCTAAAATTTCTGTGTATGAAATTGGTGTGATGGGTCAGTTGAAACTAGCTAATTCAAAAGAAGAAAAAATGCTATCTTTTTTTAATGAAAAATCTTTTGTACTGTTTTTAAAAATAGTACAATACATTGGGAAAACTACAACATTCAGTGTTGTATGGAACTCAATTAATCTGTAAGCCATTAAGTAAATGAAATCTTACAGTGTTTCCTTGCTTCTCTGAAGTATCAATACATTATAGCAGTCTGGCAAGGCTCTCAGCCATTACAAATAATAGAGTTAGAGTTGCCCACACACTCATCACTCTCAGGGAACATCCCTCTGCCTGAGTTTCCTTTTACAGAAAGAAAACTATGCTCCTGATTGAAAGGGAGGGAAGGAGAGAGAGAGAGAAAAGAAGAGAGAGACAGACAGGAGGAGAGAGAGAGAGAACATTTACGTTTTACTTTATTTATGGGAATCTTTTTGCAACAACCTATTGGGTCTGCCTGTGCCCTCCAAAATTCACCATGGAAACCATTTGCTTTGTGTGAAAATAAAGAGTGGCACCTTTTACACTCCTATAAAAGACCTTCTGTAGAATGTAATAGGTTTGAGAAGGTTGAGAGGAAGATCTTAAAGGTCAGTGACCTAGAGATGTTGCAGAGGCTTCTAGAAATCCCAGGTAAGTGTCCATAGTTGGCACACCATCATTCAGTTAGTAGCGACATGTGCTTGCTTCCCAGTTTCCTATTTTTTCTTTTGTTTTTTAAAGGAAATGTACTTTGTCAAATATGAAGAAGGAAAGCTTGATTCCACAGACTAGAAAAGTAAAAAAACACATTGGATATTATTTGAAAGTGTAAAATCTGTATATTATTTGTATATCATCTTTCATTATATTACCTATTTTATTTTTAGCATTTACCAAATTTGATAGAGAATTGGACTGATAAGAGTGAAATAAAGAGAGACAAGAAGAGTTCTGGCCTCCAAAGCAGGGAAGACAATAGACTGTGGGCGTCTGAAACAGCGTGACCATAAATAAGGGGGGTTATTTTTATAGTGTAGGGGATCCAGGGCTTTGTGTATGATAGTACAGAGAGGATTTATTATTAGCAATGGGAAAAACAGATTTCCAAATTTAGAGACCACTCAACATTCATGAACTTGGAAATTCCAGGCAAACTTGAAACCTCTTGTTGGCATCTGAGTTGATTTATCCTTGGCAAGAGACTATGTGTTTCTTTTGTTTCTTTTTTCAGCAGAATAAAATAGTTGCCTCAAACAAAACTTAAATTAGTGCTTTCTTCAAGTTCTTTTATATGTATATATATGTGTGTATATATATAACTATACAAAAATATACGTGTACATATACACATATATAGTAGATGCTATACATATAGCCATTGTATATTAAGTACAGATAATAAAAATCATAAAATAATAATAAAAATGCATACTTAATGTTAATACCTAGTGTGTACCCTTCTGGATCTCCCATTTTCCTCCTCCTCTTTTTTCTCTCCATCCCTCCATCTCTGTCTCTCCTTGGGAGTTAGGTGAATAAGTTTCTCTCTCTTTCAGAGTTATATGAATAACACATACAGAAATATATTTTTTTAACAAAATAAAATCACACCACCATATATTTCTGTAACCTGCTTTTTTAGTCAATAATTTTCATCTTTTTAAAAATTACAATGCTATATCCTTTGGTAATCAGAAAGGAGGTCTCAAAGCAAGAGAATAGATGACAATAAGGAGCAGGAATAAACAATAACAACCTACATACTTAATTTGGTAAATATATTTAATCTTAAACATGTATTTATAAACACAATGATAGAAGCAAAAAGACAGACTATTTAAAATCATGTGCATTTCAGGAAGTGTTTAAAATTATTTCACTGCCTGTATAGCTGACATGTAGTTTTTCTGGTTAAGTAATTTGTTTTGAGTTTTACAAATGACTCCTATAAGATAGCTCCTAGAATTACATGATATTTATGTTTTTTAAAAGAAAGAAGGGGGACAGTGCCTGGGTGGCTCAGTCAGTTAAGCATCTGCCTTCAGCTTGGGTCATGATCCCAAGGTCCTGGGATCAAGCCCTGCTTCAGGCTCCCTACTCAGCTGGGAGCCTGCTTCTGCCTCTCCCTCTGCCACTCCCCTGCTTGTGTTCTCTTGCTCTTTCACTCTCAAATAAATAAATTAAATCTTTAAAAAAATAAAATAAAAGGAAGAAAGGGGGAAAGGTACTATTGGGTGCAGAGGAGACTGATGTTTTTCAAAAATGCTGTGTCAGCAAAGAGCAGAAGAGATGGAGTTGGATTCTCAGGTGGTATATCAAGAACAGTTGTGCTTGATATAATCTTAGAATGCTGTTCTCGTTCTCAGTAGGTGACTGGGAGAATTAACTTGAGTTATGTATATAAATTTTCATTTCAGCTAGAACAGAGAACTTTAGACCTATGATCTCTTTTTTATGAATGGTGATTTGTTAGGGAAGCCATTTTCTTCGGATTGAGTTGTCAGAATTCCTTTTTTCCCATTTGTTCTCATTTCCAAACCTGGAAACTTTGTATCTCCTTTCTGAAATAATGTGTTCAGGTAGGCTGATAAATTTTTCTTCCAAGATCTTCTGACATCTAGGAGAGAAACAGCTACCATGTTAGTCCCTGGTCTTCAACCAAATGAAGAGACTCAATCACATTGGAAAACGACTTTATGTAAGTCTGAGTAATCCATTTTATTCCAGGGAAGGTCATGTCAGGATTTTCATAAAGGTGTCAAAGAAAACAGAAAAGAGAATTATAAAAATGTCAACCTTTGGTAACAATGGAGAATGGAGCTGATCCTTGCAGGTGACTTTAATAGCCCTGCTCAATAATTACACAAAAAGAGCTGCAGAAGCATTCACTGAAAGAAAAATTATCTTAAATTTATTCTTTTCATTTCCTCTCTTCACTGAAGGAAATGAATAAAGATGAATATAAGGAATAATTAGAAGGGAAGATTTTCAGAATTTTTCATCAATTTCTCATTTCTTTGCTACCCAAAATGCCTTTCTCTTTCTTCCTCTTATTTGTTTGGCAATTACCTGTGTTCACCACATTTTTTTCTTGAATTCACTTCATGAATGCAGCTGCTTTCTTCTTCTGCCTGAGAGTTTTCACAGGGGCCAGGAGATTGACATCCAAGACATCACTGGTCCTCATTATAAACCTCCTTTTTGCCTCTCCCTCCACAGGACATCAGATAGAACTATTTCAGGGTAACTTTTATGAGCAAGTATTCAATTACTATAGGGGAAATCTAAATTTATCTTTCCTTTTTTGGATTCGAACATCATTAATTTATACTTCACATTTATGAGTGCTTATAATTGTCAATAAACTGCCAGAAAATGAAAGGTGCTGTGGTAGCTGGAAATTCAAAGGTGGAATAGAGTATGCCTGGAAAAACTCAAAAGAAAAATAGGAACCAGGTTCTCATTAAAAGGGCTTCTTCAAAATGTTTGGAGTGAATGCCATTTGGCCTGGTGATATTTTTTTAATAAAATTTATCCAATAGATGAAGAACATTCTGTGAATTTTGCACTGTTGGGTTGCATTCTATGACCTCTCAAGTTCAAAAGACATTTTGACAACAGGATATTCTGTATTATTACCTTCAGTGCCCATAGAGTTATAGATTTGGCTCCTCTGATTTTAATCTTGTTTTTATCTCTGTGAATGCCTTTTAAAATATGTATGTTTTATATTAACATACAATAAAATTAGCAAGTATGTGATAAAGTTCTGTGACTTTTTACACATGTATAAATTTACAAAGCTATCACCACAATCAGGGTACAGAACAGTTCCATCAGTCTAAACAGTCTCCATTTTGCTATCCTTTTGTAGTCACACCATTCCCTACCCCTCAACCTGGCAACCACTGATCTGATCTCTAGCTTTGTCTTCACAAGAATGCTCTCCAAATAGAAGGTAACATTTTGAGAATGGGTTTAGTCAGCAAAATGCCATTGAGATTCTTCCAAGATGTTGCCATTTATCAACAGCACATGCTTTTTATTGCTGAGTAGTATTCCACTGTATGAATGCACCAAAATATTTTCATCCATTCACTCATTAAAGGCCACTTGGCTGCTGTAAACTTCAGGGTACAGTTTTATGCATGTAGGTTTTCATTTCTCTAGTGTGAACAACTAAAGGTGAGATTGTCAGATCATGTGGTGAGGGGATGCTTATAAGAAATTGCCAATTTTTCATTCCCCCGGGAATATTCCAGTTGCTCCTCTTTTCCATTAGCACTTGGAATTGTCAGTGTATCTTATTTTAGCCATTCTAATGAGTTGACAAAAGTATTGGTGGTTTTAATTAATATTTCCCTTTGTATAATTTTTAGAAGTTTACCTGGGTGTTTTAATACATTTTTTAAGATTTATTTATTTGAGAGAGCACGTGCATGTACACAAGTGAGGGGAGGGGCAGAGGGAGAGAATCTTCAAGCAGACTCCCTGCTGAGCACGGAGCCCAACGTGGGGCTCAATCTCATGACATTAAGGTCATGGCCTAAGCCAAAACTAGGACTTGGATGCCCATCTGACTGAGCCATCCAGGTTCCCCAGTATGCATATGTAACTTACTAATGTTTTTTTCTATTTCAAGTAGAACCTGACCACCATTTAGATGCCTTTACCCTCCCTGCTTTATGCTTTAGTTTTTTATGCATTACCTACACACACACTGGAAACCTCACTAGACAGGGTTTCACTTTTTGCTTTCAACTGTCAAAACATATTTTATACAGCTAAATAAAAGAATAATCTATTATATTTACCCTGATTTTTACTCTTATTTTTTTACTCTTGATTTCTTTTACTGTTTATTCTATTTCTAACTAAGCTGTCTTCAAATTCACGGACTCTTTCTTCAGTCTTCCTCATTCTGTTATTGGCTCATCCATTGAGTTTTTGTAGTTGTTGTTTTTACTTTTGGTTATTATATTTTTCAGTTCTAAAGTTGCCATTTGGTTCTTTTTTACATAGAAAGTGATACATCTGTGCCATCTCAGTGTTGACTTCTGATTGTTCTTTCTTATATGAGTTGAGATTTTTCTTGCTCTTCATAAGATGAGTATTTTGGGATTGTATCCTGGACATTTTCAATATTATGTTATGAGACTCTGGCTTACTTTCAATAGGAAATATTGTATTTTAAGCAGGCAGTCATCCTGGGGGTACAGGCCCAGTATTGGGCTCATGCTGCAAGTCTTAACCAACCTCCTATGGTTTGTGATTCCAATGTCAGTTCAAGTTTCAGATTCTTAGAATCTATGCCATGTGTACACCACCCATTGAACAGTCTGGGACTTGAATGGTGGTCCATCCCATGGTTTGATTATCAAAGTCTATGTACTTTGTTTAGGGTTAGGTTCATACATTCTTAGCTTAGGGGTGAACCTAGGAGTTCATAAAGGGCTTTAAGAGGTCACATTCCCATATTCATCCTGCTTTGTGGTCTCAGTAGTCCCTTTTAGTTACTCCACTGAGGAAACCATGCTTTATATTCCCACTTATACTGTGTGCTTTCTTGGACTATGCCTGTGTCTGGGGGCCAAGGGTCAGGAGGATAGAGACAGGTAAGTAATGAGTTTTCCCCTACCCCTTGTGGCCATAGCTCCTCTGATAAGAAAAAAAAGGTTTCTTTCTTTCAGAGTTTTAGACTTCTGTGGGTTTCTGTTGCCTCTGCTGATGTTATATCATAAGATTATTTGGGGGCTAGGATGTAAGAAAACAAAGGAAAAACAGATGAAAAGAAAAATAAGAAATTTCCTCTTGTATCTGAATGTCAGAAGATCCTTTCCTGACTCAACATAATAAAGGCCATATATGATAAACCCATAGCTAACATCATACTCAGTGGGGAAAAATCGAGAGCTTTTCCCCTGAGGTCAGGGACAAGACAAGGATGTCCACCATTACCCCTTTTATTCTACATAGTACTAGAAGTCCTAGTCACAGCAATCAGAAAAGAAAAAGAAATAAAAGGCATCCAAATAGGTGAAGACAAACTAAAACTTCCATTATTTTCAAATAATACTATATGTAGAAAAACCAAAAACTACCAAAAAACTGCTAGAACTGATAAATGACTCCAATAAGGTCATGTGATACAAAATAAATGTGCAGAAATCTGTTGCATTTCTATACACTAATAATGAAGTAGCAGAAACAGAAATTAAGGAAACAATCTCATTTATAATTGCACCAAATATAATAAAGTACCTAGGAATAAACCCAACCAAAGAGGTAAAAAAACTTGTATTTTAAAAACTGAAACACTGATGAAAGAAGTTGAAGACACAACAAAAATGGATTGGATTGGAAGAACAAATATTGTTTAAGTGTCTATACTACCCAAAGCAATCTACAGATTTAATACAGTCCTTATCAAAATACCAAGAGCATTTTTCAGAGAACTAGAGCAAAAAGTCCTAAAATTTGTATGGAACCACAAAAGACCTTTATTAGCCAAAGCCATCTTGAAAGGGAAAAACAAAGCTGGAAGTATCACAATTCCAGACTTCAAGTTATATTACAAAGCTGTAGTAATCACATGGTTCTGGCACAGAACAGACACATAAATCCACGGAACAGAACAGAAAACCCAGAAATAAACCCACAAATACATGGTCAATTAATCTTCGACAAATCAGGAAAGAATATCCAATGGGTAAAAGATAGCCTCTTCAACAAGTGGTGTTGGGAAAACTGGTCAGCTACATGCAAAAGAATGAAACTGGATCACTTTCTTCTTACACCACACACAAAAATAAGCTCAAAATGGATTAAATACCTAAATGTGAGACCTGAAACCATAAAAATTCTAGAAGAGAGCACAGGAAGTAAGGTCTCTGACATCAGCCATAGCAACATTTTCCTAGGTAGGTCTCCTGAGGCAAGAAAAAGAAAAGCAAAAATAAAATACTGGGACTACATCAAAATGAAAATCTTCTGCACAGCAAAGGAAACAGTCAATAAAATTAAAAGGCAACCTGCAGAGTGGCAAAAGATATTTGCAAATGACATGTGCAATAGAGGGTTAGTATCCAAAATATATAAAGAACTTTGACAAAGGTCATCTTGACCCTATTACTTTATTTTTTAAAATATTTCATTATTTATTTTAGAGGGAGAGAGCACGAGCAATGGGAGGGGCAAAGAGAGAGGGAGAGAATCATAAGCAGACTCCATGCTGAGTGTGGACTTGAGGTGGGGCTTGATCACAGGACCCTGAGATCATGACCTGAACCGAAATCAGGAGCCGGACCCTTAACCAACTGATCCACCCACGCCCAGGTCCTATTACTTAAGACCTTAACCAAGGGTCAACCCATAGTGTCAAGTCTGTCCTCTATTTTCTCATTGTGGTGCTCTGTCTCCTCTTTGTTCCTCCAGAGCCAAGTGCACCCAGTGAGCAGGTCCTATCTCACAGTTAACTTCCTTAAGAATTACCATATATATAACCTCTCTGTAAAGAAACAAATGAGTTGGCCATGAAGGGAAAATACATGATCTTTACTGTTGACACCAAGGTTCCATCCTTCCCAAACCAAGGGTGCCTGAAATTGAGGAAGGAGAACTACAAAAGGTGTGGATGGTCATATTAATTAGATATTGCTGAAGGAAACTATCCTTATGGCAAAGGTGGGAGTCCTAGGAGAAAGCAGAAAGGCACAAGAGCCTATAAATGCTCATATATCAGAAATGATATAACATTGCTTCTACCACATTCCATTAGCCATAGTGAGTCACGAGGCCTGCCCAGACACAAAGGGTAATTAGATTCTACCTCTTGATGGGAAGATTGCAAGGGGTGTGGATACAGGGAAGGAAAGCATTGTGACCAGCAGTATTAACTCAGAGAAAGAAGCTAATTTTAAAAATTATTTAAATAATTCTGTTTAAATATGTAAGTAATATTATTTAGTAAATAATACTAGAAGTTTCAGGTAACTATGGCAAAAGATTGAAGATGTAACATACATCGAGGTCTGAAAACTCTTTGCTACTCTCGTGTTATATTTACTTTTATAGCATTCCATTGGCATTGTCTCCATAACCTATCACTGATAGTTCCTTTGGCTACTTCTACTTGAAGCGGCAGGATTTTTTAGAGAATGTGTGGTCTGCTCTGTTCTTTAAAATAGTGCTGTGTTTGGATTACACCCAGCATTCATTAAGTTAAACATACTGTGCTTCCCCCCTCCTCCTGCCCCTTTCAGCTATATCCAGCACATCTGGGCATGCTGCCTTTCTCTCTGGACCAGAAGTTAGTCCATGAAAAGCCACAGACACTTGGAAGACCATGTAGGTTTCCACGTTTGGCTAAAATATGAAGAGTGAATTGAAGTTAAAATTAATCAAAGATGTCATCTGATTTTCTTTAAAGGCCCCTTGATAATTTTATAAGGGACTCTTGAGTTCTGTATTCAATGTAGAAATATTGAGGATGTAAGCAGAATTAGTTGCTGGTTGTTTTAAAACATACAACCTGGGTCTATTCCAGCCGGTGGATGAGGAAATAGAAGGATTTGGTCATTGGTTCTCTTTCAAGCTATGCCTATTTGAAGGACCAACTAAGAACAAAACTTGGGGGCCTGAGTTGCCTCCCAGTTCATGTCAGAATAGCTTACTTTTCATGTTTTAAAAACAGATGAAACAGTGTTTTGTTTTTTTTTTTAAGATTTTACTTATTTGACAGAGATCACAAGTAGGCAGAGAGGCAGACAGAGAGAGAGAGGAAGGGAAGCAGGCTCCCCGCTGAGCAGAGAGCCTGATGCGGGGCTCGATCCCAGGACCCTGAGATCATGACCTGAGCCAAAGGCAGAGGCTTTAACCCACTGAGCCACCCAGGCACCCTTGAAACAGTGGTTTTATTTTTTTTCTCTGAATGGAGATCTTAACCTTTATCTTTAAGACTGACACCATTAATATAACAGCTCAGTCATTAGCTCTTTCCTCTAATTTCTTTTTTGGGTTATGAATAGATAACTGCACTTCCTCCAAACATGAGTATGAATACATAGAATCATGGTGTATTTGACCAGAATTTAATGGGGTAATCATGTAAAACTTAGACTACACTGTAGTCAATCAGTATATTAATTTCTATAGAATATCATTACTCTGTGTAGTAATTAGGCACTGGAAAAAAATTGTGTAAATTTTTGAAGTTACTATTACTCTTTCATAAACCCAAGTTCTTAAAATCTTTTGTTTTATTACTGATCTTAAAATTCTATCCATCAGCATTCTCCTTCATATTTACATACATCCACTGACAATTCAGAAACAATGTTCTGATTTTGAATTTTGATTCATTTCATGTTACCCACTACAGCCTGCCTCTAAGATTCTTGTTGCTCGTTTCTGTTCTTGTCTTTCTCTGCCTCTTACCTGAGTCATCTGGGAGCCTTTTCAGCTCTTTGCTGTCCGGAAAACCTAATACTTGATAATCCAGATGAAGGAAGGTCTGTAGTTACAATACCTCTTAAGGCACTGGGCTTTAGGTAGATGGTCAAAACTATAAGAACATGATTATGTGCTTGACCGTGGTTAGGTTACAATGTGGAAGGGAAGAGGAAGAAACACAGGAGAATGACCTAGGTATGGAGGCAAGCCAGTGCTCAGGGGAAAAGTCTTCAAGGTCAGGTGTCCTGGTTAGAAACCAGTAATTGCTAGACAAATGCTCCTCCATCTCTTCCCACCAGATCAGCATCCTTCAAAAGGTTTCTTCTTAGCAAATGGAAGGAAGTTTAAAAAGGAGTTCAGAAAAATGGAGTCAAGCTTTCAGACTTTCCTCAGGAAGATAGAGTAAGATTTCAGGAGCAATGGGGAGGATTCTGACAGGAATTTTCCCAGTTATATGCCTATATATCCCCTTGCCAGAATGGTTACCAGTTATTTTACAATTATTTGCCCCAAACTTAACTAAGGTTGAATTTTTTTTTCCCCTTTATAAGAGCAAGCCTTGATTCTTCTGCATTATGTGAGAATTGTGTTTGAGGATCCAAGATCCCCTTTATTTAGGTTTACCAAGCTCATCTCCAGTCCTCTTAAGTGAGCTCTCAAATTTGTTGCCCATGTTTTGTTTGTGTTTCTAAGCCTACTTTCCTAGACTCTTCCCTTGCATTCTGTAATTGTCCCCCAGTAAGTCCTGGTATCACCACCTACCTTTCAGCATTTTTTCAAATTAACCTACAGCCACCGCTACTTTAGAGAGGTTAACAGTTGCCCAGTGAATGTTTCCTACGATGTTCATCAACCTGTGATGTGCCTTTGGAAGTGCAATATGAAGAGAGGATAATGAGGAAGTGGAAAGAAACCTGAGATGCCTAAAAGGGAATCTAAAAGGGCACAATGATCAGGTTTAAACAAAACTTAAGGAAGACTAAATAAAAATTGGATTACTTCACCGTTTTGCCTAAAGCTAGCTCTTTTTCCTCTCAGTGGTGAAGAGAAGCTGGCACTCCGTGTGAGAGTGTTTGCCATCACGTGCGGCTGCACACAGTAGCTCGGGAGAGGCCGTGTTGCCAAGCAGGCTCTAAATCATGAAATGTTCACTCGGGGAGGGACTTCAGAAATCATCTCTTCCAACTTCCTCATCTTACAGATGAGGAAACTAGGACCAAAAAAAGCCACTCACCCAGAGTCAGTCGTAATGAGTCTGTGCAGAGAGGCCAGCAGCCCCAGCAGTAATTCAGTGCCATGAGGACGAGCTGCTCCAAAGCTATAGCTTTGACAGCTAAAACCATTTTCATTGATCTCAGAGGCTGAGACAGAAGTTTGTCCTCTGGATATTTCTTTCTCTTGCCTTAAAGGGAAAGCATTCTACTGTCATTTGGACTCTCTGTTAATTTTCTCTGCCTGTGCTGAGACCCTTAGAATCACCCTTTACTTCCTGTGATAGAAGCTGATTTCATTGGCCAGGACTACAGAACTTCTAGTCAGCATTACCAGAGAGGAAATCTTTGGCACTAATTTTCTGTAAATGAGTTTTCTTCCTTTCGCTTTATGACTTTCATGTCATTTAATCAATACCTTTAAGTTTACATTCCTATAAAAAATAAATATCTATTTCCAAAGTCTGTGGGAGCTTGGCAACGACGAGGCAACAGCTGTGGGCTTCTATACTTTTTCTTTTTCCCACTTCATAATAACTCCTTATCTATAACACATTTTTCTAATTTTAAAACGTTCTTTTAAGGTTAGTACTACCCACTTCTGTGATCAAAACTACGTAATTTTCCTAGCCCAGTAGTTAGTTATCACTCTGGGGGGAGGTAGATGGGAGTGAGAGAGGAGAGAAGTAGAAGCCCCTATACGAATTCGCCGAATTACATTTCCCCAGTCAGGCTCCAGGCCGCGCTCTGGAAGATTCTGATACAACCTCCTTTCCTAAATCATTCCCTCTGAGGCCCCGTTCTCAGGTGTGGTCCATAGAACAGCAGCCCCATCACCACTTAGGTACTTACTGGGAATACAGATTCTTTAGCCTCACTATATACTCCTGAATCCGAGACTCTGGGGGTGGGATCAAGCAATTCCTGTCTTAACAAGCTCTCCAGGGGACTTGGATGTTCACTAAACTTGGAGAACCTCGGTGGCAGAGTGTAGCTCCCAAACCAAAATGCTCATTTTTGTGTGGAATTACTGGGTTAAAAGCACTGTTATGCCCACCAAGTGTATTTACCGAGTCTTTCATTGGCATGTCTGAAATTTGCCCATTTAAACTTTTGCACAAGTCTAGAGACCAAAGATGATAGTTTTTGCTCCAAAGAGAGCATTGTCTCCTCAGAGTCTTCTGTGGGCACTGGGCAGCTCCTGCTGCTACTTCCTGAGGCCAGCCCAGCAAACTTGCTGTAATGAGGCCAAAAGCTCATTACTTTATACTGTCCTAAAGCACTTATGAAATCATTGCATATAAAATTAGGAGATGCAAAAACCAATTTCACTACATTATGTTTATTTTTAACTTTAAAATCATAAGCTATTCTAGTGATGAGTTGGGATCTCTTGCACATCCAGATTTTAGAAGTGGAAAAAAAAATAGTCCTGTACTTACAAAGGTTTAAAAGATCATTGTGAGAAAAACTGCTCTCTTCCTTTTCACTAAAACTGAAGAATTAGTTTCGGCTGGTGTAGATACTTCCTCTGAGTGTGGGTGTTAGTGTTTGCAATGCCTATGTATTTGGATGAATACAAATAAGGGTTTGTGTGTCTATTTGATTGAATGGATCTCTATGTTTAGTGAACACAGGCCTGTGTTCAACTGTAAATAGATGGGGAGATGTGACTCTTTTTGGAAGTGTACCTATAAATGTATGCATGACTGGAGAGCTACATGCTGAAGCATCTATATATGCATGCCGTAGATCTGATTTAAACAAGAATGAAGAAATCCACTTAGCCTCTGCTCTTCTATCTTCAAGAGCTACTTCGAATTTCTTATGTACTGTTTTTATACAATGATACATTCTCTCTCGTTAGAAGATGCATGATTTTTCCTATTACAAAAATAGTATTTGGTTTCTGGAAAAGGTTTCTAGAAAATGCAAAAATGTAAAGAGTTCAAATTAAGGTATACCTTTCTATACTATCCCTTTTCTTTACCTTTTTTCCCCTCTTCTTACTTCTAGACTAGTGTTCTTTATTACTCCCTGCTTCCCTCTGTCTCCTGTATTGTCTTTCCACATTGTCAGTATAGATGTCTTCTTAAGAATGTCATAGATAGGAGATAGCAGTCAGGTATTTGGAGCAATTCTTAGATTCAGAAATTGGTTGTTTCTGACCATGATAAATCAGAGACAGATACATAACATTATTAGGGAAATATAGTATTATAATGCATCAGATGGAAACTTTACATATAATACAAATGTAATATCAAAGATGATAAGCAGGCTTATATAAAATGAATACCTTTAGTCTAAATCAATTATAATAATAGCTTCATTTATTGAGCACATAGTGTGGTCCAGCTGCTTTTTATATGGGGTATCATTTGAAATACTCAAAACAACCTTAGGTCATTCTATTTTCTTCTTCTATAGATGAGGTAAATGAAGCTCGTAAAGAATTTTCCCAGGGCACAAATGGATTTCTAACAAGTGATATGATGTACATTAACTCCCAGTTCTGTCTGATCCACATCCTCTGCTTTTCATCCCTATGCTGTACCCCAAAATACATAAGAAGAAGAACTCATAAATTGAATGTAACATGATGAAGAAAATACCAATTTTGGAGCTAAAAGGTATTGAAAGATTTTCTAGTCCAATTCCTTCAATCAACAAAAGAGAAAAGCTAATGTACTAAAGTATTAATTTGCTTAATATCGTACAACTAGGGGCACCTGGTGGTTCAGTCCATTAAGCATCCAACTTGATTTTGGCTCAGGTCGTTATCTCAGGATCCTGGGATGGAGTCCCTCACATAGGGCTCCATGCTCAGTGGGGAGTTGGCTTGGAGATTCACTCTCTCCCTCCTCCTATGCACACCTCCCCCTGCCATGTATACACTTGCTCTTTCTCTCCCTTTCAAATAAATAAATAAAATCTTTTAAAAAATAAAAAAAAATCATGCAGTTAGTTATTGGCAAAGCAGGGTTTAGAACATGAACCTCTCCGAAGTGTCAAGATCATACTGGCATCGAAAGCTGTGGTTCCTTTAATGTACTCTGCTTCCAAATCTCCATAGGGTATGTCCTCACGAGCCTATCTGTATATTACCAATAAAAATCTCTTTTAGCCTAGACTAAAATAAGTTGTTGTGCCATCCCCTTTTCGTACTCAAATTCATGCTTACTTCTGCTTTAGTTTTATGCATTGGGAGGGAGCAGTGGAAGGGACAAAGTAAGACATAGTCAGATTCTTCACGTTAGAAGAAGGCTGCACATTATGAATGTGATAGAAAAAAGAACAGAAAGAAAGAGAAGAATCAAGATTTTGACTTTGTCCCTCTAAATCTCCATTTCTCACCAGTGGACTTCGATGTGTACTGACCCACCTCTTCTGAGTGAGGCAGGTAATGCCGTATAGAGGTAGTAAAAGATTCAGTGTCCTACACCTGCAATTAATATAACACTTGTGTTAACTGTGCTGGAATTAAAATTTTAAAAACTTAATAAAAAGAAAAAGATTTAAGAAAGAAAAGAAAAAGATTCGGTGTCCTAAATTGTGACACATAAGCTCTTTGGTTGATCACATAAGTCTTTGTATTTGTGCTCAGAAATTCCAAATTGTTACTATTTCTGACCAATATCAGAAAAAAAATCTATATAGCTGGTCAAAGAGATGATCACATTCCAGGCTATTATCAAGGACTCTTCATCTTTCTAAGTTAAAGCACCTTAATTTTTTCTGAGTTTCTACTCTGTCCCTCTTTCTAAAAATCCTACATGAGAAACCTCTACATCTTAAATGAAACTTAAAGTAGTTCTACTTAGGACACACACAAACTGGGAATTAACTCCCATAAATTAATAGGGTCATACTCTTCTTTTTATGAACATTGAAAATCAACAGTACACTGGTTACTGTGCTATTAGTGGCTAACTCCATGAGAATAGAAATTGTATGTTTTGCCGCCGTGTATGTGTCCTGTTTCCAGCAAGGTGCCTGACACATAGTCAGTACTTACTACATAAGTGCATGATGAAAGAATGATTGAGAGAATGAAATGGATCTCTATAACAGAAGCCATCATCATTTATTTGTTAATATGTCTGTCTCACTTTATTTTTATTAACTTCATTGAGGTATAATTCACATATAGTTTATCCATCTATTATACAGTTCAGTGGCTTTTAATATACACACAGAATTGTGCGTCCATTACCACAATTCACTTTAGGACATTTTCATTACCCCACAGTGAAACTCCACACACCTGAGCCTTTACCCTCCTTCACATCTCCTGGTTCTTCCAACAGCCCCATCCTGCTGTTTCAGTAGATTTTTCCTGTTCTGGACATTTCCTTTAAGTGGACCCATGTAACATGTGGCCCTTTTTGATTGGGTTCTTTCACTTAACATAATGTTTCAGGGTTTTTCTGTGTTGTAACATATATCAGTACTTAATTTATTTTTATTGCTGAATAATATAACATTGTATGGATATACCATTTATCCATTCATCCATTGATGGACATTTAGGTTGTTTCTACTCGTTCGGTGTTATGAATAATGCTTTTATTCATATTCACATATAAGTTTTTGTGTGGACATAGGTTTTCATTTTTCTTGTGTGTGTATCTAGGAGTGGGATTGCTGCAAGTTTTCTTTTGATTTTTCTAACTTCCTTGAAAGTGAAAAATCAAGAAGGATAAGCTGTATTTTAAAAATGCCTTCGATGGCACTGTTTAATTCCATGTTTAATTTACTATTTCTTATTTAATCAGTTGTTGGATAATTCACATATTAGGGGCAGGGGACGTGTAGGTGAACAAAAATCCTATCTCTGGTATTTCAAAACTCAACTTTTTCCATCCATCACAGAAACTAAGAGTTTTCTTTAGGATGTGTAACATTATTTATACAAGAAGGAATGGAGGGTAATCTCTATCCTTCTGTATCTGCTGTCCAAGTAGCAGGTAATGTTAGTCAAAAATGACATGTATTAGGAGTGATGGAACTGAATTTTGGAAGACTAACTTACACATGGTTATATCAGTAGAAAGATTTGAAGCTGGGATTTGAATCCAGGTCGTCTCACTTCAAGTGTGTGTATGTGTATATGTGTGTGTGTATTTTCCTAGAGGACATTTTTATAAACTCCCACCATGAATAATTGGCATTAGAGTAATAACTTTGGCATTTCCTGCTCAAGCATTCTCTATCTGATTTATATTTGCAAAATGGTTGTTGACCTGCTAACAGAGAAACACCAAAATGCACATCATAACTTTGGTGTTTGTGAGACTAAAAGAAGAAAACTTTTTGGCAGAATATCCCAGATTCTGTCCTTATGTACCTCAAGGGTGAATTTAGATTAGAAACAAGTGTACTGAGTTTTGTTCCATCTCTTTAATTCCATTTGGCATTTGTTATATTTAATATGTTAGAGGTATAAAATATCTCCTTAGAACAAAAGTTCATTATGGTATTATCTATTTGTAGAGTCTGTGTAAGCAGAACATCTCCTGGGCCATCTTTCAGAATTACTACATGATTGCACTGATTCCTACAAGCTCTCATCTTTGAAGTATCCCCCCTTTATTCCAAAGCTGACATAAGAAATGACACATAAAGAAGTAGCATCTATTTCTGATTCAGCTTTTGTTGTTCTGAAATGAAGGGGTTAAAAGAGCTGGTAAGCATAATCTTACTCATTAAGAGTGGAAGGGGAATCATGGAATTGTCACACTTACATTTTAGGATAAAATCTGATGGGTGTGGGATATATAGACAATGAAACTAATACATATTGAACATCAACTCCTTACCAGTCCCCTATTATGAAATTTATATTCATTATCTCAGTTAAACCACCTAAAGTACTGGAAATCAGATAGTTGTTGTCATCTCCATTTAACAGATAAAACCTAAGGCTCGGAGATGTTAACTTTGTCCAAATGCACACAACTGGAAAATAATAGATGTGAGTTTTAGATCATAGATGTGTCTAACATTAAAATCTGTTCTCCTTCCAGTAAATACCTTTCCAGTTAAACTGCTAAGTCCAGTTAGAATGATTGCAGTATCTTTATAAGAGATTATAGAAAAAATTCTGTAAGATACTTGGGGGAATGTATAAGTTCTTCCAAATGGAGGATAATTTGATATATTTTCCTCCAAGAACTAAATAAGCACCATTTGAAATTAGCACATTGTATGCAAACATCTGCTGCAAAATTAGTTTCCAAAAGAGCTTGAAAATAGCCTGTCAGATGTTTAGAGTAGATTACACCTCATATTCTTGTTTACCCTATTGATGCAATTAGCTAACATCTTTTGTGAAGATGATATTGAGTGAAATGAAGATCAGTACCTACTGTACTAATGACAAATTATTTTTAAGTATTAAAATTCAGTAAGACATTTTAAGACAAATAATTCCACTAATACCACTTTGCCTGTATATTCACTCTGAACGCTCAGTAGCAACGGTATGTTTATATAGCAGTCCCAAATCTGTCTTATTGCAAAGTTACTGGATTTAAAATATCAGTACTTTGAATGTGAAGTGTGTACGTGTCTGTGTGTGAGTGTAATGATGATTGACATATTTTAAAATGGCAGAAATAGTTAATGAAGAGATTGCTTTCCCCTGCATTTAAAATGTATTGCAATAATAGATATGTTTTTTTAAAAAAACTGTAAGACATAGGCATTCTCAGAATCAAGATGAGCATCTTCATAAACCAGAAGATAAATGAAATTATAAAACATGAAGAGGTTAACTCAGTCTGAAGCCATAAAATTCCTAGATCTAGAACTGAAAATAGTCAGTGGTAGCCTGATGTTCTGCTACAGCAATTAAGAACATCTTCATATAATGTGAACCAAAGTAAGGCTTGGTGCCAAAAAAATAAGAAGAGTCTGAACTCACTGCTTATCCACAGAAGTTGAAAAACCTGTGATCAACATTTTTTCCAGCTTCATAGAGATATAATTTATATATAGTATTGTATTAGTTTAATGTGTACAATATAATGATTTGAGATGTATATGTATCTATTCTGAAATGATTATCACAGTAAGTTTAGTTAGCATCCATCAGCTCACATAATTACAGTTATTTTTCTTGTGAAGAGAATTTTTAAAATCTACTGTCTTTGGGATGCCTGGGTGGCTCAGTCAGTTAAGTGTCTGCCTTTGGCTTGCGTCATGATGCTGGGTTCCTGGGATGGAGTCCCTCATTGAGCTCCCTGCTCAGCGGAGAGTCTGATTCTCCCCATCCCTCTGCCTGCCACTCTCCCCGCTTGTGCTCTCTCTCTGACAAATGAATAAAATCTTTAAAAAAACACTACTCTCTTAGCAACTTTCAAGAATACAATTTTATTGTTAACTATGGTCACCATACGGTATATCACATTCTTTGAACTTACATATCTTAACTAGAAGCTTGTACCTTCAGCCATCCTTTGCCTTTGGTAGCCACCAATTTGTTCTCTGCTCCTATGAATTTAGTTTTTTAAAGATTGCACATGTAAGTGAGATTATCTAGTATATGTGTTTGTCTGACTTCATAATCCTCTCTCAGGGTCCGTTATTATATCTATAGCACGATCTATACATAACAAATTTTCCATGTCTGTCGATCCATCAGTGGACACTTAAGAGTGTTTTCATGTCTTGGTTATTGTAAATAATGCTACTATTTTAAATAATGAGTATGGGAGTAAAGATTCCTCTTTGAGATAATTATTTCATTTCCTTTGGGTATATACTCAGAAGGGGAAATTGCTGGATAATTCTATTTTTGATATTTTGTGGAACCTCCATACTGTTTTCCATAGTGGCTGCACCAGTTGACGTTCCCACCAATAATGTGCAGGGTTTCCTTTTCTCTACACCCTCACCCAATACTTGCTGTCTCTTCTCTATTTGAGGATAGCCATTCTGACTAGAGGGAGGTGACATTTCATTGTGGTTTAATTTGAATTTCCTGGCAATTAGTGGTGTTGAACACCTTCTCATGTACCTGTAAGGTATTTGTGTGTATTGTAAACATGTCTATTCAGTTCCTCTGCCAATTTTTAGATCAGATTGTTTGTTTTTTTGTTTTTATTTTGCTATTGAGTTGTATGAATTTTTATGTATTTTGAATATTAACTCCTTAGCAGATATGTGTTTTTTTCACCTATTTGGTACTTTTTAATGTTTTGATTGTTTCTTTGCTGTACAGAAGCCCTTTATTTTATTGCAGTTCTGTTTAGTTTTGCTTTTGTTGCATTTGCTTATAGTGTCAAAATAAAAATATCATTGGCAAGACCAGTGTCAAGGAAGTTATTGGCTGTTTATTTATTTATTTATTTATTCCAGTATAGTTAACATACAGTGTTATATTAGTTTCAGGTGTGCAATATAGTGATTCAACGTTACTGAGTGCTTGTAAGGATAAGTGTATTCTTAATCCCCATCACCTATATCACCCCATTCCCTCCACCCAGCTCCTCTCTGGCAACCATCAATTTGTTTTCTATAGTTAAGAGTCTGGTTTTTGTTTGTCTCTTTTTTTCTTTGTTTGCTATGTTTTCTTCTAGGAATTTAGGGACCTAGGTCTTACATTCAAGTCCTTCATCTGCTTTTGAGTTGATTTTTGTGTATGGTATAAGTTAGGGGTCCAGTTCCATTCTTTTGCTTGTGATTATCTAGTTTTCCCAATATCATTGATTAAAGAGACCATTCTTTCCCCTTTGTATTCTTGACCTCTTTGTTATAAATTAATTGACCAAATATACATGGGTTTGTTTATGGGCTCTCTATTCTGTTCCATTGTTGTATGTGTGTTTTTATGCCAACAATGTACTGTTTGGATTACTATAGTTTTGTAATCAGAAAGTATGATGCCTCCAGCTTTATTCTTTCCTGAGATTGCTTTGGCTATTTAGGGTCTTTTGTGGTTTTGTACAAATTTTAGGATTGTTTATTCTGTTTCAGTGTAAAATGCCATTGGAATTTAAGAAGGGTTGCACTGAATCTGTAGATTACTTTGGGTGCTATGGACATTTCAACAATATTAATTCTTCCAATCCATGAGAATGGAATATCTCTCCATTCATTTGTGTCTTCTTCAGTTTCTTTCATCAATATCTTAAAGTTTGTTGTTGTTTGAGAGAGAGAGAAAGTGATAATGGGGGTAGGGGCAGAGGGCAGAGGGAGAGGGAGAGAGAGAATCTCTAGAAGGCTCTCCACCGAATGTTGAACCTACTGTAGGGCTCAATCTCATGACCCTGAGATCATGACCTGAGCCAAAATTAAGAGTTGTTTGACCAATCGACTGAGTCACCTAGGCTTCCCCCCCTTTTTAAGGATTTATTTATTTATTTTAGAAAGAGCAAGCTAGTGGGGGAGGAACGGGAGGGATCATTTTCTTAATTTCTCTTTCTGGTATCAAAGACAGCCCAGCCTTTGGCAGACCTGAAAACCTGAAGCAGAATCACTACAATGAACCTGCAGATGCATGAGCAAGAAATAAATGCTTATTATCAGAAGCCACTGAGATTTTCTGGATGTTTGTTACACCAAAATAACAGGCCAGTACAGAAATTGGTACTAGAAGTTGGGTAATGCTATGGTAGAAAACCTGATTATGTGGCAGGCTGCAAAGAACTATTATAGAAGACTGTAAAAATGTACACTGTATTTTGTATTAGTAAATATTTGGCAAAAACAACCACCTAGGTTAACTTGGAAGACAGAAAATATAAGTAAGTGGCTCCGCCTAGTAAAAGGGCATATTCTTCAGGGCCCTCTTCAGCAGTGGTTAAGGGTTAGAAGGAAAGAAACATCCCTCAACCCCAGACAGTGGGAATGAGTCAGAAGGGACAACTGACTAGGAAGCTCCTTCTCAGCAGGGAGAAATCTGTGAGCATTTGCCCGACAGGGTCTCAGAATTGCTGTGGCCAGAGATTCTGTGTGCTTCCCATTTTATTATTTGTGAATGGGAGTATTAATTGCAGCTGTTCTGTCCCTACCTAGAGAAGTATTGTTAAAGAATAGATTGCTGCTCAGAAAGGTGAAAGGATTGAAAATATGAAAAACTAATATAAAATATAGAGGATAGAAGCCACATACATAAATTTAATAGGAAGTACAGAATTAGTTAATAGAGGATTAATTAATAGAGGAAATTGAAGAGAGACACTATCTGAAGAAAAAGTAAATAATTTTCCTAAAATGTTTTATTCATGTCTGGTAAGTGTATGAATAGGCAAGACAATCTGGGAAAATGTTTTGTGGTGTCTACTAAAGTTCCACATAGGCCTCCTGTGTGACCTAGCAACTCCTTTTCTGGGTATACGTACAAGAAATGTGTGCATAAAAGACCATCAAAAGACATGTATAGGAATGTTTGTGGCAGTTTTATTCATAATAGCTAAAGTTGGAAATAATGCAAGGAAATCTCTATCCAAAGGCTTAAAAATGAAAGAAGTATGTTCGTGAGTAGACTATCCCATAGCATAAAAAATAATTGATTACTGTTCCATGCACCAACATGGATGACTCTCACAGATATAAAGGAGTAAAAGAAGCTACACAGAAGAGTTTGTAGGATTCTGTTTACAATTGGTAATATTAATCTGTGAGAACAGAAATCAGATTAGTGGTTAACATGGGCAGCAGACATCAACTGGGCATAAAGGGCCTGGCTGAAGGGTGTTAACAGTGTTCTGCCAGATAGATCTAGATGGACGCCTGGGTGGCTCAGTCATTTAAGTGTCTGCCTTTGACTCAGGTCATGATCTTGGTGTCCTGGGATTGAGCCTCGCATAGAGCTCCCTGCTCAGCAGGGAGTCTGCTTCTTCCTCTGCCCCTCACCCCGCTCATGTGCTCTTGTTCTCTCTCTCAAATAAGTAAAATCTTAAGATCTGGATGGTGTAACATACAGATATTCACATATAAAAGTCCATAGAGATATGCACACAAAATTTGTGCACTTAACCTGTTATACATCAATAAATAAATAAATAGAAATTTTCAGGATTGAAAGTGGCATGATTTCTCAGATCACGTATTCTCACTCCTATATCTCTACTGTGTCCCTTGAGCCTCTGGCTTCCTGAGTCAGTTTTTTTCTGAGACTAAACCTGTATTCCTGAAACATGTCTATTGGGGCCGACGGGTGGTAGTAGAGGAGACATCACCAGGGCTACCAACTTTTTACTATGAAAACTTTGCAAAATTCCCTTACTTTTATATCGTTTATTTTCTTGTATCTTTTTTGGTCCCTGATGCCCCAAGTCCTAAACCTGTCAGAGATGAGCAGAAAGAGCTAGCTCCTTCTCACATGGTCACCTTTATTCAGCTGAGTCCATTACACCCTCATCCATGTGCTTACTGTTCACCTAAGGTTTGGTGAAGCCTTCCCTTGGCTGGAGCCTTCTTCTTTCCCATTCTCTCTATTCCTGTGTGTCTAATACATACATACTCACACACATGTATATGTGTATGTGTGTGTGTATATAATTGTTTTAGTGAAATTTGGCAGAGAGACAACTATTTGATGTATAAATTCATTAGAACACTTAAAATCCAGAGCCATGGGATACAGATACAGAGATTTAATTGACTTACATTTGGGAGACATCCCACACCTTTTCACATAGAAGAAAGCCAAAGCTGCTACTGTTCAGGACCTCCAACTTAACCAGGAACTGGGGAACCTCCCCCTAAGACTGAGACTAACCAGAATAAACAATTCAAGAAGAGGACTGAAGGATTTTAATTTCTTAGGATTTTGAATTGCAAGGAGATTAAATTTTTGGCCTTTAATTCTTCCTTGATAAATTAATACTGAAAGAGAATTTTTATGCAAAATTGGGATAGTGGGATATTTTATGTTGATGAAAAAATTCATAGTAATTTTATGGAGTCATTTGTGTTCATTGCATGACCTCTAGTGAGTTATATGCCACAGAATGGTAGGGAAACATTTGAAGTAGGAATTATAATAGTGGTGAGATATCAATTTGGGAGTATACGGTAGTCTTTGGGAGTATACGGTAGAATTATAATAGTGGTGAGATATCAATATGGGAGTATACTTCATGTATGATCCAGGCCCATTTCAGAATTCGGAGTCAGAGAGGAGGAGCAAAAGATGAATTTCCCACACTAGTCCCAGGAATATAGACAAAGAAGCAGTGTCGCTTATTGAAAAAGTGGCCCATGAGTGTGAGAGCTTGTCTACCCTTAAGTTATGGGGAAAAAAGAAATTGCAGACTAAGAAATATTACGGACTTTGGGTTTAAATCTCAGCTCAGATACTTGCTAACAGTGTGACCTTGGGCAAGTTACTTATCCTTTCTATGCCTCCAGTTATTCATCATTATAACAGAGTGATAAATATTAAATATTTTAATAAATATAAATTTATTAGAATAGAGGGTAGCTTATGGCAAACACCATGCAAATACTACCCACATATTAATTCTCTTTCCTTCCATATTTCTACCATGGTCCTTTAGGAAATTTTAGACTGTGGCTTTGCCTCAAAGCAACCTCTTGGACAGATGAACATAGAGAAGGGCTTCATGCAGAGGGAAACCAGCCAGTATTTCCCCTCTTCTTCTTTGCAGCCTGTCCTTAAGGTGCAAGGGTTTTGTTTCTCTTCTGTGGCACACTGTGCCCTGGGTATGGGAGAAAATGCAGTTCTGGGAGGATACATTGAATTCCAGAGGAAATAATAACTGGCCACAGGACATGCTATATTCTCCAACTCACTTTTACCAGTAATGAATTATATACTTTGATCACCCCTCTCTTTCACATCTGTGTCTCTCAACTGATTATGTTCTTGATGTGGAGTGGCATGGAGAGTGAGGGTGATTAGTCATCACATTGCAATCTTCAAATAACATATTCATTTATTACTCTATTTATAGTCTTTTTACATTCCATGAGAGATAGCCTATATGGAAAAAAAGAATATTAAATAGAATCATTAATATATACATAGATCCAGATTTTCTAAAATATCAGGAGATAATTAAAAGCACTGAAAGTCCAGATCGATTAAGTATTAAAATATAACTTTGTACATCATGTCAGCCAAAGCAAATGATACCTTCTCATATGAACTTTTCTGTTGTCACTTTGTAAAGCAGAATCAGGAAGAACCAAGAGAATAGTCCATCAGTGTGATAAAACAGAAAGCACTAGTGAAGGTAAACATCCCTATTTTATGTATAATTTTAGAAATAAATTTTTACCAACAAACCCTCAGGAACATTAGTGGTATATTCCTCAATATGTTATATAAAACTGACACATATGGTGGAATTCACTATATGAATATAGTCCTGGTATCGAGCCCCACATTGGGCTCCCTCCTTGGTGGAAGCCTGCTTCTCCCTCTCCCACTCCCCCTGCTTGTGTTCGCTCTCTCACTGTGTCTCTCTCTGTCAAATAAATAAATAAAATCTCAAAAAAAAAAAACCCAAAAAACTATACAGCTATGAAATACTATACTGCTATAAAAAAGAATTCAAGAAAGGCAGTAAAAAATAATGAAGAAAATATATTGAAATGAATCAAGAAAAAGCAATTACAGCATATTATTTGGAAATGTGGAGATAAATACTGGAAGACAAAGCAGGAAGAAATCATTATAGTTGCCTGAAGGAGTTAAGACTAAAGGATGTGAAGCAATAAGATGGCAGCTAATAATCATTTTAAATACAGACCGTGTTTACCATGTAGGACCATAAAATGCAGTAGTGCAGGACCATAAAAATGACCATGTAAGCTGAAACTAGACAAAGAAATGTCAGTAACTAATGGAAAATCCACAGTTGTTCTTTAACCGTAAAACTTTTCTGTCAGAACATTAAGATATCTGTCAGTTATTTAAAAAATAATAAAAAATAAAATCTCTGTCAGTTATTTAGGTGTAGGGAAATGGCAGAAAAGTTATTTAACAAATAAATCTCTACTAATTATAACTTTATAAAATCACAGAAATTTTATTAATTAAAGAACAATGTACATTATATATCATGACAGTTATAGTATTATAATTATTATATTTCTCTAAAAGGATACATTTTGTAAACTGTTTAAGAATTAATTAATTAATTGATTTAAAATGTCCACGAAGTACTTAAATATTATACTAAATATTTATTGAGTCAACTGTGGTTTAAAATATTAGAAACCTTGAGAATTAAAATGTTTTATTTCTTTGTAAGAAACTCATCAGGGAGTAATTTGAACAGTGCTTGCTTTTCTCCTCTCATTGTAGAACTTACAGTATAGAGCAAGTATCTTTTCTATGCCTTGGCAGATTATCATACTCCATTCTAATTTTGAATCAGCTGGTAACATTTTATCCTTTATGGTTTCAGTGTTAAGAAATATGCCTGAGAGGTCAGTGTCAGTTCCTCTGGGAGGTCTTCTTGCTTTTGGTCTTAACTGCTTTCCTCATTTATGATTAGAAGTTGGCGTTTGCTGAGTTCCTCTGACTACGTATCTAGAGGCTCTCAAATAGTGGCTATGTCAATATTCTCATGGCCTACTGTTTTTCTGTAACTACATTTATGGTTGATTCAAGTTCACTTCTCGCATTATCTGTTTTCACTGCTTTGCTGTACTTTCATCTTTGTTGACAAACTTCTTCTTTAGATGATCCATTTTTGTATCATATCACATGGGTTTATCAGTGAGAGAGGAAGAGACCACAACTGTATGTCTGTGTGCGAACCGAGTCATAGATGCCCAATAACCTATCACCAGCAGATTTTGAAAGAAGTGACATAATTGGTCACTGATGATAATGTATACTTGTTATTTGAATATTGGTTTCTGGATTCAAGAGCTAGTAAGGGAGTTTGTACTTTATGCAATCAATATACCATGGTAACTGAAATTTGAATCATGCTGTTGGGAGGCTTGTGTTTAACTAAACCATGGAAACTTAACTACATAAATGTTCCAGTTGTATACTTTCTACATCTCTGATATAAACATATTCGCAGGTATCCCAGGCATCAATAGGTTTCTCCTCCTTTTTTGAGGAGTTTCTTCTCTGATTCCTTTCTTTTGTGGAGAAGTGATTGAAGAAACACAAAGGAGAAGATAAGCTATTTTCTTCAAAACTTAAAAAATGATTGATGTTCCCATGAAATGGACCAAAGGAGAAATAGCCAGTAGAGGCAGAAAATGTTTCCTTCTGTGTGTAAGTTGGAGTTCATGCTCCATGGCTGTACATGCTATTTAAACAGTAGTTTTTTGGAAAAATACCTTTACCTATAATCAATTAAATTGCTCTGCTAATGAGACTGTCCTGTCAGGTGGGGCAAGGGAGTAGTATGGGATAGTAATCAGGGGTGGTGGATTTTGGTATTGACTTTCACAATCATGCACCTACTTTTTCTGGTGAAAACGACAATACTTATATTGAGAACTGATGTATGTCTAATATATTGGCTCATGCTACACATATAACATTTTCTTTTCTTATTGTCTGTATAGATTTCCCATACTTTGGTCCAGATTTTTACCCTCTCTCTTTTTTAAGGTCAGCAGTAAATGTTTGCGTTTTGGTATTTCCTTGATGTCCAAAGAATTTTTTGCCTGTGCTATCTAATAAAAATGTATTGGATCTGTCGTTCTGGTTTCTAATGTGGCAATTATAGGGCTGTTTCTTGATTCAAGTTTACAGAGACATAAGAATAGACAAGGTTGTGGTCATATCAACTTCAGCATCTGTTTTACTTCCAGGTCCAACTTTTTATATCTTTTGAAACAAGCATATTAAAAGATGGCCCAGAGAATATTGTAGGTGAAAAAGAAGTGTAGCAGTTCTCTTGTTCTGTCCTCGTGTTTTACTGATGAAGAAACTGGACTCTGAGCAATTATGATTAGTAATTGAAGTTAGTAGATTAAACAGGATTAAAACCAGCATTTGATTCCTAAATCATTGACCTTTCTGCCACTTTACGCTTCTGTAGGCTGGCAACAATAAGAATAGGCTCAGAGATTATTTTAAAGCAGTTTCTAGGGGCACCTGGGTGGCTCAGTCAGTTGAGCAGCTGACTTCTGCTCAAGTCATGATTCAGGGTCCTGGGATCAAGCCCTTTGTGGGGCCCCATACTTAGTAGAGCGTCTGCTTGTCCCTCTGCCCCTCATCCTGCTGGTACTCTCTTTCTCTCTCAAATAAATAAATAAAATATTTTAAAAAAACACTTTATAAGGCACAATGAGTACTACATTGAAAAAATTTATCTCCAAATAGATTTTCTCTCATGAGAAATGATTTGTGCCAAATAAGACTATATTAATTTATAAGCTCTTGAGACAGTTGCCTTGTGCATCTCCCAGATATCTCTAAATGTGAGCTAAAACACATCACGTTGAAACCCAATTAAACTGGTCTCTGTGTATGATATACACAGGTTTAGTTTGCCTGATCAGTTGAGTGAAGATGAATTCCTGAAGAGTCAGATCATTTACCTGGAAAATGTTCACTTGTAGATGTGGTCATGGTGAAAAGAAAGTAGCTTTTATTTTTTATTTTTTTAAAGATTTTTCATTTATTTATTTGACACAGAGAGAGATCACAAGTAGGCAGAGAGGCAGGCAGAGAGAGAGGGGGAAGCAGGCTCCCTGCTGAGCAGAGAGCTGGATGTGGGGCTCGATCCCAGGACCCTGAGATCATGACCAGAGCCGAAGGCAGAGGCTTAACCCACTGAGCCACCCAGGCAACCCAAGATAGTAGCTGTTAAAAGTTTATTTTGAATTCCTAGAATCAATAGTGGTCAAGGACCACTATTGATTCTAGGAATTCAAGTAATCAAGGACCACTATTGATTGACCAATATTGATTCTAGGAATTCAAGTGATCAAGGACCACTATTCATACGTATTATATAAACCATGAAGATTATATAATCATCAGTTGCCACTTGGGGAAGTACATTTGTGATTAATCTTGCACATTTCCTTGTGAACAACTTGTTTGGGAATGGTAAGGTCAAACAGATACATATTTTGTGTATCTTTCTTTTGTCTTATAACTAAATTAAGACAGACTCTTAACAGGTTAGAGGCAGAATCTTTGTTCTTTCTGAGCCTAGAATACAACTCCTGTCTCATAATTCCCAACTAAGTGCTCTTTCTATTATATTCTATGAATCGCTAGTTGTCTTTTTTGGATACCCTCATCAATGAGATAAGAAAGCAGTTGTGTCTTTAATCTACTGTTCTGTTTCAACATAGTGTCCCATTCAAAAGAAATGATAATCTAATATCCAGAAATGACTGCTATTGAAATTCTAGTTGGAATTTAAATGAAAATCCTCCCTGGAGTTCCATTCCCACACCAGGCAATATTCTTAACTCTTCTTTTTACCCATCTGTCTCCCCAAAGCCCTTCTAAGTAGAGATTGTCAATTGTGCCATCTCTCACTTTAACCATCCTCCACTTTATATTCAGTACACAAGGACTTTTTTACTTCTTATCACTCCTCTCTTTGCTTTATGTTTTTTTTTCTTCTTCAATGCAGTCAGTCTACCCCTTATGCCACTTTGTACAAGTTCGGGTACACAATGAGAAAGGCACTTTTTGCATTGTTTTGCTTTTGTAAAGGGAAGAAAAGGCTATGAATGTTCAACATTTGTGCCTTTTTCTTTCACATATCCTCTGACAATTGAAGTCCTTTCAACAAAAGGAGGCAAAGTATACATATCTACCCACATTATGATTTTATATTTTATTTGACATTTTTCTATCTCTAAGTCTTTTCTTTCATCTCTTTATTCCTCAGTATCTACACTTATAACCAGGAGACCTTGTATGAAGAAGGGAAGGCCTGAATGAGTTCTGTAGAACAAGGTAAGATACAGATTCATACATCAGTGAATATGATTATATGTTTGACTTTCTGTGTCTCCATTCTCAATTCTGTTTATCCCTGTTTAGCTCTGTCTGTGCCCAGAAAGTGACAGGGTGGGTGAGCACTGTGACAACAGTCACTCTGTTTATGTTTATACAAATGACAATGCTAGAGCCATTTTGTAATTTTACTGATTGTAGCAAAGACAAACAATTTATTTGAATGTGTCATTTGAGATAGGCATGAAAGAAAAGACTAATAATGCACTAAGAATTATTGGTTATATTGTTCAAACACCACATGTCTGTTATTTTACATATCAGAAAATCTTCCATTACATAAACTTTTTTTTAAAATTTGGAGTTCAGAATATTACTACTTTTTATACTATATCATATGTTGTATTTAACTAAATAAATGACTATAAAAATGTCACCCATATTACAAGCTGTTTTTAAGTGGGACAGTGATAAGAAGGGGACTATGTTTCTTGCCCTCGAATTTGGTCAGAGCCTGTGACTGCTCTGACACACACAGGAAAGAAGTGACGCTTTGTGACTTCTGAATCTAGCACTTCAAGGGAATATGGTTTTCTCTGCTTTCTCTTGTTACATACATCTTTGGATCCCCGGGTCTCCAAAGAAGCCTTGCTGTCCTACAGCTGCCATGACAGAGAGACCATTTGGAGAAATTGCAAACTGAGATCCTCAACCACTGTCTTCACTTTTTTGAGTTTTCCCAGACAAGCATCAGGCAAGAGGGATAACACTTCAAATGACCTTGGCCTAAGCCACCATATGTAGAAATTAAACAAAACACTCTTAACCGGTGAGCCAAGGAAGAAATCACAAGGGAAATTAGAAAATACTGTGAGAAAAATGAAACAAAAACATAAAATACCATTTATGGAATGAAGCAAAGGCAGTGCTCAGGAGGAAATGTATAGCTAATAATGCCTACATTGAAAAAGAAGAGAGAGCGGAAATCAATAACCTAACTCTGTACCTTGGGGAAGTAGGAAAAGAAAGAAGGCAATGATAAAGATCAGAGCTGGGATAAATGAACAGAAAATAGAAAAACGACACAGAAAATTAACAAAACAAAAAGTTTAATCTTTGAAAAGATCAACAAATTAATGCCACTGAACTATGTAATTAACAGTGGTTAAAATGGCTTATTTTATGTTATATATATTTTAACACAATAAAATGTGTGGAATGCAGTTAGTGTACCCTCCTCTACACTAGAAGATCAGTTATTCTTGTTTCTGATCAACAGGTTATCAGGATAGAAGAGACTATATTTTCTTAATAGGTTAAGTAAGTGTATGTAGGCACTCATAAAACATGAATATGCTTGGAAAAAAAGTGAAATATGCGAGAAAGAAGAACAGAGTTACATAGGAATAAGACGAGAAAAGAGTCAAAGTGGAGGCCTTCACCTTACCCAGAAAATGAACACTGCCTTGAGTCAGTAGCATAGGCTGAGAAATTGAGTAGAAGTAACAGAGTAATTACTAAGGTCTAGAAAAGGAAAGTTGACTGAAATCCCTTGATGTACTAAGGAAAGTACAAACCAGCAGCCCTCTACAAAGAATGAAAGAGCAGAGCTGGTGATTAAATTGAATGAAAAAGTTTGGAACAATAGGACATCAACAAGCAGTAAATAGGATTGCTAAGTATCAGCAAGAGTCCAGCTGAAGTTAGATAACATGACTTTTGCCTCAAATTTAATTGACAAATTAATTTTTTTAAATGCTTGGGGTATCTACTCTCTATCAGGAAATTGGGTGCTTAGTAGTCAAAGAATAAGATAGTCTTTACCTTGAAGGTGAAGAGAGTGAGGAGATATATTTAAGGACCTTTCTACACCAATAATTATCAAAAATTTAATGAGCATTAAAAATCACCCCAAAGGCTTATGAAAACAGAGAGGTGGTGCCATTCTCAGAGTTCCTCATTCAGTTGGTTTGGAGTGGAGCCCAAGAATCTGCACTACTAACAAATTCCCCAGGGCTGTTGCTTGGATGAACAACTGCTCTACAAACACAGTAAGAAGTTGCTTCTGCTGGTGAGGTTCAAACTCTTTCCTCCATATTCTCTGTCACGTTCCTCTACTGTATTACTCTCTCCCTATCTGGACCACTGCTTGTCTTTTCACTTGAATACAATTTCAGCCTCTTTTCACTGCTGGCCTTTGTGTTGGTAATTGCACCTGCTTAATGCAGAAAAGGCAAGTATTTTTCTCATTTAAGAAATAAAGCTGCTATCAATTTTAAGTGGTTTTCCCATAGTTGTGTGCCCAATTATTGACACAGCTGGGGTTTAGAGTTCACTCGGTACTCTTAACTTCATGCCTTTGTCAGTACAGTACAGAGGTAGTCTTGGTCATCCAAAGCTCTGGGAAGGAGTGGACATCACAGAAAAGCAGTAACTGAGACGTGGAAATGGGTTTTTGTGACACTGCTCTGATTTTCTTCTCTTTGGGAGATAATACAATATGACATTTGAGGGCAGATGGGAGATGTCTCATAAAATCAGGCTGACTTCTGGATTAGGAAGGTGCCTGACTAGTATTCCATGACTTGATCTCTCTGAGGTTTCAATAAAATACCTATGCAGACTTAAAATAAACAGAAAACCTGCAACATCAAAGACTGAAAGCAAAAACAAGTTACTACTAGAATCTGAGAGGAATTAACACTAACTTAAGACCTATAAACTGCTGTTTAAAAAAAAAAATTCATCTGCAGTTTATATTGACAGAAGTGCTGCTCAAGAGAAAATCTTCTCCCTGGCGTGAAGGGCTGCACGGGGAGGCCTCTTCCCATCTCTGCTGTCTTCCATCTAGATAACAAGTGTGGGAATTGTACCAACCAGAGACTCAGGCAGTGGTTCCTCTGCTGCCTTATTAGCTCGCTAAGTTTTAATCCTATCCCGCACTGTGTATCCTCCCATCATTGCCTCTCCCCACATCTGTTCCAATAGGACAGTTTCCGGTATGGGAACATAGGTGAGTGTTCAAGTGGACAGGCATTGACGTTAGCAGCAGAAAGGACAGAAAGGATCAGGACTGGAGAAGCTGAGCAAGCGGCACTCCTTTGGACGTTGTGGCAAAATAAGTTTCTAGAAAGAGAAAACCACAACTAGCTTTAGATCCTTCACAAAAACACTCTTTACAGTAAAAAGAGTAAACATACAGCATGTGATGATTAAGTTGATGTGTCAACCTGACCCAGCTAGGGGGCTACTAGCTGGGGGGAGAAACATTACTTCTGGGTGTGTCTGTGAGGGTGTCCCAGAGGAGATTGGCCTTTGAATCTGTAGACTGAGTAGAGGAGTTTGGCCCTCACCCAGCAAGCATCTTAGTTTTGTTGTTAGCCTCTTAGTTTTGTTGTTAGCCTCTTAGTTTTGTTGTTCTGGGGAACCCAGACTAATGCACAACAGGTCCAGGATACTCTGTTTCAGAATAGTTTTCACCCCAGTAAAATTTAACTGGGTGGTGTATTTATCTAGTTTGATATCTGCCACGAGGATTCTAACAACAATTAAGGTACAGTGATGATAATTTAAAAGAAGCTTTATCTTTATTTTCATCTTTCTCTCTTCAGTAAACATTAGGCTTTGCTGGAAGGTAGCTTTTATTTCAAGGATAACTAATAGAGTAGATAACTACGATATCTGCAGCCCAAGAGGAAAATAGTATGCAAAGTTAACATACTTTTGATAAAGTATTTCAGGAAACAGACATAAAATTTAGAATGCATCAATTCTTGTGTTCTCAGTAAAATATAAGGAAATATGACCTCTAAGATATGAGAAATGAACAAAGAATTGATAAGACTACAGCTTGAGATGAGAAAAAGCTATGAGAGGCAGATAAAAATAAAAAGCTGGTGAAAATGATATAGTAGCTTATAATAAAATTAAAAATAAAAGGGCAGAATAAAATATGTATGAGAACAAATAAGGACAAAGAGGCACTACAGAAAATTAAATTAGTGATGAGCAAGATGAACTTGAGAAATTCCTTAAGGAAATGCAGAGGAAATAGAAGAGATGAAACATATTATTAAAAAGTCGAAATATTTCCACCCTTGGCAGTATAAAAAACTAGGTATTCTGAGAACTTCACCCCACTTCCCTGAAAATAGAATTATGTTATGGATAAGACATATTTTAAAAATGTATCTGGGTTCACCATTCTACTCAGCCCTTTAGGAATAGGGGGATTTGTTGGAAATGACAAGTAACAGAAAGTCCAAGGGCACATTTGTGCTGAGGATAATTGCCTGTAGCAGCATTACCATCGAGAGACTGAGCCTTGAGCCAGCTAAAAGCACAGGTTTGAGCCCAAGGTCCTGCACTGAGCCCAGACATCCACATACTAGACTCTGGCTCGTGAAAGAAGGCGAAGCAAACTTTCCCTAGAGGAGATCAGAATCAAACAATGATTTCCAGTCAAAGATCTAAAATGCTCAAAGAGGCAGAACATCGTAAGTAAGAATCAGCAAAAATAACAAACAAAAGATACAGATGCCAAGAACTGAAGATAATGTAATTATCAGGTATAAATTATGGACTAGTGATATTTGAGACAGGTAAAGAAATTAAAAGCAAGAACAAAAATTGTAAGCAACAAGAGAATAATAAGACAGCTTTTTTTTTTAAAAGTAGAACTTCACAAAATGAAATATAATTATGAAATCTAAAACTCAGTTGATGATTTGAACATGAGATACATGCACATATACCCTTTAGAGATTAAAATTTTTTAAATAATTCTATAAATCATGATAAAATAAATAACAATAAGAGGGTTCCCCTTTCTCCACATCCTCTCCAACACACGTTGTTTCCTGTCTTGCTAATTTTGGCCATTCTAACTGGTGTAAGGTGGTATCTCAATGTGGTTTTGATTTGAATCTCCCTGATGGCTAGTGATGATGAACATTTTTTCATGTGTCTGGTAGCCATTTGTATGTCTTCATTGGAGAAGTGTCTGTTCATATCTTCTGCCCATTTTTTGATATGATTATCTGTTTTGTGTGTGTTGAGTTTGAGGAGTTCTTTATAGATCCTGGATATCAACCTTTTATCTGTACTGTCATTTGCAAATATCTTCTCCCATTCCGTGGGTTGCCTCTTTGTTTTGATGACTGTTTCTTTTGCTGTGCAGAAGCTTTTTATCTTGATGAAGTCCCAGAAGTTCATCTTTGCCTTTATTTCCTTCGCCTTTGGAGACATATCTTGAAAGAAGTTGCTATGGCTGATATCAAAGAGGTTACTCCCTATGTTCTCCTCGAGGATTCTGATGGATTCCTGTCTCACTTTTGTAGCAACATGGACAGGACTGGAAGAGATTATGTTGAGTGAAATAAGTCAAGCAGAGAAAGTCAAGTATCATATGGTTTCACTTATTGGTGGAGCATGACAAATAATATAGAGGACAAGGGTAGATGGAGAGGAGAAGGGAGTTGAGGGAAATTGGAAGGGGAGGTGAACCATGAGAGACTATGGACTCTGAAAAACAACCTGAGGGTTTTGAAGGGGCGGGGTGGGAGAGTGGGGGAACCAGGTGGTGGGTATTAGGGAGGGCACAGATTGCATGGAGCACTGGGTGTGGTGAAAAAACAATGAATACTGTTACGCTGAAAATAAATAAAAAATTAAAAAAATAAATAAATAAATAAATAAATAACAATAAAGGCAAGTAGGCAAAGAGAAATGATAGACTTAAAAAATGCAAGTAGCAGACTCAAAAGTAGCAGATGACAGTGTATTAATATACTCACAGTGTTTGAAGAAAATGACTGTCAAGTACAGTTGCGTACCTAGCAAAATAACCTTTTAAGAACAAAGGGAAAATAAAGACATTTTAAGTGAAACAAAAACATGAGTTTGTCAAGTAATGGATCCTCTTTAAAGGAACTTCTGCATCAATAAAGAAAGCAGTCCAACAGGAAAATGGGCCAAACCATGAATAGACTTTTTATAGATAAGAATACACAAATGGTATATAAATATGCAAAAATATACTCAAAAGTATTATCAGGGATATGCAAATTAAGACATAGTGACATATAATTTTAAGGTTTTTTAAAATTTTTTTATTATTATTATTTTTTATTTGACAGAGAACACAAGCAGAGAGGCAGGCAGAGAGAAAGAGAGAGGAAGGGAAGCAGGCTCCCTGCTGAGCAGAGAGCCCGACGTGGGGCTCGATCCCAGGACCCTGGGATCACAACCCGAGCCGAAGGCAGAGGCTTTAACCCACTGAGCCACCCAGGCACCCAGTGACATATAATTTTAAAACAATTTAACTGACAATAATTGCAACTTAAGAAAATGTCAAAAGAGGTGTATATCTGATTGAATTTATAAACCGATAATGGCAATATAAATCTGTGAAAGCAAAAAAAAAAATCTGTGAAAGCAGATTGAGAACAATTTGGTATTACATTATAAACATGAATATTCACATTATCTATAACTTAGCTATTACTCTCTTCCACAAAACTCTAGAGAAAGGCTGGAAAGTGCATTAGAGAACACATATACAAAATGTTCATTGCAGCTTTAATATTAAAAACAAAAAAACTAGAAACAGTACACTTTGCCTGTTATCAAGAGAATGGATAAATAAAAATTGTACATCACACAATGGAGTATTATACAGCAATGAAAATTATAGCCACATGTAACATGAATTTTGGGAACATTATATTAAATGGTTGGGGGAAAAATAAAGGTCTCAGAAATCTATAAGTAGGTTGATACCATTTTTATAACTTAAAATTAAGCAAAATTAATGAATGAACTCTCATCAATATGGATGTCTATACATACATGTACATTATGTTAAAGCTATTTTAAAATGCAGAGGGATGACAAAAGCAAAATGATACTGGCTCCTCCTTGAAGATAGTTCCATGAAGGGATAAGCAGGAAGCACATAGGCGAAATTGGGATTGCCGTGTAGGCAATGTTTTTGTTGTGGAGCAGCATAAGATTGCTAGTCTTTTGTGTTGTGCTTCATAACTTACATTCATGTTATCTATAGTTTGTTTTTTTCATGGCAACTATTATATGAAAATATAAAGAATAAATATGAAAAGGACGAGTTGACAAATATGTTTCATTTTAGGTATAAATTACTGATAATTTAACTTCCTAAGGAACTGAAAATAAATGGAAGAGAAACTAACCACAATAGAAAAGAAAAAAAAAATACCAGAGCTGAAGAAAACCTGAGTCAGTTGAAATCATTGATAATAACATATTTTGGTATTTTTTAAATATCCCCCTGTAAACAATCATTAAAATGTGGAGACCCTCCTCATAAAACAAAAACAAAATTAAACAAAACAAAACAGAAAAAAAAACCCAGATTACTGACAAAGAAAGAATTAGATTCTGGACAGAACACAGCTTTTATTTATGAGTTACTATAAAGTAAGGAAGAAAGGGCTACATCTCTATCCTAACACTCTATGGAAGGAAGATGAATGAAGAGGAGCATACAGGTGCTAACGAAGGAAGAAAGAAGGAGCGGGCTGACTTCAGATTTATCCTCATCAATAATAAACTCAGGAAGACAATGAAGCAAATTCTTTTTAACAGAATTATAATTTTAATAATGGAAAATGGAAGCAATTCAAATGACCCATGATAGGAAAATTGTTAGATTAGCCAAATCCATACCAGGAATATTACCTATGCCCTAAAAATAAGATTACAGCCTGACAAGTTCTCCTCAGAACTGTCAGTCATCAAGAACAAGGAATGTCTGAGAAATTGTCCAGCCTCAAGAAGAGCCTTGACCCCAAGCAATACTGGAAGATGTGAAACAAGATTTTCAGACATAATTCTTTATTTCAACACTGTTCATAAGAGTAAGAATATGAAGAATATGAGTATTTAGTAATAATAAAATAAATAGTATAAAAAAATAAAAGTAAAAATAGAGTTAAAATTCTTGATACATGCATATTATGTAATCACTATTCAACTATCATTTATCAAGTTTTATGACATGAATTAAATGAGATAATATAACAAATATAAAAGGAGGTTGCAAAACAATATACAGTATAATTTCTGCTGAGATCAGTCTGCTCTCAGAATATCTGATATACCTATTTAAGGGTTTCCTTTTTTTCCCCACTTAAGTCACCATGATGACCTGGATACAAAAAACTAAGACCATAGTGGCCATTTGACCTAACCTAAGCTCTGTGCTAGCCAGTGGCCTAGAATATAGTTGGGTACAAATTTGGGCTACTCAAAATAAAGGAAACTACTTACAACAACTGGATTCACTCTATAAGACATTTGATATTTTTAAATAAAGAGCTGAGCAATTTTTAGTAAATATGGAAGTTAACACACACACACACACACACACACACACACACACACAGAAAACAAAACAAAACAAAAAAACCTAAAAAACAGTCTTGATGTGGAAAACACCCAAGTCATATTAGTGATCATTCTTGATCATGAAGCCACAAAATTTTGCTGCTGAGATGTGTTGGGTAGACCTGCTTTAGAGTTTGGATGAATTTGCCATCCACAATCTATATTTCTGTTTCCATAAGGACAAGTTATGTTAGTATTCTTGAGTATACCTGCAAGATGTTGCTTTTTTCCATATATATCCTTATACTAACATCTACATTACCTGAAGGTAGTTTGTTCTTTGTAACCAAAGAGCCCAAGTGGAATGGTATTATACTGGCCTAATTTTATAATTGTCTATTTTTGGATAATAAATTTCTGTACACATACCTACACATACATATTGAAGATGAACTAAAATGAAATACACCAGAATCTTAACACATGCTTATTCAAATGTGTCTTGAGTGATACTCTCTGCCTCACAGCGTCCACAGCAGGGGAATATAGCAGTGAGAACTGAACACCTGCCTCCCTAGTGCTTGCATTACCGTAGGATTCTGACAGTAATTGTCTGAATGGTGGGTTATAGGGGACTTTGACTTGTCTTATACTCTTACATATTTCTGAATTTTCTGCAATACACATTTTTAATTATCATAAATCAATGTTAGTTCAAAACACAAATATTTCTTCTCTGAGATTCTGATTTCTAGAATCAGAAACCTCTCAAGGGAAATGCACTAAGAGGAAACAAAAGCCGGAGAACTAATGTGGTCTTTTGTTTTATTTTGTTTTTTGCTTTTGTTTGTGTTTGATTTTTTCCTTGGATGGAACCAACACAGAGAATAGCATTCTAGGAAGGAAAGATTTTATTCCTCTGATAAAAAAGGGAACAGGAATAGTTTAATGAGAACAAAGCCTGGCTTTTGAGTTGTTCACTACATTTTGAGCCCCATTACAGTCACTGCAATGCTATATATTTATAGAAACTTGGTATTTTTCAAATCTTGTCCTTGTGTTCTTCTCCCCACAACTTTGAGAGGTAGGTAGGTCAAATACCATTATTCTGAGTCTGTTTTCAGAGAAGTTAAGTCACTCTCCCCTAGTTGCACACTTTAAAAATGGTGTAGCCCAGACTAGAACCTTTGTTTCCTTCATGTAATTCTATTTCCACCCCACTGCATGTATGTACCTTGTCCTGCAACTGGCCTTTCTTACTATTCGTCTTGATTATACTATTGTGGGGAAAATTACAGTTATATTATTAGTAATTACATTCTAATGAGTGTTTAGACCTTAGACAGGCTCTCAGAATCGTTGCATTTGTGGAATAGAACAGCTAGTCCATTGAAACGCCAGCCTTCCATAGGGTGCAGCAGAATATAACTTCATTCTTTCCTTTGTTCCTCTAAACCCTCTGTGTGAGCTCCATTTTTTGCTTTCACTGCCTTTGAGCAGATCTAATAACTATCCTACTCTCTTGGACATTAAAAAAAAAAGTCCTCTAGTCCCATTAATCACAAGTAAAGTCTCCATTTCCATAATTAAAATTCTGAATCCAATGTAATCACAACTCCAAACTTTATGTTAAATATTCATCCCTCCCCAGTGTGATACTTCTTCAAGCTCGGCAACCTTCAGTGCAGAAATAGGATGTGCACCCTAACTTCTCTTGCCTTTTGCTTCTGTAATGCTACCTTCCTTCCCCACCATGGAGTATTCTCACTGGCACCTGGCTGCAGGTATAAGCGGGGCAATGTAGAATAAAAGGGGGACAGGAAAGATCTTAATGTATCGCCTGGGGTTGGTATCCTCTGGGTTTAGTGGATGTTTAAAGCTGACTTTCTTGCATGGTACTCTATGGATATCTTAGAGATTCTCCACTGGAAATATCTGCTTATATCTCTGTCAGTATGGACAGCAGCCCCTCCTCCAGCTGGGAATTGATGTGGCTGTTGAAGACACTCCCCTCTGAATCTGCATCTCAGCTTATACCTCAGCTTCTTTCTGCAGAGATAGCCTGTCCCTAGAAGGGAGCCCTCTTAGATAATGTCCCTTTCAAATGACCTGCAGACCAGTTCCCTTCTACATGGCTCTCCACCTAGGCTCATCCAGTGCAAAGACACATTCTGTCTTGCTGCTTGTGGAAGCTTAGCTGACACCTGTGGAGACTTCTCTTTCTCTCTCCCACCAGCCCCAGCCACAACTTTTGCCTCTGAAGTTCTGAGACATGGGACAAAATCTGTCCCGTCTCTTACTCCATACTGCAAGGGGATATACTTAAAATTCCCTGAGTGATCCTTTCAAAACCACTCTTACTTGACCAGATGTGAGAATGAAATAAACACCCATTTCCCTTTCTCTGTGGGGGGATGAGGGAAAATACCATGACTCAGAATTGGACCCCTAAAAAAATCCTCCCTAACAAAAATCATGACTTCTCTGTGCCTAAAGGTAGGTAAACACAGAACTATTTTGCACATCCCTCTTGCAAGTCTGAATAAGTGATCATGGTATAATTAATGGGCTCCTATTGTTTTCTTTTTGATTTAGGGGCTATCCTAAAACTTCAACAAAGACATCTTTCTTTCCTGATTTATGAGTTGAAGTGAAAACTTAAAGATGTTGCACTTATGGGTTCTAGCTCAATTTTTAGAAACTGTCCTAGGGAAAGCAGTAAACTCAAAACTCAACAAACCTAAAATATGTTAACCTGGTTCCCTATACATCAATTTGTCAAGTGATACTATTTAATATTCATAAGTGTTTCAGTATAATAATGTGAGAATCTTCTAAAACATAAATGCACATCTCTAACCTTTCACACATTGGCAACTGCCTCTCCACACTTCCGGTTCTTCTCATTACCATCCATCTAATAACATAACTATAAGCAATCTCTAAACCAGTGGTTCTCGAACCTGGGAGTTTTTAAAATATGACAATACTCTGTCCTCACCCTAGACCAATTAAACAGACTCTCTGGGGATTGGAACTAGTCCTCAGCAGTTTTAAAACTCCCCAGCTGACTCTAAGATGCATTTCGGGGTGAGAATTGCTGCTGTAAACTCTCGAACTGGAATGTCACTTAGAGTCAATCTTCATTCAATCTTTTTATATCCACACATAAGGAAGGACAAGCTACTACTTAAGTGATTCTGGTTCTGCTCTTGACCTCTCCAACCTGGATATTAGGTCATGGTTCAGTAAAATAAATAAGGGCAGATGGACACAAAGAGAAGGAACCCAGCTACCTGGCTCCTAGTGCCTCTTTTCAACCTGGAGATCTGCTTTTGAGCCCTGCAGGAAGAGGAAGGACAGAAACTAGATTATTCTTCCTGAATTTTTGCTAATGGAATATGAATGTCTCTCATGTCTGAGCCATAGAAAGCATCTATTTGCTGGATCCAGGTCATAACAACTAAAGAGAGACAACTTTTAAATTTTTAGGAATTTGGGGAACCAGTTGTTGTCATGTTGAAATTGACCATGATGGGAATATTTATACTGTAGAAATCAAATACTACAAATCAGGGCTTCCTACCTTACCCTGAGAGAACCGCCTGTCAAACATTTACCAGCAAAGCACTAGATATTAGTATTGAAAAGTGCTTCTCAAACTTTGTTCTTACTTTTGAAGTTTGAGGCAAAGAATAGCAGGCTTTGAAGCTGGAAGTTTCCTTTCCTCAACGAATCTAATAGAAATTACCTCCTTGATAAGATTTTATAGAACTGAAAAGAGGGAAACACGAACCATTCTAATAAACTATACTTACTCATGTAGATCTACTCAAGTGTATTTGCCATAATAAAGATAGAAATGTACTGTAGGTGTTTCTCAACTTATTAAAGTTAATTGGTGTCCTTGAAACAGTTCAGCTCTACTAATTAGTTTCCAACTTCTGTTTTTAAACCTATGCATGAGGAAGCAGTGTTTTTGTTTTTCTAAATGCCATGTTTATTCCTTTAGTTGTTGATGTCAGGATATGTTCAGGTAATTTAAAAAATTGTTTCAGTAAATTATAAATAAATACCATCTCTTTTCCCCTGTAGAGTCAGGATTCATTTTAAGGGAAAAATATTTTATGCAGGATTATATTACTTTGCAAGAACATATCACCATCCCAAACACAAGGTGACACATGATGAAGACTGTGATGGAAGCTTCTGAGATAGCTGATTTTTAAAAATTTACCATCTCAGTATTTTCTCTTCCTTCAAATACACTAAAAACATTAACATATCTTAAATAATACAAGCACTCTACAAGACCAAAGAGCCAGGTAATGTCACTGTTTAATGTGTAACTAACAATAACTATTACACATACCATAGTGGCAAATACTAGATAGATAGGTAGGTAGGTAGGTAGGTAGGTGGATAGAAAGAAAGATTGATATGCTGACCTTGACTTTATTAAACTTGAATGCTGTATAATTCCTGTGATTTCTCACATCCAGCAAACTTCAGGCAGCTGCTATGTCCACGTCTTTCTGCCCACATCTTCCACTCTGCATGACAAACCTACGCCTTCTGTCTCTACATGTCCCATATGTTCAGTTTTCAAAGGACTAGCCAGTGATCCCCACTTTACTGGCCCCCTCTTCTTGGCTAGTGCTTCATGTTTCAGAACTTGATTTTTACTGTACCTCCACATCTTTTATTCCACCTTCTAAGCCCAATAAAAATGAATTGTTTCTATGATCTCATCCCTTCAATGACGGAAACTTTGGTGCCTACATTTGTAGTTCCTGGAATAGTCAGTGTCTACTCCAAAGTACCTATCCAAAGATTGAGAATTTCTAACAGAGTCATAGGAGAATGCTGGAGCAATTTGAGGCCAAATTTAACAGCACGCATAACATTGCATCCAATAAGTCCTCTTCACCTTTCTCTAAGGAAAATTCTTGGTAAACACACAGCTGGAATGGCGCGATCTTTGGTAAGACTAACTCTTTCTAGTAAGTGTTTTTCTAGTTCATATAAACCACATTTGTAGCAGTATATTTGCTCTTGAGTTTGGCATTTGACTGGAGAGAAAAAATGGGATTATATTAAGTTACCTGACCCAGGACCCATTCAGCCCATGCATTAAACTGTGCTTTGAAACCTCTTGGAGGTTTGGGTCTTGTTTTGTTTTGTTTTGTTTTTTAATTGTACTTTCAGCTGATATAATATTGTACATCCAATCCCATTTGATTTAGGAAGACTCATTCATAATATGAGAAAATTATTAAGATATAGTAAATGAATTAATAAAAACAATACTGAATTAATAAAAAAATGTTGATAACTGGTTTTTGTGGTAACTTAAAAATATACAGGGGGAGCAGACATTAGCTCTGATTGGTGCTGATGAGTATTCTCTCTACTTTGTTTCTAAACATTAACATAAAACACACCCATAAACATCTTTTTTGTTTAACATATGTTTATTGGAGAGAAATTCCTGATCATGGGCACTTCATAATCCATTTAGCTAACAGGACTTATAAAATGAGTCAAAATTATTCATACAAGGGACAAGCTGAGCTTTACAAATCAAGAGAACATTTGTCATTTGAAAATTTTCCTATCAGCTCATTAATACCTGCTATTCTTCTAACAAAGAACCAGTTATTTTGTTCTCTGTTCAGAGCAACTAATGTCCAGTAACAATCCCACAGAGAGTCAAATAATAAACACCACATTCATACTGAGGAATAAAGGGTCTCTCCTGAGTGTTAGAAGGGACTGAGTTCCTATTATTCCTTCCCCAAACCCCAGAAGGAAACATTAGATGCTGTAAGAAATTAAATCAAATAAAGGATTTCCATTCTCAGTCAGTTAGTATCCCAAGCAATACTTCAAAATCCAAACCAAGAAAGAGTTAATGTTCCCTTTCCTTTGCATTCCTCATTTCCCAATTACCTAGATGCAGGGTTAGTTCCAAACAGCAATCTAACTTATCCTTCTTTTCTTTCTTTTTTTTGCCTGTGCAACTGCTACCTAGTTATCTTTCCAGAGCTCATTTCATTGTCTCGCTTTTAAAAATTTTAACTATGATGTCCCATCTGCTATCACTGAACTAGAATGTCCCCAAAATAAAAAGTGAGTCCCACTGGGATTCGCCTCAAAAAATCATTTGCCTGATAAACAGTAAATCGCAGAATGGGTTTTAACTTCTTTCAATTAGCAACAGCAACAACAAAAAGGAAGAAGAGAGAAAGGAAAGGGAGATGAAAACTCAGCTTGCATTGTAGTCATGTCTAAATCCCCTTATTCTTTGTCCATTGAGTGAAAGTGGCTATTGAAGGAGCCATGAGACTTCACATTGCAAGGCAGAGTAGCCTAGAATTTTCCTAGGGTGGAGGTTTGACAGAGAAGAACATAGGGGACTGTCACATTTCTGTTTCTTATCATAAAGGACCTCAGAGTGCTTAAAACCTCCACCTTTAGGAGCGCCTGGGTGGCTCAGTGGGTTGAAGCCTCTGCCTTCAGCTCAGGTCATGATCTCAGAGTCCTGGGATCAAGCCCTCCATCGGGCTCTCTGCTCAGTGGAGAGCCTGCTTCCCATTCCTCCTCTGTCTGCCTCTCTGCCTACTTGTTCTCTCTCTCTGTGTCAAATAAATAAATAGAATCTTTAAAAAAAAATGCTCCCCCTTTAAAGTACTTCCCCATACAATATTTATAACGAGGATATTTTGCCTGCCGGTGCACTTGACAAAAAGGGAAGTGCTCCCTTCCCCTTTTGTGGGAAAGCAGTAGAATGGTTTGGGATGCTTCAGTTACATAGGAGACTAGATCATTTATTCAACAAGTCTGTTTGGAGTGCTTGCTATATCCCAGAGCCTGTGCTAAGCACTGGGTAAATTAAGATATATGTAGTCCTTGTAAAATGAGTTTACTGCCTGATGAAAGTGACAAATATCAATAAATAATCATTCAAGCAAATGGATGATTAGAACTGTAACTTGGACTATGAAGAAGCAATAGATTATGTATAAGAGCCTATAAAAGGATTTATTCTAGTGATGGGTGCCAAAATGAGACTGAGATGAGTGAACAGATATCTGAAGGGTGAGTAAGGAATTACTATAGTTGAATGTGGGTAAAGAGCTTTAATTAAAGCCAGAGGAATACCTCTGTACCCTGTGCAAAAACACTATGGTAGGAAGGGTCCATATTTTGCCATGTAGACAAATGTTAAGGAGTTTTACCTTTTTAATTTTTATTTTGAAATAATTTTAGATTTATAAGAGTTTTTTTTTGTTTGTTTTTTTTTTAAAGATTTTATTTATTTACTTGACAGACAGAGATCACAGCAGGCAGAGAGGCAGGCAGAGAGAGAGGGGGAAGCAGGCTCCCTGCTGAGCAGAGAGCCCGATGCTGGGCTCGATCCCAGGACCCTGAGATCATGACCTGGGCTGAAGGCAGAAACTTAAACCACTAGCCACCCAGGCGCCCCTACAAAAGAGTTTTAAAGATAATACAGAGTGTTGCCATATTCCTTTTGCTCAGGTTTCCCTATTATTAACATCTTCTGTTGCCTTGGTATCTTTATCAAAACTAACAAGTTAACATTGGTACAATATGATTAAACTACAGATGTACTGAGATTTTACCAATTTTTCCATTCATGCCCTCTGTCCATTTCAGGACCTAAATCAGGGTGTTATTTGCTTTATTATTATTATCATCATTATTATTAACAAATAATGTATTATTTGTTTCAGGGTTGCAGGCACTATATTGCTTTTAATCATCATGTATTCTGAGTATTTTCCATTCTGTGAGAGTTTCTTGTTGTTGTTTTTTTTCCTCTTCTTTCATGATACTGACACCCTTAAAAGAGTACTGGTCAATTATCTTGTAGAGTTCCTTTCATTTAGTTTGCCTCATATTTTCTATAATTGGAATGAGCCTATGGATCTTGGGGAAGCATACTACAGAGGTGAAGTGTCCTTATCATTATATTTTATCAGGAAGTACATGATACCAACAGGACTTAGTACTGATGATACTAACTTTAATCATTTTGTTAATGTGTTATCTATGAAATTCTCTACTATAAAGTTACTACTTTTTCCTTTCCGTATTCTGTTCATTAAAAATGAGTCACTATGTCCAGACAAAGGGAGGAAAATGAACCTCCACCTGGGGGCATATCACCTGGGGACATGAATATTTTTTTTTTTTTTTTAAAGATTTTATTTATTTATTTGACAGACAGATCACAAGTAGGCAGAGAGGCAGGCAGAGAGAGAAGGGAGGAAGCAGGCTCCCTGCTGAGCAGAGAGCCCGATGCGGGGCTCGATCCCAGGACGCTGGGATCATGACCTGAGCCGAAGGCAGCGGCTTTAACCCACTGAGCCACCCAGGCGCCCCTGGGGACATGAATATTGAATAACTTGTGGACATCTCTTAGAACCACCACAGCAATCAGTATTATTTGTGGGAGGGGCGCCTGGGTGGCTCAGTGGGTTAAGCCTCTGCCTTCGGCTCAGGTCATGATCCCAGGGTCCTGGGATCGAGCCCGGCATTGGGCGGTGGTGGGGGGGGGGGGGGTTCTGCTCAGCAGGGAGCCTGCTTCCTCCTCTCTCTCTGCCTGCTTCTCTGCCTACTTGTGATCTCTGTCAAATGAATAAATAAATAAAATCTTTAAAAAATATATTATTTGTGGGAGATACTTTGAAGCTGTATAAATATTTTCTGTTTCTTGAAGTTTCACCCACAAACTTTACCATGCATTGATGGATCATGCATGCAGCAATTACTACTGAGGTGAATTTCGAATTTACTTACTGAAAGTAATCGTAACAACAGCAAGACCCAAAACAGTTCAATATTTGCCTAGAATAATTCAACCGTCCACTAGCAGCAGAAGAAGCATGTGCATCCTAGGCATAAATGTGAATTATCTCAGTTCTACTATTCTATAGACTATGCTCAGGAACCAAAAATAAAGTTGTGAAACATCAAAACAATGCAGATAGAAAACTATACCTGATCAAAAGACAAAGCAGTCAACACGGTCAGACTCAGAAATGATCAGGAGTTTAGAATTTGAGACAGGCATTTAAAACTCTATGAGTAATGTTTTCATGTTTCTAGTGGAAGAAATAGACAAAATACTATAATATGAACCATTTCAACAGAGATGGAGACCATAAGAAAAAAATCAAAAGGGAAAAAAAAATCAAAAGGGAATGCTAAAAATAAAACCACAGTAACAGATGAAAAGTCATTTTGATTGACTCAGTACCCCTCAAAACAATGAAAAGAAGAATCAGTGATTTTGAAGATTTTTCAAAAGAAATTACCCAAATTGAAACAAATGGGAAAAACAAAAACAACATCTCAATCTGTGAGATAATATCAAATGGTTTAACATATATGCGATTCTTCCCCTCTCACCAAAAGGGACAGAATAAATACTTGAAAAGATAATCATTGAGGATTTCCTAAAAAATAGCAAAATACATCAAACTATGGAAATAGGGAATTTTGAGAATTCCAAGCACAATAAATTCCAAAGGAAATAAAACACACATATACACACCTAGATACATCATATTTCAATAGCTCAAAACCAGAAATAAAGACATCTTATATCCTGAAGATATACACAGAAAATAATGGGACAATTGCTGCAGACTTACTATCAGAAATTTACAAACTCCCCCAAAAGGATTACCATGTTTAATGTGCTAAAAGTAAAATGATATCAGTCTAAAATTTTACTCATAGTGAAAATACCTCCAATAAGTAAAATAGAAAAGAATATTTTTAAACAAACAAAAATAGAGAATTCATTGCCAGGAGAACTGCTCTATAAGACGTGTTTAAAAGTGGTCTTCAGGAAGACCATATGTGATATAAGAATAAAAACTTAGATCTATACAAAGAAATAAAAATTACTAGAAATGGTTAATGTAAGTGTAAATATAAAAGATTTTTTTAAAGAAATCTTAATTGCTCTGAAAGGTAACTTACTGTCCCCCATATATAAAAATAATAGCAGTATATTTGGGTTGATAACTATGAAGAAATAGCACAGATGACAACAGTAGTATAAAAATAGGAGGGAGCAATCTACTGTAATTTGTAAGATTCTTATACTACATGCCAAGCCATATAATATTATTGGGAGGTAGGTTGTAATTAAAGACTCATATTATAAACCCCAAGGCAACCATTAAATTTTTAAAGAGGTATAAATTATAATCCAGTAATGGAGATTAAATGGATTCTTATGAATATAAAAGTCATTCAAAAGCTGCCAGGAAGAGAAAGGAACAAGAAACAAACGGAACACATAGTGTTCTATGTTTGTCAAGTCTGGATGGAAAAATAGTGTTATTAACATAATATGATTATATAAGTATTTGGGAGAAGGTATTCTATATTTTATATTATACTTTATATATTTTAATATTTTATATACATAAAATACATATTTCTATTTTATATATTTTGCATATTTCAATTTTTTTAAAGATTTTATTTATTTATTTGACAAAGAGAGAGCACTAGCAGGGGGAGCAGCAGGCAGAGGGAGAGGGAGAAACAGGCTCCCCACTGAGCAGGGAGCCCGACGTAGGAGTTGATCCCAGGACCCTGGGATCATGACCTGAGCCAAAAGCAGATGCTTAACTGACTGTTCTACCCAGGTGCCCCTATTATTTCAATTTTCATGTAATTGTTTTACCATAAAGTTTATGCTGTGTTATTTATTGAAGAGATTTTTGAAATCATAACCAAGTAGAATTTTGTCTCTTTGATTCTCTTTCTCCACCTTTTTACCCAGACTCCATACTCCTGTCTCTAACATCAACCATCAGTGGGGAGTGTGATAATATATACCACTGGGTTATTACAAAAGCATCACACTTTATTTGTTGATACTGAATTTCATGTCAGTGAATAGAGTGAGACAGTGCTTGGGAAAAATAAATATAAAAAGGTAAATCTAAAACTAAAGCAAATTTCTTTCTAAAAAACTACTTGTTTTAATATTTACACTTGCTCAAAATTAAGTGTAATTAAGAAAGAAGAATACCCCACCATGCCACCAAAAGAGGATAATCAGTCACTATTTTGGTATGGTTTTTCAGACATTTTCCCATGCAATTATAAGCACATGTATGGAACACTGTAAAAACAAAATCAAATGTGCATATTTAGTTCATTTGCTCTTCCTGTCTTCCTTATTTTCCTCAGTCAATTATTATTTTTCATTTAATTTTATGATTATTACTGAAAATACTTTTTTGTGGTAGAATGAGGATATGTTAGAAATGATCCACTCTACATGTCTTTATGTAACATATCCTCATTTATCTGGCTATTTTTGCTAAGAATTGTATTTGGGAGATTCAGTAACCCTGCTGTTGTAGGTAACAGTTTATTCTTCTTGTTGCTGAATAGGAGTCCATTATTGAATATTCCACAATTTTTTAATTTAATAGTTTGATAAGCATTTTTGAAAGATGAAGAGGAAGGTGGAGGAAGAGCATTCCTCCTTGGACATTTGTTTGCCAAGCACTGTGCTTAGCAACTTATGTGCATTGTATCATTTAATCCCCACCAGGAACTTATAAAGTAGGCATTATTGTATCCCATATTTACAAGTGAAATAGCTGAGTCACAGGGCATATAAAAGACTTGTCCAACATCATATTGCTAATAAGCAACTGATCTGTATTTGAACGGTTACTGTACTCATTCAGTACCCTAAGTCTTGACAACTGTGAAATATTCCTTCTTCATCCACCTCCAGAAGTGTGTGAAACTGTTTCAACATTAACCAGCACTGTGGTAACAAATGATTTTTTAAAAATTTCTAACTGCTGTATTTGCTATATAAAAAATTTCTAACTGCTGTATTTGTAAAATCAAACCTTACACTGATAGCAGAAATCATAATTTCAATCTGCAGAGTAAAGCTACATTTTTCAAGCATATCCAGAAACAACACCTTGAAGTTACTTGATATCACTTTCATAGTATTGTATTCCCCCTTTCTTCTCTTTCCTTTTCCTTTTAACTTCTTATATCAGGTGCTCCCTGCATTGTACAACTTGGAATTTCTATAAAATACCACGGTCAGTTCAATATTGATATTTAAACTGTGAATGCCAGAGTTAGTAAATAAGAATACAAGAATACCTAGTTAAATTAGTTTCAGGTAGACAGTGAAGGCTTTTTAAATGGGCTTACACCCCTGTGAAATTTGGGGGATAATTTATACAAAAAATTTTTTTTGTTGTTCATCTTAAATTTACGTTTAACTGGTGTACTGTATTTTATTTGACAAGTCTAATCTAAACTAAAGCAATACAGTTTTTGAAGTTTTCTTCCCTGATGAGAGATAATCCTGTGTGTCCCAAGCAAGGAGAAACATAAAACATTACCACAAATGTTTAGTGGGTTTGTTTGCATAAAAAGAACATCTAAAGTCTACAATTAAAAATGCAGTTTCTAGACAAACTGTAAGAGACTCTTAATCTCACAAAACAAACTGAGGGTTGCCAGGGGGAGGGGGGTAGGGAGAGGGTGGTAGGGTTATAGACATTGGGGAGGGTATGTGCTATGGTGAGTGCTGTGAAGTGTGTAAGCCTGACAATTCACAGACCTGTACACCAGGGCTAATAATACATTATATGTTAATTTTAAAAAATGCAGTTTCTTCCCTCCTCCAGAAACCCTCTATACTAACCCCTCCTCTCAAGTAATTAAGGGGGGGGATCACAAAAATAAAAAACAAGGCACCAATAGGATGAATAAGAAACCTTAAAATAAACAGGGTTCACTTTTTGTCCAAGGGTGCTCTCATTGAAGTAAAAACTCATAAATATGGCCCAACATTCCTGAAATGAATAAAATTAGTTAGGAAGACACCCTTTTCTCTCAGTTCTGTTCCACTCTCCTTGCCACTATACTGCAATCTTGAAACAGATCTGGAGATAGCAGTTCTGCAAGTCTAATGAAATTGCTTGCAAGCAGCAATCATGAGCCACCCAGATTAGGGAATGCCTTTTCCTTCAACAAGTATAAAACTTGTAAAGACATTAAAAGAAGGCGTTTTGAGCCTCTTTTACCTTCCTCTTTGGCTTAAAGTTAGGGTTAAGGGACCTGGTGAGTCCCCAGCTCTCTTCTGTCACTAGCCCCAAGCCCTGATCTGCAGGAATAATCTGAGGCTCTCCTGGATGGCATGGGTATTCAAAGTTAGCATGTCGTTCGATGCAGTCTATTTAAAACTTTATTAGGAGTTTGGATTTTTCCTCCCCTATAATTTAGAAGGCAGAACAGAGAGGCAGTTTGCTCTTAAAACAATGCAATTGTGAGCTCCTGAGCTGTTGTCAGACTGACTTCCCTTCCATGGAAAGTAACTCCCTTGATGTGTTCTTGTGATCTGTGTACCCCCAGATTAAATGAGAGAGGGTTCACATAGCTTGTGCTTAATTCAGGACCTTGAAAAATGGTGATGTGACTACAGTGAGAGAAGTAGGAGAAGAGACCTAAGCAGCAGGCAGGAGACTAGGGTCTAGTTACCTTTTTCTCAGTCTTGCTTCACATTAGTTATTATGATCTTAGGTAAATTGCTTATCATCTTTGAGGCATAGTATCCTCTTGTATATAATACTGGGGCTTGACTAGATTATTATAATGATCTTATATTATAGTACTATAATAATTATTATAATTATTATAATGATCTTTTGAAACTACAGTTTTATCCCATTTTACATTATTTTTTTGTTTCCCTTGAGATTCTTGTGTTTTGTTCTGTTCTTCCAGCCATCCGCTGCTCCGACACCAGTCATATATCATGGGGCTCACTGGCTGTCTCACAACTTTTTAGAAACCTTCATATAACAAACCAGGATAAGGAATATCAAGGGCTGCTGCCTAAAGGCCCTCTGGGGAAAAAAACCAACAATGTGTAATTCCCAAAACAAAAAACAACCAAAGCACTGAAGTATAAATGAGAAAGGGAAGAAAGGGGAAATACAGCAGAGGGGACTAGTCAAGTAATTGGACAGAAAGATGAGTAGGAAGAAAACAACAGCAGCATTGTAGTGCAAGGTTCAAATGAGATGCTGATTTTTCCAAGGGGTGGTAAAGATACTAGACAGGAAGAAAGTGACAGAGATTGTCACATGAAGGAAGGAACAAGCACAGGCTGCAGAAGTAAAACTGTGTTCATTCTTCTGATGAGCAGAAGAGCTGTGAACTTTCTCTAAAGATTCCTGAGAAATAAATAAGGCATGTAGATCACGTATACAACTACCAATTTCTATCCTTGGATTGTTGGGCTATATGACAGAAAGAGAACAGCAAGGCAAGGTAATGAGTGGGTGGAGTAATTGGGTAGCAGTTCGTCTTATGGAATGGAAGAAATTAGTCATGTGGGAGTGGGGATGCGGAGGAAATGATGGGGAAGAAGAGCAGTGATGTGTGTCTATACTCCCTGGGAACTCAGAAACAGCAACCTACTCAGAAGCTCTTGACAGTGTTGGAGAAAGCCCTGGATGTTGAACACTGAAAGAAAGATGGAAATTTCTCCAGATTCTTCAGTGACAGAACAGAAAGAATATTCAATTTGACAGACCCTTGAGTTAGACTTCACGGATTTTTTCTCCTTTGGGCAGCTGATGAGTAGCTGCTCCCCTCAAGCTGTATAAAGAAATAGGTTTACCTTGAGCTGCGGAAGCAGCTGGTACCATGAGGCTCAGTCTTTTCTTGAGATAGATGCAAGCTTCACAGGAAAAATAGACAGGTTATGGGTTTTTTTCCTTCCCTTTCACCCATTATGCCTATTAATTTTACAACTTTTTCATTCACGTGGATGTAAAGAATGGGGCATATTCTCATCTGATCGACAGAAAGGAAATGGATTGGGCATATGCCGTTGACTCTTACCAACTGATGTCAAGTGTAGTTCCTGTTTTCTTAATGGAAGTTAAAACATGAAGATGGAGAGTAGAAAGGAGCCTTAAAATGTGAATGACTAGAGAGCGAAGAGGAATACAGACGGTGAAATAAATAATGAAGACTATCGTGTTCTAAGGAGCATTGTCACATAGGTCAGTAAAGGAGATAAATATCCCTAACTCCATGAATGTTTTCAAGTTAGCCTCTCTCAATAGGCCATTGGGTGTATAAGTTTAGTGTTCATTTAGTGGGTTCTGCACTCCTGGCTCTACAGAGAAGGACTTTGTCACATCCACAGCCAGCCCTCTAATCCTATAATGCAAATATTTCTTATTTCTGTGTCATTTAGCTTTCAGAATTGACAGCTAGACAGTCCTGTCATAGAAAGTCAAGCTGTAAGTATTTATTGAATTCCTACTCTATGCAAAGTCTGTATTAAAAACTGAGAAGATAAAGGTGGAAAGAAAATCTCTGTCTTAAGTTTTTATTCTGGCTCTAAGGAAAAACATCTAACAAAGCTAATTCATAGAGAAATATGTCAAAGCAGGCTCAGAAAAATAATGGAATAAATGTTGAAAATGGGAAAATGAAAAATATACAGAAAAAGAAACACGGCTTAAAATAGCTGAAAAGATAGAAAGATAAGTGTGATGTGTGTAAACATATACATATTATAATAACACATTAGTATTTTTATCAGGTTAGTTAAAACTGAAAACATCCATATTGGTGAAGAAAAATAAATCCCCATGTGTACTGTTGGTGTGTTTCGGAGGGAAACTTATGAAGCTAAATTTTAAGTGTATAGACAGTTGACCCAATATTTCCTTCTTGTCCTTTTTGATAAATCTCTCCTATAAATATTATATAAGTATTCTATAGAAGAGCAGAAATATTCATCATCAAATTGCCTGTCCTAGTGAAACATTGGAACAATCCAAAAGATATATGTATTATATATAATCACATACATAATATCACATTAAAAATGTGTGTGTGCATGCATGTGCATTTGCACACTTTGGGGGGAAACGAAAGGGAGATAGTGCAAAAGAAGGATTGAATGTGAGCTCTGTGGAACTCGAGCTGATTATTTTTCTAGATGTACTAATTACATAAGTTATAGGAGATGTGTAGAAAAACCTGAAGAGTATTAACTTCTTAGTAGTTGTTACTTTAGGAGGGGGAACTTGTAGGCAAGTTAATGGTCTTTCCATTTTTTTTTTTTTACACATCTCTGCACAGTTTGAATTTTTATAGCAGCAAATATACTTCTGTAATTTAAAAATCAATAAGAAAAATTGAGAATTATCACAAAGCACCACATGGTTAATATTCAGGTGAATTGTAGAGACAGTAAAAATGATACAGAGATTCAGAAAAGATAGAATTCCCAACTGGCTTAATCATGAAGATCAGTGGCAGGGATCACATTCAAGTTGGTCTCAGAGCGTACTGTGTTAGAATCCAGGGAATCGGCCTTGACATTGTCTTAGTTGCCAGCTCACTGGAAGTGGCCGAGCACAGCAGAAACAGCATCAACATCGTATTTCTGACCTGTGGGTCCAGAACATAGGGCTTTTACTTACCGAAGGAATTGGGGTTTGCCTAATCTTTCTGTATCTCAGTTTAAAATAAAGGGCTTTAGACAGATCTCTCTCAAGACCCTTGGAGTTCAAGAAGCAGGTGATACTGGAGGAGGAATGAGCATTTTTAAGGAGGAGGCACAAGAAGGAGGAAAAATACAACCTTGGGTCTGAAATGAGGGAGTAAACATTTTCCCCCACACAGAAAAAGGTTAGTAGAAAAGGATAATGGCAAATGTTGCTGAAAAGGTTTGCATGAATCAGATCGTAGTTGGCTCTGAATGTCAGGCTGGAGAAGATGAGCTTTATCTCATTTAGTCACTGGTGATTTCAGAGTGGGAGACTTAGGGAACTGTAATCTGGCAGTGATATGAAGGAGTAAAGGACTAGAAGTAGTCAAGAGGGTTATTTGAAGGTCCTGTCAATGGAAAAGATGATGTAAAAATAACTTGTATTGTTGGGGCACTTGGGTGGCTCAGTCGGTTAAGTGCCCAGCTCTTGATTTTGGCTCAGGTTATTATGATCTCAGGGTCCTGAGATCCTATCCCATGTTAGGCTCCACACTGAGTACAGAGTCTGCTTGGGATTTTTACCCTCTTCCTCTTTCTCCCCCTATGCCCTTCCCCCTCTCTAAAATAAATAAAATCTTTTAAAAAATTACTTGTATTGCATACTGGCCATGAACATTTAAAAAATGGGAAAATCTTGGACCTGGTGTTAGAATATAGATAATAGAAGCCTTAGGGTTGGAAGCTATAATTTTATTGCTGATATTTCACTTGAGGAATAAAAATATTAAACTGAAATGTGTATGTTACTAGAAGATCCTTTGTGGGAAAAAAGAAAAGGAATTAAAATTTAAGTCCTGGGTAATATTTATTACTGCCTTGGTCACTAATTTATAAACTCTAGGGGGTACATTAACAAATCCATGTTCTTGCTTGTAAATGGAAATGAGGTGATCTGCTCAACAGTAGCCAACATAAACAGTGCATTAAGAACTGAAAACCACAGAGGGCCTGTGCAACACAAAGGAAAGGTCACAGGGAGCTCCTCACTTCCGTATTTAAATTTTGCAATTTTTGTTCTAACAAGTGAAATGCTGGGAGGTTTAAATTTTGCCATTTTTATGACATAGCTTTATTTTATAAAGAAAAAAGTATTTCCCTTGTAAACATTTTTGACTCCATTGACTATGCTCAACCCTTTGAGCTAAGGATGCTAGTATTACAACATTGTTTTGCATGAGGGGACTTGAACTCTGAGAGCCTATGCTGATTTGCCCTAAGGCCAGTGGCTCCTTAGTGGTGGAGCTAAAGTGAGCGCCCAGCTCTTTCAGTTTAGTTACTCTGATGAGGGTATGTCCCAAGGTTCAGTGACTACCAAAGAGTAGTCTCTCATACATCCTTACATTGGAATAAACACCCGGTTTCCAGAAAAAAGTGATTTATTTATGATCACATTATAAGGTTCATAACATAACTAACTATATATCCAAGAATAAAACTGCTCCATGTATCCCTCACCCCAGATGGAGATTGTCTCTTGGAAGATACATTCCTCCCTCCAGTGTGCCCAGCAGGAACCCGCTGTCAGTGGTCATGACAGCACTTACAGGCTGCAACAGTGGGTGTTGCCCCAGCCATTCTTCCATATCTTTTTTATCTTCCATATCTCTAGAGCTCATGATCATTTTTCCCTTTTAAGCTAAGAAAGATTGTATTGCTTTTTTTCCACTTTGGATCTGTAAGATCCAAACAGTTTCTTGATATCTTAACCAGTTATTTTTCCTACTGTAACCATGCCAAAAATTAAACATGAAGAATTGCCATATTTGGAAAATTTCCTTTTTGCACATCCTATGGATGGATGTAACCCATGTGAGATTCCTCGGGAATGATTTCTGGATGTCTCTTGGACACTTAACAAATGGTCAAAACTTCAGTTGTTTTGAAAGTTATATTGAATCACGTGTTTGAGTATAGTAAGTGGGGAGGTAGAGGTGGAACATCCTGCAGTAAAGTTTCTCATTTGAATGAATTTGGATCAGCCAAGAAGCCAATGCCAATATGGTTTTAGACGTGCATGCAAGAGATTTATTTCCTGGAGATGAGCAGGAGAAGGAAAGATTCCTTAGACAACAGTGCAGATCTAACATTTTGGAAGGTGAGAGGCAAGGAAGAGGATTCAGTAAAAAGAATCTTGAACTGTAGCATATTTTCAAGAAAGATCAATGCAGAGTTCTCAAAGCAAAGCCAATAGTTAGAGTACTCCCACATCCCACCAGCTTAATCTGCTTTGACACCTCTTCCCAGTTTACTCTACGGGAAGCATGGCCTCTGTGGATCCAGAGCGACAGAAGTGAGGGTCACCAGTCAACTGTGCTGACGACAGCAGGAGATCTGAGCAGTGCATTTTCATAGCTGTTACACATTGGTATTATGTATTCCCCTGAAAAATGTTTCTTCTAGAACAGCTTTGGTGGCTTAATGTTGTTAGATATTCTGTCTCATTTACCATGAGATTCAAGTGACCCATTATGAAGTTAAAACTACTGAATATAAAATGTTTTTTTAAAAACAATGTAGCTAGGATTATTATACATGTATTGACTGAATTTGTTCTTTGAATTTGAATTGATTGAAATTATTTTACACAGGGGTACATAAAGAGATTTCTATATATCCTTAGTATAGGGGCACCTGGGTGGCTCAGTAGGTTAAGCATCTGCCTTCAGCTTCGGTCATGATCTTGGGGTCCTGAGATTGAGTCCCTCATCGGGCTCCCTGCTTAGCAGAGAGTCTGCTTCTCTTTCTCCCTCTGTCTGTCTCCCTCCTCCTCTCTGCTCCACTCTCTGCTCTCTTTCTCATGCTCTCTCTCAAATAAATAAAATCTTTAAAAATTATATATATATCCTTAGTATATTAAATATTTTGTGCATATCTTCTATTCAAATTTAGACTTTTGTAAGAAACTAACACTGACAAACCATATTGACATGTCTGTAGTAAGAGGACTAATCAGTGACTCTTGGAGGAAAGATTTCTGAAGATCAATGTCATAATGATTAGTATTTCCTGCAGTGTGTATAAAGAACTCCATAAATGAGTCTTAAAAGCAATAGAATCTTTTAATGTAAGTTTCCACTTGTTTCACCTCTACAGAGGAATTTGTGAGTTTTGATTGAAGAGGGATGCCTGTGCACAGAGGGACCTTAAGTTTTAAATAAAGCTTGGATGAGAAGTCGGTGGGTGGGGTGGGGGTGGGAAATGTGCGCCTGCATGTGCATGTGTGTTTATATTTCTATGAAATTAACACAGTCATTATAAATGGATTTATTCTTAAAAGAATGAAAAGGAACATGGCACAGAAGTACAGAAGACTTGGTTTTGGGTGTGAGTTCTGCCATGCCCAAATAATGAGTGGCCTTAGGTGCAGATCATTTTAAACTTGCTAATCTTAAGTTTCATTATTTAGAAAATTGCTCAGATGTCTTCTTCATATAGTTTCTAGGAAGGTCAGATGAGCTACGAAATCCCATTGGAGTGACTCCAGACAATGTTTCTGTGAAAACATTGAAGACTGGACTTGTGTAATGCAAGATTAATTATCCATAGGGATTGTTCATGGGGTGACAGTATGCTTTCTTCAAAGGAGTTGAATGCATCTCCTGAAAGCTGCTCTGTATTGTCTCCCAGTAAAAACATAAAATCCATCTCTGTCCATGAATTCTCTGGGAAGAGAGATGATTGTCTTCTCATTCATTATTTGGTCAACAAATATTAGTCAAGCACTTCTCAGGCACTGTTCTAGTCACTGAAGGATGCAACTGAGAATCAGAATGAGTCAGACAAAGTCCCCATTCTCATGGAGTTTATACTCCATATAAGTCTTAACTTGTGTTCCCAGGAAAACAGACTCTGAAATGGAGGTTTATGTACCAAAGGTTTATGAGGGATCAAGACATGTCCGAGTGATCGAAACAGGTTTGGGTGGAGGGAAAGGCAAAACTGAGAATTAATTGCAACAAAAAACTGCAGAGACGACCAGCAGCTCTGATGGCCTTCACACTGACCATATATCTGATGTGGTTGCCCCTTGGGAGAGACAAAACCTTGAGTGAGCCCACTTCCTTTAGTCAAGGGCAGTGGAGCAGGTTTTTAACCCATGATCTGTGAGCAGGTACCGCTGTCCACAGCTTGGGGAATGAATGTCTAGTTCCTGAAGGGATATCTGAGTGATGCCTCACAGAAATCCAGTATGGGAAATAAATGTATGCCCTGTCAGGTGGGACTGTGTGGACCATGGAGAAAAATAAGGCAAGGTGAAGCATTAGAGCCTCAGGGTGGAGGGGGCTTCTATCCAGAAAAGGCACTAGGGTACATTGAGAAGAGATTTGGAAGAGGTGAAAGCATAAAGCATGCAGATTTCTGTGGCCAGAATATTCCAAGTAGAGGGGAAGGTACCTGCAAAGGCTCTGAGGCAGGACGTGGTGATTGATGTATTTGAAGAACAGCAAAGAAACCACTGAGCCTTAAGTGGCATGAATAGCACATTGGTAAGAGGTGAGATCAGAGAACTGGTATTGGGACAGAGGAGGAGTCATGCAGAGTCATACTCACCAAACATTGCATTTCTACTACAGGCAGACCTGATGAGCAAGATACCAGTAAGTAAGAATGACTAGGCACCTGCTGTCACGGAGTTTATATCAGGTGGAGGGTTGGGGAACATGGAGCAGCACGTGGTAAACAAAAGTATAGGTGATTCTATTCAATAGTGGTCAGCGCTAGCAAGAAAACGTCTAAAAGGGTAAGTGATAGAAAATGAAGGCGGTAGAGAGGAATCCTCAGATTGTGTGATCAGGAAAGTATCTTCAAAAAGGTGTTATTAGAATTAAGACCCGAATCACCTAAAAATGACACCAGAACCTAAATACAAATTAGTAAACAGTGTAGAAACTTAATACAACTTATATATATTCACACTCTTTCTCTCATTTCAATGAATGGCATGTGGTCTTGAGGAAAATTCTGTCAGATATAATTAATTTTAAATGTGCCAAACTCACTAGCCAGGTACAAGATGCTACTGGACTGACTCTTGAAAACAGCTGGGCAGTCAGATCCTGGGGTTCATTGTTTTAGAGATGGGACCAGAATCCTGCTCCATCCTCATTCATTAAACTCATTCCTGGATTGCAAAGCTGATGAATGTCCAGAGAACAAAATAGATAAAATTGGTCTAATCGAGCCACCATTTGTCAATTTTTCATTACCTTATTTAATTAGGACTTGGTGAATGAGACTAAGGCAATCTCCTCTATGAGTCTATTAACTTCATACAGTTCTATAGTGACTTCGCAGACTTATTATCGCAACTAATATTTCAATTCAATTCTCCTCGAAAAAATGCTTTGTTAATAACAGATCATGTACAAAGCACAATGCTAGATGCAACCAGTATACTTAGATTATCAATATATGGTCCATGTCCCCAAGAAGGTTCCAAGAAGATTAGAGAAGGTGAAATTTATGGAAGAATAGAGCACCAGGCTGACCGTGATAAATATTATGGGAGCACAGTGACTAGTCATTAGTTTTTAAACACTGCTTTTGATCACAAAGCAGATAAGGCAAGTGAATTTAATGCAACTGATCAATACTAAAATAAACTTTAAAGAGCATACCTTTAACCAACATTAACAGCAGATAGCAAATATAATTTATTAACTTACTCATTTTGCACAGATATCAAATGCTATGGATTATATTGTGTCATCCCCTCCCCAAGTAATATGTTGAAACCCTAGCCCCAGCACCTCAGAATATGGCCTTTTTTGGGTAGGATCTTTACAAGTAAAAATGAGGTCATTGGCGTGAGCCCTAATCTAATATGACTGGTGTCTTAATAAAAGGAGTAAATTTGGAGATAGACTTGCCAAATCTAGAGAATGTCATGTGAACCCAAAGAAGGCTTTTTACAAGCTAAGGAAAGAAGCCTGGAACAGATTCTTCTCTTGTAGCTCTCAGAAGGAACTAGCTCTGACAACATCTTGATCTCAGATGTCTGGCGTACAGAATCACGAGGTAATATTTTTTTGCTAAGCCATCTAGTTTTTGGTACTTTATTATGGAAGTCCTAGCAAAATGATACATGAAGTTTAAATATGCTTCCTGTTATTGTCTAAAGGCAGGAAAGACTATTAGCTAATGCATTGATTTACCCCTGCTTATGTATTTATCTAGCTCAATATAGAAATGAGAGTTTGGGAAACGTTTATTTTCAAGATGACTAAAGTTTAGTCCTTCAAGTCCTGTTATTGGTGTTTTTTTTTCTTTAAGGAAATTAAGCTACAGATTGTATCAGCTTTTCTACCCTTTGAAAGAGTAGAATTAGCATAATTTAACCTCAAGATTATTAGGATAACTCAAAAATATTTAGCCAACTTGTAACACAGCAAACTTTGCAAGGGCCCTTGTGGTAAGAAAGGTTTTGTGTTCTGTCTGTGGCCCCAGAGATCACTGCCTCTGGAAGTCTCAGGAGGATTTTTTATTGATTTTTCTTTTTTTCACTCTTTCTAGGTTTTTAATCATCCATTCTCCTTAGTGTTTGTGTGCCTGTTCCTTAATTTTTATAATTGGATGCAGTTAACCTTCTTTTGGTTTGGAAATCAGATAACAGAGTCTGTGAGAGGAGAAGAAAGTTGCATCTGTGTAAGTGTGTGAGGAATTCCCCCCACAAAACATATGTTAGGGTCTTTTTAAAATATATATGTGTGTGTGTGTGTGTGTGTGTGTATGTTTGTGTGTGTGTGTGTGTGTATATACACACACCTATTTGTAAATCAGAGGAAGTATCTGTTTGTTTATTTGCTTGGAACATATAGACATGTTCCAAATACTTCATTTGGTGGAAGTCTGTGTTTTGACCAAGTAGGTTATTGCTTTATTTTCATCCTAGAATGAAAGGCTGTCTGGTTTCCTGTTCCCACAGGTATGTTAATCACCTACACCTCCCTAAGGATACTCTACCGCAATGGTCATATTCTTAGAATGGATTTGTCATTTATAAACACTCAACTTTGGGACAACTTGGGGGAAAAGAGTGGTAGCTGATTTCAGAGAAAGGAACTGTCCTTCATTCTCTAGTTCTGATAAACTGCATGATTAATCTGTGAAATAAATGCTTTTATGGAGAACCTGTTTATTGAGATAGAAACTCTTTAAAATTTTTTCACTGGACCATGGTGGACAGACCTCAGATTTCCTGATGTTGGTCCTGATCCTGCTCTGGTTCTAACTCTGCATCTTCTGCTCCTTCTTTGCTTGCTCTGCTAATCTTCCATGGTTTCCCACCCCTGCTGCTTCTCATCCCACAATCTCTCCGTAGGCTGTCTCGGTCTTACCCATGTCTTCAATTACCACCTAGGAGCAAATGACTCATAAAGTTATATATCTAGCTTAGACCTTTATTTGAGTCTCAGATCTGTAGTTTCAACTGTCTATTTGCCATTCCCTCTTGTTTGTCTGAAAGGTCCTTCAAATTCAGTATGCCTACCATGAAACCTCCTCTGAGAGCTTTTGTTCTCTTCCTGTGTTTCCAGTTTTAGTCAATGGCATCACCACCTCAGATTGCAGGCTGTCATCTCAAAATCCTCCTCTTCCTCCACCATATCCATGCCTTGCCAAATTTCATAAAATTCACCTCGTTAAATATTTTGGAGTTCACCATTTTTCTCTCTTTCCCACCACAGTGCCATCAAAGTTGCCATCATCTGTTCATTGGTCCTGGGCAATGGCCGTGTCAGCCTATCCTCATTGATTCTGACTTCCCTCCAATCCATTCTCCTCAATGAGGCCAGCACATTTTTAAACACATTTGATTATAGTCATCTTTTCTCAAACCTGTTTGACTTCTCTAGTGGCTTCCCACTACCTTCATTATAAAGACAAAGAGTTCTTAAAGATGACTATATTTCATGCATGGCTTACCTCCTCAATGCCTACCCAGTTCATCACCTCTCAACAAAGGCATCCCATGAACTTCATTTCATCCCTATGGATTTCTCTTTAGTTTTTTCTACCCTCCTCATTCTCTCCTACCACAGAACATTTGACCTGTGGTTCCATTTTCCAAGCAAACATTCGGCCCCTTACCTGATTCATTCCTCCCGCATCTGTGAGATGTTAACTCAAGCTTTCCCTTCTCAGGCAAGCCCTCTCTGACCTTCCTGGAAGATTCAGATCCCCCTGTTGTGCTCTCAGAGCAACATGACCTTTATTCTAGTACATTTGTCATTGTTGTTGTCACTTTGCATTGAGTTTGTGGGATTGCTTGCTTAATATTTATCTCCTGCACTACACTGTAAGTTCTTTGTTCACCATTGTATTTGTGGTTTGCCCAGAACCTGGCATATTGTAGTTGTTTAAAAAGTATTTATTTAATAAATGAATGGGTGAAAAATGATATTGCAGTGATTCAGAGGCTGCATGGGCTCCTAAACCTCTCCCCAGGGTTACAAAGAAATTTACAAGAATAACTTGGGCTAGGGTATGAAGGTACTACCAAAAAAATGACCGCACTTGAATAGAAAATTGTATGGATAAGAAATAAGTTAGGTCCTTACCTATATTTCTGAGATTAGATTGCTAAGAATTAAAGATATGGGTTCAAACATCTACCATGTTTTTCAAAATAAATATTAGTATGTAAATAGAAATGATTAGGTAAGAAACAGGGTAAGGAAAAAGAAAAACTGGCATTGTCCAGAGTTGTCATCCATGTCCAGGCCTGTTTCAAGAGGTACACAGTGTTGTATTAGAGCCTGGTGTAAGCATGTCTCCAAACCTTCACAGGAGCTCTTTCCACTTTTGGTAATATTCTTAGCCCAACACTGCTGCTCATTTATCACCAGTTGTGTCTCTGATGAAGTTTCAGCTCCATAGGGTCATGCCTTCCTTGACTTTTTTCATCAGTCAGAATAGGATAAATTGTTGTAGAGGTAAAGTGATATATTTGTGGCATAACACAACAAAGTTTTATTTCACAGTCCCATTATATATCCAGTGTGGTTAGCAGGAGTCATTCAGGGACCCAAAGTATGGAGTTTCTACCATCTTGAATGTTGCCAGTTGATGTATCAGAGGGAAGGACAGCCCTGGAGGTTCGTACACTGGTGAATGCTCAGCTTTGAGTCCTGTCAGTGCCACCCATGCCTCACTAGTAAAACTGATCACATGAGACTACCCTACCAAAATTTGTGTCAGTAAGGAGGGAGAACTATAATTATTTAGCAAACTGCATAATATCTGATCTAGACTAGTCTCTTTACTTGCTTTTGTATTTTATAGTAATTATAATTATTTTATATACACACACTTTTTTTTTTTTCCAGTTGATTGCCTGCTTCTCCTACAAGATGCCCATGAAAGCAACATTTTGTCTTGGTCACCCTTTAGCTCTAGCATACAGAACCATACATAGCTTATAGTAGGCAGTAAATATTGTTTATTAAATGAATGAATGTGCATAATCTGTGGTGCATAATTTTTTCCCCTGTACCTTCTACCCAAGCCTTTTAGTAGTGAGCTCAGTTTGCCTTTATTCTAGGTCAAGAGCACTACAGGACTATAAAGACAGGTTATAAGCAAGGACTTTGAGATTCAAGGCAGAGACTGAGACTAGCATGTGAAAAGACATAGGAAAGCTCAAACCATGAAAATTCACAGACACTACATGTGATCTGTAGCACTGGGTCAGGGAAAACCCGACATTTTGGTTTCAACTGGCTTTGCCAAAATTCAGATGAAGGAGTTTGATGGTAAGTCAAAGAGCTACTCCAAAATGGAGGCAACTTTGTAATTCCTTCGCAGGTTAAGATCAGTCTAGTCACTTCACTTCCCAAGCCTCAGAGATCTCGACAGAGACTGACACCACAAAATAATTGACTATTTGGGCCTATCCTCATCATCTGCTGTAGAAAAATGTATCCTGCCCTCTTTCCAAGGTGCTAATTCAAAACTAGTAAAAAGGTTGAAGTGTCCTAAGTGCTGAACATTTAATATCAGTAAACTGCCTCCTCAAACCTTTTGCACTACCCCCCACTCTCACCCTAAGAAAATTATTGTAGCCATTATACTTCACTAAGACTTTTGGGTGCAATACTTGGCATAATTATATTACCACTAACATGGGGACTCACCTGGAAATTTGGATAAGCTACATTAATGTTGAGCCTATGATATCTAAATCACTGTGACATTACTGGAATCTTGGCATATTAGTTTCCTTTGGCTGTCATAACAAATTATCCTATACTTGGCTTAAAACAATGTAAAATTATTATCTTATAATTTGGTAGTTCAGAAGTACCAACATGAATCTCACTAGGCTACAGCCAAGGTGTCAGGAGGGCTACATTGCTTCCGGAGTTTCTAAGAGAGAATCTTCTTTCTTGCATTTTCCAGTTTCGGCAGCCTTCCTTCATCCCTTGTCTCATGGCCCCTTCCATCTTTTTTTTTGTTGGGTTTTTTTTTTTAAGATTTTATTTATTTGACAGAGATCACAAGTAGGCAGAGAGGCAGGCAGGGTGGCGGGGGGGGGGGGGGGAAGCAGGCTCCCCACTGAGCAGAGAGCCCAATGTGGGACTCGATCCCAGGACCCTGAGATCATGACCTGAGCCGAAGGCAGAGGCCCAACCCACTGAGCCACCCAGGCACCCCACGGCCCCTTCCATCTTAAGAGCCAACAGTAGCCAGTCAAATCCTTGTCACATCATATTACTCTGATACTGAGTCTTAAGGACACTTGTGTAGCATGGGGCCCAACTGAGTAATGTAGGATAATCTATCTTAAATTAAGGTCAGTAGATTAACAACTTTAATTACATTTGCCATTTAAATATTTTTGGCCATGTATGGGAACAGATTCATATATTCCAGGGATTAGAATGTGGCTGTCTTTGGAGGGGGAGGCATTTTTCTGCCTAACAAACTTAGCATGTGTGTATAAATATTAAAGATTACAAAAGTCATCATAAAGTTAACCAAAGGACTGTTACGAATAGCTGGTTTCTCAAAATATAACAAGTCTTAAAGTATTAAAATATTTTTTAAATCGCCTAGAATTGCTTAGGATGGGCACACTGCCATTTTGCAGATAAAGAGAATGAAACATGGATGAGTTAAATTACCTGTCCAAGGCCATGTCACCCAGAAGAATTCAGATTGGGATCCAGAGCACTTACTACTAAGACATCACTGTTGCATTCCACTTAGGAAGCCAGGTTATTTTGTAATAGGTTTTGAAACAAATCTATCAGGTGGTTAACATTTGTTTTTAAATTGATGAAGCATAAAATCATAAATTTACAATACTGAGGTAATTAAGAAATACAGGATGAGGTCATCCTTTGATGTTCACCAAAGGATGTTGGTCATTCCTCTACATAGATGGTGCATTGGTATCCCAGTGCTTCAGTGACCTCCTTCCAAGGGGCTGATGTTCCCAGATGTGGCCGGGTGCACCTTCACCCAGTTCATTCCATTGCAGTAGGGCAGTGCTGTGTACAGACTACATCATCCTTTTTGTGAGAGGCTGAAGTTTGCCGTTTGCTGATCTCACCACACAGAAGTGTGCACATAAATAGACAAATGTTTGGCAAGTTATTTTTAAGTGAGTCAAGATGGTCACTATTAAGGAAATACATAAACATTTGCAGTTATAGGAGCAAACATAGGAGAAGGTGAATGGAAACTGGAGATCTACTCCAAAAGAACCATTCATCTGCAAATTCGTGTTGTTTGGAATTGCATTATGAAGTATTATCTATACTAGAAGGTCACTTTTATTCTTCAGGGCGAACTGAAAGCTAAACAAATACTCTGCATGTTTATACACAGTCACATAGAAATGCTTCAAAAACACTGCTTCCCTAGTGCTGCTGTGCTTTGTTTAACACTGGCATAGGAGATGCTATTTATATCTTTAATAAAACACTGAAATTAATTTTTCTGGTTCACCGTGGATCCATTTTGAGAGACACAGTGGCATGCTAGTTTTGAGTATTAGACTCTGACCCTTCTCCTTAGCAACTAGGTGGCTCCACACTTTCAGCTCTCTCCTCCCTGCCATCACCATACCCCAAGTGTCTTTTGAGTAAGTTATTTTCCTCTGTGGCATCAGGCTTCTAAAAGAGCCCCCAGAGAGAACTGTCATCGCACCAGGGAGAAAGCGAGCAAAGAGAAAGAAAGAAATGAGCAAAGAGAAAGAAAGAATCAGAAGGCTTTTCAGGACTGTTTTTGTTTTTGCTACTTAATTACCTTAAGAGCTTAGTGAAATGGGTTTATAAGCTGCATTGGAGGAGCTGAGAACTTTCAGGTTTGAGCATGAGAGAGAAGCTGTAGTTTCCAGCCGTTTAGCGAAGGAGCACAGAACAGCAGTGTCCCATTGCCCTTTCCTGACAGCGTATTTTGCCTTCCTCCCAAGGCCAAGGCCGTGTGTTGTGTGCACACATATGTATAACACATAATAACAGCTAGTTATTAGTTGTCTTTTTTAGATTGTGAGTATCTGAAAAAGTGCCTTTTTCACAATTTCTTCCCATATTCCCTCTGTCCACTGTAATCTCTTTCCAGCCACTGCAATCATTTTTAGAATTTATTCCTATGTCTCTGTTTTCATTAGTCTGTTAATCCAGTGCTTTCTTGTTAAGTCACAAGTTAAATTCACCAGTGATAGCTCCAGATTAGGATGACAAGAAAACAATCAGAACTTCTCAAGAGGAAGGAGAATGAAATACGACATTTTGCCAATTCTCACATTCCAGAGTAAGTCATTGTCACTAAACAGGCATAATGAGACATGTGTTTAATGTGTTGTGATTATTTTTAATGAAATATAAGTAATGTATTTGTGTTAATATGCATATTAGTGTTTTGGCCAAAAGTAATAAGCCCAGTGCCAAAGACAACTCCTATTTTAACTTGAGTTTTAAAATTCCTCCCTGAGGGGGCGCCTGGGTGGCTCAGTGGGTTAAGCCTCTGCCTTCAGCTCAGGTCATGATTTCAGAGTCCTGGGATCGAGCCCCCACATCGGGCTCTCTGCTCGGCAGGGAGCCTGCTTCCCTTCCTCTCTCTCTGCCTGCCTCTCTGCCTACTTGTGATCTCTCTCTGTCAAATAAATAAATAAAATCTTTTAAAAAAAAATTCCTCCCTGAGAATCATTATCACATTAGTATGGTAGTATCCTGAGAAACATTCTCCAAAGTTTTCAAATTGTGATCAGTTAACCACATTGAATACAGTTGAGACTGAATATGGCTAAAGAAAGCTGACTTGGTTACTGGAGGAAAGGTCTGCTGTGCCTACAGCTCATCTGTAGTGACCACACCCTGATTTACAGGAAATGTTGTTAGGTTTAAAAGAGATAGTAAGAGCATGGTTCAGATCAGAAATATATACATTTACGAGGGGAGTCCAAGTCTAAACTTACTCCAAGCATTAGGAAGTAGAGATTTGGGGCCTAGATTCTCTGGTGAATCTCAAGCCAATCTATAGGATGTGTAAGAACAGGGCAGCAGTTGGGCCTGAGACAATATTTAAAAGCAAATAGGCTTGGAATGAGAAAACATTTGTGAATTTGAGGAAGTCAGTTTCTTTTATAAATGTGTAGATTCATAGACAGTTAGTCTATAGCATTTTACTATCATAAAGTACTTATGGTCTAGATTAGAAACTCATTCCTAAAGTGAACAGGTATCACTACTTAACAATTTTAGAAGCCAGAGCAAAGAAAACCTTGGAATTCTGTATTTGATGCGAGGCAGGACAGGCCCTAAAACATTTTCTTTTCAGGACAGAAATTTTATCTTTACTTGTTGAGAGCCATATAAGGACAAGGGGTACCTAGATTCAGTATTCCAAACCAGGAATTGATGAGACCAAGAACGTGAACAAAAGGAGGAACCAATGACTCCTTCATTTTTCTGGTAGGAATTCACATATATTCTTTTCTGGTGTGATTTGAATGCACAATATTAACATGATACCCCAAACTTTCCCTGTCCCCAGCCACATATTGGTTAGTATTTTCTTAAATAGACATTATTTTTAATTAAAAAGGAAACACCTGCCTGAAGGGAGTTAGAATTGGTCAAGGAGAAAAGAAATCAGTCATTTGAATCACAATTTAATTACATATCCACAGTTAGTAGTAATTCACATTTCACAAAATGCTTTTCACAGATATGATGTCTTTTGATCATCATGACTCTGGGGCAGAATCTACACATTGTTTACATATGAGGGAAGTGAGGTGGATAAGGACTAACCATTTTTGTCTGAGATCACATATCTGATAAGTTGTGAACCTAAACCTTGCTTTGTTGTGTGGAGAGTTTTGGATCCTATCTTTCCTATGTTTTGGCCCTAAAAGCAAATCTCCTATTTCTGTTTTAACAACTTTCCATCTTCTTCACTTTCTTAGTATTGTCCACACAATCTCTGCTTCTGAGATGATGATGAAGAAGCTTCCTACAGAACACTATTCTTCTTGGATACTGGGTGGCATAATCCCACTTTCACCTTGAAAATGTACATTTTCTCCCAATTTTCATTCTGTCACCCATCACTCTGAGCCAGATCAGGGCAAGACATATAAATGCCTGAGAGAACATTCTCAGGGATAAGCCTAGTATCATTCTACAAACTGGAGGTATGAACTATGGCTTAAAACAGGGTTCCATTCCTTTGAGTCCATTCCATGAACAGGGACTACATTCCAGTTTGAAGTAACATGACCATCATCCCTAATGCTGTTAATACAATTAGAATAAGCTATAACAGCCATGACTAAGAGTTTTCTTCTCAAGAAATGTTTTTTTCTCTTACAGAAATGTCCATGTGCCAGGGGCACTCATTGCTAAGTGACTTTGTAATCACCTTATTACTTCCAAAACCTAAAAGAAAACAAATTAGTAAAAGAAAACAAAGAGTTACTTTGGAATTGGAAGTATACCCTAGAATATAGTTCCCTGGACAAAGAGTGTGTAGAGGTGTTCCTGTCCTGTTCTAGGCATCTCCATTAACTAACTTTGGAAATTAGGCATGGAATCCCGTGACTTTTAGTTATATTTGTCCGCCCCACATACTGTAAAGCATGAGCCCAAGGTTTTGGTAGATGGTGTAGGGGAGGAAAAATAATGTTCCCTCCACCCTTCTAGGTTCTTGGCTGAGACCCCCCCCCCATAATAAAAAATTAATAGGAGAAAAACAAGCAAAAGTTTACTAACATGTATACCTCTAGAATACATGGGAGAGACCCAGGAAAACTGAAAACTCTCCTGTAATGGCCCCCCTATTCAAGGCTGTCACCTTGAGTAACATCTCCAGCTAAAGACAAAAGAAGATACTGGGTGAAGAGGAATGAAGGTGGTTATGGGAAGTTACCCAGAAAAACAGTAAGTGAGGGTCAGGTCTGATGCAGATTTAAGTCCTCACTTTCTCCACTGATAAGAGTTTCCAGAGATTTTGTCATCCTTCTCTTCCTGGTACAGAGAGGAGACACCTTTATAAATGGAAATTTCCCCTATAAATGCCTCTTACCAAAGCTAACTTTAATGGGTGCGTGTGTGGTTCAGTCAGTTGAGCCTCCGACTCTTGATGTCTGCTCAGGTCATGATCTCAAGGTACTGAGATCAAGCCCCGTGTGGGACTCCATGCTGCGTGCCGATTCTGCTTTAGATTTCTCTCTCCCTCTCTCCCTGCCCCTCCCTTCTCTCCCTCTTTCATTCTAGCCCTCTTTCTCTCAAATAAATAAGTAAATAAAATCTTTTAAAAAAAAAGATTTTTAAAAAGGCAACTTCTCAGTTTTCAGAACTTGTATATCTCCTGTTCCTTAAAAATAACCAGCTCAAGATAGTATGTCAAGGAGGCATAGTTGGGGGGTGGCATATTCAGTTCCCTTCATGGGTCATTAATGTATGTCTTAAGTTTTAATAATGCCTTCCCAGTATTGCTTTACATGATTGCTTAGCTTGTTTACATGAAACTTGTTCAAGAAAGGAACATTTCCAGGGGATTACCATCAAGTAGGAGAATCTATGTACTCTGTATCCTGGCATCAATAAAAGGAGAGCACATTGTGTCAGCTGCGGATCTTTGAGGTTAGATTTTCACTGGTTGTTATTGAAGACTTTCAATGATTACCGATGCATGTTTATTTGGCATGCTTTTTAAATTAACTTGCTTTCTAGGAAAATGTTTGTCACTAAAAGCATTGTAGGAATGTAGCATGTACATTGGCTTTGCCTGGGACCTTACCTCATTCCTTTCAGTAGGGATTTATACAGTACTGCCTATGAGATTTAGAAATGAGGCTCTTAAGTCCCAAACCCAGGGATCTTGCTGAATAAATGAGAAAGAAGAGACAAAGTGTCCAGGATCCATCTCATTAGGCCCAGGAAATCAAGGAGTACTTTAAGGATGCTTCTTTGGGTGTGCTAGTTTTGGGGGGTTTTGTTTGCTTTTTAAATTTTTATTTAAATTCTAGTTACTTAACATACAGTACAATATTGGTTTGAGAAGTAGAATTCAGTGATTCATCACTTATATATAACACCCAGTGCTGATCACAAGTATCCTCTTTACTACCCATCACCCATCTAGCCCATCCCCCACCCATTTCCCTCTATCAACCTTCTGTTCTCTGTTGTTAAGAATTTCTTATGGTCTGTTGTCCTCTCTTTTCTTTTATTCTCCTTTCTCATATGTTCGTCTGTTCTGTTTCTTAATTCCACATATGAGTAAAATCATGGTATTTGTCTTTCTCTGACTCATTTCATTTAGCATAATACTCTCTAACTTCATCTATGTCATCGCAAATGGCAAAATTTCATTCCTTTTGATGGCTCAGTAGTATTCTATTATATTACACATATATGTATATACATACATACATATGTGTTAGGTATATATGTGTATGTATTTCTCACCTCCTCTTTATCCATTCATCAGTTGATGGACATTTGGGCTCTTTTCATTGTTTGGTTGTTGTTGATAATGCTGCTGTAAACATTGGGGTGCATGTACCCTTTCAAGTCTATTTTTGTATCCTTCAGGTAAATACCTAGCAGTACAGTGGCTGCATTGTAGAGTAGTTCTATTTTTAACTTTTTGAGGAACCTCCCCCATACTCTTTTCCACAATGGCTGCACCACTTTGTATTCCCACCAACAGTGCAAGAAGGTTCCCCTTTCTCCACGTCCTCACCAATACCTGTTGTTTTCTGTGTTGTTAATTTTAGTCATTCTGACAGGTGTGAGGTGGTATCTCATCATGGTTTTGATTTGTATTGCCCTGATGAGGAGTGACATTGAGCATCTTTTCATGTGTCTGTTATCCATCTGGGTGTCTTCTTTGGAAAAGTGTCTATTCATGTTTTCTGCCCATTTCTTAACTGGATTATTTGTTTTTTGGGGGTGTTTGAGTTTGGTAACTTCTTTATAGATTTTGGATACTAGCCCTTTATCAGATATGGCATTTGCACATATCTTTTCCCATTTTGTAGGCTGCCTTGTTGATTGTTTCCTTTTTGGGCGTGGTAGTAAAAGTGTTTTTAAAGTGCAAAGCTCTACAATGCCCTCCAGTTCCATCCACATCTGTGTAAATGGGCATTATGCTGAGCAAAATAAGTCAATCAGAGAAAGACAATTATATGGTTTCACTCATATGTGGAATATAATAAACAGTGCCCAGGATCATGGGGAAGGGAGGGAAAACTGAATAGGAGATCATTAGAGAAGGAGACAAACCATGAGAGACTCTTAACTCTAGGAGACAAATTCAGAGTTGCTGGAGGGAAGGTGGGGAGGAGGATCTGGTAATTGGATGATGGGCATAAAGGATGGCACGTGTTGTGATGAGCAGAGGGATTAGATGCAACTGATGAGTTATTGAACACTACATTTGAAATCTAATGATGTACTATATGTTGGCTAATTGAACCTATATAAAAATAAATAAATAAAATGACCAAAAAAAAAAAAAAAAGAGTGGAAAGGTCTGTATGGAATGATATTATCAAACATACTCAGTTTGAGTCTTGCTTAGCAAACCTCTGCTTTCTGCATCACAGTGATCTCAGTCACTCTCATTAAATAGAGGGTAAATCACATTTCGTAAGGAGGCTGTCCTGTGCTTTGGGGGCTCCAGGATATCATTTTTTAGAATGGTTAACATTTCCACCCTTCCCTTGAAAGAGCCTTCTAGCTTAAGAATGGGGTGAAGTATATGATCTGAGAAATTATGTGAATTCCCATGAGTTCACATAAATTAAGAATTAAATTAAATTCTAAGAAATTAGGTTTCTTCACAGAGTAAAAGGATTTTGAGTATTCCTACACTACCCTTTCCTGCATAATGGGCCATGGATTCAAGTAATTTGGAGCCCCATGCACAGAGAAGAGTCTGATAAAAGTTTCACTTTGCACTTGTGTTCTAGAATCTTATCTCCACCTTAGACACCAGCATCCAGCTTAGGCTGTGGAAGGAGGAAGCTTAAGCTGTTTGTCAAAATATACCCTGAGGTAGAAGGCAGTTGAAATGTTTCAGTTCTCTTTGTGTTAGAGGTTACCTCCGAAAAGGATCTCAGCATTACCTCCTGGTAGGAGGAATGCACATACACTAAATGCTTCTCTAAGTAAACATGCGTCCCAGTGGCCTTTTTCTTCTGCATGCTTAACACTGATTTATCACCATTGCAGCTGCTTAACATTTTACAGGGCGGTGTTTCATTCCCTACCCCCCTCCTTCTTTGCATTCCCTATTTGAAAAAGAGCTCTGTACTGTATTTTAAATATTTTAGACTCGGCAGCAGTTAAAGTTTTCAGGCTGTAGATAACACCATCCCTGCTAGTACAGGAAGATTTTAACACAGCTGTGACACCAAACTTCAAGAAAAAAGGAAAAGGAAAAATAAATAGCCAAGCTATTGTTTGTTAGACTTTCCACAAACACTGTCCATCAGAATGATTCCCATTTGTATTTGGAAATTCCTGTCGCAGGGTCTGGGGGAAAAAGAGAAAAAAGTTTATGATTTTCTGGGAGAAAAAGAGATCATCTTTTCTAGCTAAAGAATAGAAGCATTTCGATTACTCCAAGAAGGTTTATATGGAAAACAAAAAACTCTCAGAAGAATAGTGTGTCTTTTATGGGGCTGTTATTAAGATTTCAAAACAGTGAGGGATACTAAAGAACCCATTTTAAGCTGTGATTGTCATCTAGTGGAGGGTCACTTTTAATGCAGGGTTGTTCTATTTCACACTGAGGTCAAGGAATAGAAAAGTTCCTTTGGCAGATATTAGCCAAGTCAGCCTGCAGTTCCCAAATCTCCTGCTGATAAATGCTGTGCCTTCCTCCTTGGACTCTTGAAGGCTTTGTGTGAGTGGAAGGTGAAGGAGGCAGGCTCTCCTGCACTTGGTCCATTTCCCCATGGAGGCCAAGTTTTCACCTTCATTTTCTTTCTTGGTTCTTTGAAAGCAGAAAATTAAGAAAATGTTATGGCCGCCATACCTGGTGGGAAATCACTTGAGTTGAACTTGTCACCCTCTTAATCCACTTATGATGATAGAGTGCTGATTTGTGCATCTAATTACTGAACCCTAATTATTGCTGCACAGAAATCAACGTGCCAAGATAAAATGTGCACCACCTTCCCAGAAATGAGACGTGCCATTCTCCTTCTCCTCAGCGTTAGTAGTGACCTTATTCACAGTCTTAATCAAAAGGGAGCTTTGTCAAAGATCCAAAGTCATCCCTTTCAGGCAGCAGAGCTCTTCAACCCATGCCTAAAACTAGCTTTATGAGGTTGTAGGTAATGAAGTTTGGCTTCACAAATGGAAATTACTAATTTATTAGTGTTCTTTGAGGTGGAAAATAGCCATGTAGATAAAGGAGAACACGTAGGTACATTCTACAAAGTCTTTAAAAAGCACTTTTGAAAATGTTCCACACCATGACTTACTAATAAATGTAAAAGCTGTATGCTGGAATTGGGGTGTACTCTTTTATCTTAGGGAACTGGCTTAAGAAATAAAAGTAAAATGCTCAGAATACACATGATCTTCCCTTGTAAAGAAAGAGAAACTAGAAGGGAAAAGGATGGGGACCTGGGGAATCTGTGTTATGATGGACTATGTTTAAGATGCTTACTTACTGCATGGTGTTGATGAGCAGTATGGTTCCCATTGACAAGACTCATTCTTAAATATTCTGATTCAGTAGGTCAGAGGTATGGTCCAAGAATCTATGTTTTTAAATCCCAACAGTCTTACAATTATAGCTCATTTGCTATATAACAGGCTGAAAATTTTACATGAATTAATTCTATTCGTTAAAACAACCCCAGGAGATACCACTATCACTATCTCCCTTTTACAGGCAATTAAATAATTTTTCCAAAATCGCACAGTGAGTGGCACAACTATAAATATACATAAACAAAGTGTCTCCAGTGATGACCTAGAGGAAGAAAATGGACATCATTGCTGATCGTTTGGCAAAAATGCTGCTTCCATTTGAAGCTCGTTTCCAAAAGGCCATGAGTATAGTGACTTCCTTTGAACACAGTAGTTCAGTTATTCACAGACTGTTTTATTCAAGTTTAAGAAACTATTTGTTAGCTTTCATTGGCTTTTTGCTTGTACCGCTTTTTTTGGAATGTGTGGTCTTATTTATACAAGAAGGCATTAATGATATGAAAGAATAAATTAGTAACAGATCGCTGAGTTTTCTTCTCCATTACTGGTCAGGGATCCATTCCGCTTTACATTTCTGCTTTTGCTGGTGTTTGTTTTGGGGGGGAGGTTGTACTGGCAGGTGGTTCAAAAAGGTTTGAGCAACTCCTTGAGTTTTTAGGGATTTAAAAGAAATAATGGAGTAAGGAAGGAGAATGTGAATTCATTTTTAAAACAGCCCCTAAAGGAGAGGAAGTGACTACCTCAGATTGTTAATGTCATGGACCAAATGCTTGGGGAGACTGGGACCAAGATTGGACAAAGCTGTCTTGATTTTCTAACAAGTATCTTACAATCTTTTGGTGATGGCAGGATGCAGGGATTTGGAAGCTGAAGGTAAAGCCATAGTGTTATAATGCATTATTTCAGGATGACTTCAATCAAGTAAAATCGAGTGGATGCCACATCCTGCTTGGTGGTGACTCTGACTTAACAGGCAAAAACTTTTCAGTAGAGGATTTCCCTTTCTCAGTGAATTTATATTGCTGTATAATCTATCACGTTGATTGTCAGCTGCTGCATGGGTGTCTCATAGGAGTGTCTTTCCTAACTAATAAGACTGGAAGCTTACAAAGGGACACTAACTTTTGCTATTCCATATGCTCTTTGACACCTAGCAAAACCTGGGCATCAAGAATTCAACTGAACTGTATCAGATATATTAAACCAACTTGTTCTTTGTCTTTGTGATACAGGAGGTGATGTATCTAATTCTGTGTTATTCAATTTAAGTTTTCATTGTTTTTCATTTGATTGTGAAAGGTAAAAATCCATGTTATCTTCATATACACATTTACTTTTCGCAAAAGGAAGTCTTGTTCTCAGCTATGCTTTAGAATCATAACATTGTGCCTTTATCAAATGGTTTAGTATCTAAAAATAGTTAAGTAGTCTTCTTGGAAGGAATTTCTATGAAGACGTAAAACCTAAGGCTGTTGCAACACAAGAAGTTTGCATCTTAATTCTTTTCATGGAGACCCCCAATTCCATGAAGTGCCCTTGATACTTCGTAATGTAATGCCTACTAGTTGAAGAAAACATGGACACTAGACCATGCTTAAAATTAGAAGGAAAAAAATTTACCTCTCTCTGTAACACATTTGCCAATATCCCAAAGAAATAAACAATCTGTAAATAGTTCAGCATGATTACATGTTTACAAAGCACAGTGGATTTATTCTAACATTTTCCCACCTGGAAAAATTGAGCTTAAGGATCTTCGGCGATTTAGAAGCAACACTGTGTTCTTCCCAATGTGTCATGTCACCTCTATAGCAATCATGTACTTGCAGGAATGGGACTGGGTGGTGGTGGTAATTGTAAAGGTTCTGGTGTAGAAATTGCAGATGGGAGAGCTGGGCTCTGGGGATGGACGTGGAGAAGCGGAAAGGAGCCTGGAGAAAAGGCTGTCATATTTGCTCAGAAGAACCGCCAAATCAGAGAGCAGAGGAGATTTCATTGGAGGAGCGCCTTCAACAGCAACTAATCCTGTCATATTGGAAGAAAATTGTAAATGTTCTCTCCAGAAATTGTCCGCCCATTGCAGCTAATGGAACACACACGCAGGAACAGACACGGTCTTCTGCTATACCAAAGGCGCCAGGGCGCAGAGACCCGCTCCAGGGAGCGAGCCACAGTGCGCGCACACACACACTAACAGACATACACACACACACACACACACTCGGGCGCGCGCGGTCACACACACGCACGCACACACACACGCCAGCCTGCGGGTTGGCTAAGAGCCTTGAAACCGCAGATCCCACTAGGATATCGCCGGAGGCACTGAAGTAGGTGTTGCCCCCACACTAATTACTACTTCCCCAAGCACTTTGGTGAAGAAATGAATCCCGCCCAGCCCGCGAGTGCATCCAGGTCTTGGTTCTGTTATGCTCTCCAGACTCGCCGCCTTCTTCAAAGCCAGGTTTGAAAGTCCTTTCTGCCTTGCCTGTGGTGGTTTGGTGTGGAGGGCAGGGGCAGCGTCAGTTTAACTCCAGCCTAAACCGCGAAGGGGTTCCAGACACGCCAAGTGACCGGGACCGGTGTGGGGTGCGCGACTCTGCCCGCGCGCGCCCGAGCCCCGCAGCTCTCGTCCGATCCTTTGGGTCGGCTCTCACCCCGCCTCCCCGCCCCACCCCTCCGGGTGTCGCGGCACCAACTAATCTTTGCCTTTTTTCTTGCAAGATCAAGGGAGAAAAGGAGCTGGCGGCTGGCTTCGGACTCTGAGCGGTGCGCAGCCCGTTCCCGGGGCCACTCAGCCCCGAACCTGCGAAGGGCTCTTCGTTCCTGCCAGCCTTCACCAAGGAAATCGCAGTCCCGGGAGGCAGCTGGAGCTACACCGGCCGCAGGTAAGGACGCCGCGCTGCCCAGTTCTCAGTTCTCCCGCGCCAGCGACTCTGGCACGGCAGGGTCCCTCCCAGTCCCCAGAACCCGGCGTGAAGGGGTCGGGGACTGGGAAATTGGGAGATAGCCCTGCACAAGTGCAGATTCTCAGACGGAAACTTTGACTGCTGGGGCTTGGAGGGCTGAAGGCAAGTGATGGCGGGTTTGGAAGGAGGGGGCAAACGAGGCGAAGCGTGAGGCGGGGGCGCGATTCCGCGGGTCACTGAGTCCGGCGGAATGTGGCGGAGGCAGCCTGCGAGCCGCGCCTGCGGGTCCTCGCTCCCCTTCCAGCGTGCTAGCCCCCTCCTCAAGACGCTGTCAGGGAAGAGACAAGGAGAGCTTTGCCCTTTCCTGCCCCTCACGCTCCTTCCTGCTGGGGGGTCTGGCCACTTCTCCCGAGCGATTGGGGTGGAGGCCGGGCTCGCCCCGGCTCCGCACGGTCCCCTGGCTCCGCCTTCTGAGCAGTCCCTTGGGTGGCGGCGCTGGGTCCGTTGGAGGAGGCTAGGTGCTGCGGTCGGAGGACCTGGGTCAAGGAGCGGCGGGGCGGGGGGTAAGGAGGATGTTATAAGAATGAGAAAAAGATCCCAGAACAGAAGGGGGAAGCCTCCTGCAACCCCATCCCACTTCGGTCCCGCACACCAAGTCGGCAGTGCGCCTGGGCTTGGGGACACTGTCCCAGCCCGAAGCCTGCGAGATCCGGGATCATGCCAGGGCTTCCCCGACCCCCACCTTACCGTGGGCCTTGGGCCACGCAGGTGGGGCACGGGGTCGCAGTTAGGGGCCGCTGCACCCACAGTGCCCCTCGTCATCCGCACCTGCGGACCTGGGTGATCGCAGCTAACTTGTAGCTCACGGAACCCAGGAGGTGCGGTCCAAGTCCTTGCAGGGTGGATGGCGCAGAAATCCCACCTGTACGCTCTGCTCCGTGCCCCTGGGCCCCTCGCGGGGTGGAGGAGGTTCCCCGGGAGAGCTTTCAAGAAGGGAAGTTTCCCCTGAATTACTGACCCAGAAAGCAGCACACTCCCACTGCCTCAGTCCTCCTCCAGGGTCCCCATCCCTTTCTCGGCCCTCCTTCCCATCGCTGCCCTCGAGGCTGCTTTGAGCCACAAAATCATCCATGCTAGGGTCCATGGAGACACCAGCCCTAGGCCAGGAGACCAAGGCTGTTGCCTGAATGGAAATATCTGTGGGAGTCTGTTGGTGCAGAGAAGCAGGAGGAGAGCAGAGAAATAGAGGTAACTGCCTAAGGCAAGCAGAGCTGCCTGCTGATAGCTCACCCAAACCGCCCTGCTGTGTCCTTATGTCAGTTCACGGCCACGGTATGTCTGTGGCCTCAGTCACAGGAGGGTTCTGAGTCTGCCTGACCGGGCGCTGCAAGCCCAGCCAGAGCCGGCGCCTCGCAGCCCTTGAGCTTCAGAATTCCCCACGCTGACTTTCTATTTCCCTTTCCTCTCTCTCTCTGGTTTGTTTTTGCGTTTCTTGCTCTTTTTCCTAGCGCTGGGTGGCAGTGGGTATGTAGCAGCCAGGCGTGTGGTTTGTCCATCCCCTAGTACGTGCAGCCAGCAGCACAAACACAGGTCCCCACGCTCTACCCCACACCGGGCCGCGCTCTGGCATGCTGCCCCTGCTCCGCAGTGGGGGCAAGCTGCAGCCCTGGCCACCGCCAGGGCCATGCAGAGGTCAGGCTGGAGGAGAGGGGAGCCATCCAGACTGGAGAGGGGAACCATGGGGTGACAGGAATGGCTTGGGAAAAACTCAATTTTGGTGGTGGGGTGGAGTGAGGGTGAGGAGTCTCTGGGGAAAAGACCAGGGAGTTCTGGCTCCAGCTGTGTGTGCTCAGTGTTAAGAGGCAGGAGGCTGGGGCACCCAGGCCTCTACTTTGGGCATGCCTCAGGCCGGAGCCTAGCCACAGTGGGCAGCCTCTCTCCTGCTGGACCAGGGAAGTCCAAATGGCCAGATCCTTGGGTAACCAGCACCTGACTTCACTCTAGGCTCTTCTGGCTTACTGGGTTTAAGAGGACTCTGGGGGGCGCCCGGGTGGCTCAGTTGGTTAAGCGGCTGCCTTTGGCTCGGGTCATGATTCCAGGGTCCTGGGATCGAGCCCCGAGTCGGGCTCCCTGCTCAGCAGAGAGCCTGCTTCTCTGTCTCCCCCTCTCCCTGCCACTCTGCTTACTTGTGCTCTCTCTCTAGCTCTCTGTCAAATAAACAAATAAAATATTAAAAAAAAAAAAAAAAAGAGGACTCTGGAAGTGAGGCAGCTCGTAAACTCCCCTTGATGCTCAGCCTGGCATCCTTTGGCAAAGGCCCTGCATTCTATTCTGTGGGCAGTCTGTATGTATATACGTTGTATTGGAAAGCATATGGCAGGGAGATTACATTTTTACTGATAAGCAAATAATGATGACGGTACACTTTAGAAGCTGCAATTAGGCATGTGTGCATGTCTTACTTGGACGATAATAACAAGGAACTGATAATCATAGAAGTAAACCAGTTGATTTGGCCAGAAGACAGTTTCACATTGGGAATGTATTGGGTTACAATTTAGAAAGTGGACTTCAGAGATTTGTCACATGGACGGAAGAATTTTGGGCTGACAGTGTCGCAGCTTTGCAGGATTTGGTGCCTAAGGTCTCAAGAAGTAATATGTTAATGCCAGATGACTTTTTATTGCTATTACTATTATTAGTAATGTGTTCCAGTTGAGGCAGTTCATAGATATGCAAAGTCTTTTGGTTCTGTATTTTTTACTAGGCTAAACAATTAGGTCAATTAAAGCTGGAAAGTAAAGGTGTGGAAATTCCAGCCAAGTCAGCTTACTGTTTTAAAACTCTGTGAATGTGGTGCATAAACAATGAATCTTGGAACACTGAAAAAAAAATCAAATTAAAAAAAAAAAAAACTCTATGAATGAAGTGAGGTGGGAGTGAGGGAGAGTCCTGGGGCCCAAAATTCCCAACAGATGCTTGGTCTTCCTACAAAAGAAAGAGGCATATTTGTTTATGTAAGTATGCCTGAGGGTGTCTGGAGAGGGATTGGAGTGACAAAATAGGTGGATTTGAATATCCCTACCATAGTTCAAGTTCAAGGGAGCCCAGAGAAAACATTTGCAGCTTTCAACTTCAGGGGCAGATATGGAAGGAACTAGCATTCAGATGTAGGTAAAAGTCCCTTTGGGATGAGTCCCCACATTCAGTTCTGGGGGGAGGCAGAGAGAGAGGCTGTCTTCACTTTTACAAACCGCATTCCTCCAAATGTGACCCTTTCTCTTCTTTACCCAGATAATTCCAGTATCAGGCGCTTGGATGTACCTTCTAGTGGCATTTTCCAGTTCTAATCCAGGGCAGCCATCCCCCAGGGCCAAAGGCACAGGAAGGAGGGCCAGCCTCTGAGGTCTGAGGAAAACAGCAGTCCCCAGCCTGCTGGCTGACAGGGAAGGCAGGAAAGGCATGGAACCCACTTCAGTGGAGGAAGACAGGTAGGCTGATTAGGAAACACTTATCTCTTCTGGCCACAGCAGTGACCAAAGTTAAGGCAGGTGCAAAAGAGGAAGAAGAGGGGAGTTGAATAACAGGAATGAAGAGTAACTGGGGGAGAAATCTGTGAGGACAAGAATGTGTGAGTGTGCCATTAACAGCCCCCAAAGTGCTTGGTTCAAGCCCATCACTGATGTCAGCCTTCGCAGTGTGCCTGTGACAGAAGGCCTATCGGTGATTATCTCAACACAGCCACTCACATCACACCCCACTCATGATCTGATCTTAATCTTTCTTCACTTCACTCAGTAGGATCTAGAGACTGACAAACATTTTGTCACACATTTCTCTTGAAGGACTGGTTTCCTTCATTTAAACTTATCTCTGAGTTGGTTGGACATTTTATGGTATGAATTCTGTGTCATTTTCCTCAGACTCCTATGTATCAAACATCATCAGTATTCTCCTTGCAACTGTTAATACCTGTCTTTCATTCCCCGTCACCTGTCTGTACTTCATTCATTGAGCAGGGTGTTGGGACTGCTTTTGTTACAGGGCATCAGAGCCAGTGTCCTAATTGCATACCCCAAATCTTAGCTGAGTCACGTGAGCGTGGTGGTGGTGTGTGTGGTTTCTGTGGGACAAAGGAAGCAGGTTGTTCTTCCTTGGAAATGAGTTTTCACAGAGTGTGTTCTAAGTTGATGGCACTGTCCTAAGCACCTTTCATATATTATATCATCTGTCCTGTTAGTGCTTTATCCCCACTGTTGAAGATAGTGTCTGGCGCATCCTAGGAGCTTTTAAATATGTGTTGAGTGAATGAATAGATGAATCAATTCTCGTTGTGTCATATTAACAGTCATGTTACAGAGGTAGACGTCATTTTCCCCATTTTTCGGCATTCGGAGGGATCAGGTAATGGCCCAAGATTGCACAGCTGGTAAGTTGCAGCCCCTAGTTGCAAACACAAGCCGGTTGCACTTCAGGCTTTGTCTTATACTGTGCTGATTGGCTCTCTGAATAGTGGCAGCATCCGCTTTCCCTCTGTCTGGGGAAGTCAAAACTCTTGGTGTTCAGAGTTCAGCTAATTCTCCCCATCCTTGTTTTATTTTTATTTTTTTGAAAGATTTTATTTATTTATTTGTCAGAGAGAACACAGTAGGCAGAGAGGCAGGTAGAAGCAGAGAAAGAAGCAGGCTCTTCACTGAGCAAGGAGCCCAATGCAGGACTCGATCCCAGGACGCTGGGATCATGCCCTGAGCCGAAGGCAGATGCTTAACGGACTGAGCCACCCAGGCATCCCACTCCACATCCTTTTAATTCAGCTCTACATATACTTGTTGGATACCCTAAACCCTAAGCAAGGCAGATTCGGTGCTAACTAGATTCTTAGTTGGCACAGCATGCTTGTTCTGATTGATCAGTGAATGCCTCTGGCAGAGGAAAACAAGGGCACCGAAATTACCTGGTATTTTGGCAGATGTTCTTTCCACCTTCTGCTACACTAAGATTTCCTTTTGTCTGGTGTGCAGGATTAAAGAGAATGTTGATATCGTTTAGATTAACTCATGATATGTGCTGAAGTGGGTAAAGAGGCTTTTCTAGCAAAGGTAGGTCACCAAGAGCTGCCTAAGAACACACACCTCCCAACTTCGAGTATAGTGGTCTCTTCATTTTGCCATGCTGAATGAGTTCCTCTTAATTTATTAAGATTGCGGGTACTTACAGTTCTGAATTTCAATGGCAACTTTTAATTTTAGTTAGAATTTACTATCCCCCTTTCTTTTGAGAGGCATGACTTTGTGAAATAGCTATTAGCAAAGGGCGAGTGAGGTAGGTTCTGGCTGGTTTGCCTCCTTCCACACTTCATATATTCTTATCTTTATTTTGCTTCCCTTTTTTCCCCTCATGTTCAAGCTCCTTCTTTTATACTGTGACCTAAATATACAATCATCTTAACTGGTGCTGTTACCATGGTAATGCTTCATGGTAGATAAGGGTACATACTAAAAAATCAGTTTCTTTCATTAGCCATGGAATTCCTTCTCTTTCTCCCTCTCTCCCAAATCCTGGCTTTCACGGAATGATGCCCTCTGGTGTTCAGTAACAGGAAGCACATTACTTTGGAGAGGGCGAGAACATCATTTTTTAAAACTTTGAGAAAATTTCAATTTTAATTTGAAATAGACAAAAGCAAGAACGACCTGTAATTAGTATATTTTTTAAGCAGAAAGGTTGGTAGAAGAAGTTGATAGTGAGTGCCATTTGCTCTGTAGAATTCTAGAAAGTTATAGGAAAGCTGGGATATTTATACCCTTATCTGTTTAAAATTGCTGTGGAAATGTTTCTGTGGGAAACAAAGAGGTTTCATTGAGGTATCTCTGGAAGAAGAATCTAATGGAATCTTCTGTATTTTTAAATCTTTAAAACTTCAAAATGGAAGTCTTTTATCTTTAGAATGAGAATATTTTTATTGGTGTATAGAATTTTATATGTAATTTTTAGTTGTTGTTTTGTTATATGAGAAACTTGGAAGTTTTACTCTATATTGTAATGCCAATCTGCACATATTATTAGTCACAAATTATATGACTTTGGAAGAAGCAAGGTTGATATGCTATAAGCATGTCATTTTTTTCCTCCCTGCAATGCTACTCACACCATGGTGTCCCCTAGTCCAGCCTCTCCCTGAAACTTGCCTAGAATTCTTCCCCTCCTCTCCATCCACATAACTTTTCCAGACCTTTAGCGTCTCTCACATGAACTGCCACCAGAGCCTTACATTTCTAACTGGTCTCCCACCTCCAGTCTTTCCCTAGTACAATCTATGCCTCACGCTGCCAGCATGACCTTTCTAAAATGCAAATCTGAACATGTCATCGTCTTGTTAAAAATTCTTCACTGTTTCTCAACTGTCTAGGATAAACTCTAAAATCAAATCCACATGAGCTCTTCTTCCGTAACTGACCAAAGCCTTTTTGCCAGGCTGGATCCCTTTCTGCCTTTTCCATATTCCCCCACTGCACAAGGAGATAATACACATAAATAGTGGATAATGACTGGCACAGAGAAAATGCTAAATAAATATTGGCCAACATATTTCTTTGTCTCTTTATTCTTCTCCTCTGCTTCCTTTTCCTTTTTCCCCTCCTCCTCTTTATCTAATTTTTTAAAAGATTTTATTTATTTTTGAGAGAGAGAGAGAGAATGAACATGAATGGCAGAGAAAGAAAGAAGAGAGATTCACTCCCAGGACCCTGGGATCGTGACCTGAGCAGAAGGCAGATGCTTAACCGACTGAACCACCCAGGCGCCCTCTTTATCTAATTTATTAGTGGTACAGTAAACAGTGGTAAACATCACATGCTCATTAGCCATCACCCAAACTAATAACAATAGCTAAGAGAAGCAATGATGTGGCAGGTAGTTTGCTGAATATTTTACCCTCTGTATCTCATTTACTCTCCCACCGCCAGGCGCACTGCCCTCTAGTTAACTTGGTGTATGTTTATTGTTTTGGCATGCATAGTTGATATAATAATGGTGACACTCTTGGCACTTGACAGTTACATAGCAAAGTGCTTGAAAGGTGAAAACGTGGGTTTTTCATTTTAAGGAGTTCTTTGGGGTTCGCTGATTATTTTCTTGGATAGTAAACTGAACTTTTTACAAAAGGGTTAGCCTATAGAAGTGTTCTACGACTTGGGTGATTTTACCCGGTGCTGGTAGCGAAGTGCCAACTGGAGCTTGCTAGGGAGGCCCAGGAAGGTCTGAAATGGGAACAGAGGCCATAATTTTATAATATGTATGTTTCAAATGCATTAGAAATATGGAGCTTCATTTTTCCCCGTGTTTTCTGTAGATAATGTGGACCTTGGTCAGTAGTCTCCCATTCTATTTTATTGTGTCAAGGGAGCGATCGGCATCTCCACAGACCACACCAATACGGCAGGCAAGCCCATGGATAATGTGCAACAGTACTAACAACAGCACCAAAAATGTAGATTTCTTAAGGTCAGTGAAAATAAATAGCAAAAAGTGTGGTAGCAGAGCAGTATTTGGAAGTGATCTGTATTTACTAGGATCAGAAAAGCAGTACTTCTCTTTCCTGAGCCCGGTACCCCTGTGAGTGTTGATCTCATGGCAGAACCGGACCCACTTTCCCAGCAGTCGGTATTCAGAAGCATTGGGTATGATGCTTTGAATCACCACATTCTGAATTAGTTACACCACTACCGTCTTCCAAAAAGGCTTTTAAAAGATTCATTCACAGGTTATGTCATTGAAATACTCTGTCTTGCAAAGATTTTAAGGCAGCAGGTTTGGCGTCGGACCCAGAAATCTATTCTTTAACGAACATCTCAGGTGATACTGAAGTGAGTAATCACAGCGCCACATTTTAAATAATACCACATTGAAGAACTGGCATCTAAAGGGCGTCGAAGAGGAACAGAGATAGGACACTCTACCTGATGTCGCCACCCTGACATCCTATGAGTTTTCCATATGATGTAAATGGGCCTTGGAGGCTGAGAGCTTTGTTGTGGCCAGAGACTGATTTTCTGGTGTGAGGGATAAAGAGCCACCCAAGAGGGCAGCCAGAGGGAAAGCTGCTTCTTTTCCATTTCATACCATCCCTGGATCTGTTTACTTAGAGGGCACAGTCCCCTTCCGTGAATCTTGGGTTCTTATGTTACATCAGCTCTGGCCATTTAAGATGTAAGCAGCTTGATTTCTTTTCTACGCTTTGCTTCACTCCTTCTCCTCCACAATTTCTCTCACCTTCCCTGATACCTTCCTGAGAAGATTTCTTCAATTTGAAAGCTCCTCTGTGCTCTCTCCTATCTGGTGTTCTGACAACGTTTCCATTCTAATCCAGCTGCACCAAGCACCCGGCCTCATCCTCTTCCTCTCCTGCAGCCCTAGTGGAAGTGTTAGAGTGAGGGAATATTCTTAAATGTTAATGGGCATACATTTCACCTTTACTGGGAAAATTGTTGAACTGTCATGAGCCTCAGTAACAGACTGATACATGTATTACCTCCCCTAGTAGAAGGAAAGTTTTACTGATTTTTCCTGATGTTATTGCTCACCCTTGGTCATGAAGATGATTCCTCCACTTGAATAAAGCAGAGTAGCTTTCCCTTACCTCCCCAACTATGCCAAGCCAATAAACAAGATGGAATCATATAAGAAGACAAGCCTATTACTTCTTTTTTTTTTTAAAGATTTTATTTATTTATTTGACAGAGAGAGATCCCAAGTAGGCAGAGAGGCAGGCAGAGTGAGAGGGGGGAAGCAGGCTCGCTGCTGAGCAGAGAGCCCGATGTGGGGCTCGATCCCAGGACCCTGGGATCATGACCTGAGCCGAAAGCAGAGGCTTTAACCCACTGAGCCACCCAGGCACCCTTTGCTTTTATTTTAAAGTGACAGTGACTATATATTTCTGTGTTAAGGAAAATTTCAAATTTTGGATAAGGTACTCTTCTGTGATGTTTAAAATGACAATAAAAACAAGGAAACAGCAGCTGCCATTTCTTAGGTATAGACCAAGTTTTAGGACTCATGTCATTTCGTTACATATATTACGCCAACCACATGTGGTAAATGTTTGTTATTTTTTTTTTCTTTGTAAGTCTAGAAATTGGAGCTCGTTGACATGGCACAGTCTGTTCTAGGTCTGAGAGTGAGTTCGTTGCTTCAGGCATCAGTCACCCATTTAATGTCAAAGACCAGTGTAAATATTTGTTTTGCTTTACTATACCATAAGCAGTTTATTTTTATTTTTTTTTTTTTTTTTAAGAATAGTTCATTATATCATTTGGTATTTGATTCCAGTAAGGTAAGGAAAAGGAGAGAGAGAAGAAAAAGCAGTAGAGGTACATCACAGTTTGAGTCAGTGTTTAGAAAACAGAAATGTGAAAACCAAGTTTGTGTTCGAGAAACTGGTCTCAGGTGAGATTTGGAATGTGTCGTGGCTGCTTACCTCTTGGCTTATAGTCTAATTCTAGGCTTCCTATTTGAAGATGCTTGCTGCTTCCTAGCTCCGGGGAACTCTTTCCGGGCACAATGGGGGAAAGAGTCTCAGCAAGGCTTCCAGGTATGGGGTTTCTAAGACGGAAAATATGATTTCTTGAGTATTTATAAAGTGTATGTATGTTGGAAAATTTCTGTTGTCCATGAAAACACTATTTCACTATTTCTCCTTCTATTTCACGTTATTCTGTCTGTTCCCTTCCTGTGCAAAACCGTGGCTATTACTTAACATTAACCTCTGCATTGCAGATATAAAACAAAAGGCCAAAGGAACTAATTGTGCTGAGGGATGAACTGTCAGTGGATTAATTCTATTTTTGTTTACATGTCCACTGTCAACTCTAACCGTTTGTATGTTCCAAGTCTCCAGAGAATCATTAGTGTCTATTGATAAATGATAAAACCAGCTTATTTTTTACAATTAATTGAAATTTCACACTCTTACGTTTCAATATTAGTCAATATTTTTACACACTGACACTTTTAATCAAGGATTATCTTTCACAAGGGAGCTACAACAGGGCCCTAATTAATTAAAGTGATAATTGCTCCTCTCCCTCGCAGTTAGTTACATAACACATCTTTCAGGAAATTCACATCCTTAGCATTGCTCTTTAAAATTCCTTCATTTATAAGGAGATGCCTTGCTGCTTCTACCTCTGTAAGAATTTACTAGAAATTCAGATTTCTTTTATTTGCAAGCAGGGATACAGAAAAGAGGTCATATTTATATTCCAACAAGTTTCCATATTCAAAATAAATAAATAAATAAAATGGTGCCTTTCTGTCTTTGAAGCATTCGGATTAAATCCCAGGGGTCATTCTCATGGAAGAAGGAGGTTGTCAGGTGTCTCCTCTTTGATGTTCACTAGCTCATTTTAGTTTCTTTACCATAATGCAAGTTCCCATGGTCCATTCCTCGTGCATTTTTCTTCTGTTTCTCAATTCTCAGTCTCTTAATTGCTCCTGCCTCTCTACAGCTTTTTCAGTGCCTAGGGTTTGTTATATTTTTCCCCTTGGTTTAGTCCCATTATTTTAGTAGATATTGAATCTAGAGAGTTGGCTATAATTGGCAGCCCTGCTCCCTTCTCCTTTAATAGATATTGCTCCAATTTCTATATTTTGGAATCCCTTGGTGTGAGATGCGTTTTCAGAAATAATTGATGGTGACTGTAGATCCTTTAGCTCATCTCCCTAAGACTTGGGAATTCCAGATCATTGAAATCACTACATCTTGTATTGGTCAGATATTCTAAAGGTCATTATCCCTGTTTGCCTCTTTTAATTAAATTAGTGTGACTTACTCATTCCCCTTGCAGCAACTATTTGGCTACTTTTTAAAATCCGTTTTTTCTCTCAAACTCCCATGTGCTCTTACTCTGCGTTTCCAATATAATTGAAAACAGAAGAGTTTCAATAGTCCAGTTATCTAAAATTCAAAGTACTATTTCTTTAATTACTCTGTATAATTATTGAAAGGCAACTTCTCTTGGGGCACCTGGGTGGAGCAGTCAGTTAAGCATCTTACTTTCAGCTCAGGTCATGATCTCAGTGCCTTGAGATTGAGCCCAGCATTGGGCTCCACACTTGATGGGGAGTCTGCTTGAGCTTCTCCCTACCTCTCCCCCCACCCCTCCCACTTGTGCTCTCTCTCTTGATCTCAAAAATAAATCAATCTTTGGAAAAAAAAAAAAGGAAGATAACTTTCTTGCTGCACCACTAGTTTTGTGTTATTTAAATAAACTTTATTTTTAGAACAGTGTTAGGTTAACAACAAAGTGGAGTAGAAAGTACAGAGCTTTCCCATAAACTCCCTGCCCCCTATACACTGCCCCACTATTGACATCCCCCACAAGAGTGGTACATTTGTTAGACTGAATGAGCCTCCATTAACACATCATAGTCATCCAAGGGCCATAGCTTTACGTAAGGGTTCGCCCTATGTGTTGTGCATCCTGTGGGTTTTGACAAATGTATAATGGCATGTATCTACCATTATAGTGTCACAAAGAATAGTTTCATTGCTCTAAAAATCTTCTGCGTGCCCCAGTTTATCCCTCTCTTCCTCCTAATCTCTGGCAATCACTGGATACTTTTATTGTCTGCACAGCTTTGCTTCTTACAGAATGTCATATATTTGGAATCACACAGCACATAGTTTTCAGAATGACTTCTTTCACTTACTAATGTGTATTTAAGGTTCCTCCATGTCTTTTCGTGGCTTGATGTAGTTCATTGGTTTTTAGTGCTGAATAATATTCAGTTGTATTTCTTTGGTATTCTCATTAAATCAGCAATTTTTTTTAACTTCTCGAAGATACCATTTAGCTATACATTAGGGAAATTTTTTTTTCACTTCATTGTGGGTATTATTTTATTCTTATGTTGGATTTTCTGTAATCTTACAGTTCCATGTTCTTAAATTCTAGAGCTTTCCAATAATAGGCACAGCAGAACTCATGTTCTGAATATTTTAATTCTCTTTTTTTCCCCCTTTAACCCACCCTACTCCTATTTCAGCAGTTAGTGAGAAAAGAACATTGTTACTTGGCATCTTGTGGTTTTTATTGAACTATTTTTGTTTTCCCTATATTATCTTTTTCATAGGGCTTTTTTTGGTTGTTGTTTATTTGTATTGTTTTGTTTTGGTAATTCAGGCAGCAAAAATCTTTCACCTTTCTGTTGAAAAGCTTAAACGGTTTGTTTTTCCAGTTTTGGTGATTCTTCTACTCCATTGAGTCTGCATAAACAAGAAGAGGTAAGAAGAAGGACACCACAGAGCTGTTTGTTTTCCATTTCTCCCTCCCATTTGACCTTCCAAGCTTCAACAGCCAGTGTTCTTGATGAAGCTAAGTAAAAGCCAAAAGCTTACCCAAGATACTTCTATGGACCCCTGAATGGAGCTCTGTAAATCTTAATTTGTTTTACCAATAGCAGACTGAGCATTCTTGTTTCTATTTTTGAGAAGTAAACAAAGTCCTAAAAGGTGGTTTCATACTCCTTTGGGTTGTGCCCTTTCCTCTGTTCTCTGCCTTCAGGAAAAGTGATGCTATTTCATAACGTTGATATAGTCATTCCAGCTACTCCAACGTGGCCTTTGCACTGGGCACCTAATGAACAGCATCGACTTTTTTTAACTTGACTTTTAATAGCTTTGCTGGGGCCCCCTCTTCAGTTCCCACACATACCTTATATTCAACTCCTTTACACAACGAATTGTCATTGATATTCTCTGGTTTCATTAGAAGAAACCTGCTTTATATGGGCAAGATTTGTATTTTCTTTTTAAATTCTTCTTTTCGGCATTGAATCTTATGTCCAGCTCTATTCTTGTCACATAACAGAGCTCCATAAATACTTTTTTAATGATAATTTTGTGCCACTAATCTCCTGAACGTCTGAAGTTTCTTACTACCCTAACTTGCTTCTTCTGTTGTTTTCATAATAGCAAGTCCTCATTTTCTGAAAAACCTCAAAGAATCTCTCTTTCTAGGTAAAATAAAAAAATTTTTTTCGGAGGAAATCTTTCCTTCTGGCACATTTTCCCACTTTTAAAACCAACACTTCACCTATGCCTGAGAATATATGGGCTACCTTTGTAGGTACCTGGTAGTAGTATTAATTTATTTAAGACAGATCTAATTAATATCTAGGGTATGAACTTTTGAATGGACACAGCGTGTTTGCTTTTATGTGGAACCTATGTTGAAATAAATTTTAGAGCACAGATCACATTTGATTTTAATAGACCACTTTTTCCCTATACTGGATGGATTTACAGTGGTTCTTTTTGTTTGATTCCATCTACAAGATACATGACCAAAGATAGAGAACAATTTATATCATGAAACTAAGTACTGTATTGGATAATTTGCCATACTATAGCTTTGGTCTTATGCATAGAATTTGAGGATTCGTTTATCTGTTCTTTTATTCATTCACTCAGCAGATATTTGCTAAACACTTACTTTGTACACATCATTATGCTTGTGCCAACACTTTTCCCTCCTAGCTGACCTCTCTCTGTCATCACATACGCATATCACTCATCGAAGGGGTTGGGGTCTACATATGTCCATGTCACCCTCTTTCAAGCTAAGCAGTCTCTCACAGCAACACTGCCACGGCCTCGACAGTCAAGCAGCCCTGTGCTCCAGGCTGTGCGTGTCTTCCACAGGCCTTCACCACCTCCTTCAGAGCTTAAAAAGAAAAGGCTTTGAACACTTTCCCTGAGTTGAAGCTCCCGTGTCTCCCAAAGGGTTTCCCCACTGTCAGGCAGTGTAGAGTAGAGATTAAGAAGATGACCTTGGAGACAATTGCATCATTGTCAGTTTACCTTTAGTTCCTTCAGCTTCACATTCAAGAGTTTAGTGAAGTGTTCAACCTCGTCTGGTTTGACCCCTTTATTTTATAAGTGAAGAAGACCGTGACCAAGAAGTCGTAGTGAGTTGTCATGTGAGAGACAATAGTTTAAGGTGATAGTGCCAGGATTTGGAGCCTAAACATCCTGACACCCAAGCCTTGTGATTTTCGTTCCTTCACTATGACTACCTCTATGGAATGTTCCATGATTATTTTTAATCTTAGAGTTTAATTCCTTTTAAGAAAGGTTTGAACTCCAAACAAAAGAATATGAAAAACAAACAAAACCCTTGTAATTCTTCCTCATTTGTGTGGGACTTCTTTCTCCATCTCCTGTGTTCTGTTTCCTGTATGACTTCCAAAGAGGTCCCTCAGTTAGTGGTAAGATTCTGTTGTAAAGGCTGAGGTTCAAACATGAGTGATCACCAGAGCTTTAATGGTAGGGTATGACATGGTGCTAACCTATCGGAATATGAATCAATCATTGTGTCATTCTTCTGGGTCCCTGCTGAGAATCAACCCTGGTTCACTAGTCTACTCCAATCCTGAGAGTAGCTGCTTTCCTACTTTCTGGACATTTTGGTGATCTCATCCATTCATTTTTGCTGCTGAGTCACATGAAAGTAATTGGGGGTTTCATCTGTCTTTGCAGTACCTATTTGGACTAATATTTTTTTAAATATGCTGATGCTTATAAAGAGATATCAACTCAGCCTTTAAACTTTACATAATAAGGAATAATTAAAAACAAATTGCACAGTGTATTTGTTCCCTGGAGATATAATGACATCTTTTATAAAGCAGAGGGAAATATGATGAATGAAGCCTTTTGGAGAATGACATCAAAATCCAGTTCTTTCTTCTTCCCCCACTCATGAGGTTATTAGGAAACTCTGTTGTCACATTTATGTAATGCCAAATTGCCAGAAATTGTCCATGCAGTATCTTTAGAGTAAGGGAAAAAAAAAGACAGATTGGAAAGCTGTATTCTCATGTCATCCCTCCCAATTCTGTCGATGTGCTTTTCTTCCAAAGAGCAGATTACTTCATCCTGAAGTCCTAATAACCATAAGCATAATCACTGTCAGCACAAATGTTTTCAAAATGAAACGGCCATTTTTTTGGTTGTCTTTTTGCTTTGTTTGATATCAGAGGAAAGTGGCAAGGAGAAGCAGTTGGTGGTGAGTTGAGGAATTGGTCTTGTCTGGGACACTGGGCATTTCATGGTCCAGAGAAACTCACGGTGAGGTGACAGAATGCTCTCTCAGACCCCTGTCACTTACACTGGAATGTGACGTGCTCCTGGGGAATGTTGGGAAGGCACTTGCAAAGCTATTTTAAGAGGTGTTGGAGCTGTGAGAGGACAAGGGAGTGTAGGACAACATGCAAGAAGCCTTGTTTGTAAATACTGCATTCTCTTTGGGGGTTACTCAGTGGCAAAATCAAAAAGAGGTTTTGCCAGGAAATAAAGCTGCTTATCTTGCCTCACTAGAAGAGAGTCCCACATCTAATGAAGACCTACAATCAGGATGAAAGCATTTCTACAAAAATTGCAGGAAAATCCGCTTTGTTTATTTCATATTTTTTGATATGAGCTCCCTAAGCTTGTCAGTGAGCTGGTACCATTCCCTGGTAACAGTAAACCATTAGAACACAGAAGGGACTTTGTTTTCAGAGAAACTGTATTACAGAGGCTGGAAGCTAATTTGCCTCCACCTTTTAAGATATGTTTCATTCATCTTCATATAAGCTCAAAGAAAAAATATTTGGAGGGGCGCCTGGGTGGCTCAGTGGGTTTAAGCCTCTGCCTTCGGCTCAGGTCATGATCCCAGGGTCCTGGGATCGAGCCCCGCATCGGGCTCTCTGCTCAGCTGGGAGCCTGCTTCCTCCTCTCTCTCTCTCTCTCTCTGCCTGCCTCTCTGCCTACTTGTGATCTCTGTCTGTCAAATAAATAAATAAAATCTTTAAAAAAAAAAAAAAAAAAAAAAAAAAAAAAATATTTGGACAAAGATGACAATCCTTCTGTGGCAATTGCACCTCCTTAATGATGGCAAAAAGGGAGGAACAGAGCAGACCCCAGCGTCTCCCATCTTATCTGTCTGATGGATTCCGAAGGGAACTGGAGCCTAGCTTGCTCACAAAGATGAGCAGGACTGGGGAATTCCCTTCAACTCCACCTCTTCCCAGAAAAGAGCTCAAGTTCCAGAGGTATCACTCACTCAGACACACACACACACACACACACACACACACACACACACACATCTGTAAAGAGGACATTACCCAGATTTAAAACCAAGAGAAAATCCATCACTCATGTCATCCTCATCATTCTGCATTTTAAGCTTACTTTTCCATCTCCCTGCGGTATTCAGTCCTTGTATAAAAGACACATGGGAGTACTTTATAAGGGACAGATATTAACACACCAGAAATACTTATTTTTTCCTGTTCTCTTCAACATTTATTGCCACAAAATTAGTTGCAACCAGTTACTCTGAGGGGACATCTAGAATACAAAGAGGATTAATCACAGTTCCAGTGCTTAGGGTCTATCCTGGGAGAAAAGGTAGGAAGTAAAAAATGACACATGATGTATGGGTCATATATAGAGGTTATTGGGACTTCTGCAACCACAGAGGAGAAGGTCGCACTAACCTAGTAGAGGCTTGGTTTAATAGAACATTTAAAGAGCACGTAGGGTTTTACCATGTTAATGGAATATCTTAGTTTGGGGTCCTGTAATAAGTATACTATAGGTGAGGTGATTTCAACAGCAAACATTTATTTCTCACAGTTCTGAAGGCTGAAAGTCTGCGATCAGGGTACCAGCATAGTTGGGTTCTGGTAAGAGCGCTCCTTTTTTTTTTTTTTTTTTTTTTTAAGATTTTATTTATTTATTTGACAGAGATCACAAGTAGTCAGAGAGGCAAGCAGAGAGAGAGGGGGAAGCAGGCTCCCTGCTGAGCAGAGAGCCCGATGCAGGGCTCGATCCCAGGACCCTGAGATCATGACCTGAGCCAAAGGCAGAGGCTTTAAGCAACTGAGCCACGCAGGTGCCCCCCTCCTTTTGATTTATACAGAGCTACCCTCTTGCTGTATCTTCATAGGGTGGGGGTAGTGAGTGGGAAAGTATGAGCCAGCAAGATCTCCTGACTCTTCTTGTAAGAGCACTAGTCCATCATGAGGGCTCCACTGTCATAAGACCTCATTTTCTCCCAAAGGCCCCATCTCTAAATACCATCAAACTGGGGTTTAGAACTTCAGCATATGAATGTGGGGGGATACAATCATTCAATCCATGGCTGGGGAAGAAGAAGGATCTCCAAGAAGAGGTACAGCAGCACTAAAGCATAAGAATGGAACAGTCAGGGTCCTACACATTATTCTCAGTGGCGTCAGCAGTGGGTATGGGAATATGGGAAAGAAAGTTGAAGAGGTAGGTTGGATCAGACCATGAGACACCAGGATGCTATTACAAAGGTATAGACTTACCATGTTGGCTCCCATGAGCAAAATCTTTCATCAAAGGGAAACATTTTATTTTATGCCCTGCACCATTTGATTTCATCTGACATTTACCTAAAAAGGCAGTAGAAAATTGGATAGAACCATAACAGAGAAGATTAATTAGGTCATTCAGTTGGATCATCTAACTTATTATGTCTGCCAATATCATAGTGTCCTTCCTATATTAAAAGAGAGTGGGGCCGTGTAAACAGAGAGCAATAGATCTCTACTATTCTATGACTTTCTCCCATTTATGATATAGAAGAGTTGGCTTAGATAGAAGAGTAGGCTTATTCCTATACTAAAGGAAGTGACCAAGACACTGAAGGGAGCAGAAAATTCATCCCATTTCTTTTCATCTTTTTTTCCCCCTGGTGAAATAACTTGTTATTGACTGTTCCCAAGACACTAAAACCTCTAGGATGAAGCAGTGAATAACTGATTCGATCATCCAGATGTTTTATCTCTGCTGGGCCTTACAGCTTCTGATATTCTTTCCAGAAGGTGTGTTTATAAATAGAGAAACAAGTTGCTCTAATGGCAATCCAGTCAAAGCCAAGTTTATCTCAGGGAGTTACACCACAGCAATCTGTTAGGATCTGTCAATACTCTAAATACCGTGATTGGATTCCCAAATAACATGGTTGACGGACTTTCTGCCGGATGTTTGGTTGTGTAGGCACAACTAGGTAACTTTACATTCGTAGTTCAGTTAAACACAACAAAAAATATTTGTCTCAGATCAACTACTATAGCTGATGGAAAGAGTGATTGAGAAGGGTATGACTAGGAGTGGAACTGAGTCCTTATTAAGTAGTGCTAGACTTGGGGGTGGGGTCTTCCATGTGCTTCGTCTCACTTAGTTCTCACACTCAGTGGTGTAAGCATGACAATCTCCATTTTACATAAGAGGGAGAGAGGTTTAAAGAAGTCGAGTAACTTACTCCAGATGAAGCAAATAGGTAGAAGGTCTTGGTTTTGGATTTGAGTGGATTTGAGCCAGAAGCCCCAAATCTCTTATAAAAGAAGATCCACATAAAATAGAGTAAAATAGAGTATAATGTATACTATTTATATTATTTGTTGTCATTATAATTGAGTGCTTATTATATATAAAATATTTTAAAGATATAAATTTATATAAAAACACTTCTACATGTAAGTGTATGTAAGATACAAAGTGAACAACGGGACTTGACTATAATTGATCAAGCAGCATCTGTCACAACAGAAGTACAGAACAAGTATCAAAATATAGAAAGTACACATTGGGAGGTCAGGAAAAAACTGGATTTGAGCTATTAACCCCTTCTATTTGCATGTTGCCCTAGAGTTCCTAAATCTCATCACTGTTGTTTCGGAGTAGGAGTTGGGGCCAAGTGCAGCCTTCAGCCTGTTTCTTTATGGCCATGGGCCAAGAATTTTTTTTGGTATTGGTGAAGGGTTATCAAAAAAGAAAAGAAAAGTATGTGCAACAGAAACCAAAATGGGACCTCCAAAGTTGATATTTATAATCTAGCACTTTACAAAAATACATTTTCTGATCCTTCTCGAAGAAGCTTCACAGATGCTTGTAATGCTTCTCAAAGTGTAACTAGTTCCACTTTGTTCCATTTCTTGTGGAACTAAGGCAAGACTGGTGAAGCTCATTGGCCCAACAGCATCTGATTTGTGTTAAGAAACTTGATTTGTTGGGGTAGTTCTAAGTGACAAATTCTGTGTTCCATTGTCTCATAAATGTACCCAGTGGATTGCGTGTCTCAGTTTGGTTTTCAGAACACATGTCCACCTCTTCGTCACTGGGCTTGATTCCCACTCTTGAAGTCATATTTGTGAGATACATAATGATAGTTTCAAATAAACAATACTTTGTTAAAGAAGTAATACAACAGTTTTTAACAGATTACTAGATCCATCATCTCATTTCATTGTTACAAGGACTCTAAAAGGGTGATGTAGCAAATTGAAGAAATTCAGAATTAGCGATCTCTGAGGACTTGCCCAAGGTGATTCAGCTTGAATGAGAATTCAGAATGCCTGCCTTCTGTCCTCCTGTGTTTGCCGTCCTTTTTCGTAGAAAACCCACAGTGTCATTCCCAGAAGTGCCCTTGAGTGTACAACCAAAGTCAGCTGGTGACTCATGTGTGATAAATCCTGAAATGGTTTACAGAGAAGTAAACCAAGAACGAGGGGTCCCAACTTTTCTCTTAAGTCAGCTCACCCTCCAAGGACCCGGAATTCACTGTTGAACTCAAAACCCCCCAGACCCTGCTTCTGACTCTGTCACCCTCCTGAGGAAACCCAAGGGTCCTCTTGGAGGAAACGGGGAAGAAGTCTCTGCTGCTTGATCCTTGTGAAGCAGTTCCCCTTTGTGGGACACTGTACGATAATTTTTAAAATCTTAATTGGAAGTAAGCTTGTGATCTGACTGGGGCCCTGTCTGAAGAAAGAGATGTAAGGAGGAAAATCTCCCTATCCTGGGAGGTTGCTCTGATGACCAACCTTGATTCACTGAGACCGCGCCTGCTCAGGAATCTTTGCAAGACAGATCTGAAGGAAAACCACCCTTAGGACTTTTAAATCCTCTGGGTGGGACATAGGGTGCCTCCTGGGTTCTCTGAGGAGAGTGTCTGGGACTCCCTGATAAACTATGGTTTCCTCAGGGCTAAATTAAGGTGAACAATCTCCGTTCTTTTTCTTCCTTGCTGACTCTGCTGGATTTGTTGCTTTGCCCTCCTGTATTTAAACAGGAGTTTTACTTGTGTTGTGATAATTCTTAGAGAAGACTAAAGCATCAGGTCATAGCTTAGTTCGTGGGCTCCTAAAATGAACCCTAAGAGAGGCCTTCCTGTTTTAAAATGCATAGAAGCTGAATTCTCCTCTTTGGATGTCTGATGAATGTATGTGCCCATGCCCAGGCTATGGGGCCAGGAGAGCTGTGAACCTGTGAGAAACTTCCTGCTTTAATGCTTGCTTCAGCCCAGCATAAATGGTTGACCTGTGGTGTTGGAAGCTATGGGACTTCAGTGGGAAGTGTTTTAGCAGGTTTTCAGAAAGGAATTAAATGTATGGGTAGGAATAACATTTTTCAAGTCACACCAATCATGAGCCTTCTATCTTAAGGGCGAAAGGTTTCTCTGCTGGGGAGTGAAGTTTGAGAAATGAGGGATTAGCATTTTCTTTTCAGACTGTTTGTTGATGAGCCCCAGGCCTTACAGTTTCCCTTAATTTAACCTGGGGCTGTGATCTGTTTTCTTTCCTCCAGTGGGAAATCATAAGAATAGTGATTCTTGTTAATACAGTGACTTGGCAGTTTTAAAGAAATGTTCGTATGATTATTCCAATTAAAAGTGATCGGCTCTTCAAAAAGGACTTTTCTGTCTCCTAACCCAATTAATACTGTCCCCATTTCCTTCAGAATTATTGCTGTTGAATATTATGATAATACTCAGTACCATTGGGTCGATGTTTTCTGAGGAGAGAGGCTGGTGGTGTGACCTTGAGTGGACAGTAATTATGGAATGCTGGCCCTCTGCAGGTAGCTTGGAGTGCTCAGGGAACCAAGGACACTTAGGGAGAGGTGACTTGACCTCAGGCATCTCTCTCTGTTCCTGAGCTGCTGCTTCCTTATAGCTGTTGAATATTTACGGCTTGCAGATTTATTTTTGCATCTCTTGCTCCCTTATAATCCTGTGAGGTAGATGTCTTCACTAATTTCTAGGTGAACTTAGGAATATGAGTACTTAAGAGTTTGCCCAATCTCAACTTCAAGTATATCACATAACCAGGAAACTAATCAATTTTTCCAACTCAGGTGCGTGGCACTTTTTTCCAAAAAGCAAAACAAAACAAAGAGTGGCTCTTAGGGCATCATTCATCCCGAAGCTTATTTATTTCTGCAACGGATATTACCAGTATGTGTACACCCGAATTCATAACCCAAGAATCATATGCAATAAATCTGAAAGCATTTTGTAAACATTTAAAATGCTATACAAATGAAGCGTACTAAAATTATTATTGCCATTTACCTAATTTAGATTCAGATTAAATCTTCCAACTGTTTTTACCTGGTTTAGCTATCTAGTACTGTTATAGGCATGCTATTTTCTCCATTTGAAAATATTTTAAAATTATGTTCCTTGTCTTAGTAGACTAATTTACTTATTCCCGTTGGACCCAGAGGTATTTCACAAACGTAAAGCAAACATGAGAACTGACTACCTTCACAGTTGACTAGGATTTTAAGTGAGGAATAAAGAGTTCTCCCTGTCCTAACATATCTTATAATATCCAGCTTTTCCTAAATGTTTCCTATCGAAGTCCAGCATGAACTTTACAATTAAGAGTCCTAGAGATATTTTTTTTTTCTAATCTGGTGTTATAAGTTAAAGTTATTGTCAAAATTTTAAGGAAATTCCTTCAAAACTGAGATAAAATATTCCTCATCTTGGGGAGAGTTAAGAAATGTGTAGCTTGCACTTATATGTGATTTCTGAATGTGCTGACTTGTATCCTGCTGAGACAGATTGGGAAGGAGGTAACGGAAATGTAATCTAAGGAAAGGTTGTGGGCAGTGGAATCAGAACTGCGATATCCCCTCCATGTTTCATGTCACTGCGTCTCACACCAGGCGATGTACAGCTGTGCATGCCTAAAAATACCCACTGATACTGATCACGTATTCTGAGAAAAAAAGGAAGGTTCTGAACAGAGTATTTTGTGACCATTGGCTACCTTTCAAATTAAGTAGTTTTCCTTTGCAGAATCCCCAAAGGCTGTCAGTACTCAAAAGGAAATTGCCCTGTTCTACAGGAGTGAGAACGTGTGACTCAGGCAGAAAGATCATGAATAGAAACCGTCTGTTTATCAGGGGTGTTCTAGGGAGAAGCCCCAGAGGACTGCTTTCAGCCTAATAGCCAGAAACAATGGGTTCTGCTCTACTGTGTAATAGAACCTTCCACCTTAAAGCAGGTGCAGGGTTTGCCACTCTGGCTTTGCCCACTTGAAGGAGACTGACAGAATTCTCTGTCCAAAGACACTGTTTACAGTAATAAAGCTGCCCTTTGAGTACATCTTAAGATCCAATAATACATACATATATATACGTATGTATATTTTATAAACCTTACTCAGTCTTCACCTAAACCTTCAAGATAAATATTAGCTTCATTTTACAGATAAGGAAAAAGGGACTTAGAAGAGTTGAAAAACAGGGACGCCTGGGTGGCTCAGTGGGTTAAGTGACCGACTCTTGATTTCAGCTCAGGTTGTGACCTTAATGGGTTGTGGGATAGAGCCCCAGGTTGGACTCCATGCTCAGCGGGGAATCAGCCTAAAGATTATCTCCTTCTGCCCCTCCCTATAATCATATTTTCTTGTTTGCACTCCCCACTCCCCACCACCCCCGCAACCTAAAATAAATAATACATTTTAAAAAAAAATGTTGAAAAACAGACAAGGTCACAGTACCTGTAAGAGTTGCTGCTGGGACTCAAATGCAAGCCAGCATCTTTGTCTCTAGATGAAGTTACCATCCTTAGTGGTCATAGAGGGGCCAAGAATGTGTGGAAAAAAAAAAAAAAAAAAAGAGGTTCCTTCTGGGAAGGACACCTAGAAGAAGGTCAAGCAACTGAAAGTCACCACTTCAAACACACTCTCCTTGACTTTCCATCTAGAATAGGTGCCAGTCACCACCTTCATTGTTCTTGTCAGCACTTTGTGGGTTTGTGTGTACTTTACTGTTATTATTACATCTGTAATGCCGAAAAGGATGATAAAACAAGTACTTGTGTTTCTGCCACCCAGTCATTTATGGCTTTTTTATTATGGTAAAATATACATGACATTTTATTTATTTACCATTTCAACCATTTATAAGTGTACAGTCCAGTGGCATTAAATATATTCACATTGTTGTGCAACCATCACCTCTATTCATCTCCAAAAAGTTTCACCATCCCAAACAGAAACTCTGTCACCATTATTCTTTACCCTCCACCAGCTCCTGACAGCCCCTGCTCTCCTTTCTTATTTAGTTTCAAGGCATCATCCAGACCTCCATTCCCATGTGCCCGGCCTTTCTCTTTGGATATTCTAATGTAAGGTACTCAATAGTAATATGTTGCTGCCTCCTGAAACTTGTTTCCCCCTCCTCCTACCTTCATCCCATTTGGTTTCCTTGTCTTTCTCATTTCAGAAAATGGCACCACTATCAACTAATTTGCTAAGTCTAGAAACTTAGGACTCATTTTTTTAAATAAACTTTAAAAAGTTAACAGAAAAGTTATAGAGGTAGTACAGAGTTCCCATATACCCCTCACCCCATTTCTCCTGTCATTAAGATCTTATATCAGTACAATATATTAGACACAGCCAATGAGCCAACATTGATAGATGGTTATTAACTAAAGCCCATACTTTATTGGGATTTCCTTAGCTTTTACCCAATATCCTTTTTATGTTCTGAGATCCCTTTCAGATACCATTATAAATTTAGCTGTCATGTCTTTCTCCTTAGACCCCTTGATACTGACTTTCCTTGCCTTTGATGACTTTGACAGCTGTGAGGAATCCTGGTCAGATATTTTGTAGTACATCCCTCAATTTTGGTTTGTTTGATGTTTTTCTAATGATTAGACTAATGCCAGTCATTGGTTTTCTGGGGAGGAACCCAACCCAATTAAGGGCACATGCTATCAACATGACTTACTAATGATGTTCAGCTTGATCAGTTGGTGGAGGGAATGTCTGTAATGAGTCATTCTTGATTCTTCCCTTCCTTCCCTGGTTATACTTCTTACATGGTCTCCCTTTCATGATTGAGAACTTCCCACCTCTCCAATCTCATCTTGAGCAACTCTCTGCTTCAGTCAGGTCATAGCTATACTTCTTTGTCTCAGTTTCTTGAACATAATAGGCCCTTTCTGCTTCAAGGCTTCTGCTTAGAGATATGCTGTTTTCTGCTTAGAGATATGCTCCCTTCATCTAGAACCTTCTCAAGCTTAGCGTGGAAAGCTTCCTCTCATTATCTAGTCTGATTATCTGCCACATCCCCAAAATGTTGGTCCCTTTGATTCCAGTCTAAAATAATGGCTTGCGGGTGTCTGGGTGGCTCAGATGGTTATGCGACTGCCTTCGGCTCAGGTCATGATCCTGGAGTCCCAAGGTCAAGTCCTGCATTGGACTCCCTGCTCAGCAGGGAGTCTGCTTCTCTGATGACCTCTCTCCTCTTGTGCTCTCTCATCCTCTCTCTTTCTCTCTCACAAATAAATAAATAAAATCTTTAAAAAATATTAATAATAATGGCTTGGTTTACAAGCCATCTTAGGGACTTATGTATTTTCCTCCTAGAATTTAATACAGTCATTTATGTAACTTTTATTTTATGCCTTTAATATCCCACTAGAAGGCAGGGACAAGAGCTCTCTAATTTATCACTGAATCACCAGGTCTTAAAATGATATCCCATATTTTGTAGATATTAGCATTAGTTGAATGAATGAATGACATCACCTTTGATAAACGCCAGGCTTGGCTTTGAAAGATGAAGGGAAGGGCCTAAGTATTGGATAATTCTGATGATAATTTATATCTAGAGAAATCCCTTTTTCTTAAATTATTGATAGTTGACAAATTGTTCTTCATTTATTTAATGTCATTTATCTTTCTTGCTTTGAATATACTTTAAGAAGATTAAAGGAATAAGATTTACTTACTGTAACAAAAGAAAACTATCATTCACTTTTCAGTGAGATGATAGGGGTCTTATGAGACCCTAGCTGGATTGCCATTCTTGTTAGTCCCTGAACATCAAGATTATCCAAACCAATAGAAAAAACTCAAAGGGGCAGGGGGCAAAAAGATCCATGGTATGAGCGGAGTGGAAAATTATAGCCTAAGTTTAAAAACACAAACAAATAAATTGGTGTTAATAACTTTAGTTTAAACTCAAACGTAAGGGGTGCCTGGGTGGCTCAGTGGGTTAAAGCCTCTGCCTTCGGCTCAGGTCATGATCTCAGGGTCCTGGGATCCAGCCCCGCATCGGACTCTCTGCTTGGCGGGGAGCCTGCTTCCCCCTCTCTCTGTGCCTGCCTCTCTGCCTGCTTGTGATCTCTCTATCTGTGTCAAATAAATAAAATCTTTTTAATAAATAAACTCAAACGTAAGAGTGTAAGCACCAACATGGATAAAAGTTGTACATATTTGAAGATGTCCAAGGGTGACACCAAAGAAGAAAAAATAATAAGATATTTTTGCCAAAGTTCTTTTATAGTGAAGTTAAATTGAGGGTTCATATCTCTTCTGTCTTCCATCCTTTAAAACAAAGAAAAGTCCCTCTATCCTGTTTCTCTTCTTAAAGCTGACATTCCACTGACCTTGAAATTGCCATCAGACTTCTAGAAACAGTTCTCGGCTATGCTTACTACTCCCTTACTATCTCATTTCTGCCCTCCCCTGCTTTACTGACAGCGGCACCTATGTTTTCCCTAATCCTGTGGTCTTTTGGGGATAATCCTTTTAGACTGGGGACTGGGGGGTGGATACTTCAAAGACTTGTAGCAAAAAGGTTTGTTGTCTGAGAAGGTAGGAAGCAAATGTTATCCTTCCCTTATAGGCTTCAATTAAAATAATTCTGCCACTAGTTGATAATAATGATGTAGAACCAAGATAATGGTACAAATTCCTTCTACCACTGGTTCACCATTTAGGCCATGGAGTCACCAGTTAGGCCACAATTACCTAGGGATAACTTTCTTCTTTCTGCATGGCTCCTTGATAAGGTTTTAAGGTCTTCTAGAGGTTGTCCTCTCACTGTCAGGCTCCGACACAGGACACCACCGTAGATCAGGGTTCCCAGATCCAACCTGGAAGCCCAGTAGATGGATCTCTACTACCTTGCAGTCTTTCATAGCAGGAGGTATAGGCATTACAAAAGAAGGCTTTTTATCTGATAGTATAATAATCTCAGCTTAATTTCTAGCTATTGTTTTGCTGATAGACCTCTTCCTACCTAAGGCAAATAGGGGATGGGGTGAGGGGTTGTGTTGTCCTGGAAACTCCATTCTCTCTGGCAAGAAGGAAGAGGGAAGTTAATAGGGAGGGGAGTGCAATGAAACGGCAGTACAGTGGACTTCTGAACAACATGGGGGTTAAGGGTGCTGACACCCCCACAAGCAGTCAAAAATCCATGTATAACTTTTGACATCCCCAAAACTTAATAGCCTACTGTTTACCAGAAACGTCACTAGTAACAGTCAATTAACATATATTTTGTATGTTATGTATATTATATACCGTATTCTCACAATAGAGCAAGCTAAAGAAAAGAATCATAAGGAAGAAAAAAAGGTACTTACAGTACGGCGCGGTATCTTTCGAAAAAAAATCCATGTATAAGTGGACCTATGTAATTCAAACCTGTGTTATTCCAGGGCCAACTATAATTGGTTACTGGGGTTTAGAACACTTTTCTCCATAAACAGTCATATTTCATTCCGCTCTTTTACTTCTATGTCCTCATATTTCCTTCTTTCCTTCCTTCCTTCCTATCTTCCTTCCTTCCTTCCTTCTTTCCTGTCCTGTCCTGTCCTTTCCTGTCCTTTTTCCTGGCTGTATACTCCCACTGCTCTAGATTCTTGACCAATTTATTCCACCTTTTCTGCCACCTAAAAGCCATAGTCTTCCCCACCCTTGTGGCTTTTCTTGGTTCTGTCTTCATTGAAACTGTAATCAGCTCAGAAGCGATACTCCTTCATATAAATCATCATTTAAAATTATAGGAGGCTACAAAATATTTTATAATAATAAAAATGAAAGTATCTGATCTCAGATGTTCTCTCTGACCACACTGTACAGAATGATACTAATGATAATACCATGATCATCACATGTACATTTGTATACCTTATACAAAGAATAGCACATGAGTAAAAACAACCCCAAAGGATATACAGGAAATGCAGTATTGGTTATCTTTCAGAGAAAAACATAATGAACTTTCACTTTATATTCTTTAGCATTCTATTTTAATTTTTTTTTTAAAGATTTTATTTATTTATTTAACAGAGAGATCACAAGTAGGCAGAGAGGCAGGCGGAGAGAGAGAGGGGGAAGCAGGCTCCCCGCCGAGCAGAGAGCCCGATGTGGGGCTCGATCCCAGGACCCTGGGATCATGACCTGAGCCGAAGGCAGAGGCCCAACCCACTGAGCCACCCAGGCGCCCCTCTATTTTAATTTTAACAATGTGTATGAATTTATTTTCAATCAGAAAAAGGATTCTCAGTGTTTTCAAACTATAAACGATATGCAGTCTGGCACTTTCCTGTGGTCACCCATCGATCACCAAGAATTCTTCAGAAAGGATGGTGTTTCTTCAGCAGGGCCTGATTGTCCCTGTTGTCAAGCAGGGACATAACAAAATGAAAAAACTGAAAGCTGTCATTAGATGGGCTTTACATTTGCACTTCAGCTTCCTTGAATTTTTCTTATTTTTTGAGTCAGTATTGTGTAACTCACAGTGTTCTGAAATATCTAGGCATCCCTTGGCACCCTAGAGTTGGAAATTTTCTCTAGAACCGGCAAAGTAAATTAGGGCAGAATATTTTATCTGCATAGATTCAAATATTCCTAGAAATAATGATAATATTTTTTCATAATGTTACCTAATTATACAAAATATGTTCACAAAATTATTCTTTATTTGATCTTCATAATGGGCCCATCGGTAGAAATATAAAGCTGTGTGTTTAAATAGGTCTCATTTCCTAAAATTTATGTGTCCTATAATGCATAATTTTGAGTATGTATAATGAGAATGTAAGTCCTAACAACTTTGAAGAACCCTCTTAAAAATATATATATAATTTGGAATTCTCAAGTTTTTGAATTCAAGTTCCGTCTCCCCAGTTTTTCTTATGCCTGGAGCTGCAGCCTTTTCCCTCATTCCATTTCTATCTCTTCATTAGTCCAGGAGTTATATTTAAAGTGCAGAATTAATAGGCAGGTTCTCTGAACCGCTTCTGATGTTTCCATTCTTCGGGCCATGCTATTTCTGTGACTCAGTTTACCCTTCTTAGTGTGCATACTCTGAAAATAAGTTTAATAGCCCTCCTAGTAAACCATTGGAGTTTTAGTTTTAACTTGCCAATTCCCCTCTCTCATGGTTGAAATAGCAAGATTCACTCAGTTGAAACTTTCCTGCTACTATACTATCCTTACCCTGCCCATGGCACCTAAAACGATACATCGATGTCATACAAAAAGTGACATCGGTAAGTCACTTTTTCCTTTTTATGGCAAAGAGCTCAGATGCCAGATTGCATTTGATGGATCAGTATGCCTTTTTGCTGATGCATACTTTTACCGATGTGATTGTGTTATGTTGCAGATTTACTGTGTTTAGTGAAACACTGGTAAGCCTCTTTTGCACCTTTAAAATGTAAAGAATCCAGTGGGATGCTCAAGCACCTATAAGCAATTTTCTCAGCCTATTTGATGTTCAAATAAAAATTAAATGAAAAGAATTATAGTCACCATCATGTAAAACATGGATTAGAGTCCAGTAATTTTAAGAGTATGAAGCTCTGCTTCAAGACCATGCAAGTCTTGAAGCTGTATACCATCAGTGAGATCAATTAATTGGTACACCTGTCAGGAAGCTGGGGGAATGTGTGATGTGTGGCAGACTGGGGTTACTTTCTGGGTGGACTGTCCTTTTGCATATAACATTTCTGTTACCCATTTCATGCTTCATATATTCCAAGTCTTTAAGAGTGTAATAAAAACTCACCTTACTATTTCTTCACAGACAATGCAAGAGGGAAACAAAAGCATTTGAGCAGTGGGGAGATTATCTCTAATATTTCTTTTTTTTTTTAAGATTTTATTTATTTATTTGACAGACAGAGATCACAAGTAGGCAGAGAGGCAATCAGAGAGAGTGTAAGGAAGCAGGCTCCCCGCTGAGCAGAGAGCCTGATGTGGGGCTCGATCCCAGGACCCTGGGATCATGACCTGAGCTGAAGGCAGAGGCTTTAACCCACTGAGCCACCCAGGCACCCCTCTAATATTTCTGAAAGGAAAAAGACCTCAACAATAATAGTAGAGCTGTTCAGAGAGTGTCACATTTGTCCAGGCTTCAGTCTTATCCTAAAGTGAGAACATTGAACTAGATGTCCTTGGGAAAGTCTAAGAGATGATATTCACCAGAGGCACTTGGAAAGGCAGTCCCCACAATTCTCTGAGAGATGGGACAAGATTCTTCAATGATTGTAAGTGTTTAAAGTAAATGTGACTTTCCTGAATTCTCTTGAACTCCCCAAATTGCCCAGTCTAGTCTGGGTCTAGGAAAGCATCATAATGAGATCTTCAAGTGTATCTAAAGACAGCATTAATGTTCTCACTAGGAGGGATTATGTTTCTAGGTAGAATGTAGTATTTTCAAGGCTGGAAGATTATTCAGTAAATTGTAAGCTATACCACCCAGAGAGATCTAAGGCCCCTGTGCTTTTAGAGTTCATAATTCTGCCTTGTGTGTTCACATGTGCACTTGTATCTGTGTTTTGGGAGTGATTCTAGGTAAAACTGAAAGGTATGTAAGGACGTCTTTAGGGTTATGGAATCTTAGCTAAGGTTGAAGAACCAGAGGGAAGAACATGACGTGTTTGCTAAATTAAGGTAGTTCAAGATTGACCAGAGTAAGATTGGGGGTGGGGTGAATGGTGGGGGTGTGGCTGCACAGGTTGGCCATAATACACCTTCAAGAGTCTTTACGTCACTTTAGCAAGGTTGAGTTTAGGGAAGTGATGCATCATGAAAGGGTTAATCAACAGAAAAACGATTGATTTACGGGTAAGAAAAATGTTTGTGATTGAAGAACGCAAAATGATTTGGAAAGAAAAACTGAAAAAGGGGACCCTTAAAGAGTAAATGAAGTAAAAAAGGGCAGTGACCCCAAAGTAAGTCAGTTTTGATGTAAGTGGATGTAAGAGGATGGGTTGGAAAAATATAAAACACTCAGGATAGATTGGCCTGGGTGATTGGCTCTGTGTGGTAGTGGCGGTAGGGTGGTAGGTTGGCCCCCCAAAAAATCAGGCCCCAAAAGCATTTGGGTTTCTAGGGTAGGCAGTTGGGCTGATGGAGAAGGGGCCAGTCTTCAAAGAAGTGCGATTAGTTCAGTCAACGTTTGAATTTGAGGAGACCAGTGCATAACCTAGAGGAGCATTAGGGTAAGCTGTGATATCTGTCTCCGCAGAGAGCTCTGCACTGACGAGCCACATTTAGTATTTGCCGGCGGAACGGTGACAAACTGCTACTGCATATGTATATTCATGTCTAAACAGCTTATTTTCAACTCACATTTGTTCCCAACTCCAAAGCTCTCAGGCTGTATCCCTTTAGGAAACAAAATTGCCAAGTGGTGACAAACAAAGGCAGATTTGTAATAAATGAGCTCCTGAACTGGAAAGCAGTGTACGGTCATTTTTTTTTAATTGAAAATAGTTTATCTTTTATTCATTTTCCCTGCTTTTTGTTTTCTGTGTTTGCCTTCTGAATAGCTAGGTGTAACTCAGAGTATAATTAAAGGGTCCTGCTTGCACCACTGTTAGAGCCCTTTTTAGTAAGCATTAATAATAGTCCTGAAAAATAAAAACAGACATGTCTTTTTGTTGTATTTCACAGGAGAGAGCTCATATTTGCTTATCTGCATGTCTTAATTTTTACTTTTGTGTAAACCTAATCACTATTTCCCCCCACTTTTTGTCTTTCACTTATGTCTCCCCTCCATGTGGTTTTGTTTGGTTTGGTTTGGTTTGGTTTTTCGGCAGGTCTTTCTTTTTAAAATAAGAATGCTAGCCAAAAGAAAATAATTTTCTAAATGTCATCTCTATCTAAAATCAACATCCCATCTAATTTTTGTGCCTGTTTCTATAGTAGAATCACAAAAGCTGGCCCATACAGAGGTACATGTTCCTCTCTTAAATACTTCGGGATTGTTACTGATGCCAGCACTCTGTGATGGCAATAAATAAATTTCAAGTGATCTTATTTCTGGTTATCAGACACTTCAGCGAGAAGAGTTGACAATGAATTGAATGGAAGAACAGAAGGCTAAAATTAACACTGAAGATTATGGAATGTTTTTCTCAAGGTTTATGTATTTCTCCTAGTCCATACAGCTGGTTTTTTGGAATGCTTATTTGATAAGCTCATGTTTGCATTGTGTGCTTATAGAATTAAAAACAAGAACGTATCTGTTTTAAATGCTATTGGAGTAGTGTTAGATCTAGAACATACTCTTAACTTGATAAGGTATCTCCATTGATAAGGGCTAAATGGGTAGTGTTAGTAGAAAGTTGGTTTAGGTCATATGATTATCATTTATTTTGGTACATTGATTTTATCATTCATACAGTTAATTACTTCACATTGTTAAATCTCTAAGACTGTGACTAAATATTAGAGTGGGGTGTGTGTGTGTGTGTGTGTGAATTAATAGATTATGTGGAGCCTTTTCTGGGCCCTATTGGAGAAAGAATGAGACTGACTGTCCCAGTGACTAATCCACTCTCAAGAAAGAAGGAGCTGACCAGAAAGGAGGAGCTGTATCCTGACACACAGTAACCAGAAAGTAGGATAAAGGATGTATTCAGTGTATATTGAGTGTGGAAGACCCCGAAGGTAGACAAACTGATGCTATGACATGGCTACACAAAATGGGAAATTAAAAGGCTAAAATGAACACTATGTGTTTTGATTGGTTAAAAAAACACTTAACATGGTTAATTATCAAGATAGATACAATAGGGAAAGATTTCACTATTCAAATCTTGCTGTTAACCTAAGAATACTCATGAAACAATTACAAAAGAATAGAAAATTCTAAAGAGTTAATGATCAACTGTCGATTTATAAGTAGAGCAAATTCTGTTATGCTCAAGTTGAGTTGGCTGATTTATGGCTTACAGTGAGTTTGTTCTCCACAAATTCAAAACGTCACAGTTATTATTATTCTCAGGAATCTTACCGGTAGCTTAAGGAATGTTATACAATTCTGAATTTCAATATTTTGATTATGTTCCTAGTAATCTCTCATACTTTATAATCTGTGTGGTGTCAATAATAGGCGAGTGGGAATAGACCATTGCTCTCAAAAAATGAACAGTTTTGTTCTAGGGGGTTCTTACACATATGTTGCTCTTATTCATTATTTATAAAGAAAAGCTGAAACTCTGTCATTTAGCCAACTGAAAATGTCTCCACAGTTGAGTCCTGGAACTTCCTGTTACAGCACAGATCACAGATGACTGCTCATTAAATTTTTAAAATTTTTTTAGAGAGAGCGAGCATGTGTATTTGCGCAAGCGAGCATAGGTTAGGGAATGGATGAGGAGGGGCAGAGGGAGAGGGAGAAAGAGAATCTTAAGCGGGGCTCCACACCCAATACAGCCTGATGCCGGGCTCTGTCTCAGGACCCCGAGATCTTTACCTGAGCCGAAATCAAGAGTTAGACGCTCAACTGACTGAGACACCCAGACCCCCCCGATCATTAACTTCTTAATGTGAATAATTGACTTCACCCCAAGAAGAATCTAAGCCACTGATTCTAAACTCAGCAAAAAATTTTCTAAGATATCTTTGCATATGTGCTGGTTAAGAAGTGTGATGTTTAAGCATCTACTTCATGTCACTGAGTCAGAATATATCTTTCAATCAAATTAAGAATTTAAGAAGGCATTAATATAAGAGGCTTGAGAAGTATTCCATTCCCTTTAGAAACAATGCAGCAGATACAGAGAGAATATTGAAGTCTGCATCCTCTCCCTAAGGCGTCTCTGTGCATTGTAAAATGTACAATGTAGTAATCCGTCTCTTGTTTTACGGTTCCTTGAACTCAAAGACTTGTTTGTGAGAACATCAGAATCTTCTTCCAAGTTAATATTTGGAAGGAAAGCTACAAAGAGAATATTATGGATTAGGTGACAAACAGTAGAGATAGGTGTACGTCATAGCTTAAAAAGCATGTTTTCAAGCAAATATCTCTAGTAAATTCCTGAAGGAAGAAAAACACCGAAAAGTATCTGATAATGAAGAACAATCTTCTATAAAGAGGAATGCTTAGTTTTTATTATTGTCATTATTTTCCCTTTTGTTTTCCAGGAGGCAGTGAAGACTGTTTAAATAAACAAAACAAACACAGAAAGCTAGTGAGCCATGATTTTGTTTGCATAAATTAATGGGAAAAAAGTAATGCCACCAACATAAAAGCAGGGTTCTTGCTGAGGCCATCATGACCAGCAAGTGGGATATCTTCCCCATCCCTCCCTTCAGAACCTGGGAACAGCCCCGGATGGACTTGGCAGATACTGGTGAAAGGAGATGAGTCTTAAGACTAACTTACATGTTCTGTTGCCACATTCGCCTTTTTTTTTTTTTTTTTTAATACCTACACCATGCCACAGAAAGAACCGGATTGATTTTGCTCTGTCAGTGACTGTGAGCAGTTTGCCTTGAAAATACATAAAATAGGATCATGGTTTGGAGCAGTAGCATCTGAATGACTTTGACCATACACCTGTTTTGGTTTGGGGTTCTCCCAGGAAGGAGACCCCGCTTCTGCTTGGGACATGAATGTGGGGAAGAAAAAGCTATGGAGGGGAGAGAGGACATGAAATAGGGAAGAGAGGCGAGCACTACAAGATTTTCTGTTAGGCTGGGCCCCTAGAGGGTGACTAGGGCCTGAACACATGGGAAGTGCTAAGAAATGGTGCCTCATAATTCTCTTGCCTGAGGACTGAGGAAGCTGGAGAATTTATATACCAATGGTTGAAATAATCGTTATGAGAGGCACCTGGGTGGCTCAGTCAGTTAAGCATCTGCCTTTGACTTGGGTCATGATCCTGGAGTCCTGCAATGGAGCCTCTCATGGGGCTCCCTCTCAGCAGGGAGCTTGCTTCTCCCTCACTCTCTCTCTCAAATAGATGGTTAAAATCTTTAAAAAAAATATATTATTTGAGAGCTGCCTCCTAGGGACGTTTCCAGTTTGCCATAAGGGGAGGGCAGAGCAGACTTCTAAGTTTCTGAAAAAGCTCTGAGACATAGAGAAGCAGTTATGGTCAGAGGGAAATCAGCAGGAGGACCCCGAAAGATGGGAGTGATATGGGTGGGTCCTTAGTGAAAGTATCAGCTACTTAGCCTCTAATCACAGTATTATGAGCTCTGATCAATAACTTGGATATTTATTTATAAATTATATAGATTAAGGGGGTATCACTTGATTATGTATATTGTAGTATATATGCATTTTTTTAAAGCTTTAGATAAAAATGCATTCTTCCTGCAAGCCAGGGGATCGTCTTGAACAACCACTGGAGTGCAGGCACCCCTATATGGAGACCACCACATAATGGGAAAGTGACAGTGGCCTTTCAGGGTCTGGACAGTTGCAAACTGCATAAAATTAAGGACATTGAGGGGGGACCCCTGGTTCTTGGCAAAGTAGAAAGGTACAACGTGAGTTTGCATCGGTATTTCAGATATGGGCTCTTGAGTGGCACATTTCCAGCATCGGTGTGGTTTTAAAAACAGACCCACCAAACACTGACCCAAAGAGCAGGAAAACTTGTATTTCTTTATCCCACATCTAGTTGCACTGCATCTCTCATGTGCTGGGTCCTTGCTGAACTGAATCAGACAGACCAGCAGCTTTCCCCGTGAGCCCGTGTGGAGTAGCACAAATAGCAATGACCTCTGGATCTCGATGACCACCCCTTGACTATTCCCTTTTGTCCTTGCTCTTCCTCCTTTCCATTACTTTTATTAAAAAACATGCAGATGCCATTTGATCATATTTGTTGTAAGGACCTAGCCCTTTAGCTTATTGATCTGTTGAATTTACTAAAATAATGATATAGAAACTTCTTATAAGCTTCGTAACACACAGAGAACTTGCACACACGTTATCTTATTCATACCCCACACAGATTCCTTTGTGTTTCCAGATACCACGTGGAGAAGCAGGGAATTAGGGGCTGAGTGCCTCGTGAAGGTAGCTGCTGGTGAAATTGTTTGAGCCCCAAGATGAAACTGATATGCAGGTTTTCTGACACGGGAGTGTGTGTGCATGTGTGGTCTTGCTAATCTACTGTGTAGCCAGATAGGAAGAACGGTCAGTGGATTCCATCATTCTCTCCTTCTATATTGAAATATATCCTTAGTTAAACTAGGATTAATGAAGAGCCATTTTTTAACAACAGCTCCCCCCCCACCAGATCTTCATTCTTTCCATGGCTTTCAGTGGGTTCCAAGTTCCTCTCTGCACCATCAGAACCTGCTGTCTGATCAAAACATGAAGTAATAGTTTACTACTAACATTCGTACTACGATGTTTCTTTTAAACTCATCTATTAGTCCATCTATCTGCTTTTGTAGTCCATTGTCAGTAATTGAGAGGATTAGAATGGTTTTCAGAATTAACAATTGGTATAAATTTCAAAAGAGTTTAAATTTCAATAGCAGCTTTGTAAGAAGTGAGAAGTTAACCTATGGGGTCTTCCGACAGTATATACACTTTAATTTTTATCTCTCTCTAATTGAAAAGTAACAGACATTGCCCCCATTAAATGCATCTAAAAATCGGAAGCAGATGGGATATGTGTATTTAAGCACAGCCCTCCCTTTGTCCTATGAACTCACACCACATAATGCAGACACATTCTTCACCTACACTTTACTCCAATGTAGGGACAGTGGCTGTGTTGGAAGCGAGTATTCCTGTAGGGCTCTGGAGCAGCTGGTGTGGCCATCTGTGAGGAGGTGAGGAGCACGGTAGAAATAAGCCAAGAAGAAAAACACTTCAAGGATCCCAGGATATGCAGCTCCAGAGGCACGAGGAGCAGACCACGGTGAAGACGGAGCAGCTTAGACCGGTGGTGGGGGGGGCGGGTATTTAGGACTCCCCTGAATGGAAAAGGACAAATCAGAAACAACCAGGCCTTTAAAAGTTGGTTGCAGGGCAAGCCCAGGTCAGTTTTTAAACATGACCATTAGCTGGGCATCCTTTCTCCACCATGTTAAGTACGGGTAACAACTGCAATCAGAAGCATAGTTGTTGAATTTTGAAATTCTGGAGCAAGATGTATATATTTTCCCACCACGTACAATTTCATATGTTTGTTCTACAGCAACCCAAACTGTGTACTCTTTAGACCTTTAGGAGAAAGTAGACATAGCCTGCAATTCTTTTTGCTGGTTTCCATGTTCATTTTTCTTTAGCAAAGGCAAAGTGTCCAAGCCTAGGATTAATCTGGATTCTGGGAAGTATGCATCCTGGCTGGGAGCTTAAAAATGGAAAATGGATGGAGGAAACTTTGACCTCGAAGACCAAGGACAGAACCTAATTTGGGCTAGTGTAGATGCAGGTTGTGTATTCTTCAACCAACGATGGTGAAGAGGAGCTCCCTCACTTTATGGAGACCTTGCTGGTGTGCAAAGTTCATTGTTCGACACCATGGATCTCCAGGTGGGTCACGTTTAGAGATACACCAACCTGGAGGACTCCATGCTGTTGAGCTGTTCACAAGCAGCGGACACCTCTAACCCCATCTGCCGAGGGATTCAGGTGGTGCCTTCCATATGTTTATGCGTATCTTCAAAAGGAAATCTTGCTTTTCCCTTTTTCAAAAATGGGAACAAACTTCCCATCTCTGCATCAAAATATATGTCACTTTTGTGGGTATTCGTAAAGCACGTTTCACAGTGTACCCTTATGAGGACGGAAAAAGGTATGGAAAGTTTTACCTTTACAAAAGTTTATTTAATATGACAGGGGTATAAGTAAAGTATTTACTTGCAGATTTTAATTATGTCTAGAGGGATTTTTAGTAAAAGGTGAGTCTAGCATATAAAACTGCATTTTTTATAAAATTGTAATTTATTGCACTTGATATATAAGTATAGTATTTATAAATATATTGCATTATATTTTCATTATAAATCATGAAAAATGTCCCTTGCTTTGTAATAAATATATTCCTTGTTTTTATTTAACATCTTTTGAAGTCAGTGTTTTATATAAATGTTATAAAACTGAATAAAATAGAATTTGTATTGTTACAAAACAATAACGATGTTGAAATAATCAACTCTTGTTAAAATAAAAATTCTATGTCTTTTACCAATAATATGGCATTGAGGTTTTGGTTAAGGCAGATGCTACATATGATATTAAGGAATTAACTTTCATCAAATATTTTGTTTTTAATGCTTTGGGAGTATTATGTGTGTGTACATATACACACATTCTTGTTGATAGGGACTGTTATGTGATGTGTCATATTAGTTTTCCTAATATTAATATATTTTCAAATTCAGTGGCTTTATTATCATGATAAGTTTCTCTTATAATGTACTGTTCAATTCCATTTATTACTATTTTACCAAAACATTGTGCATTTACATTCATAATTGAGATTAATTTAAAGTTTTCAAAAAATTTTTTGAGTTCTATTTGGTACACAAGTGTATCAGAATCATACTGATTATATATGGTGGCTTCCCCTTTCCCCTTATGCTGCTGAAGAGTTCATAGAGCATGAGGATTATCAATTCTTTAAATATTAGAATGGCCCCCACCCATAAAACTTCTGATAAAAAGCTCAAATTCTTTTTTATAAATTTTTTTACAAAAATAAAAAAATTGATTATGATTCTTTCTAAGCCTTTTGATTATTTATATTTTATACATCTTCACTCATTAATTTTGGTAAATTATGGATTTCTTATCTATTTAATGAAAATTCTTAACAATTTTTATCAAGTAATTGTGCAGATGATTCTGTTAAACTAGATTATTCTCCACATCTGTTATCTTTTTCTTTTCCTAATTTTAGTGATATTTTTCTCATGCTCTTTTGGTAAAGTGTGCCAGAGTTTTTTGAATATTTAATTTTCTTAATTCTGCTTTTGATTTTATAATTTATTACTTATTTTTATAGTTACTTCATTCTGATTCCATGGAGATCTTTGTTTTCATTCTTTTCATAACATCCTGAGTTGAACACTTAGCTCCTTCTTTTTAAAATTCTTCTTGTTTAGGACTGAGAACATTTATGACTATGACTTTGTCTCTAACAATTGCTTTGGTCTCATCTAAAACTTTAAAGTATAGTCCAGTTAATAAGAACCTGGGAGTGGAATGATGCAGGCTTGGGTTTGATTTCTGCACATATTGTGAAAAGAACTTTAACTCATTAAGTTTCTTGATTTGTAATTTGTAGTAAAAATACTTACCTTATAGTGCTTTGCAAGATTGAGTGAGATAATATATTTGTAAGTGTACAGTTCAATGAAAGTAAAAATCATTGTTTGACACAAATAGTATTTGTTGAAAATTGTGGTTTGGTTTTTCTTTTAACTCAATACTTTACTTTAATAATTAATAAAGTAAAAAAATAATTTTTATTTTAATTTTTAATACCTAAAGTGTTGAGTGCTTGTTGCTTTTGTTCTTACTTAAAATTTTCTTGTAAATTTCTGATTTTATTGCACTTTGGTCAGAAATATGGCCTTAAAATGTCTATTCTTTGAAATTTTTCTCAGTTTTCGGTCTTGGAATTACTTGGATAATTGAAAAGAAGATTGTATTCTTTATTGAAGAGGGTCCTTCATACACACACACTACATTGTATTTATATTCATTCCCCATGTTCATTATGTTAGTCAGTTCCCTTTGTTCTTATTTTTTTTAATCTACCTGATCTCTTGATATATTTGCATTTCTTGCACTTACTGTGTTTGGTCAAATTCTAATAGGGTTTTGTTTTTACATACTTTGAATTTTATACATGATTATTACTGTTTTCTCTGTTCTGTTTAAAATATTTTGCTTGTAGTTCTAGTTCATATGAAACTATTATTAGTACCTCTTCTCTTTTACTTTGAAAGACATGTGCCATTCTTTTATTTTTAAATTCTCTGTGTCATTTTGTTTATGTTGGTTTCTTCTAAGGAGGCTATGGTTGGATTTGCATTTGCTTTTATTTTATTTTTTGAGAGAGAGTGTGCAAGTGTGTGTGGGGGGGGGGCAGTGGGAGAGGGAGAGAGAGAATCTTAAGCTGACTCCCCATTGAGCATAGAATCCCACATGGGGCTCAGTGTCACCACCCTGAGATCATGACCTGAGCTGAAAACAAGAATTAGACGCTTAACCTACTGAGCCACCCAGGCTCCCCGAGTATTTGCTTTTATTTTTATTTTTAAGATTTTTATTTATTTATTTGAGAGAGAGAGAATGAGAGAGAGAGCATGAGAAAGGGGAGGGTCAGAGCAAGAAGCAGACTCCCTGCCAAGCAGGGGGTCCGATGCAGGACTCAATGCGGGACTTGATCCTAGGACTCCAGGATCATGACCTGAGCTGAAGACAGTAGCTTAACCAACTGAGCCATCCAGGCGCCCCTGAGTATTTGCTTTTAAATTAGTAGTTTAATCCTCTTACATTGTCTCCTCTTGCATTTTTGCCTGCTTTCATTTTATCCTTCCTTCGTGTCTAATTTCTTCATGTTTTGCCTTCACAACTCTTTCCCTCTCTCAAAATAATGATTCGGAGAGTATAAATATGTATTCAGAATTTAATTAGCTCTTAGTTTTACTTTGAGAAATTATATGCTATCATTATTTTTATGGTAATTATCAAAGCCAAGGATGAAATGTGGTATATTTTGTGTTAGTGTTTGCCTAGTTCGCATTCAGTTTCAGATCTTTTGTGATATAATGTGAGGAGTTAGGGTAAAAGTATTGCTATTAAATTTTTGTATTTTTATTATTTATGCATATGCTTCTATACATGTTTTCTTTTTTCCAATATTTTCAATCATTTGCCTTGTAATGTGTAACCATTACTTTATTACTCCTTGCTTCACTGGTTTCAATGATTACAAGCGTTGTTTAGCAGGATCTCTATTTCTAAATTCCTTGTTCTGATCCAGTCTCTTAAAAAATGGTTCTAAATACTTAGCTTTATTTTAATGAACTTGATATTTCTTGAGCCAGTGCATATCTATGTGTATATTTCTGTTGCCTTCACATGTGAGTATTTTAGATGACTGTGACAATCTCAAATCCAAAATCCTCTATCTGTCCAGGTTAAGTGCTTCTGACTCAGTTCATAAATATGGGGGCAGGAACAACAGTTGCTTTTCCTCTCTAGGACAGAACTGAGATGGGCTACCTTGACAGAACCTAGAACCTGTCACTGAACTAGATGGATGTTTGTGTGAATTATTCTAAGCTCTTCACTCTCTTTGACATTCAGATTATTAAGCACACAAACAGGGATGTTCCCGTACATTCTAGTTATATTTCTGTTCCTACATTTCACCCTGAACCCCTACTTACTTCATACCCAGAAAAGAGTAAATTCTTAAAATGAAATTTAAAGTGCCCCATGGTACCTCTCTCTGAGCCTAGAGGCAACTTATATAACAGGCCTGTGTTTTGTACTCTGTCTCAGTCAAAGGTACCTACAAAATAGGCTTTACCAGGCCAAAGAAAAAGAGAGAATGGAAGATCCGGATCTCCCAACAAAAATATCTCAGCCCTCCCATTTTCTCAAATTTTGTAAAACCCTGTTTTCTGTCCCAGAAGTTCCATCTCAGAGTGTGAAGGTGCCATCGGGGATTCAGGAAAGAGAATGTGGAGTTCACCATGACCCAGGGCAGCGCAGAGTCCATTTCTTACCAAGTTTTTCTTATTGTTTCTCCCAGCTTCATTCTTTTCATAGTGATGCTTCCCAGTTTCTCCATAAGGAAAAATCTGCTTGACTTCCTTGGAGATGTCAGAATGGATTGACAAAGGAATCATTTGGGTTTACGCTTGACGTTTAAATATCAGTTTCCTACTTGGGAAATAGGAAAAGAACATTTTACAAATAGAGAATAGGAAAAATAATAGCTCCTAAATGCTTGAGGACTTAATGTATGCCCGAAACTCAAAGCCCTTCCTATTCATTATCTCATTTAATTTTCAAAACAACTTTATGAGATTAAAGTTTTAATCAACATCCTCCTTTGGTGGGGTGGCAAAAGAGTCGAGCCTTGAGTAATCTGCACATGAACAAACATCTAGGAAGTGAAAGGGCACAGTTACAAGGTGGTGGGGCAATACTGCCTCAGTGCTTCAGCATTTTTGGACCAAAGGCAGAGTGAGATAGGAGATAAGTAATTGTGTTTATTCATAAATAACTGTATTTTGAGATTATATTATGTTAGCCTTTATAAATTGGTTTTTTTGAATATAGATTGTGGTGAACATTTTACAAACCTGCCACATGAAAAACAAACATTTGGGGGCAGAGGCAAAGCCATTTACCCTGACACATTAGGTGGACTTGAACATCCTGACTAATGAGTAAGCACCGAAGAATTTCCATCTTTTCTCTTCTGTTTTGATCATAGCAGTATCCTTATGTATATTGACTAAATTCTGAATGATCTGGTATTATTTTTTTTTTTCAAAATGAACAAGCCTATCCTAATTTTCAAAGTGGAATTTTGACAGGGTCCTCGTGCTTATCTGCAAATCTAAGCTTTTTATTGATGGATATACTGTAAAAACATAAGCAGAAAATTTATTTTTACTGCCTCCAGATCTACATATATCAATGAAAGGAAGAGATGAAACATATATATGAGAGTAAACTTGGAGGAGCAAAGATAAGTCTGCGCCTCTAATACATGAGTGAGCTCTCCTTAATAGACACAGAATTTGAAATGCTAGAATCACTGGCATTAAACAACAAGGAAGTTTGTAAATTATTTTGAATTATGAGTTTCAAGTTTGTTTTCCCAAGGAGTTAATAAGTCTCACCTAGATTTTCTGCTTTATTTTAACATGTGCTAATTGTGTGCTAATATGTTTAATAGGCTGATTAGCCAGGGCACACAGGATTCTCACTGGAATTTCCTCACATTGACTCAGGAATTACTCTGGGCTCACTGATTGCTTCCAGCTCTTCTTTCTGTTCCTTTTATCTAATGGTGGAGAAGGTGTCAACATTTATGGAGTTGGGGGGTGGGGAGGAGAAAATAGTAAATGCACGTAAGGTGTAGACAGTGTTCTCTAACACATGTGGCAAGCCCTTTTATACTTCTCAGAGCATGTATCCTTTCTTTTTGGGGAGATGATAATAGACAATAACTTTTACTAATGACTGTGTGCCAGGATTACAACTGAAAAGATTATTTAATTCTCATTATGACTCCATGAGGTAGGTAAAATTTTATGCCACTCTGTAGATGAGGAAACTAAGGCATAGAAAGTGTAAATAACTTGCTCAAGGTCACTTTGCTTATAGATATTGGTCCTAGGATTTGGCAAAAGATTCAGCTGCAGAGTTCAGGTTTCTAATTATACTAAATTGCATCCCAAGAAGATCTATATTTACCTAGGCATGCATATACATTTATATACATATATACATACACACGCAGATCAAACACATGCTTGAAACTCATGTTCTTCAGATGTGTCTGTGGAGAGTCTGAGACACAAACCTACCCAAGTGTATACATTTAGATGAATTTCCTCAGTTCACACACACATTTGTATTTCTCAAGTACACGTGGATAAGCAACCATTTTTGTCAGAGAAGGGCTGACTTTAAGATACTGAAATCGTCTTGTGCTAGGTCATTTGCAGAGTATAACCAAGAGTGGGTGAAAAGTTATGCATTGAACAAGTTTTCCCTCCAAAATAAATTACACACACACACACACACACACACACACACACACACTCCAAGAGCCATATTTATTTACTAGCTGGTAAGTGTGACTTTGAGCCATGCTGAGGGGTTGGGTTGGGGCTAAGGGCTGGGGAAGTAGGAAAGACCAAAGACAACATCGCATTCAGATTCTTTAAGTCAAGCAGAAGCCTCACTAATCATTTTGTTCTTCATATTTAAAGTATTGCCCAGTTCTGTACATGATGTTATAACTTTATAAATACTCAGATTTTAATTAGCATGATTTTGATTAGCACAGTAAACGTATACTTACTGCTTCTTTTAGTAACATTCTGTGTCCACATGACCTTAATGCTTCCTTATTTTCTGGGAGTTTAAATTGAAGCAAAGTAATTATCGTTGCAATTTGATAGATTCTGCAACAGGGTTTTGAATCATCTTTCAGAAATTTAAGGTCCTTATATGAAAGCACCAAATGCTCTACTGGCTCAGCTACTACACCTGTCACCTTTGTAAGATGTGAAGATGGCAAATCTCTTTTCATCACTGAGATTCTCAGAAAAAAGCCATTCGTATTTACTAAGGAAGGACTTAAAAAGGAACATGATTGGAGGTGTGCAGATACTTATGCACACCTAAACCTGCCTTCACACTCTCTGCTTTCAATATCATGGTGCCATCTTTGAAAACTTGAGGATGCTTTTTTGCTATTGTTAACTATTTTTCTGTGCTGTGATGTTTTGTTAGTGACAAGGAGTTCCGTACTTCTGATTGTATGATTCTTAAGTTTTGGTGCAGTTAATTAAAATTAAATGGTGTGTGTGTATGAGAGAGAGAGGATTCCAAATTATTCAAATTATAGTCACTCAGTTGTCATTCCAAATGTTCTGTTTTTAATTTAGCTTTGCTCAATAATTTAGTTGTTCCAATATACAAATTCTATTATTCTGTAGTGGCTCTACTCATGGTTTCAGTCTCTTCCAAAGAAAACTTAAGCTATTTCTGATCAATCCCATCCAAATAGCTTTACTTAAGGGTAAGTCACAGAACCAGCAACCTCACTGTACAATGTTGGTAAATTATTCATTCATTTGAGAAGCACGTACTTTTATTCAGTAGATGAAATGTTGGGTTTCAGTAATGATATGAGTTAAAAATTAATGTTTTGTCACTTCACATAGCTAACATCATAGTAAAAAATATAATACCTAATAATACATCTAATATGATACTTTGGATTGACCACTTAAACATAACAGCGGCAAAATCAATAACAGAAAAGGAAAGGTAACATTTACTTAGTGCCTAGTAGACATTTATTACTTGCCTAAGCATTCTACATATACAACCACTGTATTAATTAGATGTATTATTTTTCCCCATTTAAATTTAAGGAAATTAAAGATCAGAATACTTAGTAAGTAACTTCCCCAAAGTCATACACTTTAGTTTCTGGTAGAGCCAGGGTCAAAGCCATGCTCCTCACCACCATACTGTACTGACACAAGTTTATTTGCATCCTCAGGCAGTATCTTCACCTACACACTGGTTTGGTGGAAGGAGGTGGAATGATTGTTATTTGGTTACATACACCACTTGGCAACTAGTTAAAATGTACCTATAAAATATCTTAGTTCAGTCAGTTTCTCCTTTTTTAAACCAGTTTATGTATTGAATTTTTTTGTGTTTTTTTATATAGTATTTATGAGTCAGATGAATCTGGTTATTTTTTCCTTTGCTTTTCTCCTCAGTGCATATTATGATGTACTTACCAATATGGATTAGAAAGAGTGTTAAGGCAGATTTTTAGATATTCTGTGGACAAGGAGGTCTGCTTTTTCAGTAGATCCCACTACATTCTCAAGTGGCCACCCACAAATTCCTTCCATTTCTTTTTTGCATATTACAACCATAATTAAATATCTATCCCTACAGACAATGCTTTCAAAAAATAAAATAAGTTAATACTGTAATGGGTAATGGCCATTTCTCATTTTCCTTATAATAATTTCTTTGTTAAAATTTTGTCCTCACAATAAAAATGTGATTAAAACATAGATTATAATTTTCATACCTTCCTATGAGAAACTTTTTATGGGAAAAGGAATTTTTAATATCAGAAAAATGTAATTAAACACTTCTGATCCTCCTTCAATAACGTTATAGTTTTTTATGGTTTAAATATTTACTAATTTGATATTGATGCTGTCAAGGAATAAAACAATTGTTTGACTTCTTTCTTCCTTCTAAATATATTCAACTTAACAAATATTTATTTAGTACATACCACAAGTTAGCTTATATTCCCTGTTGTGTTTCCATCAATTTTTGACATGTCTTACATGACAAGTAATTTATGGACAATAATATTTAAGGGACAAAAATCTGTAAATAGTTTCCTTTCTTAATACATTAGAACAGATCTATTTTCATTTTAGTCACTTGGAATGTAGAGTACTCACTTGAATGAGAGAAAAAGTAGAGTTATATTTATTGCCTTTTAATTTACTAGCACGCCCAAGGGAATGTCCCTTCACTGACCCATGTGTGTCATAGCAGGGAAAAAAGATTGCTTTGAAAGATAAAAAGATAATAAATCCTGTTCCCTGTCCCAAAGGAACAGGGACCCCATAACCTCCTCCTGACCTCGCAGCATACTCTCTTCATCACACCTCACACTATTGTCACTCTGTACTGGTGGAAACAATTATTAAGTTCATGTAGAAGGTCTCCCCTTTCTCATCAGTAGGTAGCAAAGCTGAGACTTTGCACCCAGAACCTCTGGCTCTTGCCATAGCTTGTAAGGTGTTAAAGGCACTACCACCAAAAGTGAGTTGTTGGGTTTTTTTTTTTTAAGTTTATTTATTTACATAATCTTTACCTCCAACCTGGGGCTCAAACTCATGACCCCGAAATCAAGAGTCACAGACTTCTCCGACTGAGTCAGTCAGGCACCCCAAAGTGTTATTTTTTTAAAGCTTTTATTTATTGATTTTAGGGAGAGAGAGAGAGCGATCCAGAGCTCACATGCAAGTGGGGCGGGGCAGAGGGAGAGGGAGAAAAAAAACACTGCATGCAGAGCTCAGCAAGGGGTTTCATCCCACAACCATGAGATCATGACCTGAGCGGAAACCAAGAGTCGGACACTTAACCAACTGAATCACTTAGGTGCCCCCAAAGTGTTGTTATTTTTGATGAGAAACAGAACTAGAGTCTTAATTATCCCATGGAAATGCCATATTAATTTTTAAAAGATGACTAAAACAGATAAATTTATGTCACTACTACCACAGAGTAACTAGTTGACTTTAAATGAATTTAGTAGCAACACATGTAACATTAATTTATCTATCCCTTAGTTTCATCCTCTGCGAAATGGGACAGTAAGGGCACCAATATCTCAGGGTTGCTATGTGGGATAAGTGAGATAATCGGCCAAAGAGCTTGCCATGACTCTTGGCACAAAATAAGCCTCAGTGTTCTATTACTATTACAGTTTTATTTAGCTCACCACTATTGTGTAGGAAGAGCGGAAAAACCTAGGATGCAAGTGGGAAACTGATTTTTCTATATTATTTTATAATGAATTTGTAATTAATACATTTTAATGCATTAAGCTCCCGAAAAAAAATGTGTAACTTGGTAACTATTCAACATCTATCCAAATACTTTCATAATAATAAAACAGATTGTTCTACTAACTGATAGGCGCATATCTCAAAGATATTGTGGGTTCGGTTCCAGGCAATCAAAATAAAGTGAGCAAAATGAATCCTTTTGTTTCCCAGTGCAAGCACAGGTTAGGTTTGCACTATACTATATTCTGTTGCATGTGCAATATATTATGTCTTTTTAAAAAAAGTGTCTGTGCCTTAATAAAAAATACTTTATTGCTAAAAATTGCTAACCATTATCCAAGCTTTCAGCAGGTCCTAATCACTGATTACAGATCACCAAATATAATATTAATGAAAAAGTCTGATATATTATGAGAATGACCTAAATGTGACGTGGAGACATGAAGTGAGCAAATGCTTTTGGTGGCAGCAACAGACCCACTGGACGCAGGGCTGCCCCAAACCTTCCATTTGTAAAAAGCGCAGTATCTGCAAAGTGCAGTAAAGCGAAGCACAGTAAAACCAGGGATGCCTGTGTACAATGTGTATTTCTGAGCACCTTCTTTGTGGCTGGCACCTTTGTGATTGAAAGATTTAGAGTAGAAATAGAATAAATTATGGATTAACCTATTTATTATTCAAAGTGGCAGAATATCAGCTTTCTATCTGTACAAGGAGGAGTTGTTTAAAGGAATCCTTTTTCAGAAGCAAAAACATAAATCTTTGGAAATCTTGCTGAAGTAATCTCAGTTTCTGGAGGAGTCTGTTTCCGGAGGAGGTCTCTAGAGCACATTTGTCTATTTTTGAGGAGATTTCCTTCTCAGCTTATGCCCACAGCAAGTAGAGCTGAGTCTCTGCTCTCAAGGATTGGAGCCCTGGTAATACAGTGTAGTTTTGCTGAAGACCAAATAGTGGACTACCATTTTCGGGTGCCTACTAAGTGCTTATCACTTCAGTGGTTTGATTTTCAAAACAATTCTATGAAGTGGGTATTATTTAAAAAGATAACAAAGCTCACTCTGTGGCAGTGGTCTGAAACAGAACCCACAATATCTTTGATGTATGCTTGTACAGTAATAGAATGGTGTGTTTTATAATATGAATTTGGATAGATCACAGATACTCATTACGTTAGATTCTCTTTTCAGAGGCCTAGTGTATTAATTACAGATTTTTATAATTCATATATTAAAATCCCAGAGAAGTGACAAAATGTACAGGTAGCAGATCTGGGGGACTGATGGCAGATGCCTTTCTTTTTCCATTACAGTTTATTGCCCACTTGAAGCTTATTTCCCAAAACTCATTTCTGAATGCAGAACTATTTATATTGTGATTGGCAGCCCATTGTGCCAAGAACAGTGCCATACTGTTCATTCATTATCTGGTCACACATTAAATGCCATTTCAATATATTGAATGAAAAGTGTAGACCTTTTTGCAGAGGATCACACAAAACCCCATGGGAGACTGTGGGCTCTGAGAAACAAACTGAGAGTTTTGGAGGAGGGGGGGTTTGGAGGGCCTGGTGGTGGGTAGTAAGGAGGGCACATATTGCATGGAGCACTGGGTGTGGTGCATAAACAATGAATCTTGGAACACTGAAAAAATAAAATCATTCTTTTTAAAAAATGGACCATAAAAAAAAAATCCAGGTGAAACCTGACCTTAACCCCTTTCCTCGCATGCCTAACGCAATCTCCTGTCTTGCATCAGGATTCCAAAAATACACTTGGAGTTGCTTCCCTCTGCTTCCTTGTGTTTCATTTTGTCATTGTTCCAATTGTTAGTCTAGTTCCCAGTTCTTACGGTTTTTCTCTATTGATTCTGTCATCGCTGATGTGGCAACCCCAGACTCACCTACCCTCCAGCTCATTGCCAGGGATTTATAAACCAGCCTCTAAAGAAAGGTTATATTTGGAAGAAAAACAATTACAAATTTCAGTTGTTATTGCATATTAGAGTGGTTAGTAAAAGAGTCAACTATCAGCCTGCTTGCTTCAGAACGGCGGAGCAGAGCTCTCTGGAGGGTTTCATTTTGGACCCCCACCTGGGAGTGACTTCACTCTCCCACTTCTGAAAGTAGAATCCTGTAGGAGCATCATGACGTGCACCTGGAGCAGCCCATGAAAGGAATCAGAACAAGCACCATTAAAACATGTAAAATGAGGCAGAATTATACAAAAGGAACAGGGTGGTTGCTGCTCCCAGTGCTTCCTTGATAGTGTGTTGGATAATTCTGATAAGCAGTGGGATTTTGAGCCTCGGTTTCCTCATTTATAAAATAGAAATACTAATCGAATGTACCATATCTCCCATGTTCGAACTCTTGTAGGGATACAAATGAGATCATCCAAATGGCATGTTTTGGTAAATTCTAAGTTACGTCCAAATGTTGGTTATTATAATAAAGTAGTCTCTGCTGAGCGAATGGCAAATTAAGTCCTTGGGTACTTTCAGTTCTTTTAGATAATTGCTCATTTCTTTTAGAACAAAGAATTGAGATCCTATGTGATACCCTAGTGGTGCAGAGGGAAGGGTTAATGCTCCCACCAGTGTCTGCACTCTATCCAGAGTGTGACTTACAAACTTTTAAGAGTCAGCACCATCAATCAAGTTAAGGACTTGTACAATGTTGAGCTCATTCCTGTAAGGAATGTACTTGGGGAGAAAAGAGAGATATTTTGGAAGAGAGATGTATAGCTGTTGCAAGGCTCATTTTGAGAGTGTAGCGAAAGCTGAATAGGAAAAGATGCCTTAGTAAAGTTTTATTACTTGCTTAAAGTCACAAAGTACATTCATGCACTATCAATCTCTGGTTCAGTGGGATTAATTAATTAAGGCTGTGCATGCACACCATAAGATTAATTTACTGAATAATTCACTGAGAAAAGTATGTTCAATTTTCAAGTGCTTGAGACTATAATGAATCATTGATGTGACTAATTTACCTTCCCTGAATTGACGGATAGGTTTTAAATTGAAGTGATCAGTAATTTGGGCATATTGATCCCACTTCATGTCATCTATATTATTAGGAATTCCAAAGACTTCTAAAGGACTGGAATGTGTTTTTCTCTATAGGGAAATTGAGGAATGTCATAACTTGTCAACTAGAATTTCTTCTTTAGATCCACATATGTCAACAAGTTCCAACTTCTGGTCACAGTTGATGAATCAAGAGAGAGGATTACATTGGGAGTGATCTGTAAAATTCTCAGGATTTCAGGGAAGAAGGTGGACAAAGAAATGCCTGCTCTTATGTTTTGTGTCAGAATTCTTGTCCACACTGCTGATGACTAGCTCTGAGAGTTCAGTACACCATGAAACTAAACAGTAGAAAATGTGGCAAGCACAATAATGTTTTCCAAATTAGGAGACATTTTGAAAAGAAGAAACTTTTATTTTTGGTCTTGTGAGATAATCTAAATAATGTATTGGAGAGTCATATTTTCTTACCTAGAAACGGAAACCAGGAGAACTTAGATATGCATCTTAATGACTATGTCATATTCATCTTTATATGAATTCCATCCATTTCCAAGCCTGACCTATTGTAGGTGCTTCTATATTGTTGGATTAATAGAGTAAGGGTCTAAAAAGAGGAGTAATGAATGATCTAACTCAGTGGTATAGGTCCTATTTATAGGAAACATTACTGTATTCTCTTTCATCGGGACTGGGTGCCTCTTATTGGAGAGAATGGTGTTCTGACTTGTACACTATCACTGCAATTGCCATTTGGTCATTATATCCAAATAGGCATTATTGGGAGCAATGTAAACATAGCCTCTCAATTTGAAAAACAGCTGCATCATTTGGAGATCAAGTTTTATCTTAGAAAGAAGAATGAGTAAAAATAAGAACACACTTCACTAGATTTTTGCATGTATGTCTTCATCTGTTTTTCAGTCATTTGGATACTACACTGTCCTCTCTAGAGAAGCACTCAGTCTATAATGGGTCTGCTTTGGACTTCTTGAAGAAGGTGTATTTTGTTTTGTTTTGTTTTTCAAGTATTTGAAGAATCTCATCTAAAACATACCCTTATGGAATGGATTCTAAGGACCAATTTACTCAGTTCAGTTGAAGATTTATTTTATACCTATTCTCTTCTTGTTCTTTTCTGAGTGGGCATTGCTACATTTTGAATTCTCAAAAATTTTCCTCCATATTTTTCTGTATTTTCCTCTTTATTTACATTCCACTTCAGAGTTTACTTTTTCTTCACATTTCCCCCTTTTACTTACTTATCTCCTTTCTTTAAATATTCATTTTTTTAGCTTTTCCTCATTTTTAATATTATATCATATAATGTTCCTGTGTTTTTGTAAATGGCCACTAAAAATGCAATTTACCATATTATTTGGGCATTTTCATATAAAGACACAAAAGCTAAATGCCTATTACAGTTCGGGATTAAGGGAAATTGACAGTTGTTATATTGTTCTCTCTCTCTCTCTCTGAGTAAATGTGTATGTAGGTGTAGTTCCTTTAGCTCCTGGGAAGCTTGAATTTAGAATCAAGTTTTGATTGCCATTGTACAAGTTTCCTTTGCCACATGTTTCTTATATGTCCTTTCTGCCTCTTTTCTTATGACTCCTGTTTCCTTGACCTGTATGTTGACAGTTCTAGTATATACTTTTAGTTTATTATAAAACCTCCCCAGGTCCTTCTCAGAAATAGTTATATTATAAATTTTAAAAGAGTACATGATAGTTCCTACATAGAGCTCAATCACACCCACTATTGTTAATTTTTCTAATTTTTCTTTGCTTTCTTTCATATTTTTTTAGTCTTGTCCACTTATTTATCCTTATCTTCCTCATTTCTTACACCGCTATCTCCTCCCTTCCTTGGATGTTCAAACCTTTTCTCTGTTCAGCATTAGTCACCATATCCTTAATTTCTTTATCCTTTCCCGTGATCTGACTTGGGGGAATGTGAAAAACCAGTCTCTCTTCACCTGTATCAGTTCGTAATAGTGTGAGAACATATTACTGTTTGACCCATTGAAAGGAGAGACTGGTTGCTGGCTGTCCACAGGCTTAGAATCCTAAAAGGGTCCTGACCGATTAATTGGTTATGTTTTTTGTGGTTCTTCTCTGCATTACCAAACATTCAGAGCTATTTTGCATGCATATGCTGTATTTCATAAAGAGAAATAAGGTAAACAAACGTGTAGTAGATTGCTGATAGCATTTGCTAGAGCTAATGTCTCTTAAGCCTTAACCCCAATCATGGGTCGATGTTACCATCTTCCTAGAAAATGCAGGGTCAGACTAGGAAAAGCAGTGATGTAAAATTTATTTTTAAATTTTTATTTCATTTTCCCAAAGGTTCTTATAAATAACTTTAGCTCTTTATAACAACTAAGATAGCCAGTAATATTGGGGTTATTAGCCTATTTAGAATAACCGTGACTTCTGCTGAGAAAGAAGAGAAAGCTTTTAAGAAATAGGGAAAATGAATGGAGAGAACAGGAAACAGATTCAACATGCACATGGAACAAAATTTCTTGTCTTCCCAACCAAATTATACATTTACTGAAGCTGGGCACTCCTCAACTCATAACTTTATGTCCTTCAACTCTTTGACAGGGCTATTGAATAACAGAATCACATAACAATTGCTAACACCTCAGGAGAGTCAGAAAGTTGAAATTCACTTAGTTCAGCTCATGCATTATGCCCTCTATTTAACGTGTAGATATTTGATGAAATTTCTACCTAAAAATTACTAGTTACTAAAAACTTGTGTTCTGTTTCAACTAGTATTTTGTTTCACTAACCTTCTAGAATTGATACCCATCTCATTGTTATCCTCCTCAAACTTTGATGCTCATAAGTGGAGTTGATAATCACTTGATTGAGGTTGTCAGCAAGTTTTGACGTTGTCAGCAAGACTGTTGATTCTCAAGACTGGTGTTTGAAAAATTTCCAGCAGTCCAGTGATATATCTTTCTGTGGGACCCTCATGACCCTGTGCTTCATTCCTGGTCACTGGGAAGCTCACAGCCTAAAGCAGGTAACGTGGGAAAGGCAACACACAGCTCATTTCATGGCTGCCTCCACCCCAATGATGGATAAATTATTTCCGTTGGTGGTGGTTCCTCCTGGGGAGAGCCATACACTGAGGTCCTCTAATGTCATTGCATAATGAGATATGAATGTGAGAAAATCATGCTGAGTGGCTTCTTAACCAAGTGGAAATCTGGGTGAATCTGGAGAAATAGCTATTACTAATGGTCCAAATACTTTTCCCAGGCAGTGAACATTTATAACTTCTGTGTAGCTAGCTATTTCTAAAGCGCAATGTGGCAGAAAACAGTTGGCCATTTCCTCTCTGTCATGCTGAATGGACAACCTTTTGAAGACCCCTAGGACATGTCATAACATTTTATTTTGCCTGTTCTTAGTTCAGAGCACTGTATGAAAACAGTCATTTGTCCAGCATTACTGAGGAAAAAAGGTATTTTTTGTAAGTGAATTTCCAAACAATGGTAATGTACACCTTTAAAAATTTTTAGAGAGGATCACAGTAGGATCAATGCTTTTATTAAAACTTTCAGTTGGATAGAAATATTTCTTTAAATGTTGTACATTTCCATATATTCTAAAGCTCTAATGAACATGGTTTACCTTAATTAAAAATCATATTATAAATATAAATGAGCATTAGATAATTTCAAATGTCATATTCATATTCATAATGAAACTACTGTGCTCCTTCTAACTTGAAAATCCAGTCAAGTCATCCTCCTACTTAGAATCCTGAAATAACCTCTACTACCTGAGGTTAAGTCTATGTCCTAGTGAGTTCTTCAAATCACGTCTCTTCTTACCACTCCAGTTCTCTCTCTCGTCACCCCTAAATCTGGAACCCTGTGGAACTGTATACTGTCCCCACAGTGGACCACAATGTGGCACAGCTCTGTGTCCACTTTGCCAAAATATCCTCTCTCCATTTCTATCTTGTGACCACCCACTCAACTTTCAAGATTCCATTTGTTTTACTTCCTGGACGAAGCTTTTCCTGACCCATGTCCCACTTCCACTCCCATTACCCTAGCCCTTTTGGCACTATTGTGTCCTGTGTAGACTTCAGGTCAGTGGTCCTCAATCTTTGGATTGGTTATTTGTCCAGATATTTAACTCATGGTAACAGTCATCTTTTTTGTCTTCCTCAGTGTTCCTCATAACTGGGTTTTCTAAAGCTTCATTTGTGCTTGTAGCATCAGTGAATGCAATGGAGTGAAGCTCCCAGGGCATTCAGAGATATGTGGGACACCTTGTCCCTGACTAATGACCCCAGCTATTCCAACACTGGTGTGTTTTGTGACTGAGTTTTATGGGTTTTGTTGTTGTTGTTGTTGTTATCTTTTCCCACTTGATCAAGCTCTTGTCTGTTCTTGCTGCTGTCAGTGTGTACCCTGAGCTAAACTGCAACCTCCTGCACTTCACTTCCTTCCTTTTATAGCTATTAGTGAAATAAACTGGGGGAGCATAACAAAGTGATTAAACGATTGACCATGAATGTTTACAAGTGACTCAGACTTTGAACTTAAATGAGACTTCACATCCATTTACAGAGCATCAGAATGTAGTGTGTTCATAATCATTATGATGAGGAGCTCATCAGCTCCACATTGTAGGCCCACACTGACCACATCTGTGAGGCTCTGCATAGCATTTTGAAACTTCAGCTTAGAACATTTCTGGGGACAGTGTTAAAGCGCTGCTCCCCTATTGCCCTTACAGATGAGGATACACACCCTTCACACACTGAATCCTGAGTGTATGTACACTAGGTTTGCATATTAATCATTTTGGGGAAAAAAATAGAGTCAACCTTCAGTCCACCACACCCTGGATCTCTGTCTTTGTATCTCAAAGCCCATGCTGAAGTATGCTTTCCTGACCTGGCCTTCCCTGTGTCACACTCATGACACTCAGTGTTTTTTCTTCCCACACACAAACACCTCATCTACCCACTTCTACCAAAACTTCCCTCCATCCCCTCCACATTTCTCATTTCTGTGATGAACAATTTTCCTTGCCCACAACTCCTTCCCTGAAATACCTCCTGATCTCCACTGACACCTTACTGGCTGTTGAGGGCACTGCTTTCTTTCGCTGCAGCCATCTCAAATGGAAGATGCTTACTTTTTCACAACCCAGGGACCTCTGGAGCTGGATGAGGCTATTGGAATCCTCCGACCTCCCAAGTGAATGCTTCCATTATTTCCACACAGAGGACATAAAAAATCTCTGCTCCCCCGGGGGCTTGTGCTGCTGCAACACCAACACTCACTCTTCTCATTACTCTTACCTACTAACCTCTGACTCACCCTGTCTCCTTCAGTGAAACTCCAATACTTGCCCACACTGTTTATGCTCCACTTCAAGTCTCCTAGTCCCCCTGGGTGGCTTTAATGTCCACCCACCTAGTCATCTAGTCTCTCAGCCTCTCAGTCTCTCATTGTCTCCAACAAGGCTTGCCTTCTCTCATTTCAAGTCACCCAAACCCACAAGACTGTCATCATCTCAAACAATTCCATCACTTTTTAAAATCCTAAATTCAAACACTACACTCTGTCTACAAGTTACTGCCCTCCTAGCTTTCTTAGTCTGACCATATGTACTTCTCAGCACTATAAGGACCTTCAGCAAGGTTCCCCTCTCACTTGACCATATTCCCAGCTTCCTTCTCTCTTCACTACTTTTTCTCACTGGTTTCAGTTTTACAACTCCTTACTTCAGGACTACTCATTCATTCAAATCACTTTCCCCACTGCCTTCAAACCATGCTCATTCAGGAATATCCTCTTTTCTAATAAAAATAAGTCTTCCTAGACTGCCCTCTACCAGCTGGTGCTGTAGACATGTCCCTTCCATGAAGATTAGGACCGCTATAATATCATGGTCCCTACTCTCAGCTGGGCCCTTGGAGATGCTCAGAAGTCTTGTTTCCATAGTCAGGGTTGTTACCTGTTCTAGAACTCTCCTAAACCTCATTCACACCACCAACTTTGGTATAATCCTTGATTCTTTGCTATCTTTCATGCAGCATACCTCATCAGTCAGAAATCCTGTGAATTTTACTTCACAAACACAATATTCTTAAATGTCTCTGCATTTGCACCTTAGCTCACATCATGTTTCCTCTAGATTATCTGAAAAACATTTTTTTAAAATCAGTATCTCTCTAGTTCTACTCCTTTCCATATAGTAACTAGTTTGATCACTTGACAATGCACATATGTCCACTAGCTTAAAGATGTTCTTGTACTTCTTAGTAAAAAGCCAAAACTCCTTCATATAACATTCCTCATCCTGTGGGATCTTCTGCCAAGGATTATGATCCCAGTTTATGTTTCTTCACCCTCTCTACGTCTGCAAACTCCTTCTACAGCTCTCCTCTTTCCTGTTCTCCCTGAACTCTGCAGCCATCATGTTCAGGCTTCTCGGTGTATCTCTGGTGCTCCCCCATGACTCCCTTTGACAGGCTTGGATAATGGCAGTGTATCTTTCAGTTGCTGAATTTGATAGAATACCTCTGGGATGTAATCCTTGACTCTATTCAGCAACTGAGAGCAATTGGAGAGTTTTACTGGCACTCTGCTTTTATCACCAAAAGCCCTGTATGTTGAGTTGTTGTTTCTTCTTTCCTTGCATTTTTATGTTGAGGTATAGTCTGACAGAAGGTCCTTTCATGTTTTTTTTTCCCCCAGAGTAAAATACCCTTTACAAAATGTTGAGAGAAGGTACTCTCTCACATACTTGCCACATCCTTTGAGCCTGTCTTTACTTACCTATTGAATAGAGATTATAATAGGATGTGCTAAGAGGAGCACTGTTATCAAGTGATTAAATAAACTATCACATGTTAAATACCTGGAAAATATTAACCCTTCAATAAACTTTAATTACAATGCTATTTTGTAGACTTAGTAGACTGGAGGGTTTTTAGATCATTATTGCAAATCTGATGCCAGATTTTATGTAAAATGTTTGCTTTGAGATATCTGTTCACACATCTGATAAACACAGAGAAAATACTAATGCTTCTTACAAAAACAGAGGTCATACCTGATTAAAACACACACACACACACACACACACAAAAAACACACAAGCAGGTTACCAGTTTTTTCCTAGTATGATCAGTAAAGATGTGAGATCTCCAAACCAGATTTTGAGTTATGGTGATCACAGTAGGCACGTGTCAAGTCCTTACATTGTCCCTTGCTCTGTCTACGCAAACTGATTGTATGAGTCAGGTATGAAAATTCCTTATCAGTCAAGCAATTGATGAGTTGTTTCAATCTAATCCGTTGTTTATCTTTAGTCAGCCAGAGTAATGCCCTGAGAGATGGGTGGCTCCTTCAAAAGAATTGATCATGAATGTAGACTCAACACAAAGAGGCTTGCATTACATTAAGGAGCTCCCAAAGCTACATGGTAGATCTGTGTGCCAACATCTCAGTGAGCATGTGCATATACCATGTATCCTAATGATATTTTCACTAATGTTGCAACTGACTTTTTCATGTTTTTGCTAAAAAGAGGCTTTCATAATTTAAAAAATAAAGTGAAAGGAACTGCATTTTTTCAGTATTCTCATCTCCTGCAAATAGGTAGGCTACAAATAATTTCTCACCTGTTCACCTGAATACAGCATTCCTAAAGGAAAAATGTGGGGAAGGCAGGGTATGTGTGTGGTATGTATGTGCATTATTTCTAAGATCCTATGGATTCTGCCCCATTAATACTGTAGCAAGAGATTCTAGGTTTACCATTCCTTTTACATGCTGGGAGCAGTTATCATAACATCCTAGATTTATCAACGGAATTAATCCAAATAGTTACGTAAGCAGACTCACCATGCAATTTGGAAATTCCCTCTGCTAGCTCTGACCTGTGGTTAGCCACACCATGTCTGACCCCTTCAAAGCAGTTTCACCTCTGCCCACATTCTGCTTCACTGCTAGTTGTTATAAGGCTCCCTTTTATGGCAACCCAAATTCTTTTTTTCATAGTTTCCCTCCATTTGTCATGTTTCTGCTTTCTGGAATAATAGAATATTTGAGAAAAATTCATAATTTTTCCACTTATTTTTCTCCCGAGCTATCTTCTGTACTCTTACCTACTTTTTCATAGTTTTATAATCATGTGTTTACTCATCCATTTATCTAGCATCAGCCATGTTTTTCCTAAATATAGGGTATTGTGTATGGGTGCTATTAAGGATTATAAAGATACATAAGACATGATCCCTTCCTTCAAGAAGCTAACATACTACAGCAATTTTTGAATGTCTCTCTTAAAATGTGATAGGCTAAATAGAACATAACCCTCCAGATATGTTCTGAGGAAACTCTCCAGATGTGTTCTGAGCAATGAAGATTGTAATAAGACTGCTATTTCTCATGATCTCAACTCCTTATTTCTATTAGTGAAGTCTATGTTTGTCTTGACCTTATCGTAGCTGTGTCAGATACTGGGTTTCTGGTCAAAAACTCAAGCCTTTCTTTATCTCAGCTGGCTGAGCAAGTTGCTTTTCATAAATTATGTTTACCCAGTTGTGATTAACCCCACATTACTTAAGAGGAATTGAAGGCTCAGTAAAGTCATGCAACATGCTTGAGGCCACAGAACAATTAAGTGATGAGTAAAAAGAAACTTTAGCTTCCCAGTGGGGATGTTCATTGATGACTTTTTAAAATTTTCCTCAAAAGTAGAACAATCCAAAAGCATAAACAGCTTCAAAAAAGTTTGTTATTGGTAGATCCATAATAGAAAATATAGGGTGGCGCCTGGGTGGCTCAGTGGGTTAAAGCCTCTGCCTTCAGCTCAGGTCACGATCTCAGGGTCCTGGGATCGAGCCCCGCATCGGGCTCTCTGCTCAGCAGGGAGCCTGCTTCCTCCTCCCTCTCTCTCTGCCTGCCTCTCTTCCTACTTGTGATCTCTGTCTGTCAAATAAATAAGTAAAATCTTAAAAAAAAAAAATATATATATATATATAGGTATTTGGTGAAATAGCCTTTTATGCCCCTCCAACATTTTCTGAGTATGGAAGGATTCTTTCATTGACTGGGTGTTGGGAATCGTACTGTTGGTGCTTCCTGTATCTGCAAAAATATTCAGGGATTTTTATCTAAGAGAGTTCTTGCTTCACTTTCAGATCTCCTTGTCTTTGGTTCATTGCATCTCCCTCTTCTCTCTTGATTGCATTCCTGACACTGAATATTTCTTTATCGTGACCTAAAACCTCTACTGACTTCCTGTACACTGATGCTTGCCAGATGTAGACATGTCTATTTGCCACCTGGGAGGTAGTTGCCTGCAACTTTAAGACCCCAGTTCCAGACTTTGATCTTTGATCTGGTTCTACTAGCTTCTACTTACAATTCAACTCAGATTAATTTACTCAGCATGTATTTTTGAACACCTGCTGTGTGTCAGACAGGGATAGACGGTTGCTCATAGACAGGAAAAGTCATATACACTTTGGTGCCATTACCTGGGATGGAATACTGAGCAGTATCTCTCCCAGTGTGGAAATCCATGCTTTCTATCCCATTAATTAAATCTGTCTTTACAGTTTAAGGTAAATAAGTGAAATAAGAGCCCCATTATTCCATGTCTCTTCAATGAGGCAGTGGAGTTCAGATTGCCTATAAATGTTGTAGCATGAAACATTTCAGAGAAAATGATGGGAATGGGTGGTATGAAAGAAATTAGCTGTTTGTGGGAGAGGCCTGAGTCCCAGGAGGCTGTTGTCTCTGCCTCTATTCCTCTGTAGACTTTGGTGGAGACTCTGCTGTGAGCCTCCAGGAACAAGGCAGTTAGTGCATTTGCAATGCCTCCTGATGGTGTTCCTGCTGCAGCTGTCAGATGTATGGAGACATAATTGATGAAATTCTATTTATACCCTGGGATAAACTTAGAAAACCAAGCCATGCCGCCTAAACTAGCATATTCAGTGGATCCCCTTGCTGCAGTCTCTACCATTCAAGTGTCAGAGCTATACATTTCCTATTCGTCTCAACATCGCTAATTGGTACATACTTTTAAATACGCTAATAGTGCAAAAGGAGTGTGGCTTCTAATGTCAGAAGGCCTGGGTTCAAATTATGGCTCGATTCAGGGTCACGATCGGTGACAAGTCTATCAACTTCATCAGCAAAATTAGAAGAATAAATAGTGTCCACTTTACGGTATTGTAGTAAGGATTGTACTAAGCTCTTAAAACTGCCTACATACACAGGAGGCATTCAAAACTAATTGTTATTTTTATTCTCATTATTATTTTACTCCAGTTAAGACACAAGAATGGGTACTATGCCAGAAGGTGGCCTGGATCAGGAGCCGGAATACCTGGGTTACAACCACAGGTGTGCTGCTGGCAGACTGTGTGACCATATGACGTTGGAGAAGTCATCAGACTTCTCTGAGCCACAGTTTCCTTGTGTGTAAATAGGTGTATGTTACAGTGTTTTAAATGCTAAGGTTTCTTTTAGCCCCAGAGGAGATCATCACCACCATTGGTTGATGGGTCCCTAGATAATACAGCTTTAAAAAAGAAAGAAGATAAATATTATTGAGGAAATTATATTCTTAAAGACTCCTCAAGGGAAAATTAAAGCCTATAGGAAATATTTATACCAGAATATAAAATTATAGAACAAATAATGCTGCAATGGTGCACTTATGGGTAGCATTTACAAAATTATATTTTTAGGCAAATGACAAGGTATTTGCTGTCAGTGTGGAAACAGGATCAGTAGGCTTCTGTTTCTCAGAAGAATCACGTACACCCCCATTGTCATTCTCATCACTAATCAGACACTTAAGTATATGTATATGGCTGGAAATTCTAAATTCTGTGCAGAGAATTTCATCAGGGATCTTACTTTAAATTGGTTACTCCTAGAAAGTATGCTTGTAATATCAACCCTGAAAACAGGATTGTGAATTTTGGGGTATTTATCTGATATACTATAGTGTTTGTGGCACAAAGGATTTCTTTCAGTCTAAGCAGAAATTAAGCTTTATATTCCACATCTCAGCTCTTTTCCCAGAAACAAAACTATTTCTTGTTCTGTAGTGTTGCTGCATAGAACCTTGCACCATGGGGTGGATCAGGAAAGGGAAAAGGAAATGTGTAAGAACAAAATAAAAATTAGTCAAAAGGAGAAGAAGAAAGAAAAAGTTATTAGTTGCTTTAATGGTTAAACCTAGAATCAAATCCCAGCTTGCTGACTGTGTGACCTTGGGCAATTTAATTAACCTCTCTGGGCCTTATGGTTCCCATGAGTAGGCTGAAGATAATAATATTTGGACTTTAAAGTAAATGAAATATGTAAAGTGTCTAGAATAGAGCCTGGGAAGTAGTAGATGTTTAGTAGCTTGTAGTGATTATTTCTGAATATTAAGGGAGGAGGTTTGTACACACTATGCTGTGTTGATCCTGGAACATAGTCACATGCTTCATAATTCTTCAAAACATCAGAAGAAGCTATGTTTTTAATATTCACTCACTTCACTTGTATTCATTGTAAATAATGGAACTGATTGCCTGAGTTAGCAATGTGGCTGTTCCAGCTGCTATTTCTTTTTAAATGAGATTATTTAGTAAATATTCTTCAGAGAAGAATTCACTCATGATTTCAAGACTGTAGAGCAAAGGGACTGTAGCTAGACCATTTTTGGCAATGTTATATATTGGTAAGAGCCCATGATTTTGAATCAGATATTTTGTTTGAATGCCAACTAAACCGCTTATTGGCTTCTGTTTCAGGGGTAAGGCATTTAACCTCTGAGAATAAGATTATCAACTGGAGGTGGAAATGGAAACAAAAACAGCACCTATTTCAAAGGGGTGCCAGGAGAGTGGAGTTCAGATGGATGTGGGTGTATTTCTTGAAGCAGGAGAGTGCCGTGAACAATTGATGTTGATTATTGCCCATGTCTGACCCAGGATCACAAGGAAAAGAGTTTCACCTCCTCTTAGAGTCTGTTGTTGCATGAAATACAGGAAGGAGTGAAGGACACCTCTTTCTTCTTTATGAACTTTTTTTACTCCTAACACTTCCAACACCAAATGTGTGTGGGTTTTTTTCCCCCACACCAACCAGTTCTCCAGCTCTCCAGATACCAACTGAGTGTCCTACAATCCAATTCTGACACTACCTCCTGAGAGTTATTGCAGACTGCACAGACCAAGGGCTCAGTGTTCAAAGACTTCCATTCACTTCAATGATGATCACAAGTTGTAGGCCTCCTGGACCTCTGACCACCTGGCCTTAAATCGGGATTCCCATGATCCCCTCCTCAGGTTCAGTGATTTGCTATAGTGATTCACAGAACTTAGGGAAACACTGTGCTATTATTGGTTTATTATAAAATATATTAAAAAGGATACAAACAAATGGATAGATGAAGAGGTACATAGGGAGAGGTCCCAAGGATCCCAAGTGCAGGAACTTCTATTCCTAAGGAACCGAAGTATGCCACCCTCCCAGCATGTGGATGTGTCTATCAACCCCAGAAGCTGCCAAACTCTGTTGTTTAGAATTAATTTTTTTAATGGAGGCATCATCACAGATATGATGGAATATTAACTCAATCCCTAGTCCCTCTCCTCTACCTGGAGATGAGGAAGTACTGATGAAAGCCCTAGTTTCTAATTGACATTTGGTCTTTCTGGGTACTAGCCCCCAAGCCTGAAGCTATCTCAGGACCCACCCAGAGTTCCCTCATCAAAAAAAAGATGTTCCTGTCACCTCTGTCACTTAGAAAATTTCAAGGTTTTTGAAGTTCTTGTGCCAGGACTAGGGACAAAGATCAGAACTATGTTTCTTTCTGTATCACATATCATCCCTTTTTCCAGGATCAATAGAACCTTTAATCGTTTTACTTTTTTCCCCTACCAACTTGTTCTGTGGAAGGAGCTTCAGATTTACTAATTTAAATTTAATAATTTACTGTATTTAATAAATTTACTACTTAAGCCAGACTTCTTAGTTTTCTCAGCTTTTTTGAATGGGAATCAAAACCACAGTGATATCTCATCTCACACCTGTTACAATTGGCTGTTAGCAAAAAGGCAAGAGACAGCAAGTACTGGTGAGGATGTGGAGGGAAGAGAATCCTTGTGCACTGTTGGTGGGAGTGTAAATTGAGATAGCCACTTGGAAAACAGTATGGAGGTTCCAAATTTCTTAATTCTGGACCCCATTAAAAACTGGAACTCCTTCTCTTTACCCCCAAAGGCACCACAGTTTTTCTGAATAGAGCAAGGAGAAGTGTGTATCTTGTCTCTTGAGTTTTGTAGACACAGCTGTTCATTTAAGAAGGAGGTTATATGTTCAGTCTCGGCCCACCCATGTTTTCACTGCCAACCCAAAGAAGCTGGAGGAGATAAAGATATATAGTAGCCGCCTCCTCACCTCCACCAGGTTACAGGATATCCTCCTTCAGGAAGTCAGACGTCAGGAAAAAGAGGGAGTCCCACTTTTGAGCACTCTTGCTTTTTCTAGCCCATTTATTTCCTTCCTCCTTGCCACTCTGAGACTTACCCCTCCCAGTCCAGAGCTTCCAAGTGGATGGAAGATGATAACCTGTGGGTTAACTGAACAAGGAAATCTTGAATCATAGAGACAAGAAAGATATGCAAGAAGAATGTAAACAGTTGTGGAACTGAAGATCAGAGCCAGGTGGGGGAGGAGTGGAATATTTGATACTCTATTTTATTTTCAAAAGTTGGAAAAATACGTTTCTGTTTATTGAGGAAAAAAGAAGGTTACTAATTAAGGAGAGGTAATGAGCCTCCAAGTTAACAAACATAAAAATAGAATGAGTAAAATATTCATTATGGCAGCAGAAATAAGAAAGAGGATAAAGAAAAAACCACAAAGGAGAATAAATAATAATTCTGTAAAATGGAAGGATTAATACCAAGCGTGTTAGTCATTACAATAAATATAAATGGGCTGAGTATTCCTTTAGATGATGGATTGTCAAATTGTATTTTAAAATGATAGCTCAGGGGCACCTGGGTGGCTCAGTGGGTTGAGGCCTCTGCCTTCGGCTCGGGTCATGGTCCCAGGGTCCTGGGATAGAGCCCTGCATCGGGCTCTCTGCTCGGCGGGGAGCCTGCTTCCTCCTCTCTCTCTGCCTACTTGTGATCCTGTCTGTCGGATAAATAAATAAAATCTTTAAAAAAATAAATAAATGAATAAAAATAAAATAAAATAAAATGATAGCTCAGTACGTGCTATGTGTGAGAAACTACTAGAACAAAGAAATAAAGAAAGGTTGATGGGAGAGAATGGGCACCAGTGGTAGTGATAATCCAGCTGAATTTTAATTTCATGTGAGTTATTTCTGTTCATAAACCATAAATTTAAGGGATACAGCCTGTGCTATCTGGTCTATAGATTTTCTGAACTATATGGTTTATATTTTGCATTGATTTATTTATCCTTTTATTCAACAAATAGTGACTCCCACCATATAGTGGCAAACTGCATACGTGACTGAGAGCTTTATTTTATGAATCTAGGAGATACTTGTGATTGGTTTGGACTCTCAAATCACTGCACCTTTTCTCTTTGTCTACTACTCTGGCTGGCAAGTGCAGCTGCAATCCAGTTGTGTGAGCTGATATGACTGATATGTGATATGTGGCAGTCCCATCATCTATTCATTTTTGTAAATCTTATGTTCAGTGTATGTTAAGAGTCTTAAATGCATTTTGAATGAAAAGGGACATTATTAATTCAGTAATTAAAATTCCAGATTATTTGCTAGTTGCTTTCTTTTTATCATCTTTAACTTTAGGGCTATAATTTCCTTTTGGTATTTAAAAAGGAAAAACACGTTTTTTTAAATTGTTCTTCACCGAATTGCTATATGGGTGTGCCAGCAGCAAAGGTTTCAAAAGGATCTTATTGTGCTTCAACCTCATCTGGGTCCTAGTTGCAAATGCAGATACTCAGACCCCAGACCTTCTGAATCATAGTCTGCATTTTAATAAGATTCTTAGCTGATTTGTTTCTACATTCAAATTTAAGAAACACTTCTCTAGGAGATTTTTGGGGGCTGATAAATTAATTATGCAACTAAAATTATCACTGGTCACACAGTAGAAAATAATGACTAGAAAGGTCTTTATCCCATACTCCCATTTTGTTTTATCTGTAGGAGTCTTGGGATTTAACAGGGTGTTCAGTCACAGAAATTATCTTATCCTGCTTTTTGGTACAATCATTTCTGTATTTACATTAATGAGATATTTTCATTCATTCTTGGTTTCAGTGACCGAGATATGTACATGGCTAATGTTCATAAACATCTTCAGAACCTTTTTGGAAGTGGGTATAAATGACAAATAGAAAAAAATTTTAAATGTGTCTTTTCTGATAAGAGAATTTAAGTATGTTGGAAAGTGACAATACTTTAGCTTTCAATTCAGTTGAACTACTTTGGGCACAAAGACAGAAAGGGATTTTTGTTCCAGCAAATGCACAGCAGGAACAGCTGAAACCCAGAGAGAGATAATGCACTAAGTATAGCAGTTAAGTGATAAAGATTTTGATTCCTAAAGTGGCAAGCTCCAAGCATCAAAGCAGCAGGAACAGCTTAAGACAGCAAACAAAAATGGCAAGAATCTTCTGGAGCTATGAGGATGCCTTTGGTTTCTGTCAGAGAGGAGGCCAAGTGGGATACATCCCAAAAGATAGATGATTACAATTGGTGACTGTTGATTGTAGATCTTGCAGAACACCATGTTTTACTAAGGTACCAAATGCAAGGATCTTTTCAAAATTATTTCTTGTTTCCTCTATAACATTCTGTACTCCTGGACATTCCTATTTTTTCCTTCCTTGACTTTGCAGACCTGATGTGCACTGTCTAGATTTACCTCCATGGCCTGATCCTTTTTTTAAAAAAAGATTTTATTTATGTATTTAGCATGAGCTGGGGGAAGGGCAGAGAGAAAGGGAGAGAGAGAGAATCTCAAGTGGACTCCCCTTTGAGCGTGGAGCCCAACAGCCCAACACAGGACTTGATCTCACTACCCTGAGATCTTGATCTGAGCCAAAATCAAGAGTTGGATGCTTAACTACCCCTAACCTTATCCTTTGAAGACTGCATTTTTTTCTTTCTTAACCACTTAAATGTTTTGTTTCAATTTTCAGTTCAAAAGTGACCAAAAAAATACATTTCAAATCCAGACATCCAGATCCCAAAACAAGAATATCCTGTACACATGTAAGATTCGGTGGGTTGATCAGAAACAAACAAAAAACAAACTTACAATGCTTAGCCCTGCATAGAAGACTTTCAGATTGTGTCTATAAAGTAATCAGACTTTTTTAGGGTTGTGTCACAAGCCCCTACAGAAGACAAGTAGGACCATGCCACCGAGGTTTTTGGAGGAGATCCGTCTTTGTCAATTTCATATATGTCAATGGTCCTCCAGCATTGACAAAACTATGGCTGTTCAATTCTTCCCATTACTGGATTCAGGAAAATAATATAAGGCCAAAACATTTAACCTTACTTTGAAGTTAAAATAATTTTTTTTCAAAACTTTAAGTCTGGTCATAGTTATTTCTTTAAGAAGTGAACGTAAGAATAACTAAAGTAAAAAAATTATTAAGGTGTAAAGAATTAAAGAATGCTTGCTCAGCAATGATGAAGCATCTTTTTCATTTTGGTATTAAACTAAGTGCTGGGGATATGATGAATCATAAAGCAATCTGTTTTGAGGAATTTATTGTTCACTTAGGATGATTACATAATCTTTATATTCAAAATCCTAAGAAATCCACTGAAAAATTATGAGATCTGTAAATGAGTTCATCGAAGTTGCAGGATGTAGAGTCAACACAAAATAATTATATTAATAATACAAAATAATAGTATTTCTATACACTGGCAATGAAAAAATCTGAAATGAAATTAAGGAAATAATCCACTCATAGTAACATCAAAAATAATAAAACACTAAGAAATAAATTCAACAAAAAGTTCAGAATTTGTGCTGTGAAAACTACAAAACATAGTTGAAATAAATGTAACAAGACCTAAATATAAATGGGAAGGTAGCTCATGTTCATAGATTGGAAGATTTAATATTGTTAAGATGGTGCTTCAACGTAATCTCTATCAGGATTTCAGATACCTTTTCGCAGACATTGACAAGGTAATCCTAAAACTCATATAGAAATGGCAAGAGATCCAGGATCGCTAACACAATATTGAAAAAGCAATGTATAGTTAAAGGACTCACTCTTCCCAATTTCAAAATTTATTAGAAAGCTAGAGTGATCAAGACAGTGTGGTATTGGCATGATGATAGACACATAATCAAAGGGAATGACTTTTTGTTATCTTGGATTAGGTAAAATTTTCTTAGTTATGACACACAATCAATTCCTACCATTTTTCCAAGGCCCAAGCTTTCATTTTTCATCTCTGTCATTCCATTGGCACTTAAGTTGTATAGACTAGAGTTGAAAATGTCTTATGTTTATATACCCAGACTCTAACTTAGTGGTTCTTAACCTTGCCTGCACATTGGGATCACTGGGGAGCTTCAAAAAATACTTCCTAGGTCTCAAGCTCTCACACTCAGAACTTCTAATTTCACTAGTATGGGGTGCAGCCTGAGCATCAAATTATTCTAAAAGTTCTCCAAGTGATTTTAATATACAGTGAAGTTTGAGAAACTTTGCCTGAGTGAACAGTAAATTCCTCATAACAGACTTGCTTTGTGATTCATCATATCTCCAGTGCTTAGTACAATACCAAAAATGAAAAAGATGCTTCATCATTGCTGAGCAAGCATTCTTTAATTCTTTATCTTTTTTTTTTTCACTTTGGTTATTCTTACATTCACTTCCTAAAGAAATAAGTAAGACCAGGGGTGCCTGGGTGGCTCAGTTGTTAAGCATCTGCCTTTGGCTCAGGTCATGATCCCAGGGTCCTGGGATTGAGCCCCGCACCAGGTTCTCCACTCTGTAGGAAGCCTGCTTCTCCCTCCCACTCCCCCGTTTGTGTTTCCTCTCTCCCTCTCTCTCTCTCTCTGTCAAATAATTAAATAAAATCTTAAAAAAAAAAAAGAAATACGACCCAATTTAAAGTTTTGAAAAAAAATTATTTTAACTTCAAAGTAAGGTTAAATGTTTTGGTCTTGTATTACTTTCCTGAATCCAGTAAGGGGAAGAACTGCACAGCCATAGTTCTGTTAACACTGGAGGACCACTGACATTGGTTTCCTATGATCCAGATTGGAGATATCCTCACTGATATTGGACATCACTGGCTTAGCAGTCATCCCTGTGCTATGCAGTGTGGAAATAAAAACACGTAAGAAATAGCACCTATCTTTGAGGCTCATGTAGTCTATTGAGAGCACTCAATGAGCTAGGGATCTGGAGGCATTCTATTTCAAAAATTATATATGTAACACTGAAAGTGTTTTCTTTACTATCAGGAATGAAACCGGGATGCTCACTATCATCGCAATTGCTTTGACAGTGTATAGAGTTCCTGTCCAGCATTTTGAGCAAGAAAACAGAAATTAGAAGGTTGAGGCTTCAAAAAAAAAAAGAAGAAGAAGAAGAAGAAAGAGGAGGAGGAGGATCAGGCTTAGAAAGTAATAAATAAAACTGTCATCATTTACAAGTAATGTCCTCTTTTTTACACAGAAAACACAATATAATCTCTAGATAAATTATTAGAAATAATAGAATAGTTTATGGTATGATGGCTGAACAAAAGGCTAATATGCAAAAAGGAATTTGCCTTTCTATGCCCCAGCCACAAATAACCAAAAAATATAATTGCAAAGTGGACATTATTTACTGTAATATCAGAGATTATCCATAATCTAGAAATAGCTGTAGAAAATTGCAAGATACAAAGGAAAAGTCATGGAACTGAAAGAGGTGTTAATGATCTAAATAAATAGAGATTGAATTTATATTCCAGGTTAAAGAGACAGTATTTTTAAAAGATATCAATTCTTTTTTAGTTGTACTTGAGATTTATTAAAATCCTGATTAGTTTTCATGGACTTTTCATGGAACTTTATAAGCAAGTTCTAAAATTTCTGTAGAAAGATAAAGAACCAGGGAAATGGAAGATTTCTGCCATACCAAATATCTGTAGTTGCATATTACAAATCAGTCATAGCTTAATCATTTAAGATCTTCATTGTGTGTGTTTATGTTTCTGAGTGTTGTGTATACATCACAATGAAGAACTGAAGTAACACAGAACTTAAGTACAATGACTGCTTTTTTTGTTTTGTCTCTGCATTTTGTAAATTTTCTACAATCACTTTTTGCTACTTCATAATCAGAAAGAAAATCAGTTCTAGTTTTCACATATCTGCAACATGCTTATATATGTTCTAACAGTGCATTTGGCATTTTCTTCTATATTAACCGCTTTATGTCTCCGCTTGCTTTTTTTTATAAGTTAAAAAGGCTCTAAATTGAGGTGTCTGAATATAGCTGGAGACTTTGTGTCACTGCTCTTCTATAATCTGCTCTATTTCAAACAGATCAAGGTCACACATGCCTTCAAGCCCCAAGATCAAACCATTTCTATTAAGCCAGTCAACATGAATAGAGTTTCTTATAAGCCCAGTGATTTAAACTAGAAGTACATTGCACTTCATTACATTCTGAATACTAATAAATTTCAGCTTTTCTTATTGTCTCTTGGCCCAAAAGCAGAGGTTTTGACTTGAATGAAAACAGGTAGAATTTGATGTTGTTTTTCTGATTTATTCAGTGATCTTTGGAAAGAATGAACATAATTTTCAATGGCCACATAAATGAAGGTATTATCCTCATTGACTCAAACATACAGGTTGAGGACAGTTAGAATAACTTTAGAATTACGGAGAATTTAGGTTCTTATAAAAATTCCTTTTTTCTCACTTTAATTCCTAGGAATGAGCAAGAAGCCAAACTGAACATAAGAATTAATTTCAGAATTTAGTAAAGCTGTGTTCTTTCTCAATGTTTTTTTGGATATGAATGACTTTTCTGAGATCTATCTTGCTTGTAGATTCACTCTATTATATAATACATTCATTGATGGTCACCTTTTTTACTTAATAAGCTAAAAATAAGGGATGAGGCAATGACTGTGATTGCACCCGACTCCAGCTCCCAGGGTAGAGTCTAAGCAGTTTGAATTGACATTTGTGTCGTTGTCAAAAACCAACCGCTTGCCACATCCATTGGTGTAAAACACAACATCTGGTTCAGTATAATTAGGTTTTCAAGTAAGTTGATGAGAAAATGAGCCTTGTGCACTTATCCAAAAGAAGAAGCATTAAGAATTTTCTTTTGATTGACATAAATATATGAGATGAGGTTGAAAAATAGAGAATGAGGTCTTGGAATCACACTCTTGACCTCTACATGACCATTGCGTATCACTTAGGAGAGGAAAAACAGACTGCCAATTTTCTTTCATCACCACACATGTGCTCGGTGATGACATTTTGGTATGAAGTGTCATGGGGGTGGATCTCCTAGGGTTGTTCTCTAATTGGGTGTTTGTCCCAGAAATAAAAAGGAATCAAGCCCAGTGGCTTCATGATGCTGAGTGCAGAAGCCTTGGTATTGTCCTGGGCAGGGGTAAGCGTGTCACTGGACCACAGCTCTTCACTGTTTGTCAGAGGGGAGTGGAAGGCCTTTCTGGAGTTGGGAAGTGGTGTGCTGGGCAGAATGGAGGTCTTTGCTTCTGCCTCTTGTCAGAGTCTTAATACTGTCTGCACATTACTCTGGAATAAACCATAGCTTGGAAGGTGCTCAGTCTTTAGAGTAACCTTGTGGAGCTGTTTAATGAGTGAATTCCAGTTCTGAGAGTATGACCACTAGAGACAGTGGTTTCAGTTGAGGGAAGCTGCCTCCCTAGTTTCCTTTCACATCATTCTCAAGTTATGCTCCAGTTGGAACCACACTTACTTGGCCATCGGCCACGGTGGGCATCCACCTCCTGGTCCCCACAGAGAAGGGGGCGGCAGGAGAAGGGAAACTACGACACAGGGCCTCTTAAAAGACAATGCAAATCCCAGGACTCTTCCCTTTATGAGGAGTCGTGTTTCCTTTTAGAAGAAGGCTATTTTCTCTCTCCTTTTCTAGGCTTACGCAGGAGTGGAGCCTATTGAACTTGTAATTTCATTCAGGGCTTCACTGGTTTTAATAACAATAATATGTACTTGAGTTAAACAGACTTGAGCTCAAGTTCTTGTGCCCTTTTCAAGTTATGTAGATTTGGGAAATTAACCTCTTTTCAATGTTTCTTTATCTGTAAAGATAGTATTTCTTTTCCCCCAACAAATGGGTTGTGGTGAAGACTAAATGGGGAAAAAAAATACACCAAAGGACTTTTTATAAGTTAGCATTCTATGTAAATGTGACTACATTTTCCTCTTTAAAATACAATTATGGAAAAAAAATAAAATAAAATATAGTTATGGGATTGAAATATCAAGTAAATACCATTAAATGTTTTCTAATTTGACCCTTTAAAAAATCAAACTAGGTATAGCAGGACTCACTATCTACATTTTTCAAGTGAGGAGATAGAACCTCACTTAAGTTAAATGAATTAAGGAAAGGTAGTGCAACTGGTACTGTGCAGGAATAAAACTCGCATTGTAGTGTATTTTAAATTGGCATTTTGGGAAATTTCACAGGAGAAACCACTGTACTTGCGGTGAAAATTAAGTATTGTGAAATGTAAGATTTATTTAAATGAGTTCATAGCCAGTTACACAGCTATACCCAGAGAATACTGACTGTGTAGCAGTGTTTGTCTAGGAACCAGGTCATTAGTTGTGTTCTGTTCTGTACTTGGTTCTCATGCTTTGTAATGCAGTGTGACTAATGGCTCAGCCCAAACCTAGAAAACAATCTCAGGAAAAAAATGCAATAGGTTTATAATCTGGAATCAGAAATCAAAGCAACATCAGTAGGTTTAAATAATGAGGCAAAACTAGATGATATTTGAAATGATAAGTACAATATTATACACATTCTAAAAATAAACCAAATAGGAAGAAGTTTTTAGCAGTTTGTATTAAAGAGCTACTTAGTTTGATGACAGAATTTACCCATCTGTGGTGTGATTCGGATAAAGTAAAATCTAAGGAAGTGACCTGAACGAAAAGCAGTAACAGAGCACTCCTGGAGAGGAAACCTTGTATGGTGGAACTAGACTGATTGCCTGTTAAATCCTGGCTCTGTGACTGTCTTCTAGTGGTGTGACTTTGGGGAAGTTACTCAGTCTACTTGTGCCTCGTTTCTTCAACGGCAGAGTGGAGTAAACAACAGTACATGGTTAAAAGAGTTTTAATGAGGCTTAATAGCATAGCCCAGGTGCTGAAAATGGAGCCTGGCACAAAGCTAGTTAACCGTTATGATTACCACTGTTAATTCTGAATCATAAACTAAGAAAAGCACTCACGGCCTGGACTATTTCCAGAGACAAATAAAGTAGCATGAAGATAAGAATTCAATGCTATTTATTAAAAGATTAATTAAGCTGCAAATCATGAATGAAAAGCATTTGTATTTAATCCTTTCAAAATCCCTGAGGGTTAGGTGTTATTATTTTTACATTGTGTATGAAACAAAGTGTGAATTAGAAAGGTTATATAACACAACCAGTAAGCGGTAAGATGTCTGCTTGACATTGAAATACCTCTACCCATTAAGTAATGCGCATTTGAGGATCAGCTGACACACTGAGGAAGTTTAACCTGGACAAGTAGGGACCAAGTAGAAGCATATTGTTCCCTGACATTTGAAGGTCTGTCAAGTAGAACAGGGGTTTGACCCTGACCAGCTAATAATACAGTCCTACAGAAAGGCTCCAGGACAGGGCTCTAGTTCATCTCCTTATCTGCTCAGGCCTGGGTTTACTGCATTAACCTCTTATCTGAACTTCATACCACTAAGCTTTTCTTAGTACAATTCATCCTGCATCCTGTTATGAGATTAATCTTCCAAAAATACTACCACTATTATATCAGCCTCCAGCTTAAAACCCTTCAGTGCTTCCTCCATGATATGCAAGATAACGTCCAGATACCTTCACTTGGCATTCAGAATCTTTCATGAGTTGCTTTCAACCAGCATCTAGAATCGTTTACTTTTTTCATATTTTTAAAATTTAAATTTAAATTCTTTAAATTTAAATTTTAAAAATTCTAGTATAATTAACATACAGTGTTATATATATACTTTTTCTTTAAAGATTTATTTATTTACTTTAGAGAGAGAGCAGGGGAAGGGGCAGAGGAAGAGAGAGTCTTAGGCAGACTCCTCGCTGAGCACTGAGGCTGACTCAGGGCTCAGTCCCACGACCCTGAGATCACAACCCAAGACAAAACCAAAAGTCAGATGCCTAACTGATTATAGCACCCAGGCACCCCTGCAGTGTTATATTAATTTCAGGTGACAGTGTAATGATTCCCCCATTCTGTACATTACTCAGTGTTCATCACAAGTTTACCCTTCACCTCTCAAGTGTACCCTTAATCCCCTTCACCTGTTTCACCCATCTCCCCAAACACCTCCCCTCTGGCAGCCACCCATTTGTTCTTGTGAAGGGATCACAGTTTGTTCTCACAGAGGGTGTAATGCTAAGTGAAATAAGTCAGAGAAAGACAAGTACCATATGATCTCACTCACATGTGGAATTTAAGAAACAAAACATTCAAAGAAGAGAGAAAAGTAGTACCATTTACTTCTAAGACCAAAAGGTGCCTAAGACATAATGTAACCCTTCCCCATCATTATCACATGGGGAAAATTTAGCTCCCAAAAGTTATAGCTAGTTGAGAGAAGAAAGCAGATGACTATTCAGTTTCTGTATTATTATTGCAAGATGTTCAAACCAATGACAGTAACTGAAGCAAAGCAAAGTACATTGACCTGGACAATATGGTAAACTTCCCATATATATTTCTTCCACTCAGGGAGAGGTTTGTCTTTTTTTTTTTTTTTAAGATTTATTTATTTGAGAGTGTGAAAGTAAGAATGAGAAAGGGAAGAGTCAGAGGGAGAAGCAGACTCCCCACTGAGTAGGGAGCCCGATGGGGGATTCGAACCCGGGATGCCAGGATCATGACCTGAGCCAGAAGCAGATAGATGCTTAACCAGCTGAGCAACCCAGGCACCTGAGGTTTGTCTTTTTCCCCCAATTTTAAAAACTTGAGTTTTTAGGAGGAGTTTTAGATCCACAACAAAAATTGAGAGGAAGGTACCGAGTTTTCCTGTAAGTCCCCTGCCTGCTCCCATGCATAGTTTCCTTCATCATCAACCTCCCCCTCCATACAGCACCTTACAGTTGATGAACCTACACTGGTGAATTGGAAATCACCCAAAGTCCATAGTTTATATGAGGGTTTGTTCACTGGTGGTGCACATGCTGGGTTTGGGTGAACACATACTGTTGTGTCTCCACCACTGTAGTATCATACAGACAGTATTTTTACTGCCCTAAAAATCCTCTGTCCACCTATCTGTCCCTTAACCCCTACTTTTCAACCCCTGCAAACCACAGATTTTTTTTTTAAGATTCGTTTATTTATTTTAAAGGAGGGGGAGGGGCTGAGGAGGAGGGAGAGAGAAACCCAAATAAACTCTGTGCTGAGCAGAGCCTGATGCAGAAGTTGATCATGACCTGAGCCGAAACCGAGAGAAGTCAGAGGTTTAACCAACTGAGCCACCCACCACGGATCTTTTTACTGTCTCCATAGTTTTGTCTTTTCTAGAATGTTGTATAGTTGGAATCATACAGTATATAGCTTTTTCAGATTGGCTTCTTTCACTTAGTAATACGCATTTACGTTTCCTTTGTCTTTTCATGGCTTGAAAAGTTTGTGATTTTACAATCTGTTATTAGTACCTTCCTGTAGTTTTTGGGTTTGGTTTTTTTTTTTGAACCTATAAATACATATATATATAACTCAAGGCAAAGTCAAGATTTTTTTTTCTTTTTATTATTTCTTATGTCATCTTTGAGCCCAGGGGAAGAGTGGAGAGGTGTCCTACCAGTAGTGGGTGTTTCCCCATAGTTGTCAAAATGCACTCGTGGTTTAGAGACAAGTAAGTGCTCGTTCTGGAATCAAACAGTACAGTTTTAATATCTTGGCTCTGTCCATTTCTAGTTCTGTGACATTAGCCTAATAAGTACATTTCTCTGAGCCTCACTTTCTTAGGCCTAAACTTGGACTTTTATATCTTTCTCTTTTTTTTTTTAGATTTGCTTACCATATTATATTTGTCCTAAAGAAACACTTGCTTGAGTTTTCAGCTCTCCTTATTTATTAACTTACTTATTTAGTATTGAACTAATTAACATACAGTGTTATATTAGTTTCAGGTGTACCATATGGTGATTCAACAATTCTGTACATCACCCAATGGTCGTCATAATGAGGGTATTCTTAATCCCCTTCACCTATTTCATTCATCCCACACCCATCCCACCTCTGGTAACTGCCAGTTTGTTCTCTGTATCTAAAAGTTTGTTCTTTTTTGTTTGTCTCTTTTTTTCTTTGTTGAAGTGTTCTGTTTCCTAAATTCTATACATGTGTGAAATTAAATGGTATTTTCTCTGACTTACTTTATTTCACCTATCGTAATACCCTCTAGGTCCATCCATGTTGATACAAATGGCAAGATTTTACTTTTATGACTGAGTTTTCCAGTAGATAGACAGATGGATAGATCTTTATCCATTCATCCATATCCATTCATCCAGTCATCTATGCATGGACACTTGGGTTGCTTATTTAGCCAAGATATGGCTAAATAACGCTTCAATAAACATAGGGGTGCATATATCTTTTTTAATTAGTGTTTTTGTTGTCCTTGGCTAAATACCCATTCGTGGGATTAATGGATCATAAGGTAATTCTGTTTTTAATTTTTTGAGGAACCCTCGTGCTCTGTTGGTGGCAATACAAATTGGTGCAGCCCCTGCAGGAAACACTATGGTGTTTCCTCAAAAAATTAAAAATGTATCTTACTTATTGATGCTTGTGATGTTTTGTTGAAAAAATGATTTGAAAACACCTATTTAGCCTTTAGAGGCTGAGCTGAGCCTCAGGAGGAGGTGTCCTTGAGGGTACGAGGAGTCCAGCTGTCCTTTGTAGCAGTCTTTATTTTGAACACCTAGTGTAGGTGTTGGCACATTACCCTAGTGAGACAGTGACATAAAAAATGCAATATTTAGGTCTGTTGTTTTTCCCTTATTGGGACCCACTGTCATCTTCCTGAAGGTCCTCACCCTCTGGAAGCTGGAGCTGGAAACTTCCATGAGAAGACCCCCATCCAAACAAACCACAGCAAGCTCTTTCTAACCTCTGCTTCGTGTAATGGGGAAAATAGGCTCTTGTGTCTTGGCAGCTTCCAAGCTCATCTTCCTCCATGCCTTAGAAAGTGCTCCTGGCCCCTGGTCCTAGAGGACCAGGATCAGTCCTATTACTCAAAACCAGTAACAAACAGGGACCCCTGCAGGACTCAGTTTTTAAAGTGCCTATTTTGAAAGATAAAACACATTTTAGTCAGGAGGCCCAAAGTGCCTCTCTCTCATTCTTCAGAACCCACATCCTTTCTCTGTGATGTCTGGCATTTTTAGTTCTCTTGTCCCTTTACCCTTTCATTTAACACATCACTCCTTGACAGAGGCTCACCTTCACTGTCGGGGAAGAATAACCCCAGGGCAGGCCGTTTGCTCGTCATCCTCTGTAGGGAAGAGGAATGCAGAAAAATAATTTAGTTTTTCCCAAATCTCTTTATCCTCTTTGATTTTTCTCATGCTTTGCTGGTTTTCAGGCACTCACTGGGGCGGCTACAGACAATGCACTGGAGAATTTTTTTTTTTCCCGTTCTTTTCTTCTCCCTCTCTTTCTTTTTTTTCTCCTCTTCAAAATCTCTCTTTGTCCTTCACATCATTGTCTAACCTCTGACTGTCAGAGTCTTCATTCCCAGCTAGGAGATGTGATGTGTTCACATTTCCATTTTAATCATAGCCTCTAAGAGTTGGAAGGGAACCTGGAGGTCACCAAGCCCAGCTCACACAGGGGCTCTGTCTTCAGCTCATGTAACAGACAAGCATTTAGCCTCTCTGTGGACACTTCCAGTTTCGGGAAGCTCCCTGTTTTGTACTGCAACCCATCCCATTACGGGAACATATCCGTCATCAGGGATCTTTCTTATTTTCAGCTGTCATCTGTCACCTGGTGACATCCAGCCATTACTGAGGTTGTATCTGGAGCTGTACAGAACAAATCTATCACCTCTTGGACATGTTATCTCTTGTCATGCGCTCCTCTTACTGTATGCCTTCAATGGTTCCTGACACAAGGTGGCCTCCTGATTGGTTTCTTTAATTTCTGGTGGAAACAGTTTAGCTTACAACTGCTGTTATATCCCCCCAATTGAAAACAAAGTACATAATAGGAGCATAAGTGAGCTAGAATTTTTTGTTTCTTTTACTAATGCAGCCTAAGACCCTTTGCATTATAATATGAATTCTTCAGTTATGTTGCTCTGTGCATCTGTGATACAGGCTGTTACTGCTATGCTAGAAACAGACCCCAGGCTAATACTTCATTGACCAAAACTCATTTCCTCAATCAGAAATCTTTAACTTGGTATTACCTTTCAGGAACATTTTTGAGCACGAGGAAAAGAGGTTTTGCAAAGAAACCCCACCTCTGCCACCACCAAAAAAGGGCAACAATAAGAACCAACAAGCTTTTCAAGGTAGTATCATGTTTTAAATTGATACAGTGTCAGATGATCTCACAGGAACTCAGCTGGAGAATGGAATAGATTAAGATGGTCTGTGTGCTTTCGTACAGAGAACTCCAAGATATCTCAAACTGCATTCCACAAAAGGAGAGAATGTGCACACTCATAAATAACAAGCAAAAACATTGGCTAACACACTTCTTTCAGAGAGTTTAATACACATAGACACCACCTTTTCATGTACACAAAAGGGGCTATCTGGACTCCTGTTTAAGCACAAAGGCAGGATCAAATTGAAAATCATGCACAGCTCTGTGGCAGATGGGACTCTCAGGGATGTGATTGTGGGCTTCCCAACAGTAAGGGGACCAAATGACCCTCTAAGCTGTTTTCTTCATGGAATCAGGGGCCTCTGGCAGCAGGGAATGAAGGAACCTGATAGAGAAGTAGCTGTATCTGCCAGACCACTGAGCAGGCTATGCACTGAGAGATACCTGTAGGTAGCCATGGATTTGCAGGTACACATAAGCACAGAGAGAAGCTCTCAGAGAAGGATGCACAGGGTGGGAGATTCAAGAAATGGTGTTTGTGTGGGTAGGGAGGGCTGGGTGAGAGAGAGGTCAAATGGAAGGGAAGAATTAGGAAAATAAAAACATAACAGAAACCCCACTAAAACTGGACTCTGATATTAGTCACATTATAGTATGGAGAATCTTCCTGGAGACCTTCTCACCTCAATTTTTAAGAATATGTTTCCTTGTTTTTATTGAGATTAACTATTACATTTCAGCAAACTTTTATTGGGCACTCTGCTGAAGACCTGACTAAAGGCTCATTTATTTCCTTTAGTTGTTCAGTTAATCCTTAAAATTTGGTAATCCATTATGCTTTTATTAGTGAAGAAAATGACAGAGAGCAGAAGGGTTAAATAATTGTCCAGGATTACACTTCTAATAATTCAAATCCAGCTTAGAGAGAAGATCAAAGGGGAAAAAAAAAGAAGATCAAAGAATTTCAGCACCATGACATAATGGTGTATGATTATTCTTTCATGTTAACCCAAATGACCTCCAGGAGTCAGTTTAATTCTTCCGATCTTGCACAAATTGTATTACATGAAATGAAAAATAGCAATAGCTTAACATGGAAGGAGAACCAGAGTGGGAACTTTGACAGAGATGGTTGTCCCCACCTTGCTCCTAGCTAAATTCCCCTCAGGTATATCATTCAACTCTTAGAACCAGTGGCCTCAGCCAGCAAATGGGAATAACAACTATCTTAGGGGTTTTCCTGTAAATCAAGTCATAAAATGCTTGTGAAGGTAAAAAGTAATGTATGAATGCAAAACATTTGGGTCATGTAACCAGAAGGCCTTCAGGAACTTTGAGATTGGATGCAAAATCCATGATATAAACTGATAAATTATATTAAATCATTTTTAGATTGATTTGTAAAGCATTTTTGGAGCACCTGCAAATCAGGTGGTGTGGAGAGCAAAAGAAGATACAAAGATATGTAAGACATAGCTCTTCCCTCAAAGGGTTTATAGTCTAATAAGTAGTTTTACTGGTATTAGCTGCTATATTTCAAAAAATTAATTTTATTTCTACCATGGTTTGTGTATGTCATAATAAACAATACTCACATTCCTGGATTTCTTGTGCCTGAAAACACAGAAAACTGAGATTTTTGGTCTTGGTTTTGGTTTGGTTTGATTTTTATGCACAGTATGTACCTTGGCTCAGTACCTCTATTTACTCTGTTCTATTATATTCAACTTACTACAAAAAGAATGATGCTACTCATTTGTAGATATATTTATAAATCACTTGAATCTGGAGATGCCTGCAATTTCAAGATACATAACAATCTACATTCAAGTTAAAGGCAGAAAGGTGTGAATGTATTTCTGGAGGAAGCAATTTTCTTCAAAAAGGAAGGACAAGACCTCAAGAACCACTCCCTGACTCTGTAGAACCCTTCAGTTCACTCTTATCAGCTTCTAGGTTCTAGTTACAGACACAGAGGATGGTGATCCATAAAATTATTAGAGTTACTTTCCAAGATGGACAGTATGCTCAGGGTAGCAAAAGGTGTTTAATCACTAGATTCCTTCTATTGAAATTCCTGCCCAAATAAAATCTGCCATTTTATGTCAGCCAGATTATTTTTGCTTCTCATTCCCGGTGAAAACTTGAGCCAAGCATCATTGCCCCAGCAGACTGAGAGAGGGTTCAGCCCATTTTATGTCTAAAGCCAGCAAGTAACTGGAAAACCGTGAAATTACTCACTAGAAAAGCAGCTGAGGAGGATTTTTTTTTTTTTTTTTAGATGTGGAGGTGGTTGAGAAAGGAAAAAAATGAAAAGAAACATATTTGATCAGAAAAAAAAAGGTATGTGTATGCCTCTTTTTTTTTTTCTACCATTTTCTCATGATCTAGGGATGAGAGGAGTATTAGAATGGGAGAAATAATGTTACAAATAGAATGTAAAATTGAGGAGAAAAACAGTATAGTAATTGAGGTATTGGGGGTTTTCTACTTGGATAATAACAAAGGTTAGTGTAGACATGCAGTAACATGATTATCAACAGTCTTCTCTGTGGAAAACTTACCACAGTTTTTTCATCTTTGCTGGTTTGGCCTTCTGCCCAAGAGGTGTCTTCAGTTATGTCCTATACCAGTTAACCTGTCTAGAATTGCTGCCAAGGAGCTCTGCTTCTTTATATTATCATCTATAATTTACAGATCAAGACACAGAGATTAAGGACCTTGAGAAGCCTGGAGTTGATGGGAACTGGTGGTGGGATCGAGTGCAGCTAAGAGGCTTCCCAGCACAGAGTCAGGAGAAAAGATTGGGTATAACTGGAGAGAAGTGAGTAGGTGGCAAAGGTGGGTGACTAGGGCTTTCTCTCTTTATAGCCTCAATTCCTGACAACGTAAGAGACTAGAGATAATCGTGAGAGTTTGGGGAAATTTGCAAAAAGAGTAGTGAAGGTTTGAAACAGCTGTTGAGAGAGTTTGGACGGAGAGCTGATTAAGGAGAACCCTGGTGAGGTTGGAATCTTGTCTTCATTACGGTTCTAGTCCTCGTGGCAGGTGACTGTCTGCAGCGGCAGGCAGTACTTTACCCTGCCAGTGGAGCAACTGGGATGTTTCACAAGAAGGAGTCTACAGAATTGTAAGGAATGAGTGATCTCTGTCCTCTAGTGGGTAAAGAAATGGACTGCAGAGTATTGTCTACATAGGGATGGAAATGAGGGAAGGAGATTAGGGAGAAACTTATTAACTGGAAGGAAAATAGAGGGTCTAGTAGGGATCTCCCTACAGTTAGGAAGATAGTTTATTAGAAGGAAAGGTAGTGAGCAAGAAAACTAAGTTGGAGTCAGTGGAATATTAAAGTTTAAGATTTTAAAGATGGAATAATTCTGAGTTTTAACAAGGTCATACTTGTGCCAAGGGAAATGGATCACTGAAAACAAGTAGAAATGAGGGCAAATGGAGTGGAAGAGGTCAAGGAAATGTTAATCTAGGACATGGAGTGGGTTAACTCTGTGGACATTTAAATTCTTCAAGTGGTTAGTGGAATCAGAAGTGTAGAATGTCATGAATCTAGAGCCAGAATCTTCTGAAAACATGGTTGGGCGTGAATGGATTTGGCTAAATGGAAATGGGTTAAATGGCAAGAATGTCAAGTTGTTTCTGTTTGGTTATGAGTTTGCACAATGAAAAGAAGTAGTCTCTCCCACACACATGCACAGAGAGCAAGAAGATGAGCAGTCTGCAGTGGATAGATCATCTAGAAGGTAGCATCTTCGGAGATGGGAAGCAGAGGCAAGTCAGTTCACATGGATCCACAGACTTTGCAGATGGGAAGGGATGGGAGGAAAGCCATGGAAAGCAATCAAGGTGAAATCAAAGAGGGTAGTAACTGGAGGGGCTATGATTTGGGTCAATGTGAAGGACATCAAGAACAAGTGACAAGATAAGATTAATCAACTGGAACATTGATTTAAAGATGTGTCTGCACTTAGTCACACAGAGTCCCTGGGTGGTGTCCCCAGCAAGATGGCATTTGTTGTCTTTGCTTCTGCAAAGAGGCCTGTATTACAGAAAGTAAAGAAGACAGATACTAATATTGACTGCATTGTAGACAAATTATGTCATTTAATCTTTATAAAATTTCCCGAATGTATGCATAATTATCCTCATTTTTTTAAAAGATGAAGACACAGGGGCACCTGAGTGGCTCAGTGGGTTAAGCCTCTGCCTTCTGCTCAGGTCATGATCTTGGGTCCTGGGATCGAGCCCTGCATCAGGCTCTCTGCTCAGCAGGGAGCCTGCTTCCCCTCTCTCTCTCTGCCTAGCTCTCTGCCTACTTGTGATCTTTCTCTCTGTCAAATAAATAAATAAAATCTTAAAAAAAAAAAAAGATGGAGACACAGAATCTCAGGTAAAGTAATTCTTCCAAGGTTATTAATGTCAACAAGTGCTTAGTACAAAAATCCAAACACAGGTTTTTCTAAGCATAATCTCTTGTACCAAGAATTGACATCTAGCTCTGGATCCATACTTTGCTCTAGGTGAATCAATTAATTTCTAAGTCTGATTCTTTATTTTCCCCAAAAAATGCAATATCAGCTTTGTCTAACACTGACTTCTTAAATGATCAAGTGAGATATTTGTAAAAACAGTCTGAAATAAACTTATAAAACTACACACGCATATATTAACTCCTTCACTCACAAGTCTACTCTTTTCTTTTTTGTATCCTTAAATCCCTATGAATATAAGGAAATAACTGATACATTCAGTAACTTCAAATGTAATTGTGTTTCTATAGTGGAAACCCCAACTATCAAGAGTTATTAGATGTAGAAAATAGAAATATTCACCTTTATAAGACTGAATTATTTTCTATAAAGGAAAATTTCTCCAGCCATGTAGAAGGGATCATGTTCACGCACATTCTTTTGAGCACTTGTCATTGTAATGTTTTGTTGGTAATGCCAGTCTAGTGGTGGTAAAATGGTTTCTCATGGTGGTCTTCACTTGGATTTCTTTGCTTGCTACTGAGGTAAGCATCTCTCTTTTTGTTCATTGGTCGTAAATGTTTCCTTTTCTATGAAACATCAGTTAATATTTTTTCTCATTTATTGCCCTTTTCTATTAAGACTTTCCCATTTCATAAATGTTGACTTTGCATCAAGAACATGAAATAAGGTGTCCACAGTCACATGGTAAATTGGTGTAAGAACTCAAACTAGGACTGCACTGGTCTTCTACACAAATCAGGGTTTCTTTTCCACTGGCATTCCTCCTCCTCAAACAAAAGGGCCACCTGAGTGAAGCTGTTAGCATGGGACCCTGTGGGATATCCAGCTAGGATGGTTCTTGTTACTTCAGCTTTATTCTTCCAACAGAAATGAAACAAAATGTGCCAAACACATCAATATCCAGAGAACCCTGTCAATTTTGATGATACATGGAATTTGTTGTAAAGCAACCACTAGCACCAGAGTCCCAGTCCAGAGAGAGGTGGGGGTCAATGTAGATATGATTTGAAGCCTCATGTAAGATATATGATAGGCATTAAAGCAATGACAGTTGGAGCCACAAATATAAACTGTGACTTGCGAGAGGCTGGCTGGCTGGTCAGTGTTAGGCTTTATTACTGCAGCCTACCTCCCCTTCGTCTCATGGTATTTATAACGTATTTGATAGTTTGTCATTCTGTCTGTTCTGATTGTGTATGAGAAAAGGTGGAGTGGGGGATTGGCATATGAGGAGACAGAGGGAAGTGATTTTCTGTCATTTCCAGCGATATCCTCAAATAATAATTTGAGATCTGGAATGGAAGAATACTGTACAAGTGGAATATTTTAGTGAATTCACTCATTCATCAATTCATTCATTCCCTCACTCCTTCCTATCCCCCTTCATTCATCATTTTAAGCACTAAGTCATTTTGCTTGAACAATATGCTGAGTTGAGCTAGAGGGGAATCATGTTTTTCTATTGAAATGGCATCCCATGGTCATTGCCTTCCTGCCTGCTATCAGGTTCTTGAGTTCTGCCCACCATCTTTCCTTCTTGCTCATTTCTTTCTCCTCCTTATTCAGTGGCTCTTAGATAAAATATAGCATTTATGGAGCTTTTTGCATGCAACTTGGGTGACTCTCCTATGAGACACCCATGGTCTGTGTCCCTAGCCCCATAAACACTGGGCTGACACCATGGATCTTCAGGGTGGTAGGAGCAGAACACCAGTCCTTGATAAGTCCCAGCACATGTTCTGTGAGATGAACCCCATGGCTGTGGGCTGATTTTCATGCCAAGGGCAGAAGTAGATGTGAGGTTATGTGAGGATATAGAAAGAGAAGAGGGAAGACAGCCCACAGCAAACTTTTGAAGACATTTAGTGATCTCTTTCCAATATTTGGTATAGGACAAATAGTTCTTTGTTTCCAGTATGACAGTTTAAAATATAATATTTGTAACTATGCCTTGTTCTATCACTACAACATGCAAAATATTCCTTTTGAAGCAATACTTTAATTATCATCCTACATGTCTTGTTTTTAATTCCCCTTCCTACCTACCTTCCTTTCTTCCTTCCTTCCACTGTTATTCCCATATCCTTTTTATTGAGCTACTATGAAGATCTTGTAATGCAACCTTGTCATTTTAGAGAAGAGGAATTGAGGACCAGGGGCTTTGTTCTGCTTGCTTAAATTTTTAAATCCTAAAGCTCTGGTCTTTGTCTTCTAGACTAGTATACTGTACTCATTGTGACCAGAGCTGATACTCCAGGAAACTCCTTCACAGATGACACCTCTGACAGCCTCATGGAGGGGCTCCCTTTTGTGTTGTTGTTGAATATTTGGAAACTGAGCCCCTAAGTGCCCCCAAGGTTTGTTGCCCCATACCCCTAACTTTGTCGTATTGACCAGTGGACCTCGCTGAGACCTTATAGAGTCCTTATCCTCTGTGATAGCTTGCCAGAATGCAACTCAATACAGTGATAGCTTTTCTAGTATGCTTATTTTTTGGGATTCTCCAAAATCACAAATATCTTGGTTATATGAAGGGCTTACTCTACTTTACCTATCTTTAGGAACCCATATTTAGTAAAATGTCACATCAAACAGGGCATTCAATTATGCCACATGCACAATAGTTCATTCAACAAATGTGATCTCTTTGAATACCGGTCATGTGCATTCAACCGACAGGCAGTGAAAATATAGAGGACAGATACAATTTTTATCCTCAGAGAGCTTATAGGCAGTGACAGAAATGGACACGTAAACCAAAACTTCAAACCCTGTGCCAGAGCAAGCATCATATACCCTAAGATTTAAAGAATGATCCTGTGTTTTCAGGCAGACAAAGCAAGCCAGAAGGCATGGTGGCATCAGAGATACAGTGTCTTTTGCTTGCACCCCTCAGCATGAGTCCATCAACACTGACAACTGATGGTAGAGGCAAGAAGACTGAGGATGATCTAGGAGGCAGGCTACTGCCTCAGACAGTGCACATAATCTGCCATTTTCCTATCCAATGTCCTGTCCATCCTTTCACCATGACAATGAGAGGGGTGCTTGGGCTGGAGCTGAACTAGTCAACTATGTAACAGGAAATGGATTATGGTGGGGAAATGGCCTCTTGAATATGGGAGGGCCTCTGGAGCTCTGCTACTCAGGTTAAGTCAGAAACTCATTTTTCCTTGATTATATAACAAAGACTGTGATAGGACTGGCAGGTTCATAAACTACCAAAATGGAGGAGGAAATAATCCAAGACTACCCAGATTTGTCTCTATTCTTTATTATAAACACATCTACATGTTTTCTCTCAGAATGTCATTTTCAAAAGTTGGTGACCTATCTGAGCAAGTAAGCATGTTTAGTGTGAAATCTCAAACTTGCAGCATTCTTTCACTTCTTCTTCATCTTCTGGAATCAAAAGAATGATTCCACAGTTCCGTCAGCTTTCCCCTCAATATTCTCTGTCTTTCCATTAGATCCTGTAGACTTGCGTATTATCATCTACTCATTCAGCTTATTTTATTTATTTTGACTAACCATCCTGCACTTTCCTATTTATTCCCTCATCTCTTCTTCTTCTAGGTCGCTATAGATTGCTGCATCCCTCTACTGAAGGCTAGAGTTCTGGTCAGGCAGCCCTTGCCACAGAGTTAAAGCCTGGTTCCAGGAATCTCTTTCTTGTCTTCCTCCTCCTCCAGGCCTAAGGATATCAGTGAGTCCTGCTTGTACTGTACCCTAAGTACTGCACTTTTCTTTCTTGGTTCTCTTAGGGCATTCTCATAGATCTGGGGGTTGTAGGTGGTAGAATATATGAGCCTGAGGCTCAGAATAGAAGTTCTAGAATTAAAGTATAAATTGGTAGTTGACATTGGGAATAGTACACAGAAAAGAAAGGAAAATGGCTGAGGAGATAAAGTTAGAGATGCTCATAGGTTCTCTAAGGGATGTTTCTCTCAATGTTCTTGCCATATTATCTTCTTCTTTTTTAACCCATGAGTATTTTTCCCATTCAAAAATATAAATACAATGGCCAGATTATAGCCATGAAAAAAATGAGTGATTCTTTAATGGGCAAAAACAAAAGTAAAAATCTTAATCCTTAAAAATTTTTGAAGATTTATTTATTTATTTGAGAGAGAGAGAGAGTGAGCACACAAGAGTGAGAAGGACAGAGGGAGAGAGAATCTCAGGCAGACTCCACACTGAGCAAGGAGCCCAACGTGGGACTTGATCCCATGACTCTTGAGATCAGGATCTGAGCTAAAACCAAGAGTCAGACACTCAACTGACTGTGCCACCCAGCTACCCCAAAAGTAAAAATCTATTAAAAAAAGAAAAAAAGGATATGTGATAAGCGATCATGGCATATTTGAATCTGTAGAATAACAAGTTTTATTATAAATTCTTTAACATGTGCTATGTATTTATAGAAAGAAATGCTTTAGCTAGACTGTTTTCCCCAATAACATTTCTCACTGGCTGCTTCAATTGTTTTCTCCTTTTTATGGCACATTAATTTAAATGGAGCAGGCCTTGCTCTCCATGATAATTGTCATTTAGTTGGATGTTAATTATTTTCACAGGTAGAGTAACCACAGGATAAACCATTTTTCACAGTTTCCTTTATTGCTCCAGGAGTCCCAGTTTCCATTTAGCCATAAAAGAGTTTTAAACATTTGTGATTTTTTTAACACTGACCAACTCCTCTTTTGAGAAAAACATTCACCTTTCCTCTCAATTTCCCATGACCAAATTCTAAAACTATGCTCTACTGCTTCCTTCAGTAGCCAAATCATGATACTCCAGCCATAACAATAATTAATTCAGTTTTTATAAATTATATTTCTCGCCCAAATAAAAATAATGTGAGTGAAAATGGCACTTTTCATGACTTTTTTTTAATGTTTCTACTTTGTACATGTTTACTTCCTTGAAATATTCCTGCCTTTAGATTGTCACTGCCTGCTTAACTCATTATTCCTCAATGGCAAAGCCTCAATTTCAATGGTAGAATAAAATGGGACATATTCTACCATGTGCAGCATGTCATTCATCAAATTCCAACTATGAGTTGTGTATCCACAGCTGCGATGAAACATAGTTCAGCTTCCCTATTTCACACCCATGAGGAGTGTCTAGGCCTTTTTTCCCCATGTACTTAAGAAGACACCTTGACTTTGTCAAGCTGTTGGAGTCCTAGAATGTATGGCCACTGGTCTTAGCAGTTGGTTTTGCACACACACCAATATTTGGGAAATTCTTTATGCTCTTTGGTGCTTAGTCTTTTTTTTTTTTTTTTTAAATACTATCATGAGACTAAGTTGGTAACAATGAGAACCTGCTGGGGGATCTGGATGGCTCCATCGGTTAAGCGTCCAACTTGATTTCTGCTCAGGTCATGATCTTGGAGTCATAGGATCAACCCTGCATTGGGCTCCTCGCTCAGTGCAGAGTCTACTTGTCCCTCTCCCTCTGCTCCTCCCCCAGCTTGCTTGCTCTACCCATCTCTCACAAATAAATAAATAAATAAAATCTTTTGAAAAAAACAATGAGGACCTGCTCTTTTGATGTCTGAATTTCAGCTTGGCACGTTAAACATGTTATCTATGCAAAGTGTTATAAATCACCATATGAACACTAACTATACTTGTTGTATGCATATAGAATGAGTTTTTATTTTAACTTCTGGTATACATTTTGTTGTACTTGAATAAATGGGGATAATGCATCAACTGATAATTATTGAGCACCTTCCCTCATCCTTAAACTGCTCTTGGTGTTAGAATTAACTCAAGAGGAAAAACGTTTGGATTCTCCGTCCACTCTGATGTAGATTTTTGGTGGGAAAAGGAGAGATACTATAATTGTCATCATAGAGAGTAGAATTTAAAAAAAGTTTGAACAAGGGGGGTGAGCTCATGAAAAGAAGGAGTCTATTTCAGGATTCTGGAATGGCATAGAATATAGCATATGGCCTTTACGAGAAGAAAGAGAAAGGATTGTTAGTCAGTGGCCTTTTTGTTTTGATTCTTCCTTAGTTTTTATGCATTTTTATGTACTATTTCTTTTCTGTTTGAACTATTTTCTAGATGATCCTTAATATAAATGTACTGTTTAAGGGGAAATGCCAACTCTTAGTCATCTAGAAAAGCTGTTTCACTCTGACCTAAGATTAATGGGTATAGATAGTAACAGGAAGCCCAGATTGGAAAGAGATCTGGTTTTAGAATTCTCCGTTACAGAACACCAATATATTAAATAGATAGAAGTGGAGCTTATCAGTAGCAAAGGAGATAGGAAGCCTCTACCCACACCCCCACACCCTTGCCCAGTGGGTTTGAAAATTACTAATGTACTTCTTTTCTGTTTTCTTGTTAGGCCATCTTCATATTACCCTCTGTTATTAAATAAATGGGAACTGCTGACACATGAGCCTTAACTCAGATCTCTTTGCCCGTGGTTATACAGTTAGTTGCCAGGACGGTTGTTTAATGTAAATGGGAGTAACCAATCGATGCAGGCAGGGAGCAGAGAGGGGGAATGGGACCATAAGAAGTGTTTTTCCTTTTCTTTTGTCCTTATCACACCTATTTTACCAGAAGATACGTGCAAGCAGTAGCATGATGACCCCTTTTCCCCACTGACCCTTCGGCAGACACTGGACATGTGCTACTTGGAGGCTGCATCTTGGATGCGGGGAGGTGAGCCTGCGACCCATTGCCCGGGGGATTCTCCATTCTCCAGGTCTCCTCAAGGAGCACCTAATGGAAGAAGTCAGTATTTTAACCAGGGTTGACAACCATCTTGGCTGGCCCTATAGACCAAGTGCCAAAATGCCATCTTAATTTGTGCTGAGTAGGTGAGTACATAAGTCAGGAACTCAGCGGGGGCAGGAAGCCAGGGCTTTGAATGGCCACTTCTGTGCCTTTTCCAGCGCATCTTTTGGAGGCAGCCCACTCCTATAAACACGAAATCTGTCGTTGTTTTCTCCCCCGCACCCTCCCCTGCCCCCGCCAAAAATAGTTCTACTAAGTAGGGAGCCAGGTAGTGTCATTATTGGCCTGGTATTCAGTGGGGTTTGATTTCCAAGTTGTTGACTTACTACCGGTCCACTGATTTGATGCTCCTGCAAATGAACCAAAGTACAGAGCTAAGCTGACACATGAGTCAGAGAAAGAAAATGAGTGAATTTACTTCCTTTGCAATGACATCCTTAATATTATGAAAATACTGGATTATTCTTTTGAACTACTGCTTAATGACACCCAAGAAATGAGTTAGGATCTCTGACAAATGAGGAGCTACCATGGGAAGACAAATATTTATCTGAGGAGGCCACAAGGCATGTACCAGGACTGTGAATCTCTGTACTTTTTTTTTTTTTTTTAAGATTTATCATCTTAAGATGAATTCATCAAGAGCAGAAGGGAGGGGCAGGAGAGGGAGAGAGAATCTCAAGCAGACTCCGTCCTCAGCTCAGAGCCTGACATGAGTTTCGATCCCACAAGCCCAAGCTCATTACCTGAGCTGAAACCAAGAGTTGATGCTCAACTGACTGAGCCATACAGGCACCCCCGAGTCTTTGTATTATATTAAACATCTAGTGTCTCATCACCCCTCAGTCAGTTTGAAAAGGTTTTGGTGTGTTGTTGTTTTTTTACTGAATATACAAGATGTTTTATAGAATTCTAAAACCAACTTAAAAATATTATGACTTCTCAGTGACTTTGGTTACTGCATAAGAAATCTTTATATCTAGATTAAAATGTAAAGAATTTATGGAAGCCACATCTCTACTTAATCAAAACATGTTATCAATTCAAGGATTAAATCAGCTCACCAAGAAGTCCAGTGAATTTTTGATATTTAATGAACCAAGCTAGAAGTTTAATAACTAAATACTTGCCATTTAATCACCTGATTTGGAAAAATAACAGTCATTCCTTGTGGCAGTTTGTTATAATGCAGCCTTTCAGTGTAGGGACACATCTTGAAACTGATGACCCTGGTGTCATTAAAAAAAAAAATTCTTCCATTTTTCTAGTGAGAATTTGGCAAATTATTAGTTAATAGCTTATTTGTACACTGACGGGAATGAGCCAGAAGGAGAAGAGGAGGGAAACTAGCAGAGATGTCCTGAGGTAGATGAGAAAAGACAGTACCTGTTGAACGGGGGAGACATCTTCTCTAGCTTAATACTGGGACTTCAGCTCTGGGAGCAGCAGGCTAGGCAAAGCGTTTGGGCCCTGAGGCTCGTAGCTGTAAATGTCACAGTGGGAACATGGGGACGTTTTCTTTAACTCCTATCTGTTTTCTTATTGTAAGAATAAGGGACAGGGTCATCTGCTGAAAGTGAGAACAGGTGAGGAGGTCCTGGGGATCAGAAGAGACAGGAATGGTATGAAAGGGTCTTCTGATGGAGACAGGATGGAGAGGAGTAAGTTACTTGCTGGGTCCTTCATGGCTCTTCAACTGACAAAAATGGTATTCCCAAGTTTTAAGAATCTGTGTGTCTATCTAGTCTCAGTTGTTCCCTTGCCTTTCAAGGATGTGTGGAAAAGGAGGCTAAGAGCCTATTTTTATATTTGTCCCTGGAGACCCTGAACCTCTTCTAGGGTAAGTGCTGATGGCACATGAACCACAGTGACCCACGTCCTGGTATGTCTTCCTCTCATCCCTTTCCTCTTCTCTCCCCTTCATACTCCCTTCCTTCCACCTTCCTCTTATCTTCTTTTCCAATATACCTTTCCTTGTCTTTTTCCTCTAACAGAGTTCTCTGTACTTACCTTTCAGCTAAAAATAAAACTGAGAACTTACCCACCAAAAATATATTTATCACTTATAAATAAATCAGTATGCATCTACTGCTGAACTAATTTTTTCATTAAAATGTATCCCAAAGCAAATAAATAAATAAATAAAACCCTATCCCCAAATATAAATTTTAAAGGGGCCTATACCCTTCTGCCCAGGATAAGTGATTTGGGTGAGGGAGTAAAAAGGAATTTGTTTATTGAGATATGGGCACATGAGAGATGTGGGTGCCTACGTCAGTTTCTAGGATTGCCAATCCTCCAGGCCCCTTCTGAGTTCCATCAGGTGGAAATGGGGGCACTGGTGACAGAGTTGTTAGATCTTCACCATGTCCCCAGAATGTGGAAGATATGCTTAAACATGGTCACAGACACCAGTGGCACATTCGTCTGGAAATTTTTGAAGTAGATGATGATAAAAGACTAAAGCAAACAGTGAGAATGAAATTAAGGATGGGGTTACCCCACCCCAGTTCTCAGATGCCTCATGTAGTACAGATACTATCGTGGTGGCTCCAGAGGCACCAGGAGCAGAAGAAGAGATAGCACAGGAAGGGCAGGCAGGACCCTGGCTACAAGCAACTGTGCCTCAGCCAGAGAGGAACCGAAGGGGGTAGTTATCACCAGTGGCCAAAGAGAGACGAAACTGCTTCTCTGCAGCTGGGTCTGGGGGGTAGCAAGGGCTAGTCGAAGGTAGCTCACTGCCCTAGAAAACCACCCACATCATCCACACGGAAACTGCCAAGTTAACCACGAATATGTCAGCCATGTTACCAGAAGTCCATGGAATGAGCTAGAAGCTACGACTTCCTCTTACATAGTATAGGTGTAAAAAACTGGCAAGAGGATCTCCTCCTTCCCTTCTTCTGACATCCCCCACCCCAGAATAGCAAGACTCAGGGCAAGGTGGGAAACCACATCCCAGGGTTATAAGCACCCCCTCACTGCAAGGTGCTTAAGGAGGACGAGAAATCAAGTAGATCAGGACCCTGCCATATTCCAAAACCAGAGATACAGTTCCTGCTGGTGATGAGGGATATCTTCAAGTGGAGTGGCCATAGGTAGTGAAAACATCTGGGATGTCCCTAAGATAATATTAAAGAGCAGTTTGACCAAGCATTGCTGAGCCAATAGTTAACAAAATATTTACAATCTCATGTTTAAAGCTCACTGTGTTACGCTCAATAAACCAATCACACAAGTGTAAAACTAAACTGAGCTTGGAACCAAACCTTTAAATGACTGTCCTTTAAAATGTTACCCCAAGGTACTTTCAAAATGTTGTGTCTTTAACAACGTTGCTTCCACTAAAAATATTTTCATTGTATATTTTTAAGGAAAGCAAAGTTGTTTCTGTTCAATTAATATAAAAAGTAGCATTTTAAGATATCATTTCTTTTATTGTTTTTTCATTCTTCAAGATTCACACTTTGGAGTATATTTTAATGTAAAAATGAGGACAGTAGTAGATGTACATTTATTCGTTTCTTTATAAATTTATTGGTGAGTAAATTCTCTCACTTTTTAACTGAGAGAGGTATCTAGATACATTTTGTTAGAGGAAAGACAGAGGAAAAGGAACCTAGAAAAGGAACATGAGAAGAAGTAGAGGGAAAGAAATGTAAAGAGAAGAAACCAGAAAGGAGCTCAGAGTAAGGCTGGCCATTTATAGGGGGAAGGAGGGCGGGGGGGCAGGGAGGGCAGAGTGAGGCGGGAAGAGGAGGGATGAAATGAGAGTGACCATTGTTCTTGTGACATCAGTACTATTCCCAGAAAAGGTTCAGGGTCCAGAGCACTTTTTCAGACATCTGTAAAAGGTTAAAGAAGAACTAGAGGGTTTCAGACTGCACTGAGAGGCATAAGGCCATGTTTTTAAAAAAAATTCTGGAGTGACAGTATTACTGTCAATTGAATGGATGGTTGGGGGAATAGAGTGCTAGGGGAGAGGAGAAAAGATATTTAGGTAAATTTAGATAAACTCTAAATAAGAACAGAAAGCCATGCCCTGGTCTCAGGGGTCATCCGTTAGGCACTTAAGATTTAGAATATGAAAACATCCTTGCAAGTCAAAGTTTACAGAGAAATACAGTTTTTGGAAGAGTAAGAATTTCATTTACTTAGAATCAGTTTGGAAAACAACAGTACAAACTCAAAAGAGATGCTTCACCTGCTATAGCTGGTATTGTACTGGGAATAACTAGCAGCACCGGGTTGCAAGAGCCAGTCAAGGTCTCGTGAAAATCTACGTTTATGCAAAGTAGTTTCTGTACCCCTGAGAAGCCACCTCCGAGTGACTTAGAGTTCACTCACAGAAAAATCATTAAACCCCTGAAAGTTGACAAATAGGTATTAACGACTGAAAGTATGCTCTCTATGCTGTAGTAGGAATTATGATGGAAGAAAGTCGACAAATAGGTATTAACGACTGAAAGTATGCTCTCTATGCTGTAATAGGAATTATGATGGAAGATACAGTCCTTGCTTTCAAAAGAACTTATCCACTTGCGGGTAAATTGAAGATGGAAATTGCTACATAGTTTCGATACAGTTATGATTAAGCACTCCTGCTAGTATTTACAAAGAGAGAATGCTAGCTGAACTTAATAGAACTAGATGTGTGATATTATATGGATGAATGAGAGAAGGGAGCAGAAGTGTGACGGGGAAGACAAGAGAGAGAAAATTACTTTTGAGGCAAAACATTGTCCAAGTGTTCAAGAGGAGCAAAACGAAAATAAACAGGAGGGTAGAGAACAGAAAATTTAGACCAGAAGAAAAAATGAAATGGGAATACCCAAAGTAACGGAGACCCCATGTGCCGAATGCTTGCTTGTTCTCGTTATAGTTTCCATTAATTAATACATCTATTGAACAGACATGTATCTTGTAAGCGTCGGGCTGGTGATAAGGAATGAAAAAAGGGGGTCAAGGAAAACATTTGCCCTACCTTGGAAGAACTTCCAATGCGGGGGAGCAGAATAGTAAAGCACTGGTCCCATCGCAGTGGGTGCCGATGCTGGCCTGAAAGAGGCAAATGTGGGAGTTCAGGAGGAAGTTAATGACCTGCAACGTCTGTGTGCTCCAGGATCTCAGATATTTTGTTTTCAAGGAGGAAGATCCAAGGATCCTGAAATTAATGTATGACACTGACTTTTCTTTATTCAAGACACATTTCCCCACTAATCACATTTAGACAGATCAGCTGTGGTTCATCTGCTTGTACCTAGAGGCACAGTTTTGCTAACCAGGGATCTCAGCCCTGATTTCACAGAAGAATCACCTGATGCCTGGATCACACGGCAAAACAATTAAATCAGAGTTACTTGACTGGAACCTGGGCAAAGGTATTAATTAAAAAACTTCTCCAGATGATTCTGATGTGCTTCTGGATTTGAGAACCAGCTGTCCACATACAGACCTGAATAGACTCTGCTATAGCCGTTTATCCAAGGTTTGTGACTTGGTCCCAGATGCTATAATGGAAACTGTCTCTTCCTTTGGTGGGACTTACGTCCTCTCCTGTACTTGCCCTTTGCATATCGCACTGTTTGGTTGAGTCCATATGACATTTGGTCATTGATGAAATAGATTTCTTTGTAAAAATTTTTAGGGTGCCTGGGTGGCTCAGTTGGTGAAACATCTTGCCTTTGGCTCAGGTCATGATCCCAGGATCCTGGGATTGAGCCCCACTCCCTGCTCTGGGGATAGTCTGCTTCTCTCCCTCCCTCTGCCCCTCCCCCTAATTGTGTTCACTCGCACGTCCTCTCTCTCTCTCTCTCTCTCTCTCATAGATAAATAAAATCTTTTAAAAAAGAAAAAAATTTTAAATAGATTTTTTTTTTTGTGGCAAATTCTTGTTTTGAAAGCTTGACTGTTTGCTGTTGTATATATGCCATATATATTGGCCAAAATGTGGCTGGCCAAATTATTCTTTCCCAGGTGTATTTAGTTAAAAAAAAAAGTAAATTCTGATAGTGTGACATCTTCATGATAATAGAATTTCCAATAATGTATTAATATCTGTTAGTTGGAATCTCTAAGAAATGGGTAAAATATATATATATATTTTTTAAAGAAAATTTAAGAATTAAGACCATTTCTATGAAATAATCTATATATCAATGCTGTCTAACAGAAAACTTCTCCTCCAGCTTGTTCTCGTGCAGATTTTAAAAGATTTTATTTATTTATTTGACAGAGATCACAAGTAGGCAGAGAGAGAGAGGAAGGGAAGCAGGCTCCCTGCTGAGCAGAGAGCCCGATGCGGGGCTCGATCCCAGGACCCTGGGATCATGACCTGAGCCCAAGGCAGAGGCTTTAACCCACTGAGCCACCCAGGTGCCCCTCTCGTGCAGATTTTAACGCTTTCTCCCCTATAGATTTGAGAGCCAATGAAGACTAAGCCAAGTCATGACATTCTGTGACCTCTGTAAGCTTTTTGAATGCTGCCTGGATGTTTTGTATTATGATCCTATGTCGGTGTTGCCAGTTTAAGGCCTGGAAGCAAAAACAGTTTTCAATTGTCTGCCTGCAAAAAAATACCAGAAAATATTACGAGACTAGTGAGCATTGCTGAAACACTTTCTTCTTTCTTTGTCTAGTCTCCCACAGGAAATACAAGATTCCCACCTCCTTTTCCTTTAGTTAGAAAAAAAAGAAAAGAGAAAAGAGCTGAAAAGTATGTTAAGACAGTATTGCCCCTGCCTTCACGGGCACTGAATCAGAGTATCCTGTCCGGAGTTTCCTGCAGCACAGGCAGCTGTGGACCTCGTCTCTTTTCTGTCTGTGCCATCTATTCAGTTTTTTTATTTCTCCTTTCTGACCAGTGGAACAACTACATTTAAAATAAAATAAATGGTAACAGTTTATTAAAAGTGACCAAAACTAATCACAACTCTCTACTTAAAATTAAGTTCTTTTCCCATCTAAAACACACAGAACTGGAACAAATTACTTTCTGGATATTATAGAATCCTATTGATATTGGAAAACTTGTTGAGCAGGACTCAACGGCTGATGCAATGCCACAGAAGTTATACCTTGTTTAAATAAGACAGGTGCCATACAAATGGTGGACTTTCTAGGTCAAGAATTATATTGAAATAAATACAAATATTAAATCATTATGTTGTATACCTGAAACTAATGTAATATTATATGTCAGTTATATGACCAAAGAAAGAAAGTCTAGGAATGCACAAATTAATGTGGCGAAGCACTGTGATGAGCTCTTAATGATGACAAATTAATAGCAAAACAAAAGCAGTAATGTTTAGGATGGTTTATACAGACTACCTTGTCAAAATGCTTTCTTAATCCAGGTATCCAAGGTGCTACAAAAACAATATTTATTATGAGTGAAGGAATTCAAACATCTGCATATTGGTTAGGACTCAATTTCTGCTAAAGGGAAACAATCTAAAAGGAAGTATCTTAACTGTAAATTACGTAGTTCAGAAGTTGACAGAATGGAATTACTACCCTGGATTTACTTCTCACTGACAAAAGCAAATTGATAGGTGAAATGAAAGCAGAAAAAAATGGTCAGAAACTGTGGCCGTGCCATTTTCCTGTGCAAAGAAAATTTCAAGAGAAAGAAAGCATTGGTAAAATTTCATGTCCAGATATTCTAAAAGAAAAAATAGCTCAAAATAGATGGAGGGGTCCAACAAATAAAATGAGAACGATCAGGGGACTCAGTTGGTTAAGCGACTGCCTTTGGCTCAGGTCATGATCCCAGCGTCCTGGGATCGAGTCCCACATCGGGCTCCTTGCTCGGCGGGGAGCCTGCGTCTCCCTCTGCCTCTGCCTACCACTCTGTCTGCCTGTGCTCTCTCTTTCTCTCTCTCTCTAACCAATAAATAAATAAAATCTTAAAAAAAATGAGAACAATCTAATTAAAACAGTTGGGATGAAAAAGAAAGAGAAGCTCCTACAGACACACAAATGAATGCAGAAAGAGCTTTCATCTGATTATTTCACAGTGCAGATTTCTGAAATCAGCCCCCCGGTGGCCTACCACCAAAGCTGTCATTACAGTGAGTTCATGTTTTAAAGGGAACTTTGCAATACATATATGAACTAGGATGTGAAGAACAAAAGCAAAAATAAATACAAAAGAATGACACGTTGGAAAGCTAGGAATAATATTGGGAGGGAAAATACCTAAATGTACTAAAATGTGTTTAAAAAAAAAAAAAGTGGGGCACTGGATGGCTCAGTCAGTTAAGCATCTGACTCTTGATTTTGGCTCAGGTCATGATCTCAGGATCAGGCAGTTGAGCCCCACATCAGGCTCTGTGCGGAGTGTGTAACCTGCGTAAGATTCTCTCCCTCTGCCCCTCCACTTGTGCTCTATCTCTCTCATTCTCTCTCAAAAAAAAGAGAGAGAGAGAGACTGAGGCTGAAGTGGGTGGCAAAAATAACCGTAAGCCTTCATTTGGAGAAAGCTCAGGGAAAAACCGGTTCCCCTGCCTTTCAAATATGGTATAATATTCACAGATTACCAAAGGGAAGTAGGACTTAGAAAATATTGTTTTGCTTCCACATTTTTCTAAGAACATATACTACGAACTAGAAAGGGCAGAAGAATAATCGATGCCAAAAAAGGGAAAGTTAGCATAGGAGAGTCTTGTGGTTTGAATCACTGGCTTCTAAATGTTTATCTTCTGCAAAATGATATAATAATAATAATAATAGTAAAACAATTTACTTGAATTTATTTTATAAAACTCTAATTTATAGCAGTGTCTTTTATTCTGATATTTTCTTCATTTTTTTTTCAGGTTTCACTTATTTTTGTTTTTGTTTTAATGAAATGATGGCGATGGTATGTGTAAGTTCATTGTCCTTATGTCATGAAATAGAAAGTTAGCAATGTTATATGAGCTCCTGTTTTTAAGTTTTATTGGTTCACAAAATCCAAACACCTGGAAGTCCCTAGAGATTTTTCTTTTTTCAGTTTAAAAGTTCCTTTGAATAAGGAATAGATGCACATGATAAAAATTGAAAAGGTTCATGTAGTCATGCAGTGTTTTGTCTGCTCTTGTCCTCCAGACTCTTGTCCTCTCAGTTTCTCTCAGGAAAGGCAACCATTGTAGCTGATTCTGTATGTATTTCTGCACAAGTTCTGGAATTTGCATTAAAATTGCTTATGCTTTTGACACAAATGACAGCATATACCACTCATTTATACTTTGCTTTTTCTGCACAGACTATATATATACCGCAGAACATGACCACCACTGTTTTCATTATATTTAGAGTTGAAACTCAATCTAGGTACAGAAATAATTTATTGATATGTTTGTGGAATCAGTTCCAAAAATTCTTGAGAAATGCTGTATGATGAAAGAAGTGTCATCACACAGGAAAGATGAAAATGTTGGCTGGAGATTTCACAAAGCAACAGAAGAATAATTTAAGAACTTACACATTGGGGGCACCTGGGTGGCTCAGTGGGTTAAAGCCTCTGCCTTCGGCTCAGGTCATGATCCCAGGGTCCTGGAATCGAGCCCCACATCGGGCTCTCTGCTCAGTGGGGAACCTGCTTCCGGACCTCTCTCTCTGCCTGCCTCTCTGCCTACTTGTGATCTTTGTCTGTCAAATAAATAAACAAAATTAAAAAAAAAAAAAAAGAACTTACACATTGGCAAACTTGATATCCATCAGGAGCAAACTGTGCTTAGACTGATGGCTTATGCACATTTGAAAATTAGGGACCTGTGATGACTTGGAACAGTCATGAATTCATAAGGCTATAAAAGTAAGAACTTCATCAAGGTTTCTGAACTGACACAAGAAAAGAATGTCGTCTATCTCGTACATTTTGATTGTAAGTAGCCACTTGAGAGCATTTTTCAGGATCTGTGTTTGTGGCTATGGAAGGTAGGGGGAATAAAGAATAGCCCAAAACCGACTGAACGCTTCTATCCTGAAGGGATTAATTAATTACTCCTCGAAGGGACCTTAAAGGTCAACTTACCCAATTAGAATGTTGCAGGGTTTTGTCTGTTAGCATTTTATTCATGCATTGATGACAAAGTGGGCATGATTAACAAATTTGTGAATAATGCAAATAGAGAAGGAAAAACGAATGGGTATCGTGTCAGAATTCAAAAAGATGTTCACATTATGGAACAATAAACAAATTAAAACAAAATTAAATTTTAAAGAGGTTCAAAATATCAGCTGTCTTAAGAGCAGGGAAGTTGATATGGATTAATTTATATAAAGAAAAGCTGTGCATTTTGTAAGTTAACTACAAATACATCCTTCTTAACACACATCAGTCCCTTCTAACTTGAAGATTGAAACTTTATTTAGATCTAGAAGTCTTGTTTTTCTTTTATTGTTTTTTCCTTTCTGTTATTTCTGTTCTCTGTTTCTGTAATTTCTATTAGACTTTTGTCTCTAACTTTCTTCCTTTCTATTCCTGGGTCCCTTTACACTCCCTGTGTCCATGCTGTGAGCTCAGAGTTCCCCAACTCTTACACACTGAGTGGTCATATCCTGTGATTTCCTTCTTTTATGATATGATCCCAAATATATCCGTCCTTTAAGAATTTTGTAAAATGTGCATTTCTTACACACACACACACACACACACACATATTTATGTTACACCATGGGAATTTGAGAAGTAAGAAGGATCAGCATCAGGGCGCACCTGGGTGGCTCAGTGGGTTAAAGCCTCTGCCTTGGGCTCAGGTCATGATCCCAGGGTCCTGGGATCGAGCCCCGCATTGGACTCTCTGCTCGGCAGGGAGCCTGCTTCCCTTCCTCTCTCTCTGCTTGCCTCTCTGCGTACTTGTGATCTCTGTCTGTCAAATAAATAAATAAAATCTTTAAAAAAAAAAAAAAAGAAGGATTAGCATCATGTTCACTGCTCTATCTTGATCCAGTATCATTAACATAAACCAGTAACACCTAATGTGTCCTATGATTACATGAGAGTTAATGGAAGTAGTGTGCTCGGGAGAAGAGCAGTAATAATTGTACGCATCAGAGCCTATTCGAACTTATATTCAGTTCAATGTATAATAATAGAGAATCTAAGTTTTAGGAGGAATGTTTGAAGAAAGTAGAGATATTCTGATTATAAAGAGATAAGATAGTCATCTTCAGTTATTTGAGGGATTGTTATGTAGAAGTTAAACATTTTAAATATCTGGAGAAAACAGATGTAGGATCATTTTTTTAAGAACAAGATGGTGGACTTTATTTTAGAATAAAGAATAACTTCTTAATAATTAGGCCTGTACAAAAGTAAAATGAGCTACTCTCATAGTTGAAAGTTTCCCAGCACTAAAAGTGTTCAAAACCTGAGGGATGACTTTTCACTTACATTTTAAACAATTATTTATCGAGTAGTACCTTCTAAATTTCCAGTCCCAAGTTGTCTGTTTCTTTGGGTTCCAAATAATCTAGCTAGCCCTGGATTAAAGTTTGTTTCTCTTATTGGATCCAACTGATCGTAATTATCTACATAGTTGCTACCTTGCCTTAAACTCTGAATTTCCTAGGCCTCCAAATTCCTTACTCACTGCTCAGCCGGTTTTGACCCTGTGCCTTGCTCACCTCTAGACCTTGAAAGCATTCCATCTCAGATGTCCCACTTGATTCATCCCCAAGACACCTATCAGGTTTTGTGTATTGTTTTGATTAGGCTTTAGTCTCTTGCCTGTCTTCTGCTCAGAGCTTTCTTTCATGTCGCGGTTCCCACAAATATTACATCATCTCATTTCATTATTACAAGAACCTTCTAACTGGGCACTGCCATCAATCTATCTTCCTTCTGTTTTGGGCCTCCTTATTTCCCATAAACGAACATGCACCCTTCCAGTACATTAATCTTTCAAAATGCTACTTCAATTATGGCTTATCTTCCAAAAACCACTATCTCAAAACAAATGTTTCCCACTAGCTATGAGATGAAGTGTACATTAGTCAGCTTGGGCTGCTCTAACAAAGTACCACAGACCAGGTGGCTCAAACAATATGCACTTTCTTCCTCACAATTCTGGAGGCTGGGAGATCCAAGGTCAAGTTGCCCACGTTTTTGGTTGCTGATGAGGATTGTCTTTCTAGGCTGGGGAGGGAAAGCAAGCTCTTTTGTGTTTCTTCTTATAATGGCTCTAATCCCTTCATGAGGCATGAAGGCCCCACCCTAATTCCTTCCCAAAGTCCTCACTTTAAACACCCTCACTTGGGGGCTAAGGCTTCAACACAGGGATTTGGGTGGGAGGGAGGACACAAACATTCAGTTCCCATCAAAGGTCTTTATGGTCTGATTCCAAACTATCTTTCTAGTTTTATTTCTTTGTCTCCTTTACATAATTTTTCTACAACTAATTCTATTTACTCTTTCACCATGATACTGTTTCTGCTCTCATGACTCCCTTGCATGATATACCCTCCCCTACTTCTTGAATCCTACCCATCTTTAGCTTATTTCTTTTATTACTCTCTTAAACAGTTTCAACCCTGTATTTTAATTGACCTTCACATGGTGACATGCGGGGAAGGGGATAATTCCTCCACAACTACCTTGTAATTCTTGTTGAATGTAGGCGCTGTGTCTTAGACGTCTTTGTACTGAGCACATGGGTCTCAAAAAAGATAATTTTTAGTTCCATTCGCTTTCACTCTTTTATTCATTCAACAGCATTTAATGACCACCTACTTTGTGAGAGGAGGCTAAATATAATTCTCCACCATGTGATCTGAGTCTCAAAATTTTTCCTCTCCCTCAAACTTCCATGTCAGTGACTTAGAGAAAGAGGCCGTTTCTCTTTTTACCTTTTTTCTTTATAACTTTACAGTTAGACTGCCTTCCTCACCTGCCCCACTGGTGACTGTCAAGAGATGCTTGTGCTATAAGCCCAAGATCACTATCTTTCCTTCCATTTTGTTTGGAAAACAGAGAGAGAAGGTAAAATTTATAATGTTCTTTTAGCTTCCTCAACTTTCAAAAATCTGAGGAAAATAGCTTGAAAAAATGATTTAAAAAATTAACTATGCTTCTGTTCCATTCCCTTGGTTAGCCTTCATAGCCCAGTGTCTGGCAATAATAAGCCAGATTGAATGTTGAGTGAATTAATTCTCAAGACAATTTGTGGTATCTGCCATTATAGAAACCAGAAAAATAGAATTAGGACCAAATTTCAAAGATCATCTAGATCAACTTGTTCATTTCTAGATCGTGGAATAGAAGTCCATAAAAACTAAAATGTTCGTAAGTCACACAGAGAGTAGCCACCCTGCATTAGAACTCTGATCCTACCCCATTCCAGTACTGTTTTCATTGTATCTCATGGTCTAGACCACATGCTTCAATAAGTCTAGGTGGATAACTTAAAGGTATATGGAAGAAGTTTGGGGAGAATATGACAGAAAAGGATAGTTACAAAAAGTTCTGGGAATAAAAATGTAAAATGAAAGAGAATAGATTTACTTTTAAAAAGAAGCACTTAGTGATTGCTATCTTTCTTCTATGACTTTGATAAGGTTCTGCATTAGAACCAAGGACAAACTAAAAGAATCTTTGTGTTCCTTACAAGCTACAGGGCCTTTCTTTTCCATTTCCTTCCCCCCCACCACCACCCCGCATCCACTACCTGCATCTGTATTTTTGGTGCTAATCTCTGAAAGGAGGAGACTGTAGTTAAAATCTCTGAACTCTTTCTTTAACTATTTGAAAACTGATGCTCTGTTTTCATGATTCTAAAAATGGTTGGACTGTCCTATTACTGATTGCTCTGATATTTGGACATTCTGCATTACTGAGTCTTAGAGAAAAAGAAACACAGTCATTTTGGGGAACGTCAGCATGACTCTTTTACCCTGGCTTCTTCCCAAAGTTCAGTAAAGGCCATCTATCCGAAGCACATAAATCCACTTACAGATAAAACAAAACTGAAAGAATTACTTTCTTTACATGAGAGTAAAATCCTTATTTATTTCTTAAATGCCTCTCCTACTTCTACCTTGAGGGAAGCTTCTGGTATCTGTGTTCATTTTAAGCCTATGTCATCTGTCCTCCTCCTTTGAATCGCTGCCTTGTTTTGTCCAACTTAGAGGATAACAACGTCTATTACTTTATATATCTTGTTTCCAGAAACAATAGCCTGTGGCACTTCCATTATTTATTCTCTCTCCTTCTGTCAGTGACATAATGGTCTGCTGCTTGCCAAAAACTCTGCTTTTCCAGGCCAGTGATTCCATTCCCTCTAGCATTTTCTCAGATTTAATTTCTTATGAAAGGAAAAAAATATGGCTGATAGTTCTGCCAAATGGGAACTCAGCTTTGACTGAATTAGGATGGACTTTAGCATATGCTTGTGGCCAGCATTTGAATTGTTGATGATGGTGCAGTGGTGGTCATGATGGTAGGAGGTGGTGGTGGTGGTGGTGATGGTAGTGATGGTGGTAAATGGTTGTAGTGGTGGTGGTGGTGATGGTAGTGATGGAGGTGATAATAGTGGTTGTGGTGGTGGTGATGGTGGTAATGGTTATAGTGGTTTGGTGGTGGTGGTGATAATAGTGACTGTGGTGGTGGTGATGGTAGTGATGGTGGTGATGGTTGGAGTGGTGGTGGTGATGATGAGAGAGTAGTGATGGTGATAATGGTTGTAGTGGTTTGGTGGCGGTGATGGTGGTGGTGGTGATGATGGTATCTATTTGTTGGAATGCCTTTTTTTCTAAAGAGCTCATTGTTCTTAGGATGATTTGTTCCCATTGTAGAATAATAGAGAAAAATTTAATAATAGTCTAACATGACAGCAAATAATTTATGATCAGCATTACACTATTTGTCTCATTCTCAAGAATAGAAGATCATCAAATTACCTTTCTTGAGAAGAAAACATTTAGTAGTAGTATCATTTACTGTCTCTTTGGCTGCAGTCTTGTATTTTTGTTAATTTTTATATGGGAGAGCCTGTAGTAAATATAAAAAATAAAATTGGAGCATGTCTTATATTTATGTCACCTGAATAAATCTGTTTCTTTATCAGAATGTACTTAATAAGCTTCTTCCAAGCACTCGGCACTAATTTTGGGACTGAGTGAGGTATCGTGCATGGTCTTTGTTTTCATGTCAATATATTTAGGTCAGAAGATATGATATTCATTTATCCTATAAATATTTATTGAATATCTTCTGTGTCTCAAACGCTGTACTAAGAAGAAGGGATGCAATCCTTGCCCCCACACTAATTGAGAACATAGAATTGGACACACTGTTCCATTGCAAGAAGCTTGTTAGAATGAAAATACTTAAAGTATTCTGAAAATCAGAGGACAAAAAAATCTAAGTTTCACTGGGTGGTCAAGGAAGGCTTTATCTGAATAGGAAACATTTTAGCCAAGACTTAGAGGGAAAAATTAAGCATCTTCAAAGGAAAGGAACAGAATGCATAACAACATACCAGCTTGAATGCATCTGCCTTATTCCAGGAACTTCAGCTACCTCTGTGTTGCCTTAGTATATTACTCAAGTAAGAGGCAGGAGGAGATAGTACTGATTTGAGATGAAGCTCAGCAGTGAAAGGTCTTGTAGGATGGACCATGTTGGAGTTTTATTCTCCCCCAATTAATTTTCAACAGCAGATTGGCACAATTAAGTTGGTAAGTTAGAGAAACCACTGAGCAGAGGATATATTTGAGTGAGTAGTAAGACTAAAGGCAGGGAGACTTATCAGGTGGCCTTTGGGGTGAGAACTGATGAGACTCTAAACTAAAATAATGATGGTAATAAATCAAAAGTGGTGACTAATACACAGGGCATTAAAGAAATAGTATCCTAAAGAGTTAATTTTTTTTTTTTTTAATGTGGGAAGATTTAAGGATGATTTCCATGTTTCTGGCTCACAATATGGGACAAACAATGCAAGACAGTGTATAATTAGTTGCTAAACTATGCAGCTTCAGAAATAAGTACTTTAATGCTCATAGGAGTGAGCAATAATTGAAGATGACTGCTTGCAGAAGGTGTTAGGATGTAAGCTGAGATATCAGAAATGGGTGAGTACAGCATTCTGTAAGAAAAGCAATTATCCTAAGTGATTTAGAACTTGCTTTCTTGTTTCTGACTTGTGTTCCAAAGGGTCACCTGACTCCCACAGAAAAAACCCTCTTCTCCCCTCCATCCTTACTCTGAAAAAGTAGGGTAAATGGTCCATAACCCTTTCCTAAATAAAATTATATGTCTAATTAGATACATAAATTTTCTATCACAGATCCCAGTAGGGAAGGACAGAGGAGGAGGGCAGGAAGAAGAAAGGAGCTAATTAGTAATTATTTTCAGAGAAAATGGGGGAGGAGTCTGAGAGTAAGACTGTACTTTTTAGGTTGGGAAAAATTAATCTGCAATGCCCCAGGAAAACAAAATAAAATCCAACAATAAAATAATCACATCAGCAGTCTCAAAAATTAAAATGTCGTTTTTCACTGTTTTCAAACAAGTTCTATAATAACAAAGGAGAGATATTTTCTTTCTTTTTTTTTTTAAGATTTTATTTATTTATTTGAGAGAAAGAGACAGGCAGAAAGAGGGAGAAACAGGCTCCCCACTGAGCAGAGAGCCCAATGCTGGGCTCAATCCCAGGACCCTGAGATCATGACCTGAGATGAAGGCAAACGCTTAACCTGCTGAGCCACCCAGACGCCCTGAGACATATTTTCTAGTTTGCTAAGAGTGCTATAATATTTCCATTTATTTTATCTCTTCCTTAGGCTTCATTTTGATAAGTTGAGGCAGTGTTTGGGAAAAAAAAAAACAAAAACATGTAAGATTAGTGCCCATAATATAAGAGCCAATGTACAGAAACAGAACAAGAAAATAGAGTAGGGCAGCATATCACCTTTTCCAACAACACTGTAGGTAAATCAGGAAGTTGTAGTCCTCTGAAGAACGAAGATTCTTACTCATGTGAAATGTACATCAATGTGTGTGCGTGTGTGTGTGTGTGTGTGTGTGTGTGATACAGTGTTGTTTTGTTTAGTCCAGAAGATACAGTATTATGATCAAAGAGACAGAAGAATGATCTTTCCAGTCGAGTTCCACTGGACAAGGCCCTGAAGAAAGGTTAGAAATTGACTACTTAAAAAGAAGAAAGGATATATTATGAAAAGGGAACCATAAGTACAAAACCTCAAGGTTAGGCTAAGAGTTAAGCATGGTTTGGGGTATACATAGGAAGTCTCCAAGCTGAACTTTAGACTGAGTGTTAAGGAAGAGTGGGAAATGAAATATTACATGAGATAGACAGTTTTCAGGGGTATGAGTTCAGACTTGGGAAGATCTTAGAAGGTTTTGAATAGGATTAGTGAGTGACGTATTGCTTTGGGAATGATAAAATATTAACATTATTCATACTAATGAGATTAATAATAGCTAGCACTCAGTGCTTATTTTAAGAGCCAGATGCTTAATAACTGATTGAATCCTGATCATACCCACTGGTGTAGACAATGTTATCCTCATCCCTATTTTCCAGATTTGTAAACTGAGGAAGTGGTCAGGAAGCCTGCACAAATATCACAACCAGCACATGAGAGAGCAGGATTGTGAACCTGGCACAGTCTGGCATCTTAAGCTCTACATCAAGTTTGTTATTTGTAAGGCAGAATGAAGGGGAAAGCAAAAGCGAAGAAACCACTTAGGAGCCTGTGGTCATCCATCGGGTCTGAGGTTTTGTGGTCCTGAGCTTTAGTGACTACAGAGGAGGTCCATATGTGAGCCTTTAGTTTTACTTGGAGCAAGATCACCATTCAAGTCAAACTGAAGCTTTTTTTTTTTTTTAAGATATTTATTTGTTTGTTTATTTATCTATCAATCAATCAGAGAGAGAGCACAAGCAGGCAGAGTGGCAGGAAGAGGCAGAGAGAGAAGTAGGCTCCCCACTGAGCAGGGAGCCTGATGTGGGACTCCATCCCAGAACCCTGGGATCACGACCTGAGCTGGAGGCAGCACCTTAACACACCAAGCCTTAACTGACTGAGCCTCCCAGGCATCCCAAAATGAAACTCATTTGGAGAGAGAAACTGTTAGGCCCAATTGCAGAGATGGATCTTGCCACCAGCCCTGAATCTAGTTGGATCCTGGAACAATGCCCCTAATTCTCTAACTGCAGCCTCTAGCAATAGCATTTTTCCCTGAAGGACATCCTTAATTCCATTCATAGGGCTTTGTCTCTAGAAATGTTGCAATCTATTGACTATGTAAATTGCGTAGTTGCTTTTCCATGAAAATGCATAAAATTCCTATTGTACTATGTACTACTATTGGCTGTAAGGGGGAAAAAAATGCAAGTAACTCTGCATCATTGTGGGAGACAGAACATCTGTTTGCTTTGGAATCCAAGAGAAACTCTCCACATGGCTTCCCTCTAAAGCAGATTAGTAAGGAACTTGTGAATAAATTATCCCAAGGGCTTTCTGGTCCACATGAACGAGAGTTTAATGTCCCCTAGAACCAATTCCATCATTTTAATGGTTACATGATAGCCATTTTCTCTGGGATAAATTTCTGGTGACAAAGGGAAGCTATGGTTTCCTCTGATTCCTTAAACCTCTCTCCTCAGGATCTTATTATGTTCTTCCGGATCAGCCCAATGTCTCTGAGGACATGCTTCCCTGAAATGTTTTTTTTGTTTTCCCTCCTCATCTATTTACCAAATATTTATTTATCAGGGTCTTAGAAGAGGCACTAGGTTTATAATAGGAAAAAGGTGCAGTCAGTTCCTTCAAATAAAAAAAATAAGTAAAAATTTGTTAAGTGCTAATACAGTGCTCGTTCACAGTATTAAGAAATATGAGAAGAGAGACACCCCATGTAGTCTTGAGGTATCAGGAAAGGCATCCTCCAGGAAGTTACTTTTAAGCTGGTACTTGAAAGGTCTTAGCCATCATAGGGACAGGGCTGGAGAGTGGGTGGATTGCTGATGAAAGACGGTCATTCCTGGAGAAGGAACAGTATGTACAGATTTAAGGAGGAACAAGAATAGTTGTCGAGGAAACTTCAATTATTTTAATAATTCAAATGCCCCATCAAGTTATTGATTCATTTAACAAGTGTTCACAAACTGTATTCCATGGCATTTTTTAAAATAAGATATTAATATGTATCCTGTGAAAAGAAATGTTCTCTGGGGGAAAAAATTTTGAGAAGTATTGAAATAATCTAAATTAATGGTTTCTTTACTGCAGCATTTTTAATAGACCAGTGTAAATAGTGACTCACCAAAACGAGAATTGAGGGTGCAACTTTTCCCAGACTTATTTGATGGTGAAATGGTTTGTTGCACAGAACATCTTTTAGCAAATTATGGAACATGTGTTCTACAGAACAAACTATAAGTTCTGGGTTTAGAGTCATGGTAAGGTATTGGAGCTCTGATTCCAAATAGTCAATAAATGGTGTTGAAGTGAAATCTGTAGATGTTAGAACATGTGCATTTCAACCAAATGCACCATAGGAGATTGCTTAGAATTATGTTTGAACCACCTCTAGTATCTGCAATGTCCTGAATCATGACATTGAAGAAACCAAAGAAGTTGGTATCAACCTAAGACGGATTACATTTCAGTCTTCCAAGATTTATTCCAAGGAAGAACCTAGATGAGCATCTTAGAGACAGTTCTATGGAGTCTAAATTTATCTTTACACTCAAGACATATTATAATGTGAGCATTTTCTTCAGTTCTCTGCAGAGGACCAGTGGTAAGATTGATTGGCTGTGCTATATGGAACTCAGTTGCTGTGCAGCCCACTTTGGATGAAGAACGTGTATGGTTACATCAACATTTTCCATATTTATTTGGTAAAGACCAGCTTTCACACTGAGGTCGTTTGTAACCAGTGTGTGAGGCCAGCAAAATCTAATAGCTTTTCCATAGCACAAAGGTTTGGGGAGGGGATCTGGAGGATAGATGACACCTCCTTGTTCTTCTCTTTGATATAAATGGATGGATCCTCAATAACTACATCAAGTGGCTCATCCCTCCCCCATTCTAGAAATAGATGAAAATACAGTCAACTGATTTATGACTCATGTAAGCAGTGATAGAAGTGGAGAGGAGCCCTGAACCAACCCCATGACTATTTTTTTAAGTTGAATCCTTGTCTGTGGAAATACCAAAGCACTTTCTTACTTGGGCAGTTTAAAAAAAATAAGCATGAAATAGCCTACCTTTTTTCATTTCTCTAGTTACTCCATTTTTTTTTCCTTCAAAGACTAGGTTATTTATATTGATACTTTCCTACTCTCTCATTCACTCTCCAAAAAGTCTAAGCAATATACATATGAACTGAATCCTATTCTCAACAGATTCTAAGCTGTAAGCTCTCACTCCAATATAAGAGCAAAGAAAAGCAGAGTACATATACTGATTCCCAAGGGTCCTGATGACAGGTTAGTTCAACCCATTATAAACTGCTTAACTCTCTGCCAGACGTAGACCTCCTTCCTTCTCAGCTATTTGGTTCATTCAGTATTGGTTGGGCCACTTAGGCTGAGCTATTTTTCCCTTTCCATGATTTGCCTGGTCTTAATTTTGGTAATGCATATCTTGTTAAAAATTTTGTCCAAAGATATGTTAAAAGATGTCCAAATGTCCAAAGATACTCAGCTAAGACAGTGTCAGTAATGCTTTCCTCAGCCTCTGGGGAAGGTCTGTTCTTGATCAGGTTCAACCAAGAGAGCCTGTATGACACTTTATCCCGGCTTCCCTTATCTGCAGGAACCCTTTCAAGTTGTAAGGTGAGTAGAAGTTTTATGTTGTTCAAAATCACTCTGATTATATTTGAAACACACCCATTCTATTCTGCATTCAATATGTTTATGAGGACATTTATTCATTTATTAGCTTAAATTCTGCCTGTAATCCTGTGCAAAATATATCACCTTGTATGGAGTAAAACCAAACAAACAGGCAAAACCAGAATAAACCAAGCAAAATGGTTTTCTTCACCTCCTTTCTTTTGTCCTCCTTTCCCTGAAGTCCAGGTTCACAGCCCCTCTCCTGCCCTGCTCCAGAGCAGCATTAGGGGACTGTATTAGCAAAGGCACAGGGAAACCTGGGTGGCTCAGTTGCCTGAGCATCGGACTCTTGATTTCAGCTCAGATCATGGTCTCAGGGTCGTGGGATCTAGCGGGCGTGGAGCTGCCTGGGTTTCTCTCTCTCTCTGTCTGCCCCCCTTCTTCCCCACACTTGTGCCTGCTTCTCTCTCTCTCTTAAAGGGAAAAAAAAACCACAACCCACATTCAAAATTTCTTTCTTTGGTATTAGGCATTCAGAGGTCCCCTCTCTTGCTTCAGACACATCCTCTAACACATCTCCATCTATACCTTCTACCTGGCCAATTAGGGGTCAGAAGGTGGGTCTTGAGAAAATGTCTCTTAAAGCTGTGTCCAGTGTCCCTCCTAGTCCTTTGATTAACTTAACACCATTTATCACACACCCAGTGTTTACCTAGCATGGACCTAGTGGCTGAAAACAAAAACTCAAAGATTCTCCAGTGAGTACATTTGTCACTGTCCTTAACAGTGACCACAGCTTTGCCAATGGACTGAGGTAGGGCAAATGAATGAACTGTATGTAGGGCATGAATAAATTAATTAGGGCTATTGATGACCATTTCCAGAAGATTAATTGTTAAGGACTCAATAATATTTCCTTTTATAGTTTTTACTTTCTGCATCTTGCCTTCATATATCTCCTCCCATGTAATAGGTATTCTTTATTTTTATTTAATATTTAAAGAGATGAAGGTTAAATTAGTTACTTCATTTATTCAAGGTCACATGATGATTAATTACTGAAGTGGAATTCAAACTTAGGTTATAAGGATCAAGGGCTCTTTCTCTGTGTGACACATGGTAAATGCAAACCTATGCAAAGCCAGATGCTTAACTGAGAAGCAGTTTTCTTAATGAGAGTAAAATCTGTTGTGTCCTGCAGGCTCACTGACAAAGATACGCATCAGTGATATGCACAGTGGTCTCATTAGCCTTTGTAAGGAGTTCAAGGCCCTCTGCTTGTTTGAGTTCACACTAATGATTGAAATGTGTATGTTATCTCTGATGACCCCTTCTCCTCATCCCTCATTTGAATCACACATTTTAAAGTCTAGCATCTATTTTCTGGCCCTACCACTCCTTCCCTGGGTCTGTTCTTTGCCTTGGATCATTGCTATAATCCAGGTACTGGTCTCCCTGCTCTGGGTCCTGTCTCTTCAAATCCAGCCTCTACGTAATGGCCTCGTAGATCTATTTAAAACACACATGTACTCATTGGGCTGCCTTTTATTTCAGTCCTCTTCTCATCAGATCACCACCCACAATAGCATAAAGTCTGAGTTTCTTCAGCGGGGCATGTGAGTGCTCCACAGGGTAACTTCTTAATGATGCTCAGCTACCTCCTTTGACCTCTCCCAGACTCAATCTTGCACTCCCAGCACCACTGAACTTAGATGCACTGCAATTTCTTCTTCTCTAAATTTGCTCAGACTGCTCCCTTCCACATTATCGTGATCATATTTAGTCTTTACAGCAAATTGTTGAGATGGGTACTATAATTATTCCATTTCAGAACATTGCCTTGCTTGGGTTAGCTTTCTGTAGCTACCATCTAGAGATCTGGAGGAATGCACTTCTCCAAAGACATTTTCTACAGATGTAGTCTTCTCCTGGTTTTCTTTTTCTCTGATGGAAACTCTTCCTCTGCATGTCTACCTAATAGAGTAATATGCATGATCAATTTTCAGTGATGCCATGTGAGGGAAATGTAACAAATATGTTGTATCATGAAGGCAAACTATAGTTGCTAAAATAAGTCGTTTTATAGACACAACTTTAAGTTGGTATGAAGTCACAATAATGCTTTGAAGGATGGATATGTCAGTTCAGATTGAACATCAGATACTATTATGGTTTAAAAAATATCAATTAATCTAGGTTGTCATTTAGGATGTTTTATTAACTTCAGCCTGAAGAGACCAACCGCAGATCAGAGACAAGCTATTTGTTAAGACGTATCTGCTATTCCAAGTCAAGTTGATTCAGCTGTCAGGAAGAGGGTCCAAACATTACCTCAAGCACATTGCTTAATATGTCAAAATGTTCTGAATTTGGACATTCTTCTCGCTGTTGAAAAACAAACCTCTATTCTGATTAGTTCATAGGCTCTTCATCTGTTGACTACTTAAGGGTCAGACTTTATTCCTAAAGAAGGAGGGATTGTGGGGACAGAGAAGGCCAGAGAAATGCATACCAGAGACTAGCATCTTGGTAAGGAAAAGATAGGTAGGAGGGAATGAAGAAGAGGGTAAGATTGACACTGACAAAATACCATTTAAAACAATTGTGTTGTGGCTTAAAAAAGTCATAGAACACAGATAAATGATAATACATATATGTTTACATTCTAATTTATGTATAATAACAGTAATACATGTGAAACCATGTATCTAAAACACAAAAAACTTCCAGTGAATACTTACATGCAGTGCTCATAGTTGATAACTGGCAGGAGGAATGAAAGAACACAGATCAATTTATCTGTATGTGCAAGCCTCTGTAGACACAAACCAGTGTAAGTTGATTCAGTATTCTCAACAATCAAAAGCAACCTCTCATCCAAGACTTTGAACTTATATCTAACAAATAACTTGAAATGTTTTCCCCATATGATGGGTTAAAGTGTAATAAACACAGGCTCAGTCTCACACATTTGTAATTATCGAATTAATTCTAATAAGCTCTACTCTTAAATTGAGCGCAATGTTGATATATTTCATGAAACTTTCATTTCATTTTCTTTCCTGACTCAATTATTCATAATTAATAAATTAAAATGTCACTTTATTTGGGGTTGTGCTGATATGGTCATTGTATCAGTTAGGATTCTCCAAAGAAATATAACCAGGAGGATGTGTGGATATATGTGTATACATTGATATACATTATATGTATAATCCATATTTGTGAATTGACATACTTACTAAAATATTGTGATCCCCAAATCAACATTTGTGATATTTTCATGGTCATTTCCAGGCATGCACAGAAGAGTGAAAATTTGAGTCACGTGACATACATATTTTCAGCTGAAGTCAAAGGTGATGCTCTGTCTTCTTGGGTCCTTTTGTGGTCCATTTAGTGCCACATGTTTCACATTTTTGTGCTTTCTGTAAGTGATTTTGCTGCTTAAAATAATCTTCCAAGTGGAATGTTGAACTGCTATCTAATATATATAAGCACAGAAAGCTGTCATGTGCCATATGGAGAAAATATGTGTGTTAAGCAGGCATCATTGAGCACAGATATAGTGCTGTCCGCTGTGAGTTCAATGTTTAACAAATCAACAGGGTATGTTAAATAAGATGTCTTTAAACAGAAACACATACATACGTGAAACACATACATATGTAAAACAAGGTTATGTATTGATTAATTGACAAAAATATTGTGACCAGAGGCTTGCAGGAACCTAACCCTGTATTTCCTCTAGGAGCAATGTGTCAGTACCCACTGATTAGTGTTCATGTGGACTTTATAGAATGTAATTGCTGCAGCTAATAAGGATGTACTGTATATCTTCATCTGTCAATTTATCTATTCATTTCAATTCATTTCAAAGGATTGACCCATGTGATTGTAGAGACCAGCAAATCTGAAATCTCTAGAGCAGGCCAATAGGCTAAAAACTCAGATAGGAGTTGTTGCAGTGTTTTTTAAGTTTTTATTTGAATTCCAGTATAGTTAACATACAGTGTTATATTAGTTTCAGGTATACAGTATAGTGATTCAGTAATTCTGTATATCATCTGGTGCTCATCAAGGCAAGTGCACTCCTTCTTCCCCATCACCTATTTAATCCATCCCCTCTCGCCTCACTCACCTCCTCTCTGGTAACCATCAGGTTGTTCTCTATAGTTAAGAGTCTGTTCCTTGGTTTCTCTTCCTCTCCCCCCCCCCCACTTTGCTCATATTTTTTGTTTCTTAAATTCCACATGTGATTGAAATCCTATGGTACTTGTCTTTCTCTGACTGACTTATTTCACTTAGCATCATACTCACTAGCTCCGTCCATGTCATTGCAAATGGCAAGACATCATTCTCTTTTACGGCTGAGTAATCATGCCCTGTAATACACACACACACACACACACACGCATGCGTGCGCGCACACACACACACCACCTCTTCTTTACCCATTCATCTATGGATGGGTACTTGGGCTGCTTCCATAGCTTGGCTGTTATAAATAATACTGCTATAAACATTGGGTGCATGTATCCCTTTGGATAAGTGTTTTTGTATTCTTTGGGTAAATATCCAGTAGTGCAGTTGCTGGATCAAATGGTAGTTCTATTATTGACTTTGTGAGGAACCTCCCTACTGTTTTCCACGGTGGCTGCACCAATTGCCTTCCCACTAACTGTGCATGAGGGTTCCTTTATCTCCACATCCTTACCAATGCTTGTTTCTTGTGTTTTTTATTTTAGCCATTCTGACAGGATTGAGTTAGTATCTCATTATAGTTTTGATTTGCTTTTCCCTGATGATAAGTAATAATGAGCATCTTTCCATGCATGTGTTGGCCATCTGGATGTCTTCTTTGGAGAAATGTCTTTTCATGTCTTTTGCCCATTTTTGAACTGGCTTATTTGTTTTTTGGCTGTTGAGTTGTATACGTTCTTTACGTATTTTGGATACTAACCCTTTATCTGCTATGCCCTTTGCAAATAACTTCTTCCATTTAGTAGATTGCCTAGTTTTATTGATTGTTTCCTTTGCTATGCAGAAAGAAACTTTTTATTTTGATGTGATACCAATAGTTTATTTCTGCTTTTGTTTCCCTTGATCAGGAGACATATCTAGAAAAATGTTGCTATGGCCGATGTCAGAGAAGTTACTGCCTATGTTCTTATCTAGGATTTTGATGGTTCCTGGTCTCACATTTGGGAGTTGCTACAGCTTTAGGCAAAAATGTCTTCTTCTCCCAGAAACCTCAATTATTGTTCTAAAGGCTTCAGCTGATCAGATGAGGCTCACATGTATTATTAAGAGCAGTGTCCTTTACTTAAATTCAACTGATTGTTGATTTTATTTATTTATTTATTTATTTGAGAGAAAGAGAGAGATAGTGAGAGAGAACATGAGTAGGGAGGAGAGGGAGAAGCAGGCTCCCTGCCGAGCAAGGAGCCTGATGTGGGGCTTGATTCCAGAATCCTGGGATCATGACCTGAGCTGAAGTCAGACACCTACCTGACTGAGCCACCCAGGAGTCCCCTGATCGTAGATGTTAACCACATCTACAACCTACCTTCACAACAACATCTAGATTCATGTTTGATTACATAACTAGGTACTATGGCCTAATCAAATTGACATACAAAATTGATCATCACAGTTTTGATGGATATTGATGAACTTATAGTGAGCCCAGTTCATTGGTGTTTCTATTTACAGAGGCAAGTTATAACTGTATTTTTACACAGGCACACAAAGATGGATAGAGAGATAAACAACATATTCCTGCTCTGACAGATGAGAAGTTTGCATGATCAGAAGCAGAAGCTTCTCCAATCTGACCTCCTTGACTTCATGTCTGAGCGCCACCATTAGCTGGCCCTGGAAAACTACTTATTTGTATCCAAAAAAGAATATAACAGTAGTACCATCTGTGACACAGGGCCCATTCTTTTTAGATATTCAAAATGTGTCAGCCTTTGTCAGTCCTAGCTCCCTGTGAAATGTGGAGATAGCAGTTAGACTGAACAGGCACAAACTCCCTTGAAGGTGAAGCCATAGCCCCTTGGCAGGCACATGAAACCGTGCCAGTGATGGCCATCAATGGGAAGGCAGCCAGGTGGCTTTCTGCTTGTCACCAAAATGAGGCCAGGCTAAGAAGAGCATGGGAATGAGGTAGGTGATGGAGGAAAACAAAGACCCTAAATGCTTTCCATGTCTGATTTTTTTTTTCTCCAAAAGAAGAAAGCACTCACAAAATCAGTCAACAGTGAAAGATTTAGTCACTGGGCTCATAGACTTGATGCTAAAAAACGGTGTGCGGTTGTTTCCACCGCTTTGTTTAAAGGTTGCTTCTGTGATCGTTGCAATGCCCTGTAATTGCAGAAGACTCGATGATGAAAGGTGAAATCAGGACCTTGCTATTCCAGATGCTCTCTCTGCCTCTCTGAGTGTACCTGCTACTGGGCTCCAGCCCCTTTCCTGACCTCCCCATCACAAAGTGACAGACCTTGGGGAGAAAGAGGGGACATTCTAAAACAAAAATAAACCTGTCATTTTTATAGTCAAAAGTGTCAGAGCTCAAACATCAATGTGATTCAGAAGAGTCAGTAATGTATTTTCTGTCTGTGTTTACTGACATTTAGTGCTTATTCCATATGAAAGTTATTTGCAAGGTATTCTCACATTGCCATCTAATCAATATTATTTCTTTGGCTTCAGAAATACCATTTCAACCTTCCTAGACCACACTCTATAAGCCACATCCATTCCTTATTTAAGACAGAGGTATTTCTTTGGTTATACAACAGTCACTTTCCACAGTACCTTCTCCTTTCCAATAAAGAGACACTTAGCTTTATTGTCATAAATTGTCATAATTATTAGATTATTTTTCAAGTTATATGTGATTACTGCAAATATGTTGAGTATTTTACATATGAATTTTTTAATTTATAAATATCTTAAATGTTTTGATGAAAACCCACTTAGGAGTGGAACTAGATTTTATGTAGTCTCTGCTAGTTATAAAGTGAGATAGTTGGTTTAATCAGGAGGAGGGACTATGCAGATTCACTTGCTATATTCTTTTTCTGGGGAAAACTTGCAGTTCTATACATAATTAATTTGGAGGCAAGAAAATAGTCACCAGATTATTATAATAATCCTTATTCATAGGTGAGAAGGCTGTGGAATAATACAAACTTCAATGAATATATAAGCATAATTTTTAGTTAATATATGCATTATTTGTGCATAGAAAGTGTCCAGATATAAAATAATAGCTTTCACATATAACTAGATACTATATACATTATATAGAGGTGGCCAGATACTAAGACTATAGTTTATAGTCTGTATGAATGATAAACATTTTTATATATCACAGTTAGAAATATAGTGACAAAAATTCTGTTCATTGTGCAACTAAAAATAAACAAGGTCAACCTTAGCAAGATATATATAATATACATATACAAACAGGTCTATACAAATTTCATGTTAGATATATATGAAAAGAACTATAAGACATAACAGATGGACAAAAGACAAAACTGGAATAAATGAAAAATATTCCTCGCTGGGAAGACTTGATACTAGACAATTGTTAATTTTTTTTAAATTATAACAGTCCAAGAAAAATACCCTAAGGAAAAAGAGTTCACAAAATATTCTAAGGTTTATGTAAAAATAGCATGAAAATATAACAAAGATATTTAAAAATAGGGTCACCTGAGTGGTTCAGTTGAGTAAGTGGCTACCTTCAGCTCAGGTCAAGATCCCAGGGTCCTGGGATGGAGTCCCTCATCGGGCTCCCTGCTCAGTTGGGATCCTGCTTCTCCCTCTCCCTCTGCCTGCCACTCCCTCTTGTGCTTGTGCTTTCTCTCGCTCTCTCTGTCAAATAAATAAAAATCTTTTTTAAAAAGATAATTAAAAACAGTACACGAATAAATGGGATTTATAATTAGAGCTTCTAAAACATTAGACAATTAAAATAGAAAAAATACCGTTGCTGGTACAAGGACAAACCAGGTGAAACAGTGGAATTGAATGGAAAGCCCAGAAATAGGTGTAGGTTTTTGGCAACATTTAGTAGATGATCAGAGTTAGCTTTTCAAATTTATGGAAAAAGTGTGAGTTGTTCAATACATGTTTCTGGAGTGATTTTCAAACTGTTTAGGAAAAAATCAATATAAAATCTCTTCATACCTTATTCTAAAATGTAGTCTAATAAATATAGTTTTAAGTATAAAATATGTGAAATAGTTAAAGAGTATTATCTTAAACTAACTTATTTGGAGTAGAGAAAGTCTGATTTTTTTAATATGATGCCATAAAGTTAAATATTAATAGATACAACACATATCCATAAGTTTCCCTGTAAAAAGGGCAAATAAAAAAGGCCAGGTGTCAATAAGATGAAAAATGTAAAACTTCACAATCAATAAAATGATAACCAAAACTTCAAACAGAGTATATTACTCAGCTAATTACAGTGTTTTTTAAATGACAATTCTTATTTTGGTTAACAGCTATAGGAAAATAACATAATGATCCATTGCTGGTGGGATTTTACTGTCAAAAATAGAAAGTGAGCCTGGTGGTGGGTATTAAGGAAGGCACGTATTGCATGGAGCACTGGCTGTGATGCATAAACAATGAATCATGGACCACTGAAAAAAAACCCTCAAAATTTAAAAAATATATTAAAAAGAAAAAAATAGTGTATAAAATTTTTGACAATGATCCAACTTTTAGTAATTTATCCTAGAAGAGCAATTAGTGATCTATAAAAGAAAAAAAGGATGCACAAAGAAGTTCTCTGTACCTTTCTCTGTGAGAATGAAAAGTGAAAACTTGGAAATGACTTCTGTCACAAACAGAGGATTGTTTAATTAAATTATAATATGGCTACAGAATTAAATGTGATTTACCCATTAAAATGATGCATTAGAAGATTATGTAATGTCATAGAAAAATGTCCATGTTTATCTTTATTTGAAAATGTTATAAGCCTTTCAATGCCAAAGGTCATAAAGTGGGGGCTAACAGACCAAATCTGTTTACACAGACATATTTTGCTTTCTTGTCAGTATTTTATCATGTTGAGCCAAGATTTAAAAATTGGAAGGACACACGCGAAAATCCAGATTTCCGTTGTATGTTTACAATTCTGAGTATCTGACAACTCTGTCCATGTTAGAATCCAGCTCATTCGGAGCAGAACGGCAGAGTAGCTCCGAGCTCCTCCCGTTCAACTACTCCACTTCCCCACCCCTCTAAGCCTCCCAGCCACCTATCGCACTCTTCCCTGCTCACTCACACCCAGCCTGCTTCTCTGTTTCCATTCCCTGCCTGGCCCCAGTGAGACAATGGATTAATGTATACTATGTAATTTAAAACTTTTAATGTATGTATGTAGAAAGATAGACAACAAAATTTCAGTAGCCCTAAAAAGCCTCAGGTTTCTCCAGCCATACTAGAAAGTTCTTGACAACAGGAAACAAGTGAAGATTGTTCTCTTTTTTATCCCCTGAAGTTAGTTAGGAGGAAATTATCTGTTGAATGGTCAAGTAAATAGCCCCTTCAGGTCACCTATGAATGATTAAAAATCCTTTTTCTCTTGGTTTACTTTCCTAATGTTCAGACTTGAAAATCAGAAAAACAATACACAGTAAATTTTATTTTCAACATCCAAGGGCAGAGGGAACTGTGTAAGCAGAGCAAAAATATATCATAAATAAATCTCATGAATTTTTGAAATGAAAAAGATAAACACACCGTTCTTAGTTGAGACTTCACACAGAAATCTCTGGCACGGAATTCTGCTCTGTAACACAGAACATAACGCAAGACCCGGTTTATTCTTGTTTGATTTTGTAATTTTGTTTAGACTTCAGGCTTCCAATGAAAATTGTCAAAATACCCTTCCTTACCCTTTTGCAAACTGTGGCATGTCTCAAACACACCCGCTCCAGGAGCCTCATTTCACATCTCTGCCTCCTTGCAGGGATCCTTGGGCAGAGATTATAGCGATGCTATAAAACCAGCATGCAAGTCACTGGACGACTATTTCTAGTCTGTCCACTAAACAAGTCCAGGATAAAATCACTGGCACAGGGGTGTCAGCTAATTGAGGAATCAGACAGCCGGAGAGACCAGACTGGGCGAGGAAACACCCTTATCCCAAGGACAAACCTTTGCTCTGACATTGGAGAGAATACATAAATGAACTTGCCAAGTAAATTGCTTTCCTGCTCTAATATATGATCTCTTGCTCCAGTGCTAAAGCCACTTTTTAATGAGTTGGTAGGTAAATACGGAGCTAGATTGAGAGAATTAGTTCATGCTTGTACGTTTTCAATATTGAGAGTGAAATGAAAATACAGATAGCAATTTGAATCTAATTTTCAAGCTTGCATGGATGAAGGGTCACAGAGGGAAGCTGAGACGTACCAGGATATTGGGGGTGAGAGACGAAGGGATGGTAACAAAGAAAGCCAGCTGACACAAAGCAGAAACCTCTTCAGCAAGTACAGCAGAGCCCCAATCATATAAAGTCAAGAGAGAAAGCAAGAGCACGGTTTTCTCTGTAGGTATATGCAGTTCAGTAGTTAGGAAAATATAGATCTAAGGCAGAAGTCAGTGACGATCATCTCTGACCTCTCAGTAGGCATCATATGGATCCTAAGAGAATTAAAGTAAAATTAGAATTCTAAAATGCTTTTAGAGCCCAGAGAAATGTTGGAGTCGAACGTCCTCTCTGCCACAGAGGACAAAAATCAAACTCAGGGAGGTTAAATACCAAGTCCAGGATGAGAATGCAGGTATTTTGACATCCCAGACCCCTGCTCTTTTCATGAGTGTGCGCCAACACTACGATCTGAAAACAAGCAGATCCCTGTAAGAAATGGGCCTGGGTGGAGGCCGTGGTTGTTTGAGGTCTGAGGAAGACGCCATCTTGCATAATTAAACATTTTTGAGATGAAACAGATTCAAAATAAAAGCCCCTCCCAGATGGCGCCCCCAAAGTCCTAAATTTAAAAAGAAAACACACACAACAACTCTGGCAAAGAAAACAATTGGACCAGCTACTAGCAAGTTAAAAGAGAGCAAACTGGGTGGTTTGCAGGAAAGTAAGGGGAGCAGGGATGTCTCAGATTCATTCTGCTGCTGCTAACCACAGTGTCAAATCCTTAAATTACAGGAAAACACTCACTTAGATATGTCAATGATTTGGGGCTGAGGCTTATTTCACATGATAGGTTTGTTTAATTTAATCAAATTGTCCCGTGAACTTTCTTTTATATTCATATCTCCCCTTTCCCATCTATTTGTTTTTCATCATATAGCTTAAAAATGTAAAGCATTTTGAATCACCATTAATAATACCATTTACTTTTCATCACCCTTCAAAAAAGAATGTGTTCATAGTTAAACAGCCATACAGAACTCTTTTGGCTCTCCGTATTCAGAGTGTGATGCACTTTGCTCTATGTAACAGGATATGTAGACAGAGCACCCAGCACTCGCTTGCCTTCCCAATATGTACACCGCGCTCTCTGGCAAGTCAGGACCAGTTTCTGGGTAATGTCGTGAACAGGTAACAATGCCTAGCGTATTTATTTATTATAAACTTGTACAGAGTTGAGTAACAAATGGTGATTATTTGAATGTGAGAGGTTGTGACTTCATGAAAATTGTTATCATATGGGAGAAGTAGAGGAAATCTTTGTAATTCCCATGAGCTTAAGAAATCCGAGAATATGCACTCTAAGTAACAGAAAGTCGTCAAGTGGCAGTTCCAACAGACGTACTGTACAATTATCAGTTTTACGAACTATGAAGGTAATTCTCTTTCCACTTCTACTTCCAGCCTAGCCAGAGCCTTTTCTCCAGCCTTTACTGATACCTGAGTAAAAGCTGAGAAGCCCAGGCCAGGCTCGGTTTAAATCCTTTCACGAGTAGTATTTCATTTAATTCTTGAAATGAATCTACTGAGCAGGTGTTGTCACTATGTCAGCAATGAGAAAACTGACCCTTGGAAAATTTAGAAACTTACTGAAAATCTGGAGTGGGCTTGCATGCGTAGACTGGAGTCTGTGGGTTGTCAAAGGGAAGACCCTCAACTGATGTTCAGAAAATCAGGTCAAGCCAAGGCTGCATCCAGAGAGAGATGACTGAGACAATGAGGACAGTTGATTGCAAACTGAAACCCAGTTAAGGATCCTTGGCAATGAGATGACTCTAAATACCAGCTTGGTCCATGACATCAATAATTTGTTGCAGTGTCTGACTTTAAGAGTTCTTCACTGCCGTGGGGTTCTGTTTCTGAGACTCCTGAAGTCCTCTGCCATACCTACCTTCCTCGGACTCAGTAGATTAGCTTTAAATAGTTTCCTAAACACCCTGTTCTTTGATATCTCCCAAATGAATCAAACCTACTTGCACCCTTACCCTTTCCCTCCTCTTTGCAACACTAACTCTGGGCCATTGTCTCCCCATGCCCTCCAGATGCTCTTTTAGCTCTTGCCTCCCCAATGACCTCTACTGGTCTTAAATCTTGAGACCCTCACTAGGCATGGTTTTCTTCTCTTCAGGTTGTCATCCCTATTTTTTTTAAGCAACCAAACCAAAAATTTTCAAAGACCTCTTCTGTTTTCTTCAAATCACCTTTTTTTCCCCCACTTCAGTTTACCCTTGGGTTACAAAATAGGTGTCTGTCTGTCCAGCTTCCTCCCATTATCTATCCGAATGTTGGGCAGGCATGAAACTACACGGCATGATTTCTTATTCTCTGGCTTTTATTACCAAAGAATTTCCATTTTATTGAAAGTAATTAATAATTTTCTAACTCATTTAACCTCAGCATTTGGAAATATTGTTTGGGTCCTATAAATAAGAATGTGCAGTTCATAGTAAAGATAAAGGAGCTAGCTATAGGTTGGGTGTTTAAAAACTTGGAATTATATCGAAACAAATTAAACTTTATTCAAATGGCTTCCAGGTGGAAACCTGAGGTTGTCCCAGGAATTGTTTCAAACATAGTTAAAGATCACCACATCCCACTTCACAATCCCTGTCCCCACACCATGCCTCCTGATTTTGTCATTTCTGTGGTCTAGCTACTTTCTGCAGCTCCCCTTAGGGCGGGTTCACTGTGGTTTTTCTGCTTTATGCACAGAGTCATTTTTTATTTTAATAACAATACCATAAAGAAAAAAAAAATGTAGCAAAGTAGGTCAGGCTGTCACCTTTCAGCTTTACAGTGGGCTTTGAAAGCAGCCAAACAAGGGAAGAGCCAGAGGCGGCTGCTCACAAGTTACATTCCTAAATGTAGACACAGAGCTGAGGATGTTTCAACATGAAGAACAGAGACGAGGCAGCTTACAAATGAGCCTGTTCTTAGAACACTTCGGCTAAGTGTTCCCATCTTGATGGCCACACATGAACCAGAGTGAAGACTAACTGGAAAGTGAGTAGACCTCATATCTACGTTCAGGATGAGAATTGCCCTGGGGCACTTTGGAGAGGGCTTGCCTGCTTGGCAGGCTGTGGTGAGCCCTCTGATCCCCAAAAGACTGTCCATAGGGTAGGTCCGAATCACTTGTCCTGCGATGGCAGGTCACATCTAATGTCTGCATGACCCCTTGGGTTCGAAGATGATGAGCCCATGTCTCTTGTCTGCAGAAGCATATTTCCAGATAAAGGTTACATAGTTACCATATCATAAATAAAGTTGTCTTACTTCTAGCCAGTCATGGCGGGAAAGGAACATGACATTAGAGATTGGGAAATTGGCCTCTTCTGGAGGTTTCTCAGACAACCCGCACCATACCCTACGGTACACTCACTGAAGATGGGATGATAAGGGGGAGATAGAGAGATTCAGGAGGCAAGGATTTGCATCAAGAGATTGGAGAAGTCCTGAGAAATAAGCATAGGTAAAGCCAGAAAAGGCCTGAAAACACTCGCTTCAGAAAACTAGCTTGTGGCAGACTGAACACTCTATTTTGTTGCTGTTCTTGTTATAAGGTATTTACTTTCAGTTTTACCTTCATTTAGCAGAACTGCTAAGGTGAAATTTTAAAAATAGTTGTTTTTAAACAGCACTCCGTGTAATACAGTAAATGTTAAGTCACATTAATTTTATGCATATCCACAGATCATATGACCATGTTGCTCTAAGCTTTCACAGTTTGACACAGAATGGGATTTTGCTGTTTTTATATTTATTAACAACACATCAACCTTATAGTTTCATTATTTGTTCTTAATTTATGTAGGGGCAGAAATTTTCCCTAGTTCCTCAGGAGGATCATATTCTCCTCCAAAATAAACTGATCAGTTTCAGCTTAAATATAAGCATAGAATTGCTAAATAATCTTTCACGGATCTACAGCAAAAATTTTGTTTTTGAAATTTTGTATTTGAGCATAATTAATGCATGATGTTACATTAGTTTCAGGCACACAAGCGAGTGATTCACAGGTTTCTACATTTTACTGTGCACACCACGAGTGCAGCTACCATCGCTCTGTCAGCATATAATACATAAAAATGTCATTGACTGTCTTCCTTATGTACAGCAGGAATTTTAAACAGAGGTTTGTCTTTGACCCTGTGACCTTTCAGTAAGGAACAGAATTAGTCACTAACTTTTAGACTGATGTTCCTTGAAGTTTAGATCAAAGATTCTTACCATCTTGGCATTAAAAATCAGGATACCATTGAATGATCACAGGATTTCCTGAGTGCTTAAGATGAATGGAAGCAAATAATAAAAGTAGCATGGAACGGACTCAAACAAAATTAAAAATTGCTTCAACTTACTTCCTTATTTTGGGGGGAGAATTACAGAGTGCACACTTCATTCCTTTTTTTTTTCTTTATTTCTTCTTTTTCTTATTGATGCTCTACTTGTTGGTTAAACTACATGTTAGTGGCACATGAGTGGCTCAGTCAGTTAAATGTCTGACTCTTGATTTAGGCTCAGGTCATGATCTCAGGGTCATGAGATGGAACCCCATATCAGGCTACGTGCTGAGTGTGGTGTCTACTTGAGATTCTCTCTCCCCCTCTCCCTTTGTTCCTCCCTACAGCGCTGTCTCTTTCTCTCAGGGGAAAAAAAAAAAAAAACCCTGCATGTTAAATGATAATGAACTTAATAATTATGACTAATTAATAAGCACCTGCTTGGAGCCTTGTGTATTATATATATATATTTTAAATTCTGAATGGTAAATTTTATTTTCCACCTCTCTTAGATGTGGAAAGGGAGTCAATAGGTTTAACTTCACCTAACTAGAAAGTAGCAGAGATAGGTTTTGGTCTCAGGTTCAGCACCAAACCTTTACCTACTGTATCCAGAGACCCATCCTCATTATCTGTGGATAACTCATACGAGAGAAAAGCTTGCCCACCCTTACGGGGCAAAGAGGCCAGCCTTTCTGCTTGCATGCCTCTTAGAAGTATCCAGGCTGGCGGGCCTTTGCTGCTGTCTTCCTCAAGAGGAAGTGATGTTCATGGAAGAATTTCCCCTAGACTTAGACCTTCTTAAGAACAGAGACATTCTTTCTTTCCTTCTTCAGTGTGTCATTATCCCTTCTTCATCAGCTAACACTCTTGGCACACAGTTGCACACACAGGTGAGGGAGTCCAGGGCAAATTCTTTCATCTATTTCCTTTCACTTTGAGTTGCTTGGGGGATTAATTAACCACAGAGTTCTACTTTAACATGTTCTCTTCAAGGTCCAGCTGTGTATAGTCCTGTCCCGAGAAAACAAAAACTAAAACTGCTTTGCTTATGGTACAGTTGTACTTGAAGGAAAAACATCCCATGCGGCAGATTTGTGCACAAGCCCCCCTCCATGCATAGCCTATCTGTGATCTCCCTTCTCGTGCATTGCTCAGGTATAGACATGGTATTTGAGTATTTCAATAATGTGAACTGCTTGAAGTTTAGCTACTTTTTTCTTAGATAACAAGGTGGAGCATGTAAAGTGTGCTGGGGATATTTACTAGCCAAGGCACTATAATTGGAGAAGGGAAGTGTCACTGTCATGGCTCTCACACTGGGCCCAGTCAACAGGGAGCCTGCCTCCTGGGGAAAGTGAAAGAACAGGGCTGGCAGATCCTAGCTTAGTCTGAATGAGAGCTCTGATTTTCCAAAGTGTTGAGAGAGTCAGAAGAGGTAGGGGAGATGGGTGCTTAAATATTGAAATAGGGTTGAGCAGTGGTGCCTGGGAAGGGGAGGGGAGGGTGGAGGAAGAGAGGGTGAGGCTGCAGTAGTGATGTGCACTACCGACATTCAATACGGCGTGGTTCCCGTGGCTACCACCAGGAGTGGTTTCCTTGCAAGCAGGTAGTGTCCTGAGTTGCCACATAAAACTTGATTCTCTCTGACCAATTTGCTTGAACTCTAAATGAGGGCTTTAGATACAAAAATCTTTGCTGAGTTGATGCAGCTTTTTGTGTGTCCCCATCTCGTTGCCATTTGATCATTTAGTAAAGACTTGAATCTTCTCCGTGCTCTCATTTCTCACGTTTTCGTGGGATAACATGGTGGTCATTTTGATCCATTCTAGAAATAAGCTGCAATCAGACTCTGAGGAAACAATCATTTTGTCTTTCGACTGGGAACAATTAAAACAGTCACTGCGCATTACTCTCTGCGCTTCATTACTATTTTATTTTTATAGCATCACAGAATCTGATGTGAGTCATAGGCATAAGAGGCCTGTGTCATTTCTGCCATTAAAAAACTAAAGAACCCAGATTTAACCTTATGGAGGTGAATTAGTTTCTTAGGATTCCATACCTACATTGTGAGTTCTGCTACCAGAAGAACAATTCTCTCTGATAAGTTTACACTTACAGGTACCTTTACTTAAAGAGGAAAATTGTGTCTATAAAACACAATACACTATTTTCCTATGTGTATTTTTATGAAAAGAGCAACACATACATTGATTGTTTTCCTTTCTGTCCTTAAACAACATAACGTTAAGTAGAGACGTGTTTACAATAAATAGAGTCCAAAGTACAACCCAGTGTCTTTTTCTCTACCTGTTAGAAGATGTGTTATTAAAATTTGCATTTTCTTTGTAATCAGAGGAAGAGAAATGAGCTTCTGTGTGTGCCTCCTAATCTTTTCATGATTTCTGGTCCTATTAATTCTTAACTATCTGAATCTAAAGAGTACTTCAGAGGAAACATACTAACTTAACAACTCTTTTAGCTGCTCCCTGACCCTAAACTGATTCTTTCTTCTCTTTTCAAAACTGTCCTTGACCTACTCTCTGAAGTTCCATGTTGCTTTGTGTTCTGTCTCAGCTTCCAGTGGAAGGCACGTGTGCCATTGAAAAGGATCCCTAAAGGGATGCATTGTTTGCAATTGCTCAGCTTCTCTGGAACAACAGCTTTCATTCTAGAATTTTCTGTCACATCATAACAAGCCTCAACTCCTCTGCAAATTTGATTCACATGTTTAATTCAAAGCAATGAATTAACTAATTTAGAGTTATTAAACCAGCAGCCTGCCGACTTGAGGGGAAAAAAAAAGAACAAAATTTTTAAAAAGCCGACCGTACAAATTTCCAACTTCTCACGACGATAAGAAAGACACAGACATTGACTCAAATACAGCTGCCTAATCATACACAACTTTCAGTAGCTCTCTGAGAATTGCTTCCATTTTGCTTTCACTCTCCTTGTCTGGTGTAATAACCTTTAGACAGAGGGCTTTCTCTAGCTTTGCGGCTGCTGGCCCTAGAGAGCACTGTTTGGTTGGCACCATTTGGGTAGGAGACTATGTTCATCATCAATGCTGAGTTCTGTCAGGCTTGTAGGACAGAAGAGGAAGCGTTCCCCAGTGCTTACTTAGATGAATTTCATTTTGAAAAGTCAAAAGAATGGTTTATCCCATAGTGTGTTTTGTTTAGAGTTGTCCAGAAACTCTTTTCCTTTTTGGCAGGAGGTACAGTGTGTGGAAAAATAGCTAAAATGTGCCACAGACACAAAGGCAAGGACTAGGGTACCCGTTAAATCATTTTAAGGTCTCTTTCCCTCTTAGTCATGACATATTTCTAGAGTAAGTGTTGATTAGGATGTGTTTTAAGAAAGGAAAAGATAGTTTGGCGAACAGGGAGTGGAAGTCTGTCCAGCATCACTAAGAATAGTATGTTTCACAGGGAGCCAAAACTGCTAACATGTACATTGTAATAAGGGCTTAAAAGTTCTTTAAAGTTTTTACATTGGAAAAAAATCATGGAATTCTCTTTCATTTGCATTGATGTGGGGCTTAGATTGCTGTTTCTGCTACTTTCACTCTTTCTCTACCATTTGCTTGTACATTTTTTCTTCTTTTTAACAAAAGTACAATTTGCATACAGTGAAGTACACAAACCTTAAGGATATAGCTTGATAAATGTAGTTTAAGTGTGGTTGTCTCTTTTTTCAAATATTTTACGTAATGCATATCCGGTATAGTCTGCAGTTCTGTGCTGAAGTTTTCTAAATGAGAACAACTCTACACATAGCTTCCAAAATACTTTTGACATATCCTTTGAGATAGAATTAAAAACCCAGTGTAGGTGATTTAACAGCTCATCCTTACGCTGTGTTTCAGAACCTAAAGCTTGTCAGGCTCAGTGCAGTGAACACCCTAAGAGTATATTGCACTTTCTGAGAAATGTAATATGATGCACACAGGAAATATATATATATATATATTTCTATTTATATTACATATGTCATATTTTCATGTATATATTTATATTAACATACCATATATATGTATGTATGTGTATATATATATACACATATGCGTGTGTGTGTGTGTGTGTGTGTGTATATATATAAATGTCACACACAAATGTTGAGGGGGAAGAAGGAAAAGAGAAAGAGTGATAGATCTACTATGTAAGGTATCCAGGAAAACTTCTGTATTTTTCACCCCAATCTGACCAGCCTTCCTCTATGGATTCTGAGTCGTGACACTTGTCATTATATTGGCCCAGAGCTGTTTTCAGTAGCTAGAAATCCCATCAGTCATTTGTATCTCCCTGAGAGTATAAGCTCCTTGTAGACAAGAATGTGTTCAGTTTCGTCTGGTCATTCATTCCTCCTTCCCTTCCATCCTCGGAAGCCCTTGAAAGTATATGAAGATCTGTTCACAACAGCAATTCAGTAAGGGGGTTTAGGGGGCGCCTGGGTGGCTCAGTGGGTTAAAGCCTCTGCCTTCAGCTCAGGTCATGATCCCAGGGTCCTAGGATCGAGCCCCGCATCGGGCTCTCTGCTCAGCAGGGAGCCTGCTTCCTCCCTCTCTCTCTGCCTGCCTTTCTGCCTACTTGTGATCTCTGTCTGTCAAATAAATAAATAAAATCTTAAAAAAAAAAAAATCTTAAAAAAAAAATAAGGGGGTTTAGAATAAATTAAAACAGCAGCGGCAACAAGGGAGCTAGCCCTGGTTTCCCAGCAGGGCCCTGTTGCTCCTGTGGCCCTCACCCCACTCCAGCTGCTCATGTAGTGAAATTCAGGAGTGATGAAAAATCTCTCGATATGCCTACTCACTCCTAATGTGTCCTTTGGCTAAAGGGAAGTCTGATTCAAATGGGAAGAAAAGCAGAAATGTATTCCATTTCTGCCTGATGTTGTCAAAGTACCAGAGTGTGGAACGTCAGTATTCAGCTCTCAGAGCTGCACTGTCCCCTGAGCCCCAGGCCAGAGCCTTCCCTTACTCATAAATAAAGTTGAAAGACATTGAAGATTGTAGGGGTCCTCATAATATAGACAAACTGGTTTATCTACTGCATTGGTATCAAAATTGAAACTTTCTTTAAAGAAGGGGACTTTGTTCCTCAGATTTCCCTAACATCTCTATTTCTCTTGCCTGCTTTTCTTTTTCTCTCCGTCATCATTCATGGCAGGCGTGATGGATCATTGAGGTAGTAACAGTCCCAAAGCCTATTAAGCACCTATGCCAATGCTATTTGTATACCAGTGGGATTAATTGAATGTGTAGAAGATCTAAAACAATATAGGCTGTATGCCCCAATGGTCAGCTCTCCAATGTCAGGGTAATTTTACGTTAATACCTCATTCATCAGATTATTATATAATACATTATTTTTAAATATATAAATTTAAAAAATAAGCTCTATTTGCTTTCTAATTGGTGATAACACAGTGTAAACTGACCACATCACATTCATCAGGCAGAGAGGAGACAATGAGAATGTCTCCGCTAACTCCTCAGTAGTAGGTAGTCTCACTCCTAACGAGAGTCTGACGTTTCTCTAAAACACTGTATTGTACCATCCTTATAGTTTTCATGTTTTCTGTAATAGCAGTATTTTGTACTGAAAGCTGCATATTTTGACATAATATTCTTGAAGTAAACTTTTCGTTATCTCAGAACAGACTGCGTGTTTAGCCCTTATATGAACCATTTAAAAAGCTACCATGGGCATTATTGCTCTACCCATTGAGGGACGTTCAGTCAACCTTGGTGAGGCTGATGATTTTATCCCCTGTGTTTGCTCAAGCTAGGCTGCGTCTCAGAGCTCAGTGTGAAAGACGTGGACCGAGAACACTCAGCACACCCTGCCATTTTTGGTAATGTGTTCAAATAGCAGCAGAAATTAGAAATCTATAAAAAGTAATATACACCAAGATTACATTTGAAAAACGAAAGTTAAATAAATATAAACAATTATAAAGTCAACTTCATGTGACTTCATCTTGATTTCTTGTTCTGAAATTTTGTTATATAATTATGTATCTTCTCTTTGGATTCTAGTTATCAGTCATGGACTCCCTGGGGTTTTTTGTTCTGTTTTGTTTTGTTTTTTTTCCTGACTTTTCTTACTCTTCTAGAAAACTTCTTTTTTATTCAAGTTTCATGTCACAGGGAGCATAGTGGAGTCAGATACCTAAATTTGAACCATGGTCTCAGTACTTGCCAGCTCTCTAATCATTGTCATCTACAAAACTGGAAAAGACAATAATTCTTTCCAGGTTATTGTGATAATTAAATAAAATAACATGCAAAAAATTCTGACACTTAGGTTAGAACTCATGTGTGGATAAATTTATGATTAGCTTATTAAACTGTGGATGTACCTATGAAGAGATCATTATATATCAGGCATGCTGCCTGGCTTGGGCAGAGTGTGGAGAAAATCCCATTTTTTAGATTTAACTTCCATTGTGTATCTAAATACATATCAGAATCTTTTTTAAAAAAAATTTCTATTAACATATAATGTATTATTAGCCCCAGGGGTACAGGTCTGTGAATCGCCAGATTTACACACTTCATAGCACTCACCATAGCACATACCTTCCCCAGTGTCCATAACACAACCAGAATCTGTTTTTTAAATCATTTTAATTAGCATTCTCTCTATAACTTCATAAAAATATTATTGAACTTCTTTGTACAACTTCTATGTAATGTGAATACTTTGGTGAGGGCTTATGTATTAATTCACATGGTGACATATTTTTATGATGATTGCTTTTAGGAAAATGTTTTAAATCTTAAATGTCATGTATTTACATAATCAGGAAACTTCCTTACTATTCTGTATCTTACTGTGAACAGCTCCTGCCCAAAGTCACAATTTTAGCCTGGACACGATGGTCCTTCGTTGTCTAAACCAAGGACCCAACTTGAACTTGGGGCAAAAGGCTTAGTCACGGCAGGTTATAGGAATAAATATTTGGGGTACACATTTGCTGCCAAGTAAGATTGCTCCTCAGACAATAAATATTTGTAGCAGAATCTGGAGTCAGACACGCGGGGTTTGAATCTCAAATACCTTAATTCTTTGATCTTTTGTTCGATGTGTATAAAAAAGCACATAATAATAGTAATACCTCAGGAGTTGCTGGGAAGAGCAGTCATGCCCAATACCTACTAATTATTGTCAATATATTGTCATAGATGATTTAATGTTATTGATAATTATCATGGATAATGATAATTTAGTATTACCACTCCTACTACACCTTCTCACTCTTAGTATGTTGCATTCCCCCCCACACACAATTTTCTGTCAACTGTTAAGAAAAGTGATTAATTTATACCCATTTAACAAATGTAAATATTAATGGCACTTACTGAGTGTTAACATTTATAGATCATGGTTCAGAGACATTATCTCACTTCAAACTTTCCCACAGCTTCAGAGGAAAAATGGGGTTATTATTATTCTTATTTGAGAAAAAAAAAAAGAAAATTAAGGTTCATGGTAGTTTAGTGACATGGTCAGACTCTCACAGCTTATAATTAAGAGCAGAGATTTGCCCTCGCAACTTTGCAAGGATAATATTAAACCATGATGCCTTCCTCACTGCTATGCATAGCGACTCCAGTAGTAAAGAAACTAAGGCCAGAAAAATGTTTTTCTCGTAAGTTTCCATAATACTCTCAAAACTTAGTCATATGCTAACATTGTAAAATACCAACGGGGTTGTTACCCACTTACCATAGTTGAATACTGAATCCTGAAGGTCATCTTCATTGTTTAGTCTGTTGTGATTATGTCATTTCATCACTGATGTAACAATTTTTGCTTTAATAAAACCCTGTGCTGCCCCACCAGAAGCAAAAACTTCTCCAGAAATGTAAACAGCAGAGGTGGGAAGAGACAAAATGAAGCTGTTTTCTTTGACAGAAGAGCAGCGGGCCTTGTGCGTCACGTGGGGAGACAGAACGCCATCCCTTAAACGTGTATGCTTGCCTCTGAGTGAAATGTTTTCCATTTTTACATATGGCCTTAGTATAAACGAGCAAATATTAGAACTCTAAGAATTTATAAGAGATTGATAGCAACAAATTATATTATTATACAAATTTGCTCTGTTCTACCTGGGTGAGAACTCCAGGTCCCCCAGACAGAACGTGACTTAGCTAGCAACCTTTTGGTATAGTTCACCATTATACAAATGCCTAACAATTTCTCATGGATAAAGTATAATTCTCAGGTGGAGGAGGGAAACAGGGAAAGAGTAGCTATCTCAAAGGTAAGAATGTTAGTTTTAGCGGCAGACTTTTCGCTCAGTAGCCTTGAAACCGGGAGTGATCACTTCCGCCTCTTCTGTGGCCTCAGCTTCTGTCTTCAGATCAAGGGGGTCATAGGATGTGTTTATATATTTTAGAGTTGTTAATATAAGGTGAGATAACATAGGGTTGAGAGTCCCCAGACTTTTTCTTTTAGCTTTTTGGATTCTTTGTTTTGGGGTGTTTTGTTTTTTAGCCAAAATGTAATGCATGTTCCTTGTAAACAAGAAGAGGGGAAAAGTGGGAAGGAGGAAAACAAACAGCAAATTTATTTAGAATCATGCATCTCTGTATTACTGTGATGTTTAGAATAATGATAGGTATTATTCTTAGCACAAGCAATGGCAAAGGCCAGATGACTATGGACAAATCACTTACTCTTACCCTTTCTTAATCCACAAAATAAGAGATCAAACTAGTTTTTTTTTTAAATTTTTTATTTCTTTTCAGCGTAACAGTATTCATTGTTTTTTCACCACACCCAGTGCTCCATGTAATCCGTGCCCTCCCTAATACTCACCACCTGGTTCCCCCAACCTCCCACCCCCCATCCCAAACTAGTTTATTTTTTGACAAAATGTCATATTTATGCATAATTCTCCAGAAGAAGTCACCAGAAGACTTCTTAGAATGAAAATAAATAAAGTCCTACGTTTTATTAAAATGAATGTGAAGAATGAAGTGTCAAACAGGACATTCAGAAAGTAAATGTTTGGTGTTTTTCAGTCAAAATTTATTAATAAGAACGATTTGTGAAACATAAATAAAACTCAATCTTGGGACACCTGGGTGGCTCAGTGGTTTAAGCCGCTGCCTTCGGCTCGGGTCGTGATCTCAGGGTCCTGGGATCGAGTCCCGCATTGGGCTCTCTGCTCAGCGGGGAGCCTGCTTCCCTCTCACTCTCTCTGCCTGCCTCTCTGCCTCCTTGTGATCTCTCTCTGTCAAATAAATAAATAAAATTTAAAAAAAATAAAAAGATAAAACTCAATCTTGAAAATCTCAATGAATTTAAAAAAGAGACAAAAGCAAGCTTATAAACAAGTCAGGATTCTGTCTTACAGTTACCTTAGCTAATAAGGAATCATTGGAATCAATGGTTGGAGTAGTGAAATTACTTGGTTCAAATAAATTTCGTGAATAAACAGCTGTGTGGATCATGACCCCAAAAAAGTGCTTTTAAAGAGAAATGTTACTGAAACAATTCTCCTGGGTAAGTAAATAGAGAATTGTTAACCCTGTTTTGATTCAATAAACATTTTTGAGCACCAATTACATTTAAGGCAGAAAGCTGGATGGTAGAGCTAGGAAGACTCAAAAGCCAAAATTCGCAGCTTTTCCAGCAAAGGAGGAAAAAAACCCTAGAGAGGTGTATCAGTTAGTGTCCCATGGGTCAAGGTATGAACAGCAGATCTATAGAAGTAGAAACCTACTAGATACAGTAGTCCTTCCCTTTACCTGCTGGGGAATACATTTCAAGATCTCCAGTGGATGCATTTTGTGTTATGCGTTAACAAAACCAAACTCTTCATAACACCGAGTGAGGAACAGAATATTGAAGAAAGTGTTTCCTCCTGAAGGTAATACACAAGAGACACTAGGAATGTTTATGTGATGGATGAGGACCAAGCCCAGAGAAATAGGTTGTGGTGTACAAGGGTGAGACGAGACATAAGGAATCACCTTTTACAAGAGATAGCACAGGAGGGGTTGTAGAAGTGTCTCTTGACATGGCTTACAGCTCTGAATCCAGAGGTCTGGGGTGAGACTGGAAATCTGCATTTTGTTTAATTATAAATTAAATTATATGTTTATATAAATTATAATTATATATTCACAATGGATGCATTGGGCAGTATTCTGAAGCATCTGATGTCAAAAGTAAATAACACTTCGTAAGACCCTTTTTCTTGGTGCGGTAACTGACACCTCATGCATCATTTTGGAAGGCAAAATGTTTAGTTACTCTTCATTAACATCATTTCCTTGAGTAAACTCTTCAGCGTTTCCTCAAGATCTACAGATGCATATCATATATGTCATCACCTTTCTGCTTAAATGGAACTCTATTCTTAATATTATGAGTCCTGCTTCCATCATATTGTCTTCTGACTGTAACTTCCAACAACAATGCCAGACCACACATATCTGCCTCTTTGTTTGAACAGCTGCATACTATTCCGTTGTAAGAGTATTCTGTAATATATTTAACCAGTCCTCTGTCAGTGGGTCATTTTAATATTTCCAGGGTTTGTTTGTTTGGGTTTTTTTGCTCTAACATTTCTGAATGAACATCCCTGAGTAGACCTCTGTGCACAGTTATGTAACTATAACTGAAATAGAACTTCCAATATTCAGTCTGTCACTAGACTTAGGCAATATTGTCTGAAAAATGATAATTATGCGTTTATTAAAACTCAGCAGGGTTTGACAGCAGAAAGGACACTCACGTTTCATAATTGCTTCTTTGGCAACCCATGACTGCCACCAGAGTACACACATCTCTCACACTGGGATCTTATCTTAATCATTACTGAATATCCAGCCTATAGCAAATGCCTAATACAGAGAAGTTGCTCAGTAGGTATGTGAGGACAAAGTGAATGAGTAAATTCTGTTCATAGTCTTAATCTCTGTGATTGACTCGATATGTGACCTTATATAAATTACTGGCTCTTTCTGGGCTTCAGTTCCTTCTTCTGACAAACAAATATAAATCCTAGCCTGACTGCACCAAAGATTTGGCAGGAAGAACAGTAGAATAATAAATTTGGTAGTGACTTGAAAAAGTAAAACATTCAGAAAATTCACATAATCATTGTCAATATGCATTTAGTAAATAACTTCTTTTGCAGGGCATAGAATATTGGAAATGTTGAGTATGTGATGCTTACTACAAGTGTAAAATAGAGATCAGAGAAAAGTAATAGTCTTTGGGAGAAGGGTATTGGCTAATGAATTATTATCTTACCTCTATTAGTATCAATGTCAGTATCATTATGATACTGATATTTAAAGCTTCCAGGTGGAAAGGTGCTATTGACTGTAAAAGTCACATACTCAATATTTTAAGGTTTATGCTTTCTTCCTCCCATCGGCTTATTAATTTTTATGTACATACCAGAAACCTCTTGATGCTTTGGAAAGTCTTAGGTATAATTTTTAGTTCACTCAGTTTAATTCATCAATAGTATACTCAGGGGCACCTGGGTGACTCAGTCAGTTAAGCACCCGACTCTTGGTTTCGGCTCAGGTCATGAGCTTAGGGTCATGAGATTGAGCTCCACAGCAGGCTCTGTGCTCAACACTGGGTCTGCCTGAGATTGTCTCTCTTCTCTTCCTCTGCCCCTCTCCCCACTCATGCTCTCTAAATAAATAAAATCTTTTTAAAAAATTTTAAAATAGTATACTTAGTTAGACAAATGATAGACAGATATTCATATCTAGATATGGACACATTCAAAATGTTATCAAACTTCAAATACATTGCCAACCTGAAAGGATCTTTTGAATCCTCCAGTCTTTGCCTTTTATGTGGGGAATTGAGGCAGATAGGCACAATAAACATAGAGGAGAAGGAATGAAGATTTTGGAGAAAAAATTGAGGTTCAAAAGGAAGAAAGCTGATATCTTTTAATGCAATGTTTATATTTGTTCATTTTATTCTGTTTCCCTGCAGGTTTAAATGTGTATTTGGCTACTTGGCTACTTGGCTACTGATTAGAGAACACAAAATGAATAACTCAACAAACTCCTCTAACAGTGGCCTGGCTCTGGCCAGTCCATATAAGACATTTGAAGTGGTGTTTATTGTCCTTGTGGCTGGATCCCTCAGTTTGGTGACCATCATTGGGAACATTCTGGTCATGGTCTCCATTAAAGTCAACCGCCACCTCCAGACCGTCAACAATTACTTTTTGTTCAGCCTGGCCTGTGCTGACCTTATCATTGGTGTTTTCTCCATGAACTTGTACACCCTCTACACTGTGATTGGCTACTGGCCTTTGGGACCTGTGGTATGTGACCTTTGGCTAGCCCTGGACTATGTGGTCAGCAACGCGTCCGTGATGAATCTGCTCATTATCAGCTTTGACAGGTACTTCTGCGTCACAAAACCACTCACCTACCCAGTCAAGCGGACCACGAAAATGGCAGGTATGATGATTGCTGCTGCCTGGGTCCTCTCCTTTATCCTCTGGGCCCCGGCCATTCTCTTCTGGCAGTTCATCGTAGGGGTGAGGACTGTGGAGGATGGGGAATGCTACATTCAGTTTTTCTCCAACGCTGCTGTCACCTTTGGTACTGCCATTGCGGCCTTCTATTTGCCTGTGATCATCATGACTGTGTTATACTGGCACATATCCCGAGCCAGCAAGAGCAGGATAAAGAAGGACAAGAAGGAGCCTGTGGCCAACCAAGACCCAGTTTCTCCCAGTCTGGTACAAGGCAGGATAGTGAAACCAAACAACAACAACGTGCCCGGCAGTGATGATGGCCTGGAGCACAACAAAATCCAGAATGGCAAAGCCCCCAGAGATGCAGTGACCGAAAACTGTGTCCAGGGAGAGGAGAAAGAGAGCTCCAATGATTCCACCTCCGTCAGTGCCGTCGCCTCTAACATGAGAGATGATGAAGTCACCCAGGATGAGAACACAGTGTCCACTTCTCTGGGTCATTCCAAAGATGAGAACTCTAAGCAAACATGCATCAAAATTGTCACCAAGACCCAAAAAGGTGATTTGTGTACCCCAACTAATACCACCGTGGAGCTCGTTGGTTCTGCAGGTCAGAATGGAGATGAAAAGCAGAACATTGTAGCTCGCAAGATTGTGAAGATGACTAAGCAGCCCGCCAAAAAGAAGCCTCCTCCCTCCCGGGAGAAGAAAGTGACCAGGACGATCTTGGCTATTCTGCTGGCTTTCATAATCACTTGGGCCCCATACAATGTCATGGTGCTCATTAACACCTTCTGTGCACCCTGCATCCCCAACACAGTGTGGACAATTGGCTATTGGCTCTGTTACATCAACAGCACTATCAACCCTGCCTGCTATGCACTTTGTAACGCCACCTTCAAGAAGACCTTTAAACATCTTCTCATGTGTCATTATAAGAACATAGGCGCTACAAGGTAAAACATCTTTGTGGAGAAGGAAGGTGGTCGGGGAGCTTGGGAGAAAGAAAGGGGATAAAAGAGCTCCCAGTTTTAAAATTCTCTGCCGTTGCACTTTATAGTCTTATTATGGAATGTGCAATTAAGGAGCCTAACAGTGACACTTTTATTGTGCCTATGCTCCAGTTTGAGAAACCCGCACCTTATAAACCCTGTCAGTTTAGGAGCAGTGAGACCATGAAAGAGACATATTGGAGTTGTGGATTTAAGGGACAATCTACGCTTTCTTGTACTCTCTTGAAGAAGGGCTTCTGAATCTACAATTTTATCTCTGCACAAGAAGAATAACCTCGCTTTTTTTTTCCATTTTTTTTTTTTTTGGTTCCTGTGTGTCCATACAAGATGAAATGCCACAGTTACAAGCTAACATGAAGACTTACACGTAAGGAAATAGACATCACACAATGGAAAAGTGAAGAAAGAGAGTCAAACAGGATGTAGAAAGGTCTCCAGAGTGCTAAGCGTGTATTATTCTTTTGTTACAGTTTTATTTGGAGAATTACAACATACTAAATGCTCTTTTCCCCTCACCTTTCCTTTTTCCCACCATCAAAAGAAAGCAAACAAACAAAAACCGTAACTAGATCATATCATTATTTTTCTCATTATGGCATCGGCTTTTGTACTTCCCTGTTCTACATTGTGTAAGGGCAAAAATCTGCAGGACTTCCACCAAATACAACCAGACACAGCCATGAAAATGGGCCTTTCACCCCTGCCCACTGTGTCATTCTTCTTTGGGCATATAAAAGCCTGTAATCACTTAGTTTGCTTATGATCCTTTAGATGAAATGTTTTCATCAATTGGGTTTTCTCCTAAACGAGCTCCTTTTGTGAATGGAATAGCCTACCTAATACATAAAACATGCTTGAGAAACCAAAGTCATTTTTTAAACTGAGGTTTTGTCAAATTAAGTAGTAGTCCTTTTTAGTTGGAGGAAGTTTACCGAGGCCAGATGAATTTTGCAAAAGGCAAATCGAAGGCTGAGAGGGCATTCCCTTTCAACCGGAATTTGCCTGACCCATGTATGTAATGCTAACTTGAAAAACATGAACTTCTGGCCTTTGTCAGCAGGACGAAGCTACTTTACTCGTTTAGAATCCTAAGTAGGATTAACGTACTCTTGTGGCACCAGTGACTTCTGGGTCAGTCCCAAGAGAATAAGGCCTTCTCTTCAATGCCGGTTATCAAGTGATATTCAATTCATAGTCGAATGAGATTGTTTATAGCCATCCCATGTCCCATTGGAAAAGAAAAAGTCATTAAAAAACATTTCCGGAAACCACCTGTTCCATCTTCCTCAAATTGTCAATTCTCCCTAAAATTTTGTAACTTCAGAATTCTATCCATAGAAGTATAGTAATCTTTGTGGCAGACATGTAGGGGATAACAAATGGAGGCCACGTGAGATCAGCAAAATCTGAAGAATCGGCTGAATTTGCTGAAAATCAGCAAAATCAGTAGCTGTGCCTGTGTCACTTCTCATTATTTCTTTAGTTCTAGACTATCAAAAGTCAGATCAAGAACTATTACCCAAACAGTAGCTTTATATAGAATCTTGTCCACGTAGAGACTTTTTATTTGGTACGCCTAATAAATATATGATTGTGTTGATTCACATTGAGCTATTTTTTAATCCCTCAACTTTTTTTCTTTCTGTATGTGCTATAGTCTTAAAATCAGATTTTCTAAAGATGGCCCACTCAATAGAGATCAAATTTATAAAACCAACTTCAAATTTCCTATTTTGCATTTTAGATCTATGGGCCTTATGATATCTTGGCCAGTAATATCCATATGAGTAGCATGATTAATTTTTCAGTATTAAACCTTAGCACTTTAGAGCGGTTTTGTGTGACTTGCCTCATTGACGGCATCTCAACAATTTCAAGAGTTAAAAAAAAAAAGCACAAGGTAAACAACAACAAAAAAGAAGCGTTATTAAGAAGCAAATTGCCAACAATAGTTGCGTGTAACTTACCCTTTATAAAAATAACTTCCTGTTTGAATAACTTCAGTCATTCCCCCACAAATCTCCTGGGTATAAACATACACCATCAGTTCATACAGATTCCTTTACTCCACAGTTACTGAGATGTTTACAATTTTAAATCCACATTAACTTTTATTTTATTTCTTCAAATCAGTGAATCAGTTGAATGGAAGGGACATCAAGCCAATGGGCTCTTTGGTTTGCTGTACATGAAACAACCGACTGGCTGAATATTTCACTTACTAACTTGTCCTTTTATGCTGTAGATTCAGCTTTAGTTGGGACAAACTCTTTGGATTCAAGGATTCAGGAGTCTGGATTTGGGTCTTTTCTGGTCCACTCTAACAATTCAACTCACGGTGAATCAAACTGCCTCTTGCTCTTCATTGCCATTGTACCCTTCCCTTCCTTCTTTCTGTTCTTGGTCTTCACCATAGCCACCACAACCTTGTTGAAAGAGAAACCATCATGCATCACAGCAAAGATGTGACTATAGACTGACACGTCATGGAACCTTTGCCAACTGGAATCAGAGAAATGGAAAGAATACTGAACATGGTAGATGATTAGAAAGACACAGAGGTTGTATTCAAAGGTTTGCATTAACTGTTGCTGCATTTGTCTATTTCAGTGGCTCTCACACAGGAACAATGTTGCACCCCCAGGGACATTTAACAATGTGTGGAGACATTGTTGGTGGTCACAACTTGGGGGGAGCTAAGGACATTCTGGTAGATAGAGGCCGGAGAGGCTGCTAAACAGCTCACAAGGATAGCCTCCCCCTCACACATACAACTAAGAATTAACACCTCCAAGTGTCGATCATACCAAAGTCGAGAAACCCTAGTCTGTTTTAAGGAATTCTAGAGCTTGCTTTGTATACATGGCAAAATAATCCTGTATCACTATTAGAATATCACTGCAAATTGCTCACCTGTTTCAAAAGGTAATGCTCACCAATTGTGTATCAGACATACTGTCATCCATGAGTCTGGTGTATTTGTAATTCACAGATTGGGAACACAGGGGACATCGACATATCCAGAATTACCAGACCATGCAATAGCACATTGTCTCCAACATCTTCATGTCCCATTACGATTGTCACAGAGTCCAGTCAATTGAGGTTGCTGGTAATTGGCCATTAAAAGGATTGCAGTTGATGTGGTCAGTTTCTATTGGAGCTGCCACTTTTCCTTTCAAAAACATTGAGAGCCTCTTTCAGAAACTATATGATTCACCTCCTTTATTTTCACTGGGAAGGTGAATATCTGTCAAGAATTTCTTCTCTCCTCATAGCAATAATGTAAATATTCCAGAGTGGTCTTACAAGAAGAGGAGATTAAGAATGTCAAAAAGCCAGTTCATTTCTTAAAAAAAAGAAAGAAAGAAAGAAAGAAATGATTCCCCTTTTACCAGTTCGAATTAATTTTAATATCAGCTCCAAAGTGTTAGAACAAAGTCACCAATATAATAAGTCACATGGGATAAGCTTTCCCATTTGAATGTGGAAGCTGGAGGTCCCACACACTTCTGCTCTTTATCCATTTACTGCTTTTTTGATCCTGGAGATCTGACACTGGGGAAGACAGAAATTCAAAATGATGGCAACATACACATTAGAAATGCAATCTACTTTTATTTTCTCCTACGTAGTTCACTGGTAGTTGCCTTTCCCCAGTTTGATGATATCCCTTTCAACAACCACAGCACTGGTGTTGCAAATAGATTAGGGAAGCACCCAAAGCTGGATGAATTGTGCAAAGTGTATTTTCAGCATGTACATATAATACCATGCTTCTTAAATATGCTTCTTTGAAAAGGGTGCACGCTGCAGCATGAACTGTGTGCATATTTAATGTATCTTTCTGGAATATGCTGTATGCTTACTATACATATTCTATAAATAAAATAATGAACTGTATCATAGAAATACATATTTCTGTATGCAAATAAATATATTATACACAAAATCTTAATATGCAGTATGGTATATGTTGCTTTAGAGAGTAACAAGACTAGATTTTATATGCCCAATTTTTTTAATTGCTTTTGAAGGAAGTACTTGCTTTTGAAGGAAGAGGTTTAAGAACAGCCAAAATCCTACCCATATTACTATTAAGCTGTTTTATAATCTTTGAAAGCATGGCACTGATTTTAAATATCTCTTGGAGGAATATATTAATAAATCTTTGCTGGTGTCAGCCCACGTGACGAGAATGCTCTTTGCTCCTATGCTCCCAACTGGCCTGTGACTAGAATCTTTCTGGCTGATACTGTTCCAAACAGCTGTGTTGATCTCACGTCTGATTGCCTGATGAGATTGCAACCAATTCATTGACATACAGCTTTGCTCTCCTCCAAATTAACTGATTTTTGTCAAATAAAAAATAATCATACAAGGAGGAAAGGATGACCTTCAGAATGTTTTTATTCTGAGAAGCAAGGTAAAAAAAAAAAAATACAAGCGCTGTATTTTATAAACCATTCTTTTTCGATTGAGTCCAATATAGCATTCCATACATTAAATGTTGGAAATTTCTAGTCTAGTATATTGCAGGTTTCTCCAAGAAATGATGAAATAGGTGGTTTGTTTCTGAATGCCCTACATTTTCTCCATAGCACCTTCTTCTCTTCCTCTCCTTGTTGCCCACTCAACTACCCACATTTCCCGGAACATTTTCCTTGGCTCATTAGCCTGAATTCCTAGTTAACAAATACTGTTATGATTTTAGTTGATATGGGGCATGCCATCCCAAGAGACACTTACATTTTAATAAAAAGTAGAAACACTGAGCATCTCCAAGATCCCTATCAGTCTTTAGTTACCAAGGTCGGCAGTGGGAGAGATGATTTTCAGTGAATCCTTGTTTTCTATGCAAATCTTATAATATGCGTCACCTTCTGTCCACTGACTAAATTTTACCTGTTATGTCACAATCCACCTTGTGCATTGTTGTCTCTTATCTGAACCAGGATCATTTCTAGAAAAACACATGAAACAATTGAGTTTTTCTACGAATTCTCATTAGTTTATTGGTCCAGTGAAATGTTCTCATTTCATTTTTTAGAAGTTGAGTGAATACTCTCTCGATGGATTGTCAAATGTTATTGCTGACTAGGTGGTTGCAAATACTGAGACAGGATAAACATCTTGCCATCATAAAGGAAGAATTTTCCACGTTATAACATGTATCAGTATCTTTCAATCAAAAACTGAAGGAACAGAATGTGGTAAGTTGTGGAATATAGATATTAAATAAGTGACATCCTATAAAATCTATAATTTGGCTTCCTAAACACACACACAGTAGGTCATGGGAAATTACAGAGACTAAAAAAGCATCCATCTTCTGAATTTGCACCATTTACCCAGGAGCTCACCCTAATCCTTCAACTGTACCTCTACTGGAAATGTGCATTTCTGCAGAGATTTTATCGAAGGATTTTTTTTTTTAGAATGAGTATCCTTTTTAAAGTCATTATTATAAGATAATGAAGTCATTATTATAAGAAGGATGGGGCTAGTGAATGAATTGTGTGTGTGTGTCCAGGGAGAATTACAATGGGTTGCAGAGGTGGCCAGTTCAAATCTGGATTATAGTTGAACTACTTGTATGAAAAGACAAACATGATTCACTCTATCCTTAAAGTAATTTTCTTCACATTGTAAGTCCTGCTGTCCTTAACTGCCTTTGTATATAGCACAGGTGCCTACATTTGTGATGGTGTGAGTGTCTTTGCCAGGACCATATTATATTTAGCCACAGATCAGTTGTTCACAAACTCCAGCCTGATACAGAATCACCTGCAGATTGCTAGGCCCCATCGGTAGGTCTGAGGTGAGGTCTGAGAATGTGTTCAAGTACCCTGGCAATCCTGGTATGAGCTTCCCTTTGAGAACGACTACTTTTTATAGTCTAATGAAAAATGTCACCAAAGCATTATGATAATTAGCAAGACATCTGTTACAGACAGTGAAAACTTTACATTTAAAACACTAAGCCACAGGGGAGAAATTCTTTTTCTTAGACATCAAGTTTGTCGCTTACTTACAAATAGGCTGTTCATATTTTCCATCTTTTGGGAAACTTCTAGCACCATGATCTCAAAGCCAAAGATTAAAAATAACCATATTGATAAGTTTACTTGAAGAACCATTATTAGCATATTAAAGGTTCAAGATAAATACAGCAGAAAGTTGAATTCTGTGATACCTCCAATAAAAAATACTTTAAAATACATTTTTATATTGCCTCTTACATCATATATTTTTGCATGGAATATATATGCAAAAACTCCTCATAGGAGTATTCAAAATGAATCATTCCATTATTTTGTTTAGAAGTAATGTTCAGTTAAAAAATATTTGCTTTTGAAGGAATTCTTCAACCTCTTCTTAACACACACACTCAGGCACATAAACACATATGCACACTCACATAAACATATAAAATTCACACAAACAACATATACATGCATATAAACACAAGTTTCATCTTCTATATCTTGATAGCACCCAGAGGCATAATCTTTCCACGACTTTCAAAAGCATTTGGAAGTCTGCTAGAGAAGACATTGAACTCAGGTCAGCCAGGTACTAAAGAAAAAATTCGGGATTATGGTTGCAGAATGTTCTCAAAGCTGTTAGAATCAATACATTTTAGCTTTGTGTCTTTCACCAACACATCCCAGTCATCTGAAGACAATCTCTCCAAAGGAAGCAATTACATGAACTCATGGTGAGAAAACACCTGAAATCTATCATAATCCCTGGAAGACATATCTACAAATACATATCTTCATGATGGGTACCCCCAAACACTAAACAACTATATAATATGGTGCTTTCAATATCAACCAGACTATCTAGAGAGCTGCGTACAAGAAAAAAGTAATGATTTTGCAGCACATTTCTTCCAAAATCCGTTCTTTTTAGGTTTATAGCTCTTCATACCTGTGGATGGTATAAAAACACGAGTGGTATTTACTCTGAATATGCAACAGATGATCGAACAGCCCAAATGTCTCCTATCCTGAAAAACAAACAAGAAACCAGGAATGCAAGTCTCATCTTGCAGAAAAAAATAAGATTACCAACCTGATTATGTTTGCTTTTCTTGGAATCCTCCCCCATTGTTTATTAATGAAGAAGTATAATCGATCATTTAAAGCCCAGATATTAAATGGCTGAATAAAACTATTTTATTTTTTCTCAACCCAATTGGGTAGCTTAACCTACATAAAAATAATAATCTGAACAATCCTGTATTTAAGCAGAAAAGATAATCATAAGGATAAAATTAAGAATAAAACAGGAGCATTACAAATATGATATCCCAATGAGGAAAAGAACTTAACCCCCAAGCTCTCTCAAAGAAATAACAATAACCCAAGTTCTTTTTCTATTTTTTGTATGCTCATTTCCTTCATCTCTTTTTAGTATTTTTGCTAAGGTCTTTACCATTGTTGTTTTAAAAGTAATTTTTATAAATGTTCTGAGTGTCAAACACAAAAACTGATGTTTCCCTAGAGCTCGTTTTTGATTTTAGTTGATATTGCTACTCCAGAAATCAAAAGGCATTTAAAAAAATGAAGCTGCTTACAATGACATGTGTTTTAAATATCAAAACAAACAACATAGCAAAAATCTGGACAAAGGGCAAAAATATGGCTTTAAATGAAAAACAAAAACAAAAACAAAAACCTGTGTACATGATGGCTTTCAAATGTAATTATTTCCAAAGAACATGGCATCAGTTTCCTCTGTGGTCTCACAGGCCTTCCCAGCACTGTTCACAGCATGGTGGTTGTTGGCCCTTGGTCACCCTGAGAAGAGCTCAAGACCTATCAACATTCTGTTTGAAACCAGGCCCTATGGGAACATGAGTGGCATGATCATCAACTGGGAAATTGTCATGATTAAGCATCAGACCTAAACTAAGCAATGCAAGTCTATTAAGCCCGAGTTGAGCATGCCATGTGCGAGAAACCATAGTTTCACAAACTTGAGCACTGAGGAAGAATAAAATAATTGGAAGTTTTACACGTGATGGAAAAGGGAGCTAAAGCTAATGCTCGGGGTACCCACATCTGTTAGGAAGCCTATTGTAACAGACCCTTCAGCAGATTCCTTGTCCATGTACAGGTGAAATATTTTATGTCACTGAAAAATTATGATGGTCAGGTTATATTAGCTGTAATGACTCCTAAAATCTTGTCATGACAAAGGAACTTGGTATCCTCCTTGTTTCCACCGCTTTGCTTTTTATTGAAGAGTAAGAAACACAACATTCATTAGAAAAACACTATAGTGTAGAGTCCTAGTCTTTTTAAAATCTTCTATCAGAAGACAGTTATTTGAATGTATGTGAACTTGTTAGGCTCTTTAGTGATAATCTGATTTAAATTGGACTAACGATATATATCGTATTGCTATAAATTACATATATTTATACAAGTCTTACACATTTTATTTATAAAAGAAAAGAATGTGTTTAAAGAGATGGTAGTAGAAATTTAATGGAAAGTGATTCACCAATGCAAGGAATGAAGTCTGTGCCAGTGGAAAATATTCAACATACCAAAGGAGTGTTGTCTTAAGTGTTGATGCACGTATGCAAAAACATTCCAGCTTCCTGATTCAGCACAGAGGACATAGTTGGAAGATGCTAAGAATGACAAGCCATGTCCTGGGATGTTTCGGCCAAGCTGTATTCCTAAATAAAGCATAATACCAGTCGGAAAATCCAACAATAAAAATTTTTTTTCAAATAATTCATCATATTTAGAACACATTTGTGAGCATTTTGGAAGTCAGACTCTAAGGACTCCTGGGTACTCTTTAAGAAAGAATACCAAGTGGTACAAAGTCCTCTTTGGAAAGGTACTAATTTTAATGCAAATTAGTGTGAGCTCTGGCTCTGTCCTTGAAAACTGTCACTTCACTTTATCAGATGAAAAGCACTCCAGAGCACTCTTTCTGTCCTCTGCTTTCCATTTCTCAAATATCTAATGTACTGGAAAGAGAGATTCCAGATTTGCTCAGGTTTCTAGAAATACTCAGTGAGCTAGATATGTAGGGAAGCTTTCCTTTTTTGTTTGTGATTTTCCCCCAAATAATTGACTTTGACACATTAGTCTCAAGTTCCTTTTCTCCTTCCAAACAAAGGGAAGTAAGTCAAAACCCACACAAACTATTGCCTAATGTCCTCAAACTATGTGGGCCAGAAAGTACCATGGTGAATGGACTGAGAAATTACTGTCCTTGCCAGGGAGGTAGTGCCGATTCCAGCCAGAGGAAAGGATTTCCTTCAGATACTTTCACACTCAAGCTTCTGGTAAACTTAGATTATTTGATTCTCAGCATTGATCCAATGTCATGCGTTACCTATTCACACCTCCGTCTAAAAGCGTGAATTCTCTAGCCTCCACGATGGTCATAAACACTTCACTTTATGCCATAGGCAGTTCCTCAAGACTCCATACTCAGCTCGCTCTCATCTCTTTATTCTCTCCTGACATAATCCCATCCCTAACTTCAGTTTTTATTACCATCTTAAATCTGACAAGACATAAATATCCTCTCCATCCCATCTTCTCCACCATCTACACTGTTGTCTACCTCAGAACCCCTCCTGGTACCTCAAATATACCTGAAGCTTACCACATCCCAGCTCACATTCATGATTTCACCAACAAAATTGGCCCCACTCCATTGTTTCTCAGTCTATCATCTACTATGCACACAAAATGGACATCATGCCATCATCCTCAACTTTCACCACAATCACCCTTCAAGTCCTCCTGATTTTATTTCCTAAGTATGAAATGTGTGTAATCTACCCATTAGCTTCTCCCATTTCCACAAGCACCACCACATAAAGAAAGCTGCCTAACCAATCTCACCACATCCACTCTGCCCCCATGCCCCCATGCCATCCAAGCCACAGCAAGCTTTTCAGAAGAAAAATCGGAATACATCACTCCCCGCTTAAAACCTGTTGGTGACTCCTTTTAGCCCTGTCCACGTACGTTTATCTGACTTGCAAGCCCCTTCATGGACCTAGTCCCTCCCCCCTCTCTATCCTCACCTTCCAGCACACTCCCAGGTAATTTCCTTGTTCTTGCCTCATTGCCACAAGCCACACTCACCCCCGTCATGCCCTCTCCTGCCTAAAGACCTTAGCACAGTCTCTTCAACAAATGGTGTTGGGAAAATTGGACAGAAGAATGAAACTGGACCATTTCTTTATACCATACACAAAAATAGAGTCAAAATGGGTGAAAGACCTGAATGTGAGACAGGAATCTATCAGAAACCTTGAGGAGAACACAGGTAGAGATCTCTTCAACCTCAGCTACAGCAGCTTCTCCTAGACACATCACCAAAGGCAAGGGAAGCAAGGGCAAAAATGAACTATTGGGACTTCATCAAGACCAAAAGTTTTTGCACAGCGAAGGAAACAATCAACAAAATCAAAAGACAATCAATAGAATGGGAGAAGATATTTTCAAATGACATATCAGATAAAGGGCCAGTATCCAAAATCTATAAAGAACTTACCAAACTCAACCCCCAAAGAACAAATAGTCCAATCAAGAAATGGGCAGAAGACATGAACAGGCATTTCTGCAAAGAAGACATCCAGATGGCCAACAGACATGAAAAAGTGCTCCACATCACTCGGCATCAGGGAAATACAAATCAAAACCATAATGAGATACTACCTCACATCAGTCAGAATGGCTAAAATTAACATCAGGAAATGACAGATGTTGGCAAAGATGTGGAGAAAGGGGAACCCTCCTACGCTGTTGGTGGGAATGCAAGCTGGTACAGCCACTCTGGAAAACAGCATGGAGGTTCCTCAGAAAGTTGAAAATAGAGCTACCCTATGACCCAGCAATCGCACTACTGGGTATTTACCCCAAAGATACAATTGTAGTGATTTGAAGGGACACATGCCCCTGAATGTTTATAGCAGCAAAGTCCATGATAGCCAAATCATGGAAAGAGCCTAGATGTCCATCAACATATGAATGGATAAAGAAGATGTGGTATATATATATAATGGAATATTATGTAGTCATCAAAAAATGAAATCTTTCCATTTGCAATGATGTGGATGGAACTAGGGGGTATTATGCTAAACGAAGTAAGTCAATCAGAGAAAAACAATTATCATATGATCTCACTGATATGTGGAATTTGAGAAATAAGGCAGAGGATCATGGGGGAAGAGGAAAAAATGAAATGGGATGAAACCATAAGAGACTCTTAATCTCAGGGAACAAACTGAAGGTTGCTGGAGTGGAGGGGGGAGGGAGGGATAGGGTGTCTGGGGGATGGATGTGCTATGGTGAGTGCTATGAATTGTGTAAGACTGATGAATCACAGATCTGTACCCCTGAAACAAATAATACATTATATGTTTAAAAATTTTTTAAATTTAATTTAAAAAAAAAAAAAGCACAACTTTACCTGGAGAGCTCTCCTAAACCCTTACTATGTGGTTAACTTCTAATAATCCTTTAAACCTCAAGTCAAAGATGACACTTTCAGAAATGTCTCCCCTGACTTGTCTGACTATAACAAATCCTCCACGATAGCTCCCATAGCATTTTTCACAATTGCAACTTTATTTGTGTTTGCAGGATTATTTAAATAAATTTTTGTCTTACTTTGTAGACTGTAAACTTTGTAAGTACAAAAACAATGTTTGCATCTGTCTACCTGGGACAGTGGCTGATACATAGTCACGTTCTCTCTATGTAACATTTTTTCTCCCCTTACTAGTTATATGTCCTTGAGAAAATCATTTAATTTCTTCAGATATAGATAATCCCTCTTTACATGTTTGCAGTATTGCTATAAATTATATATACTTATACAAGGTATATTTAGAAGATTAGAAATAACCATCTATGTCCTAGCAGATGCTCAACAATGAGGGGTACTCAGTAAAAGCGTGTATGTATAACACTTGTCCTAGTGGAAAGCTATGATAGAGACAGAAGATCCCAGGGGCTTTCAGACTGTACTTTGCTGAGCCCTAAATGTCCCGTCAAGTCAGTCAGTGCTTTACTAAAACAAATGAGACCTCTGGACTCTCAGGACCTCCTCTTGCAAATAGAGAATGAATGTCAAAACACCCAAAATGCGATCATTCTGTCCTTCTGAGTTGTGGCTCAAATTCTGTAGTGTTTTGTGACATATTGCAGTAATAAGATTATTGGGGTATTAATGGATTGAGTTCATTTTACGCACCAGGCATTTTGTTACTCAGATCTGGTGAAAATCACATGAGAAGCTATTATTATACTCGTTTTATAAACAACAAATTAGAGGCTCCATGAAACCAAGTAATTACCCAAGGCCATGGCTGGTGCTGGTACAGCCAGGACTCCCGATCTCAAAAGTGGTTTATCAAAAGCAAGAATCATATAGGAACAGCCTGACCTTGTTTCCTGGGTCCAGGCCTGATTTAAACTGCCTGCTTGAGTAATTAATTATGCATCCCCCCCCAACTCCTGCAAAATCGCCAGCTAGGATAATAAGGTCTATGCTTATCCTTTATTTTGTTGGAGTGGAGGAGCCATAGGGCAGCTAACAGTTGGAGGATGATTTCTGATCCCAATACTACCATTTCTTAGCTATAAAATCTCAGGAAGTCTCATTTGTTTGGCTTAGCCAAAATATGTTAACTTAAGCGCTTTGAAGATTAAACAAATTGCTGTCAGAAATATTTTATAGAAGATTGGAATTGATCCTCGGGGTTGATATCTATAGTCCATGGATGCTTTAAGCAGCTGTCAAGAACTCATCTGATTTGAGAACTTGAAATTGATCTGTGTGTATTGGTGTTCAGAGTGGGCGCACCACTAAGTGAGCATTTCTGAGAATTCATGCTGCAGAGAATCTTTTATTCTGTGCAGTGAGTTGAAAGATACATTTAGACAGTTACGTGGAATGCTTCCTACAGTAAATTCATTCATCTCTTTTCTGCTAAAAATATGATAGAGGCAACATCTAAATCTCTAAGTAAGTATGAGTGTCTCAAGTAAACAAACCAAAGAGGGTGAGAAATGAAGGTAAATCCATTTTGCACTAGAAGCAAGGAAAAGCAGAGCCATACACCATCCCCTCTTTCAACCAAGACTTAATTTCAACCTCCTAGTTGTACTTTGTTCTGTGAGACAGGCACGTTTGGACCAAGCTTCATACATCTTTTTTCAGGATGTTTGTGTGTCACTGAAAACAGAAATACAAATAACTTATATAAGAGGGGGGGGGGGAAAGGAATATACATATGAGAGACACCTGGGTGGCTCAGTCAGTTAAGTGTCCCCTTCTAGATTTTGGCTCAGGTCATGATTGGGAGCTTGGCGTTGGGCTTATGGTGGGCATGGAAACTGTTTGAGATTCTCTCTCTCATTCTTCCTCTGTCCCTTCCCACTCCCTCTCTTTAAAAAAAAAAAAAAAAGGAAAGAAATATATAAATAGGAATAACAATATATGTAATAATTACATATATGGGAATATGTACGAGCTCCCAACAGTTCTTACCATCAGTATCAACACATATGGGATGGGACTGATGGGCAAGGGGAGCTAGCTGGTAGGTCTTTTTCCTTTTGGGCTTTTTTGGTTCCTTGGAACACAGCTGGGGAACATGGGGAAGGGTGGAAGGCTCTCAAAAAAGAAAAAAGAATTTTCACCCTCTTGGCAGAGCCCAGGTTTTTAATATTCCTCTTTTGTAATAGAGGGATTCTGAAAGAAAAATCAATAAAATACAATTTAAGCCCAAAACAATATATATATGGAATTCCCTTCCAGGTAAGATATATAACTAATAGATAATAAATATAAATACATACATATATATAAATATGTATATATATATATAATAATATATACTTATATTTTCCTGTATTGATCCCCTACTAGTATTGCATTCCATAGCACAGTTCTAAGGAGTCTGAAGGTTTTGATAAGGAAGAACAGATTTGTTTGTTTGTTTGTTTTCCTTTTTCCCCTTAAACCCTCCCATGTGTCTTATAGTTATGGAAATTTGAGGAATTTTTATTAAGCTTGTCAGATAATCTGACATTGGTCTTCAAACAGCACAGTTTCTGCTAACTTCAAACACAACAGTGGAAGCATCATTAGTGGAATAAAATGTCCCTTCATAAGATGCCTACCAACTTTTTCAGGGGAACTGACCCATCTGACCAAGCCAATCCTTACACCTACTCTTGGAAGCAGTTACTGCTCTCCCCTTTCCCAGATGAAGACTATGTCACTTGTGAAGTTAAATGATTTGGCCTCCACCGGTTTGATCACCTGTAAATCAGGAAACAAACTGCTCTTTCCCACTAACTCAGGCCTTAGAAAATGAGGATACAACAGCTTTCATATGTGCTTAATGTATACACTACCAGACTTTCCTTCCCTAATAATTTGAGTTTGTGAGGAAAGTCTTTCGGGAACTACTCTCAGGTATGGATCCAGAATTTCAGGATATTGTCACAAGGTAAGGCAATTTGCGGTCATGTCCCTATGGACCAATGGGCTATGGCATCCCCAATGGCGCTGGGTGGGGCCAGCTATAGGTTCCATTGATTCAAATTTCTAATTTATTTCAAAATAGTGTTCTCAGTAAGGGAGTACTATATTTGCTTTTCAAAACAGTTCAAGAATCATTAAGATGTTATATATTTTCCTAACTAGAATCCAACTTGCTTAAATTAAAAATCTTTCCTTTTTTTTTTTTTGAGAGATGAAAAAAAATCATAATCATCTTTAGAAATATTCTAGGATAAATTTTAAGAAGCTGCTTGAGGTTTTCAAATTAAATGATTGAATATAAAAGCCAAGAATTTAATTTTCCATCTCTCTTCAAGGGTTCTAATCATGGTTCTTACACTAACTGCCTTGAGAGTCAGACACCATTTTTCAATTCAAGGTAAAGTCAGACCTGCAAGGAAAGTCAGGTTGAAGAGAGAGCAGGGAGCTAATGACTGGAGCTAGGTGCCCAGAGAGACCCCGTGAATGACTGGCACAGAGCCAGAGCAGATAGATGGTTGAAGAGAGCGGCCAGTGTAAATCTCTGAGAGATGGCCTGTGGAGGCCCTTGTCTACGGAGATATTAGTCAGGCCGTATTGAAGATTTTCAACTTTCTCCTAAACTGTTAATGGGTTTTGAAGAGGGATGGCATATGATCAGATCTGAGATTTTTTTTTTAAGATTTTATTTATTTATTTGACAGTCAGAAATCACAAGTAGGCAGAAAAGTAGGCAGAGAGAGAGAGAGAGAGGAGGAAGCAGGCTCCCTGCTGAGCAGTGAGCCCGACATGGGGCTCGATCCCAAGACCCTGGGATCATGACCTGAGCCGAAGGCAGAGGCTTTAACCCGCTGAGCCACCCAGGCGCCCCCCAGATCTGAGATTTTAAAACACAGCTCTTAGAGCCGTGTAGACAATGGGTGGTAGACACAGAAATCAGTGAAGGGTCTATTACAGTAGTTAAGATTTCTGCCTTGAACAACGGAGTGACTGGAAGTGCTATTTATTGACATAGTTAATGTTCTTTCTTATGAATGTTTGATTTTTCACAGAAACATCTAATATTTAATCACTAACCATGGTGACTTTAATTGTCTCCAGCTTGTGCCAGAAATATATTATCTCTAAGAAATAAAATGTTTTGTTTAATGTTTTGTTGTTCTTGGCATTGTCTCTTATGAACAATTTTTAATGAAACATATAGAAAAAGAAAAGTTCAAACAAAGTGTCAGTGATTTTCAATGAGACTATTTGGAAATATTCATTATAATCTGAAATCACATAAGATTAATATATCTTCCTTAAAACAGAAGATAAAAAATATTTTAGCTCTAAATAAACAATAACAATGAATAGAATGAAAGAACAAGGGAACCACCATTCAAATCTTCCTAAAATGTCTATTGGTGATCAGCTGTTTTGATTAGAAAGTTGAGCAGAGCAATGAGAACCATAAGAAACCACTGGAAAACTCACATTTTGAGAACTTGGAGTTATTGCATTATATAAGCAACACATTGATGGTCTTTTAAAAGCCAAACATATTTATTACCCAATTCAGCAACTATACTCCTGACCACTTAATTCCAGAGAAATGAAGACTAGTGTTCACCCAGAATCCTGTATGTGAATGTTTACAGCAATTTTGTAATGGCCGCATACTAGAAACAAGCCAGATGTCCTTCAACGGGCCCCTGGTTACACCAACTGTTGTATGTCCATATCACGGGATACTACTCAGTACTGAAAGGAATGAACTATTCAAACACCCAGCAATCTGGGTGGATATGCAGAGAATCATATTGACTGAAAAAAATCCAACCCCAAAGGGTTATAACCTCATATTTATATGACATTCTTGAAATGACAAAATTGTAGAAATAGAGAATAGGTGAGTGGTTGCCAGGGTTTAAGAAGGAAGTGAAACAAGAGGACTCCCTTTGCACTGCTGATGGGAATGCAAGCTGGTGCAGCCACTCAGGAAAACACTATGGAGTTTCCTCAAAAAGTTGAAAATAGAGCTATCCTATGACCCAACAGTTACACTTCTAGGTATTTAGCCAAAGGATACAAACATAGTGATTTGAAGGGGCACCTGCACCCCAACATTTATAACAACAAAGTCTACAATAGCCAAACTATCATAAGAACCCAGATGCCCATTGGCAGATGAACGGATAAAGATGTGGTGTATACATACAATGGAATATTATTCAGTCATCAAAAATGAAATCTTACCATTTGCAATGACATGGATGGAACTGGAGAGTATTATGCTAAGCAAAATAAGCCAGTTAGAGAAAGACAATTATCATATGATCTCACTGATATGAGGAATCTGAGAAACAGAACTGATGAACATAGGGGAAGGGAGGGAAAAATAAAATAAGATGAAATCAGAGAGGGAGGCAAACCATAAGAGACTCTTAATTATAGGAAACAAACTAAGGGTTGTTGGAGGGGAGATGGGCTGAGGGATGGGGTAACTGGGTGATGAGCATTAAGGAGGGCACATGATGTAATAAGGACCAGGTGTTGTATGCAAGTGATGAATTACTAAAGTCTACCCCTAAAACTAATAATACAGTCTTGGTTAACTAAATTGAATTTAAGTTAAGAAGAAGAAGGAGGAGGAGGAGGAGGAGGAGGAGGAGGAGGAGGAGGAGGAGGAAGTGAAACAGGGAAAAAAGTGATAGGACTATCCCAGGGCAGCATGTGGGAAACTCAAGGATATGTAAATATTCCATCTTGACTGTATCAGTATCAATAGTGCAACTGTGATATTGTACTACAGGTGTTATCACTGGGGGAAACAAGGTAAAGGGTACATAGGGTCTTTTTTTTTTAAGATTTTTTATTTAGAAGTCACAAGCAGGCAAAGAGGCAGACAGAGGTGGGGGTGGTAAGCAGGCTCCCCGCTGAGCAGAGAGCTGGATGCGGGCTTGATCCCAGGACCCTGGGATCATGACCTGAGCCCAAGGCAGAGGCTTAACCCACTGAGCCACTCAGGCCCCCCAAGGGTACATAGGGTCTTTTTATATTATCTCTTAACCTGGATGTGAATCTAAATCTATTTCAAAATAAAAAGGTTACATATTTTTTCCCCATAAACATAAGTAGGTGAAACTCTTTCCTTCTCCCAGCAAGAGGAAAATCAATGGTAAACATCTAGGCATCTCCTCCACAGTCTATCACTTTAACTACCTGGTCACCAATATCCAATTCACTTTTCCTTTATTTTTTAAAATCCACCAACTTTTTCCCCAAGGAGGTCAGTCATCCCTTCAATGCAACTAGCTCAGCAACAAAGATCTCTGCGTGATAGGTATTCCTTCCTTCCTTATCTGGCAACCTCTGAACCAAGAAAAAAAAAAAATCAAGTTATCTGCACCCACCTGCTTCACCCCCCGTCTGCGTCACGCATCACCAGTGCCAGGATGAAGCAGAAACAGGATAACAACCACAACATTGCTGGTAAGTAGGAATAGGTACGAAAAAGAGGCAGACAGCTATGCTGCAGTCCCCTTGGGCAGCATAAAGTCCCAATTGTGGTAGAGTGAGACGTTTCTAGATTCTGTTCTAAGGGAGAAATTCTCCTGGGTGTTGTTTAACAAGGCTACTGGTTCCATCTTCAGGGATGGGCATCCTTGTCTACTAGTTCTCTGGTCTCATGTAAAATGGAGATGAGCCTGCAGAATCTGCCCTCCTGGGAGCCCATCTCCCGCCAAGAGAGGGAGCTTAAGTTTTTATGTTTCTGTTTCGTATGTCATTTTGAACAAAGAATTTTTGGTCTGGACTCATAGCCTCTTTGAAAACACATTTCATTCAAACACTTAAAAGGCTTCTGTTCTGTGGGATAGTCATTTCCATGTCAGAGCCAGGATCCCTGACATTCTTTTCAATACATAATAAACAAATCTGCTCTGTTTCTTTTTTTCCTTTCTTCCTTTCTTACTAATGTTATTTTGTTGCTCCATTAAGTTGCAGCTAATTTTAAGCTACCTGGGAAAATGTGAAAAGGTCACATCTTATCTTTGTCCTGCATCACTTTCTGCAGGTGAGACATTTTACTTACTCAAAGTTTTAAAAATATATGTTTTCCCCACTTGGGGCTCTAAAAGCAGCCAGCTTTTCCATCTGCAAAATCCTGAACTTCTATTCTTTGCCTTTCATTTTCTTACACACCGGCCAATTCCTTTTGGGCTCAACTCTTTTTAGAAATACTTCACCAACATCACCAGCACACGCTAACTCTTTCTAGATTTCCCCTAGAGCTGTGAATTCAAAACCTGTGCTTTCTGCCTGTGAGTCCTGTAAGCATCCGCTGTTTTCACTGTTTAATGTGAATATCCCTCTTTGGAGCCCCTGGTATCAGATTTCCAGCCACTCATGTCTAAATGACTAAACGAGCTAACTGACCTTGTATAACTTTATTTTGTCCTCATAATAACCTTTTGGGTTTCGTACTGTTATCCTCACTTTGCATTTGAGGAAATTCTAGCTCATCGATATTAAATAGCTGGGCCAAGTTCCCTTAGCTGGTAAATACAAGAGCCAGTAGTCGGTTTCATATCTGTATGGCTTCAGAGAGCCTGACTGTAGTAAACTGCCATCTCCTTGGTCTTCTGAGGCTTACCCTTGAGCGTCTCCATCTTCTTTTCTTGCACTGGCCTTAAAGAATGTTATGTTCTCTCTCTCTCGTTTTCTACACATCCGTTCAATAAGAGATATTCTGAGAGTCTTAAGAAATCATGGAAAGGAAAGGAGACTATAAAAAATACTTATTATATATGAATGTTGGATACAACTTTATGTTTCTACATTTTATACATTTACAGCAGTGTTGCTACATTAATTGTATCACTTATTTTTTTAAAGTCCCACAAGGACTAGTTACCCTTTTCTCAGTATCATCCTTTGTGTGTTTATTTGATAGAAGTTTGATGTGGAAAGCCCAAGAGAAGAGAATGCACTAAAAACACCAGCCCTCAGGGCACCTGGGTGGGTCAGTCAGTGAAGCGTCTGCCTTCAGCTCAGGTTATGATCCCAGGGTCCCAGAATCGAGTCCCACATCGGTCTCCCTGCTCAGCAGGGAGCCTGCTTCTCCCTCTCCTCCCCTCGCATGATCTCTGTAGCTGTCTTTCTCTCTCAAATAAATAAATAAAATCTCTCTAAAAAAAAAAATAAATAAATAAAAGAAAAAAAAACCTAAAAGAAAAAAAAAAACAGCACAGAGAGGTAGCATAACACTTAAAGGTAACTCAGCAATTACATTGTATCTGTACCAACGCTTTGCTGTTCCTGACTTGTCTGTTTGCCCTCATATTAACCATCTCTTATCATCAAAGTTTGATCAAAATTTATAGCTTTTATTTTGGGGTGCAAACATTTTCATACCTTGATATGGCCTCTGCCTTGACATTATCAATCTGCAGTCAGCAATATCTTTGAAATCTGACTAAAAATTTACTTCTTTCCAAAAGATTTTTTCAATTTCCTACTCCCTTCTGAGTAGTTTATTCTGTGTGCTCCAGTATTTAAGAAATAATCCTTCATCTTTGCTGTAACTCTTTGTCAGGCTTTTGACTACTTTGATAGCATTGTTTTTGTGTTCCCTTAAGGACTTGTGTTCACTTTTATCACAATTATCTATATTATTAGGATTCAAAAAACAACTCAGTCATTGTAGAAATAGCATTTATTGATCTATCTATCTAAGGAGCAAATATAACATTTTTGTCTTCTGTGTTCCTGAAATATGTGAAATTAAACTGTATGTTTTGCTAAACTCAGACTATACATAGATTCCTTCTGCAACATTGTCTAATTTTCTTTTCTTTCTTTGTCACCTTTTGATCTGTGATGGATGGTTGGTGTTGCTTTCTTAAATCCCAATTCACTATAGAAAGTATTGCTTCACTACACTGCCAAATACCTCAATGTCTCAATGCCATTATAAATATTTCATAACATCCTATGTGTACACACACTCTTACTTCTTGTCTTATTTTAGTAACCTCTAAAATGTCTGCATGATTCTCTTTGGGGCAATTTTTCTCCCATTTTCAATTTTCTTTCCTACTTTCCACCTACATATTATGAGATTTTTTTCCCCCCAGAAAATTGCTTCTGTGTAGAAGATCTTGCTATCTTGGGTAAAATGGTCAGAAAGTACAAACTGCAATCTGGTCCTTTCTAAGGGGAGATCTAATTACCCAGCTGCTGCTGGAGAATACAAACATTTTCACTCTGGACAATGTTGATCTGTTTTTTGCAAGTACATCACTTTGGAAAGCTACTTGCTCAGCTAATCTGTAACTGTCATGGAAATGTAATTTTTCCCTCCTCCAAACCAATAACAGGCACCTGGTACGACTGCGTTATGCACCCAAGCATTCAAGTCTAACTGTTTCCATGGAAACCTATAAAACTCCGTCTGCAAGTTTCCCAGCATCCTGCCACATGTCCCTTTTCTCTACTCCGCTCTATCTATCTACTCCTTCAGTGTACTTGCGTGAGATTACATTGCTTTGCAACACCCTGTAATAGACTTCTTTTCCATCCTTGCCATTGTCAGTGATTCATCCTTGCCATGTCGGAGGGCAGAGACTGAGTCTTCTTCAGACGTGCACCTGCCTCACTGCTTAGCCCAGTGCCTTAGCCTCAATGGGCACTCAGAGCATATCCCTTGAATTGCATTGGATTTAGGGCTTATTGTCTTAGTCAGGTTTACTTATGAGGTATCTAAAACAAGCTCATTAAGAGCTTCCTCAGCAGAATAATTAGAAAGATAAAAAGAGCCTGCTGCCTGAATATGGAGTTTAAACCACCAATTTATATATTTACAAACTAAATGAATTTTCAACTCTCTCTCAAATCTTGAAAAATTTTAAGTCTATAAAATTTAGAAATTAGGAAAGCAAATTAATATTTGTTCGGCAACTACTAAATTTCAGGCATTTTAAATTCCTTTCCCTGTGACTTGAGTATTATCATCCATAGATCTGATTAAAACCTTCAGATGTTCAGCACATGCAATTTGTGCTAGAATTTACTTACTTAACCTTATGATCTCCTTAAATATCCATGCCGGCACAGAATTTGTGATCATGCATTTGTAAATGCTTGGGGTTAAGAATATTAGGGGGGAAAAGGAGTATAAAACTCAGGGCCTTATTGTATGAAAAGATGAAACAGTCTGAAGAAATATATACCAGAAATTTTTTTTGAAGAATTCACTGATAACAGAAACTATAAAGTGAAAACAGACATTCAGGAGAGATCACCTTAAATTGGAGGTACACCAACATGTAAGAACAATAATTACTACTCAGAAGTATGAAGCAACAACACTCAAGAACGTCCATAATATTGGCAAAAGATGATCAGGGTCAAAGCATTCTAAACCACTAGTGTTTATAAGAGAAGGTGCAAAGGGGCACCTGGGTGGCTCAGTGGGTTAAAGCCTCTGCCTTCGGCTCAAGGTCACGATCCAGGGGTTCTGGGATCGAGCCCCGCATCGGGCTCTCTGCTCCATAGGGAGCCTGCGTCCTCCTCTCTCTCTGCCTGCCTCTCTGCCTACTTGTGATCTCTGTCTGTCAAATAAATAAATAAAATCTTAAAAAAGAGAGAGAGAAAGTGCAAAGTAATGATACTGATATTGAAAAAGGGAGCATGATTTGAGATGTTACGACCCCACACATGTGGGGACAACTATGTTGGGAGTTGCACCTGCACTTAGTAGTAACAAGCATAGTGTCAAAGGAGAGCTGGTGAAGTGTAGGTATTGATGTTCTGCCCAGGGGCAACAAGACCACCTCCCCTAGGAAGTGTCAGCAGATACCACACGGAGAGGCTGTACTTTCATCCCTTCAGTGGTAATGAGGTGTCCTTCTCCTCTTCTGCAGGGGAAGTATCAGAGAACACCCAGACCTGGTGGAGAGTCAAGACTTTCATCATGGTTTAGCAGTGGCATGGAGACCCCCATGACGTTAGTAGAGGTTAGGTGGGGAAGGGTAATGAAGCAGCCCCTCCTAGGCAGATTGGCATTAGTGGAAACCTCCCTGGAGCATAAACTCCCAGGCCCACCCAAGTGACAAGAAGTCTCTCTACCTCAGGTGCCAAGAGAAGTTTTGGAGAAAACTAACTTCTACCCCCATCCAACATGAGGTAAGGGGGTGGTGCCTCCATTCGACCACAGGAGCAGCGTTTCAATAAAATCCAAAGTCTGATAACATAGTACCCAAACCTTCCAGGTATCAACTGAAAATCACCTGTTACACCAAGAGTGAGGACACTCTCAATCAGAGTAAGAAAAAACGATTAATAGACACCAACACTGAGATGACAGAGATGTTAGAGTGACCTAATGAGAATTTTAAAGCAGCCATCATTTTAAAAAGTCCCCCAAAGCAGTCATAAACATGTTTGAAACACATTTTTTAAAAAGCTCTCAGTAAAGAAATAGAAGATCTAAAGAAAGCTAAGTGTCAATTTTATAAATAAAAATGTCTAAAATTAAACTCTGACCAAACCAAATATGGGCAAGAAAGTGGAGAACCTGGAATCGTACTGCTAATGGGAATATAAAACAGCCACATTGAACAGAAAAATAAAAGATGTACCCAGAGATGTGAACATGAATGTTCCTACCAGCTTTATTTGGACCAGCTAATATTAGAAACAATCCAAACGTTCATCAACACACGAAAGTATAAACAACGTGTTGTGTTGTGGCCGGAACGCGGACTACTACTCAGCCATGCACAGAACCTGTTGATTACAGACCAGGACATGGATGAATGTTAAGATAACTATGTGAAGGGAAAGAAGACTGACAGAAACAAATACACACTGTCCAGTTCCTATTTATATAATAACTGGAAAATGCAGCTTAATACACAAGGATGGAAAATAGACCAGCGCTGGCGGGGGAATGGGAAGGAGGCATGAAAAGGCGGCACAAGGAGAGACTCTGGGCGCATGCGTTAGTTCTCCGCGGACCGTTTGTGCTGCCCGCCCAGGAAGGGTGGGGCGGTTGTTTCCCTGACGGACCCAGTACGGGTGCCGGGCGGGCTCCTGCGGAAGTTCACGCGCCCGGGGGAGGGCCGGCCAGGCTCTTCTAGGCGCTGGGTGCGGACGTCCTCCCGCGCGGACCCTTCCCTGGAGTCGGAGCCAGACCAGAGGCGACACAGGATTCCCACGTGGGCTTCTCAGTGCCTGGGTGACCTCTGCGCCCCGGTGATGTGGCGACGACGCCTGACTGTTGCGGCCGGTGAGGTCTGCCAATCCTTAGTGAAATGCAGGTCTGGAGTAAAAGAAAGGTTGCCCCCAAGGAAATTGGCCTCTGGTTTTACCAAGTATTTATTGTCCGCATCATCCTACCGTAAATCTTTAAAGACGCCGTTTAAGGATGTTCCGGCGTTGTAGGGTGACGGATGGCAGCTACACTAGTGTACAGTTGTCAGATCCCTGTGTTGTCCACTGACTAGTGTAACATTGTGTGTTCACGATACTCAACGAAATTTTTAAAAAATAAGATAACATTTTGGCAGGTCTCTCTAACCTTCCTTTATGAAAATGGAAACATTCTTCAATTACACATGACTACCAACCCTGAAGGAAATTTTGGCCAGTAAGATTAGCTCTCCAAGACTCTTAAAATTTTGATGCCTCCTACTAGGATCTGCTGTTGTGGGTGGCTGTACAGCCCGAAGGACTTTCGATAAGTGAAAATGTATACTTGCCCGTAGTAACCATAGATGGATTGTGCCTGACAATGTGTGGGAGATGAGTGAGTCTATCTGATTAAGGGGTGTTAGAATTAAAGCCCATTTAATTTAAAGGGCCTTGCAAAGTTAGCACCCAATTTTGACAAGATTGTTGAAAGCCTCCCCTTATTGAGGGTTCATTTGGAAAAATGGCATTTAGAGCAACAGATCTGAAAGTGACAAGCATTACAGAAAGGGTCTGCTTGGTGAGCTCAGGGTCTTACAAGAACAAATTGAAGAGCGTGAGGAAGAAGTGTGTAGAGCTGCTGGCCAGTATAGCATGAGCTATGCCCAACAGAAGCACAAGATGTCAGGCAAAAAGAAAATTGACCAGCTTCTCAAAAACAACTTCTGCATACTCAAAGTACCAGAGGGTCTTGGGATAGTTAGAAAAGGAGAACGAAGAATTTTTTAAAAAATAGTATTACAGAAAGATGACAAGGGACTCTGTCATAGAAAGCTTACAAAATCTTTGATCGATGTGTATTCTGAAGTTCTTGATGTTCTGTCCGATTATGATGGCTGCTGTAATATACAAGATCATCTGCCAAGGACTGGTGTGGTTGAACTCGGGAGGCTAAGGCAGGAGGATCATTTGGGCCCAGGAGCTGTGGGCTGTAATGTGCTGTGTCTGTCGTGTGTCTGCACTAGATTTGGGATCAGTGTGGTGGCCCCCACGAAGCGGGGGACCACGGGTTGCCTAAGGAGGAGTGAATAGGCTCAGGTGGGAAAGGGAGCAGTCAGAACCCCCCTGCTGATCAATAGTGGGGTTGCGTCTGTGAACCACCACTGCATTCACTCCAGCCTGAATTTCAAAAAAAAAAAAAAAAAAAAGTGGCATGAGAAAGCTTTCTGGGTGATGGATATATCTTGATTGCGGTGATGATCTCATAGGTGTTTACATGTATAAAAACATTAAATTGTAAACTTGAAATATGTGCAGTTTATTATATGTCAATTATACCTTAACAAAGCTATTATTTTTTATGTGGCTATTAAAAGCCCTAATTTTTCGGGGGTAACAGGGTGATGGGTATTGAGGAGGGCACATGCCATGATGAGCACTGGGTGTTATACTTAACTAATGAATCATTGAGCACAACATCAAAAACTAATTATGTACTATGGACAGTGGCTAACTGAACATAATTTTAAAAAGCCCTAATTCAATTTAATAAACTAATTTTTGATGAGATCCTTTATATAGCCTTATTAAAAGATGTCTGAAAGGACCTTAGTTTGGAATGATTCCCTTGTTTAGAAACTTCTAACTCATTAACAAAAGCTTGATTTTTTTTTTTTTTCATTCTAGAGATTATCTTTCATTTCTATTCTGGGGCTCCACTTAGGTGTAACACTTGGCAAAAATGAAAAGTTCCTGAAAGAGGCCATTGAAAATGAATAGCATCTTGATGTTGAACTTTAATTTTTATCAGAACTGACAACGATTATGGCCATAATGAAAGGAAAAAAAAAAAAAACCGGGAAGAAAAGGTTTGAACTGGGGAGGACAGAAAAGGGAGCTGATCTTTTTTTTTTTTTTTTAAAGATTTTTATTTATTTATTTGACAGAGAGAGAGGCAGGCAGAGAGAGAGAGGAGGAAGCAGGCTCCCCGCCGAGCAGAGAGCCCGATGTGGGGCCGATCCCAGCACTCTGGGATCATGACCTGAGCCGAAGGCAGAGGCTTTAACCCACTGAGGCACCCGGCATCCCGGAGCTGATCTTTAAAATTAAAATTAACGCCTGTTTTCTGCTACCTGGTGGAAATCTCCAGATGGTCAGACCATGGTATCAAAGGCCAGATTTTTTTTTTTAAGATTTTATTTATTTATTTGAGAGAGAGAGCAGGGAGTGGTGGGTGAAGTGGGAGTTGAACAAGCAGACTCCACACCCAGCTCAAAGCCCAACTTAGGGCTCCATCTCACGCCCCTGAGATCATGACCTAAGCCAAAATCAAGAGTTGGACACCTAACCAATAGAACCGCTCAGGCATCCCAAGGCCAGATTACTTTAGCCATCTATGGGAACAGATAACCAGCTGGCATAAATTAGAATTATAACCAGAAACAAACTTAACCAAGATGTATAGTTAGGGTGGTAGAGTCGAAGTATTGAATTGCTCCTGAGACTTACCAGAGGAGCCAAGGGAAACTGCACGCCTTGAAGTGCACAATTTTATTGGCTGCAATTTTAGAATTCAGGTCAATATTGCTTCAGTTAAAACTCCAGCAATAAATTGTCAAAGGGCAATTCAGAGATACAGAGTTAGTTACATGCATGCTAATAATTTATTTATATATAGGATGAAGAATGTTATGTTGCTATCAGTCAGCAAAGGCAAAAGCAGATATATAAGGAAAAGAAAGAGGGGAAAGCCAATCTGGGAGAAGTTAGTTTTGCTTTTATATATTTGCAGCTAGCGAAGAGACTGGTTACAGCAGAATGATCTTGGGCAGGCTGGTGAGGGTCGTCAAAGGAAGACATTTCAGTTCTTCATGGATTCTTCGGGAAGACTTGAGAGGTCAGCTGGAACACACAGAAGATTAGTGGAGATACAGTCGGTTCTCCTGTGAGTGGCTGGAAGATGAGAACTATGTCATAGTGGGATGTAGGAAGAAATTTGACTAGAAAAGGGAAGGTATGAAATTATCATCTTACAAAATTGAAAAGCAGGCTCACTACACAAATGTGGCAGGATTGAACAGAATTTCCAAATGAAGTGTTTTTTTATTCCAGTAAAAATTTTTTTGTATCATTAATTCTACTGTGAAACCTATACTTTCCCCCAGATAGGTTAATTTCATCTATAATAAAACCCAACTATATATGTATAGAGATATAGATATAATACAAATTTCACTGTTCACAATGTTTTGATTCATGTGGTAAGAATTTCCTCTTAGCAGCATTCCCTTTATCTCCAGCATCCTTCTCTGTACAGTCATTACTCTGTAATTCTCCTTTTTAAAGGAATCTGTGGCCATCATGGACCAACTCTTTCCCATTCCCCTTTATACTGACTCTTTTACATAAATGTTATATTATCATGACTTTGTTTTTCTTTTTAAAGTAAAATTATATTTCATAAGTATTATAGATAATTGATAAACACTTAAAAATTCAAATAGGACTAAAGTGTACAGCAAATATAAGGTTGTAAGATTTCTTCCCATTTTTGTGCTTCAGTTTTATCCACTATTTTTAGTTTCTTATTATCCTTCCCCAAACAAGTTGGGAGCAAATATGTACTTGTGCGTGTGTGTGTGTACAAATAGTCCTTTTAAAAAAAAAAAAAATTATTTATTTATTTGACAGAGATCACAAGTAGGCAGAGAGGCAGGCAGAGAGAGAGGAGGAAGTGGACTCCCTGCTGAGCAGAGAGCCCGATGCGGGGCTCGATCCCAGGACCCTGAGATCATGACCTGAGCCAAAGGCAGAGGCACAACCCACTGAGCCACCCAGGTGCCCTACAAATAGTAGGGCACCTTTTTACATAACAAATCATAACATACTATATATAATGTTCGGCGTCTTGCATTCTTTATTTAAAAATATATATGAGTCCTCATCATAACGTGATGAGTAGAATACAAATTCAGTCAAATAAAATTCAATATTGCATGATTAGGCAGTTAATGAAAGACTGGGGTGACACTATCCAGATTCGTTTTCAAGGAGGAAGGGCTTAATCTTTCCTGGTCTCAGTTGAGGTTTGCCCTGCCCTGGTGACAATTTTCTATTTCCACTTACATATCTAAAGGAAGATTCTGGGCCCTGTGGCTGTCTAAACTATTCAGTAAAGTGGTAGGGATTCTAGCAATCTGTTTGGCTCCTTTTTTGTCAACCCGATGAAGAGGCCTGTGGCCAAGCAAACATAGGGACCAAACACACTTACCCTCTGCTTTCCAAACTCAAGTTGCCTGCCATGTCTGTAGAAGGCCCTACTCTGTTCTCACAGCTTCCTCTTTCGTAAGATGGGAAATTCGGTCCACCCATTTTGGGCTGGCAGGAAACCAATAGCTAACATGTTGCCAATCAAATTATATCCAAATATTTTCCCAGGGCTGTTCATTATTGTCGTTGCTATTTCTAGCTTATAGAGCTTATTATTTAGTATCAGTAAATATAGGTACACCTCATTCTCTTACTGGCCACATAGTTCTCTATCGTATAGATGTAGAAAGGGCAGTCAGCTGGATAGATTTGTTTTACTTCCCAGACAACATTTCTGAGGCTGATCAATAATGTAGATGCTTTTTAATGGTGTAGCTTCTCCAGGGCAGGTGGAGGCTTTTAACATGTCATGTATATTGTTGCTAGAAATTTATAGATGAACTTCTCTGGTGTTTAATTTAGAGCATCTATAGTCTGCATTTTGTCAATATTCGCATGTATTTCCCTCTCTCTTCCTATTCCTGTCAAGACTGGTTTTTCTCTAGGCCTGATGTACAGCCGCCATCTTGAGACATCTCTCCATCGCCCTCTTGAATTGGATTCTTTCTTTTCTATACCCCATTTCTCTTCATTTTTGGGTTTGGTAAATACAATCTCCAGTATCTTCCTAAGGAAAGATTCGCAGGAAGGTAATTGTATAAAAACCTAAATGTCTGAAAATATGTTTATTATTTCGTCATACTTGATTAATATTAGTTGCATTGGGTATAGGATTCTAGACTGAAAGTAGTTTTTTCCCCAGAACGTTTAAAATACAGACCTATTCTTTGTTTTCAGATGTGGTCAGTTGGCATGTTTATTTTATATTTTTATACTTTTCATTATCTTTTTTCTTGTTTTTTCTTCTTCTTTTAAGTAGGCTCCACACCCAGCATGGAGTCCAGCTTGGGGCCTAAGCTCATGACCTAGAGACCAACACCCGAGGGAGATCAAGAGTTGGGCACCTAACTGAGCCACTCAGGTGCCCCCATTATCGTTTTAATTCCATCTTTATTTTTACCAAAGCACTACCTGTGCATAATAACATAGATAATTTTTTAAGTCTCCTAACAAAAAAGAGCATTCCCCATTCCATTCCTGCCCTCACCCATCTAATTCCTATTCCTCACAGTCAACTACTTTCAATTCTTTTAGGTTTTTTTTTATTTTTTATTTATTTATTTATTTTTTTTGGTTGGTATTTATAGAAACCTCCCTACACTGGGTGGTCTCAGGCTTCTTTTGTGTTTATAAGGAGCAGGGAAAGCAGTTCAGTTAGGACTGCAGTAGTCACTAGAAGCCCGTCAGGCATTGCCAAGGGAGTGATCTTCAATGGTTCCTAATTAAAGAACCAGCTTCTACGTAGATATTAGTTGGTGGAGAAATAGAAGAGGCAAAGTAACACAAATATGCCTACACTGATTTATTTAAACACACAAGGAACTGAGCTAGAGAAACAGCAGACTGGAGCATGCTAGAAATAATCCAATTTGCATGCTTAGAGTTCCATCTTTATTAAAAACAACAGTAGCAATAACAAAAAGCTCCCCTTTTTTCCATTATTCCTTGTATTACCTCCTCTTTAATTTTCACTGCTACCCAAATGGTCTTGGGTTCTGCCACTTTCATGACTAAATTTGGTTCATTAATTCTCCTTGTATCACCGTATCATTATTTCATTGGATTTTTTTTTTTTTTTTTTTTTTTTTGGTGTGTGCTAACTGGTTTCCTTCCAAGCTTGTGCAAGCCAAACTATACTTCTCTAGTCCAAATTGGGAAAGAACTGAATATATAGCTTCTGTGATGTCCTATAGACACTGGCTGGTTTTAAATTGTCATATATTTTTTCACTGCTTTTGCTGCTGTGTTTATGTGCAAATATTTCCCTCCTCATTTGTTTTAGCCAGTTTTTACCAGTTTACCATTTTATTATCCAACATTTATACTAATAGTTCCTGGTTTTCAGGCTTAGATATTATCTCTTAATGTCCTAATATGGAAAATGAGAATTTAGAAGCCTACTGCCTAGGTCCAGAGTATAGTTACCAGACCCTTTGATTACATCAGTATTTGCTGTTTATGTTTGAATAACATATAACTTTCAGCTTTCTCTGGTCAGCTCTGACAGTTCCCCGTTGTAGATCTTTTTATTCTTCCTTTCTAGATCCCAGTAGGACACAGGGCTCATGGAGAGCAGTAGAGCCATGACTAAGGAGGTGGAATAAGCCTTTGTTAAAGAGATGAGGTCTTACACAATTACAGGAGCTGGCAAAGGGGCCTGTGGAAGGCGCTGCCTCTGCATCTTCCAGAGTTGGGAGGCTTGCTGCAGGCCAGAAGGGCTCGCAGTCGGGAAGAAACACTGAAGGAAAAGCAGAAGACAGCACGGACAAACTTGAACCCATGAGGAAAAACCATAACCTGATTCTCATCACCTCTGGCCTCAGTGACCCATCTGCTGCGGAAAAGCAGGTACCTTTTGCCAAACTGCAGATGTGTCTGGCCCAAGACTTAGAGAGTTTGAAGAAAGAGATCTTGCACAAACCGGAGGGTCTGTGGCTCAGCAACCAAGATTAGCCAGCAGATAACCTTTGTGAGTTGCCCGGGGTATCCTGTACTGATCAACACTAACCCAGGACAATAGGAGAAAGGGAATTCTGGGAAACATAGTTCCAACTTAGATTAACTGACAACAAAAAAACCACTACAGATATTCGGAGAAACCAAACTAAAAGAAAAAAAAAAAAACAAAACAAAAAAACAAAAAACAATCCTCCATGACATAAAACATAATGTTTTAAAAAATAAGAGTTTATTTAAAAAAGAACTTCAGAAAAATAAAAACATGGTAGATTTTTGTCATTCAGTAGAATATTTATAAATTTTTAGATGTGAAACTCTTCAGAAGAATGGAACAATAAAAGAAGAAAAATGGGAGTGAAAAAAAAGATACAGGGTCAAGCTAAGATATTCCAATAATTGGGTTTTGAGAGAGACAATAGAGAAAATCAGGAGGAGGAAACCCTCTAATCAACAGACAGGAGAAACCATTGACTCCACTGATATTCAAGACCTTACTTCTTCTGCAGAGATAGGGAACTTTGATTGTAAGAGATCTAAGAAATCAAGGAAATACAGCAAGTGTGTTCCCAGTTGGTCTGACTTCATAGAAGTCCAAAGAGCTATACCTTTTGCCAGCTTCTCTCTTAAGAGAACATAGCTCATCTCATGTGGACACCCGCCTTTAAGAAGGCAGACGCCACAACAACGAGCAAGCTTAAATGTGAGTGTTCCCAGCTACACAATACTGGGTTACAACAGTGGAACACAGAAATAGGGAAAATCATAAACAACTCTCCAGCTGAGAGCTCTGCCAGGTCCTTTGTGTAAGTCAGTTAGGACCCTGTGTACTCAGCCTTCACTCTTGACCTTGTTCCCCCTGATCCACAGTTTCGATTACTCACCATCACCCTCATTCGGAGGCAGATGATCCTCCTACTGACAGATCTTCAGAAGGTCAGTACTGGCCTAATGAGAGGTTGCAGTGCCTGCATCACTCACCTGACTTCATCTCACCATGCAGGGGTTTTATCATCTCATGGCATCGTAAGCAGAGAGGTGAGTGTAAAATGAAGGTATTTTGAGAGAGAGACCAAATTCACATAACTTTCATTACTGTATATTGTTATAATTGTTCTCATTTATTATTAGATATTGTTGCTAATCTCTTACAGCGCCTAACTTATAAATTAAAATTTATCACAGCTATGTATGTATAGAAAAAAAAAACATAGTATACATAGGGTTCCATCCTATTGTGGGTTCAGGCATCCACTGCGACCGTGGAACATATTTATTTTCCCAGAGATAAGGAGGGACGATTGTGTTACAGTCTTATGCACGAACTGGTCTTCACTAACCTCACCATGTCTTAAGATTTCTGTTACCTGCTGAATTCCACATATTTCACAGCAAACTCCTAGTTTTCATCCCAGTGTTTGCAGATGCATTCTCATTAGATGGTATTTTTCCAGGCTGACTTCTCATTTGTCCCCTCCTGAAGGCTCCTTGGAGCCCCATCACCACACCCGGTGAACCAGCCCTCTTCCAACTCTTGAAGAGAACAGGATGGCACCTCTACCTCAGGAACTGATCCCTTGACTCATGACTAGAAGTTTAAGTGGACTTTCTATACTGAGAGAGATCTGGCAGAATTTAGGATTTGTAACTCATCCACTCCCTGCCTGAATTCTTATGGAATGCCACATATATTAATGGTGACTAAATGCTGGCCCCTTCAAACCCAGGGAAATGAGACAAATAAGGACATTTAGTTAGTTGGCCACAAATTAAATTTATTCAATTTGAAGATCCTGAAATCATCTTCCCAATTTTTCTTGTAAGATTTTCCTTCATTTTATGAAATGATAGAAATAGTGGTTGGTTGAAATGACCTTATCTGGCCAAATGAAAATATAGCTGCCAAAAAAGAAAAGTAAATGAGCCACCACATATCATTTTTCAAATATCGAATTCGAAGCCCTGGCGACAGTTGGTCCCCTTTACCATGACAGGAAGAGCCATCTTTCCTGTATGTTACATTTCAAAGCTAAGTGTATTTTTTCCCAAAACCATACAAATTGATCTTAAATATAAAGTCTGACATGTAATTGATTGAAAAGGTATATATAAAACAACAAAGATTTGGACAGACATCATTTTTCAGCTTAAAACATTCTATAAAAGTTTCTGTCTTGATGAACAAATTATACTCTGTCTCCCTAGCTACATTTGTTAAGGTAGGGAGAGCCACACAGAAATCCAGCCTATAGGGTCTGGCTCTGCCTCTTTACCAGTCTCTTTTGGGGTCAGTCTCCACCATCTTCATGACGCAAACAGGGATGGGACTCCTTCATGTACTTGAATATACCAAGATCTCTCCCACTTCAGGGCATTCGCAGTGCTGCTCAGTTTTCTTGAACTACATTTTTTTTTTCAAAATTGTTTACTCACTTTCTAGTAGGTTGCCTGTTTCGTAATAAGCATATCATAATTGTTTCTTAAATAAATAAATGAATTGTGGTATATGTCAAGGTGTGAGTTAAAAAACTGATCAGAGGGAAAATAACGATGAGGTTTCAATGGTGTCAAACAGGAAGGGATCAACTATAGGGTTATTTCTCGTGTAAATAAGGATACAAGGTATTATTTACTCCTGACTGGAATAGCTATTGCTATATATAGATAATTTGAAGATACCCAGCAGATGGACTGTTTCCTCCACATTTACATATTCTGCCCAGAACCCTTTTAGCTTGTTGGAATTTCTTTTAAGAATTCCAGTTTTCCAGCAATGGTTTTCCAAGCCCACAGTTTTTGCTAACATACATTATAAATACTTTTAATGCCAAGCTCTCATCCTGAGCTGGATGACAATTTTACATCTCCAATTCTGAGTCAGATGGAGGCATTTCACACGCCTGTGTGGCAGCAGTGGGTGTCCAAGCTGTTGAGCTTACTGATCCTTCAGCATTTATCTTCTTATGGAAATTTTAAAAAGCATACAAATGCTGAAAAAGCTAACCTTTAGGTCTAGCATGGTGATTTCTAACCCCAGATCTGACAATCATTCGTGGTAAAGATTATGGTATGAATTGCTAGGGGCTGTAAAAAGATTGGAAACTTGATGAGTCCCTAAACCTTTCTTCTGGATTCACGATGAGAACGAGAAGAGGGCACTTTTCTAGGAGAAATTTCACAGCACCCCTAAAGTGCCAACACTTTAATTAGAACAATATTTCAAGTGTCAGTGGATATGACTACGAAATAAAGCAGAAGGATAGGCTGGTGGAGGTGAGAAAGTCCTTGAAGGCATTTTAAGCTCTCTGGAGAATAAAGAAATGTGTAATTTACATCAGGGGAGGACAATTAAATATTATTTATAACCCTAGATCTCAATATAATCAAACGTCATCTTATTTTTCTCACTAATGGACTTCTGTTTCGTTTTAGGGATTGTGTTGACAATACATTCCATTTTTTAACAGGCAGTGAATTGTTTAGCTTATTTCCTTTTTATGTTACCACTTTCCCACTGTACCTTATGAGGCCTTTAGATGTAGTCCGTAGGCACGGAGGAGAGATGCTGTTTGCTCTGTGTGGAATATCTTTTCCTCTTTCTTCTACCTGCTGCTTCTTCGCCAAGACTAAATCTTGCATGTTCTTTGGAACTCAGCTTAAATCTCCTCTACAGAGTCTTGTTATAATACTGGAATTGTCCTCCCTCAAAATGCCATAACCACCAAGTTTCTTCATGTCCTACCACCTGATGAACTAGGCTTCTCTGTTTATTTCTCAGTTTCTCCCAGGAAGCTCTGGGTCCCTGTATTGTCATAGTTAAAAGGTTGGACTTCAGAGCCAAAATAGACCTGTACTGTTTTCTTTGCAGATAACTAGCTCTGTGACCTTGGAAAAGTTACTTAACCTCTCTGTGCTGTAATTTTTCATCTGTCAAATGGAAATGATAGCAGTGACTATTTCATAGGGCTGCCATGATAACAGAATGAGGTAATGCACATAAAGAACTTAATACAGTGCTTGGCTGAGGAAATGGCCCAAAATGTTTTTAGTATTTTTATTATTACCCTTATTTTCTTTTATGACAGGAATTGTGTTTTATACCTAGTGCCTGATTCATAGAAAAGGCCTGCAAATATTGGATGAATAAATAACATTTCTTTTTTTTTTCTCTTCCTAGTCAGTAAATAGGAAAAGTCATTTGAAATTAAAACAACAACAACAACAACAACAAAAAACTAAAAACAAAGAAAGAAACCCTTCCCTTTTGCTTCTAGCAAGTTTGAGAATAAAATGGGTAATATATACATAGAAGACATTCAAGTTATAGTTATACCTTGTATATATATAACTTATACTCAAGTTATAGATGTACCTTGCATTAATGTCAATGCAATGAAGACCATTCTCATAAAAATTTATAAAAAGGATCCCTGCCGGGAGGTCTGTTTTAAGTCATTACAGTGCAGTGTTTGTATTGGTTGGAATTACTAGTGCTTTCTGAAATATTTCATATACCTACGTTCAAGTATGCAGACAGCATTTTAAAGTACTCAATATTTTAGATTTTCCATTTTCTGCTTCTGTTGCAGGAATAAATTCTCTCTCCTCACCCTGAGTATCTGCTTGTCCATGACAGGCAAGACATCCAGAGGTTCTAAGTCATTACCTTAGAGGTTGTTTGTAAATCAGTGATTGCTCTCCTAGTTCGTATACTACTGTGGAAGAGTCAGACCTATTTGGAAGGAAACTTGTTTACCAGCAAAAGAGAAACAAAAGGAATATAAGATTTCCTGTAGCCTTCATTGTTGTTAGTGTGTGAAATTTCCTATTGCTTATTGCGTTAAGTGTCAGGTTTATCACCTGGTTTTCAAAACCATAATGTTAATGAGAATTATTTTGCCTTGCATTCACGTACTGCTTTGCAGTTTACGAAGTTTTCAACAGTAATCAGTTCATTGTTCTCTTGGTGTACAAAGCATCAAAGATCTGCAGACCTGGTGTGGCGTCATTGGTCTTGAGAGAATTACTTTGCATATATTACAATGTGGCACAAACAGGCTCTGAAAATGTTGGTAAGTTGTTGAAGGGGGTATGTTGGTCACACTACCAAAGAGTGTTCTATTTTGGAAGACCCGCAGAGGAGACTTCTTAATACCATAATCTAGGGGAAATAAGCATTGTAACTTATGAAATTGATCAGAACCCCTTCTATGTGTTAATTGAGAAAATGATCAAATCCAATTTTATTGAAAACTAGTATCAAGGACATAGGGCTTACAGTAGCCACATTCTTGGTTACCTTACACATCTCCATGCATTCTTTTTCTCATCTATTTCAAATTTATGGTATCTGGCCACATTTAATGTGTCACTATAAACTAGTTTAAGTCCTTTTTTAAATAAGGCAGGACATACATTATTAAAGTTTTTTCACATAGAATATTCTGTTTGATTCTCCTATCAGCCCTGTGAGATAGGCATAATGCTAACCCCATTTTAACTATCCATCCACGTTTCTCACTATTTTTCCCCCAAACAGGCATTTTCTGCAAAGTTTGAGGCTGACAGAGCAGCCCTGGATCCTGCTTTGTATAATAGATCCCAAATGTAGGCTTATGCAAGCAGGCAACCCAGAATCTATGCCAGGAGTATGTCTCTCCAGCACTGATTAATTCCTGTGTCTAAAAGCCATGTGTTCATTGTGGATGATAAGCTTGTTGCACAAACACAAGCTAACCACACTGAGGAAGTTTGGCATTAGTTCTGCACAAACCCCAGTGAGGATATTTGCCAAAAGGAAGGAGAAAAGTCCTGCCAATTTAGGCATGAATGAAATGTTTTGAGGCATCTGTAGACTTTTACATACTAAATAGAGAAAACATACATTTATAACACTGATTGAAACTTATTCAACCAAACTTGTGCTGAGGAAACCCAGATTCTAGGCTTGGGAAGTGGTCTAGACCTGTCCTTAGAAGCAGAAGCACACACGTGCAAATAGATACAAAATCACTAAAAAGTCCAAATGTGAAAATGAATTTTGTGGATGTAACAATGGGAGCCTAAAAATTTCCAGATGGACTTTCTCCTCCTTCAGAAGGGAAGAAGGGATGTTGGGAGGGAGGAAGAGAAAAAGGAAGGAGGGCAGGCAGGCTGGCTGGCTGGCTGGCCATTGTAGAAGGGATCACCTGAAGAGTCACTCTGTGTTCGAGTTTTACTTTTTGTTTTAACTTAGGACAAATTCTACCCTTTTACCTCTCAGAGAATTATTTTCATATATGTGGTGGTGAAAGATGAAGTGAGGCCATATGTATGTGGCCCAATTAGGAACATAGAGTTCAAAGCTTTTGAAGGACTCCTTGAGATTATTTACTGGATCTTCTCATGTGGAGCAGAAAGTCTCACTGCTGCATCTCTAACGTATGGTCATTGAGCTGCTGCTGGAAAACCCATGAGAGACTCAGCACAGCCCCAGGACCACTACCACCATAGGGGAGGAGGCTTGTCTACCTTAACCTACTGCTGACAGCCCTTTTTAACGCATATATCCCTGCCACTTTTGACTCTTCTTGTTCTTGTTCTTTTGGAACATTGAAGGATAAACATATTCCTTCTGTTGTGTGACAGTCCTTCAAATAAATGGAAAAGCTCTAATGACTGCCCTACTATATTCCTAAGATAAACTCATGTGTTTTTCTTCATCTGTTCCACATGTAGTATGATTTCCAGAACTTTCATCAGTCCAGTCACTGTCCTCTGAGAAGAATCACCTTGTTCATGTTTCCTTTAAAATGTCATTCTCTAGATGGTGATGGATGGGTCAGGCCTCAGGGGGACTCTGACCTCCTGTGATTAAGTTACACAGTGTCTACTATCCTGACCTAAGACTGCATTTCTTTTTAGTAGCTTCATTAACATTATCTGCTTTTGTGAGAATTCGAGTCACATGAACTCTCTGAAATGTCTACATTTCTCCATATAAACATTTTTAGCCAATTATAGTTTTTTTTTAACCAAATACTTGGTGGGGGGATTGCATGCTAAATATAATAAAATTTTTCCAAACTACATGTCAACCAAAGCCCCACCTGCACACAAATGTTTGTTTTTGAGCAACAGGTAAATTATCCAGACTTTGGAGATATGTCTTATTTTGAATCATCTTTGTGTGTCCTAAGTATTTCTATGTAACTGAGGAATCTGGAACTGGTGTCTTATTCATCCGTGGTAGCAATAGTCATCCCTAACTATAATATGCATGTAATGAGGATATTGAGCAGGGTAACAATATGAATATGTTTTCTTTTCATTTTTCCTCACTACTGCCTTATAAACATGTTCTAGTGAATATCTCTTTCCTGTCCTTGACAACTCCATTGACAGCTTCTATAGCTTTCCTGTCAGTTTCAACTAATACACATCCTATTTAAAACACCTTGATACTCCTACTTCAATGTCATCTCCTTCCCTCCCACTAGTGCTGGGTAGGTCTAAGCCTGAGGGTCTTGGAATGGGCAGGATGCTTTTTTATTCCTCATTTCTTGGGAGGGGAAAAGATAGGAGAGGCAGGGCTGAAGAAGGTGTGGTCTGATTTGGGACACTGATTTTCCCCCAGTTGGGACACTGATTTTACCCCTGTGTCACTGTTGAGGGCTATTATAGGGAATGATGGAGGAGGGGTGATGCCATTTACATGATTTCCCATGGTTGTCATTCCTCTGCCTGACATTGAGTGCCCCGTGATGGTCCTGTGAGGCAAGCGTCTATGTGCTCTATCCTTCAAAGAGGACTGCGCAATTCCTTCATGTCATGTGGGAGATCTCTGTGTAGCTCAGCCTGTTTCACCATGACTTCCTCATAGATCCCACAGCATCACAACATCTTAACTCTTAGCATGCCCTCACCTGGCAGGCAGTCTTCTTGGTTGTGTTTACAGTATGGGCAACTCTCTACCCACTTGAACTATGGAAATATCATACATCCCTCATGTGCCAAAGAGCAAGCAAGTGGGCCATCTATTAACCGCTCCCTCTGGACACAGCAAAGCAAACCTCTTTCCAGTTATTTTCTAAGGCCTGTTTCTCAGGCCCTTCAGCAAGTACGTTGCCTGATATAGGTCTGCCTAGAGAACAAGAAGCCAGTACCATCTGCTTATAGACATCTCCAATCTTGAATAAAACTTTTGAAATCTCTTCTTGGACTTTGGAAGGAGACAGCCTCCCCGCCCCCAATTTCCCACTGGGAAGAAAGAGAATTGTCCTAGCTGTACTGTATTTGTCATGAGGACCATATACTCATGTCTCTGTTATTTGCTTCTCTCTACATGTATAATGAAAGAAGTTGATTGGAGTAAGGGAGGTTTTTCTGATTTTCTGTGCCTGTGTGTGTGTGTGTGTATCTCTCCTAATCATGTGAGTTTCTCTCTGTGTTGTAAGGTACATATCTTTTGATCATCATCTGTTTGTCTGCCTTGTTAATTCCAAGGAAATAGAAACCAGTCAAATCCGCTTGTTTCCTGTCTCAATTCAGATTGATCATAAGAATCTGTCATTGCAATTCTTAAAGAAATACATATTTACAATGATTCTAATTCTGTGGTTTTGAGTGGGTCCCCGGAATGTATGAGGATTCTCCCTTGCATCTCCACCTTATTGGTTGTGAGCAGTGTAAGACCCAGGGCTGTGGTGAGCCATTTCTGCTCTGCATCTCATGCCTCCTGGTAGTGCAGCTCTCCTCCCTTCATTCTCCTCGGCTGTATCCAGAGAACCCAGGCAGAGACTTTTTGTTTTAGAGACCCGAGTCTGTCAAGAGTGCTGCTACTGTTCGGACAAGTTGTACATGGTGTCCTTTCACAATTCTTTATTTCTTCCATGTTTCATGTTGGTCTCCATTGTCATACCCAGTCTTGAATATTTTTGTTGTTTTTCTCTTGCTCTCTCCTTTCCTTTTTCTTCTGTCCTCCTTCTCTCTTTTTATTCAGGTCATCTGGATCTGGATAATGTCAGTGATTTAGAAAGAGACCTGTGCACTTGAAGGAGCCTGGGGAACAGTTGTTTTTCCTCGTAGCCCTTCTCTAGCAGGCAGTCAGAGGGCTAAATCACAGAAACATCTAGGACTGTATGGTTGAGCACATCGGTTGTCTGTGCTTATGGACTTAGGATATATGCTCACAATTACAGACATATATAATCTTTTCATATTGATCATATATTTTTAAAATATTTTATTTATTTATCTGACAGAGAGAGAGAGAGAAATCACAAGTAGGCAGAGAGGCAGGCAGAGAGAAGGGGGGAAGCAGGCTCCTTGCTGAGCAGAGAGCCCGATGTGGGGCTTGATCCCAGGACCCTGAGATCATGACCTGAGCCGAATGCAGTGGCTTACCCCTCTGGGCCACCCAGGCACCCCCATATTGATTATACTATGCTTAATTTTAAAGAACATATATGACCATAAAGTATCTTCTTTAATTAAAAAAAAAAAAAAGTCAAGATTCAGTTGTGTTTTTGAATAACCGGAGCCTAGCTTCCTATATGGTTCACTCCTCATCCAATTATTACTTTTTTCGTTCAATATTTGCTAGGCTCTGTCCCTCCTCACTGCCTCATTTCCCACAGATGGAAATAGGAGAGGAGGGCATATCTGTGAACATACTTCTAGGCCATGCCATGTGGAGAGAGAGAGTGGAGAATTCTGGTTCACCCAGCAAGTTCTGCAGACTCTTCCTCATTTTCCTCGGTCCCCTACTGCTGTGGAGGGGTATAGTCTGATCTTCACTCAGAGCTCTCCGGTATCGCTCCTCTGGCAAGGGAGCCCTTCTCTATTTAAACCCTAGCAGATCTGATGAACTCTGATGGGAGGAGAATGCAAAAATGTTGACTATTAGGAATGAGGAGACACCGCCGCAGAAACAGAAGAACTTACAGATTCAGTTGCATATCATAATGTCACGTGCACGTGTGTTCCAGCCCATAGGCAAACCTAAAGGAAATACTTGCCTAGGGAATTATCGTTTAGCAAAATGGACCCAGGTAGAAATAGGAAGCATTTTTTAAATAAATCACTTTCAGATAAGAAATTTGGAAAGAGGGGCACCTGGGTGGCAGTGGGTTAAGCCGCTGCCTTCGGCTCAGGTCATGATCTCAGGGTCCTGGGATCGAGTCCCACATCGGACTCTCTGCTCAGCAGGGAGCCTGCTCCCCTCTCCCTCTCTCTGCCTACCTCTCTGCCTACTTGTGATCTTTCTCTATCAAATAAAATCTTTAAAAAAAAAAAAAAAAAGAAATTTGGAAAGAGATTCTGATTAGGATATCCATGCCAAGATAGACTCCCTGCCAGAACTATCTCCTCCTTGTACAAAGTGAAATTATTTACAGAGAATCCTCTGCAATAAAACTCAATGCTGATGTACAGTGAGGCTCTTGAGATGGAACATCTAGGGCTTCAGAAACCTGATATCGTCCTGTGTGCATTAGCCACAGAGCTATCTGGATAAAGAGAGCGTTTGCGAGAACCAAAGTTGAGTCTCTTAATTCCCTAGTTTACTTAAAAAAGCAAGTAAATAAGCTAAGTGTCAAGGAAAAATAAAATTAGGAGTATTTACAGTTTGGAAATAGTGAGAAATTGTTATTCGATGGTGTTTTCTCTAAGAGGTTTTGACACAATTGTTTTCTTTTTTAAGGCTAAATGGTATGACATCCAATTGTTTTAATAAATATTAAAGATTAAATTTTAAGATGAGTTTGCACATTCCCAAAAGTAGCGATTTCCTTTGGACATAACACAGCACTTTGCTTTAAAGAGTTGCACAGAAGGATATCAAAACAGAAAGCCTGGATTTGTAGAGCTAGAATTTCCCTGTTAAGCTAAGTGAAAGTGGTAGAGAAGGCCAGGACATCCTTCATTTGTCTTTTAATAGGGAAATAATCTTATCTCAGTCACTACTTTTGCAATCCAACTTGTAAGTCAGTCATGAAATGCTTGACATTATCACAGCCTGACTTCTAAATCATCTCCGCCTGGACAGTCCTGCACAAGCACCTTCGTCTAAAGCCACGTGGGCCTCAATACCAGGCCAGAGCAGATCTGGCTGTGAATTCAAGGTCGGTTTGCTTAGGGAGCACCCACCTGTCAGGGATGTTTGCCCCTTTACCCATGCTGGCCACCTCTGTTTTTCTTATAAAGCTGTCTGAGGTATTTTATCATTTATGTATGTATGGATGTACTTATTTATTATAGTGTATAATTATAATTATTTATTATCCATACAGAAAATGGGAGGGAAAACAGATAACATTTATAATAGTAAAAAAAAGTTACAAACTCCCTAGGAATTAACTTACCAAAACCTGTAGGATTTATCAACAGATCAGTCAGCAGAAAATAGCAGAAGATATAAAAGATGACTTGATTGCATGTAATAAAATAAATGACTTTGAATGGGAAACCTTACTATTCTAAACATAACTTTGGACTCAGATTTATGTATACATTATGCAATCCTAATAAAAATGTACATAGATTTTGAAGAAAGGCATAGTTTTCAAAATGGTCCTAAATATCATAATAAAATTTAAATGAATAAAAATAATTGATAAACTTTTGAACAAGAAGAGAGACATACCCAACCAAGTGTTACCATATATTGCTACAATAAATAAAATCATATGGTATAAGAGAAGACAGGTTAATGGAGCAAATATAGAGGAAAAAATATCAATGTTCATTATGCTAGGTCCTTCATTGACACTTTCCATCTAGAAACATATCTTTCAATTCAGGAAAGTTTTTTTGAGTTATTTTGTTAATCATTTTAGCTTCACTTTTTTCCTACTCAGTTTAGAAGTGCTCTTAATCATTTGTTGGCTTTCCTGGACTCTTCCTCTAACTTTCTTTTTTGTTCCCTCTTATTTTCCTGCTCAGCCTTTCTTCCCCTCTTCTTTCTAGGTGATCAATTCAACTTTATTTTTCATACCTTCTATTGACTTTTGGATATCCGCTTTTAGGCATTTACCCTTAAAGAGCTATTATCCTGTTTTTCAGTATTCTTCAGTGTTTGTAAAAGCGTTCTCTTCTTTTTTTTTTTTTTTCTTAGTAAACATATAATGTATTTTTATCCCCAGGGGTACAGGTCTGTGAATCGCCAGGTTTACACATTTCACAGCACTCATCATAGCACATACCCTCCCCAATGTCCATTTCCCCACCACCCTCTCCCGTCCCCCCTCCCCCCAGCAACCCTCAGTCTGTTTTTTGAGATTGAGTCTTTTATGGTTTGTCTCCCTCCCAATCCCATCTTTTCATTTTTTCTTTTCCTACCTCCCCCCAACCCCCCCCCACATTGCATCTCCACTTCCTCATATCAACGAGATCATATGATAGTTGTCTTTCTCCGATTGACTTATTTCGCTAAGCATGATACCCTCTAGTTCCATCCACGTCGTAAAAGCGTTCTCTTCTTATTTCATAGTTGCAATATCTTCTTTTGCCTGTCTTCAGATTCAGATTTCTCCTCTTATATTTGGTTAACCACCTTAACCAAGTGATCAAATTTAGTATCATTAATTATTCTTATTGGAGGACTGGTCTAAATTTATATGCTCTTCCAACCTGGTGTAATAACACAAAGTAACATCATCTACAGTGTAGATGTACTTTCAGGATATACAAGAAATAGGGAAATAAGTTAAACGATATCATGATGAAACAGTCAAGTCCCAATTATAGAATGCTCCATCTACGAGACAGCAGACCTGGACTCCTCAAAATACTAAATGTCATTGAAAACAAGGTGAGAGAGACTATTCTTTAGTAAAGGGTCTATAGAGACCCAAAAATGAAGTGGAATTTATGAAATCTGATGGAATCATGGAATAAAACTGAAGCATCAGTAAAAATCACTCACTTGTGGGCACAATGTTGACGTTCAGTGATACAGAATTATTATTAATATTTTTACATGTGAAAATGACATTTTGCAGGGAAAGCCGCTCTTCTCTAGAGATATATGCTGAATTGTTTAGCAGTAAAATTTCATGATTCAGCATTTGAAAGAGAGAGAGCACAAACATGGTAAAATATTCATTGCGCTGTTCATTCATCTTTTCTCTAGATTTGATACCAAGATAAAGTTGAGGATTCTTTTTCTGCAAAGTCTGTTTCTTCTGTTACCTCTTTTTTCCTGCTTTCTGTCTTTCATGTTTGGAGGATTTCCTTGGGTGGCAGGTAAGCCCTGCTTAAGAGGACTGTTCCTGTTTAAGAGCAGAAGATGAACACGCTGATCATGAACTGTGAAGGTGGGTGGGACTTGCTTACTATGACTGGACTCCTGCTTTATCTGTCTGGGCTTTCTGTGGGCGACCATACTGTAAATACTGTTACGGATTTCCTCATGGCCAGAATCTCTAGAAGATAGTTTCTCAGTCTCCTGTCTGAAAGGTTTAAGCTCAGGTGCCTGGGTGCTAATAGGAAGAACAAGCCAGGAATCTCACCATTGCCCCCAAGACATCTGTCCCCCATCTCCTTCAAGCAGAGACCCTCCAGTTATCCTCTTCAGAGCATAAATCTCAAATAGGGAAGGGAGTGGGGAGTTGTTGAGGGGCTCTAACAGACCAGCATAAGCCTCTGGCTATGGTTCCATCTTTCCTTCTGTTAGCACTGCCAGTGTGCTAATAGAATGGCACTGTCAGTCCCTGTGCCTGTCTGGGGTCCCATGGCCAGCCTACAATTTTGTTTTCTTGTATTTGCTAAATCACTTACCACTCACCCATCTGCTTTCAACTTCCAGAAGTTTGTTGCCTTTGCCTCTTTTGTCCCTATTTTTGTTCTTGTAGATTCCTGATGCCTTTTTAAAATCCCTTCATTCTCATCTTAGTGGAATTTGGAGGGTAGGCCAAAGTACATATATGTGTATAACCCATCATCTGTAACTGAGATTCCCAAGAATATATACTGGAAAAGAAAAGCATTGAAGATAGGTTGCTATGAGAAACCATATATCTTTTTATTTTCCAAATTTGCATATAGTAATCCTAGTTTTATAAGGTTAAATTGGGTATGCTTAGGAAGAGTATTGGAAGGACCTACATCTAAATTACAGGGGTTAAAAATTGCTAGGGTAGGACTTCAAGTGAATTTTTATATTATTTCTTTGGCTTATCTCTATTGTTATTTTTTATAGAGACAAAGATTAATTTTTTAGATGAAAAAGGCACATAAAAGCTACATCATAACAAATACAGTAACCCATATGTTTTGATGGGTTTCTTAGTAGATGACCAGAATGCCAGAATTCAAAAATTACTAAGACTATGGAATGGAGTTCATATAATTTCAAGTAATGTTCCCAATTTTAACTGTAAATTTGCTGTTCCTGAAAGACAAATCCCTTCCTCGTGAGGGAATGTATATATGGGATGACTCTAGTAGAGAACAGAACTCCCCCATAACTCCGTGCTAGGAATGATTTGCCATTCCCCAGCATGTAAACAATGCCAATATCTAGTCTAACCAGGAAAGCGAACTTACCATCCATTCCTTCACGGGCCGTGAGCTTTTTGTCTCACCCAGACTACGGCTTCCAAACTGTGGCCACCAGGCAGACAAGACAAAAGCAGTGTCAGCTTAAGTCCATCAGGCACAGCTAAATCTGATTTTGAATAGATCTCCCTCCATAACGAATTCAGCAACATACTTGGAAGGAGGAATGGGGAGTCATGAGACCTTTATTTAAAAATTTCAAAGGGCTTGATGGCACCCACTTCTGGTAGTCTTCCAAAGATGCAGTAGCACTTCTTATTTCTTTCATCAGTGAATGAGATTACATATGCACATACTTCTTACAGATTTCTGTGTATGTGTTTTGCCAGTGTGATATGCACAAAATAATGTTAGTGTTCCTTCTATTTCTTTGTATATTTTAGATCTTTATTCTGTTCTATTGTTTTATAATTGAAAACAATGTATCTTTTAAAGCTGTACTCTTAAACATGTATTGTTTTATAATTTAAATTAATTTATATTTAATATAAAACAATATAATTACTCATTTAAGAGTACAGATTGATCAGTTTGGTAGATGTATACAGCCATGGATTTACCACAGAAGTGAAGTTCTACCTGGGATCAACTACATAGTTAGTGGGTCCCATGGCAAAATATAGGCATCTTTGTTCAAATATTTTAAATTCTGAGATGCTCACAGCTGCATGAAACCAACAGCAGAGACCTTACGAGCCCGGGACTGCACAGGTCACACCCATGAAACTGGCCCTGCTCCACCTCCAAAAAATTCCCTTACTCCCTTCCAGCTAATTTCTGGAAACAGGCAACCACAGCTCTACTTTTTGCCCTTATACTTTTGACATTTCTTGAATTTCATAAAAATGGAATCATATAGTGTATAGTCTTTTGTGTCTGGCTTTGGCTTATTAATTTCCCCTGCCATTTGTCCACTTTTTACTGCATTGATTTCCTTTATGATGCTTATTATTTCTTCTATTTCTGCCAACAAAAGGCTAATCCCAGGGGACACAGAAGACATATTCATTTGCCCTCTCACCTGAGCAGAGATGGGCAGATAGGACAGCAGTTTCAGGAATTTGCTACTATATTTTTGTTTCAGGGCTGCATCAAAATCTGATAATGATATGACTCTTGGTGAATTGTAAATTTCTAAGAGGGAGGGGTGCCAGGAAATTGAGCTTTCAGATAGCTGGGAATATAGACTGTATGGACCTGTGTCAAGAACTCTCTTGCTTCCCACCTTATTGCTCTTCAAAGTTAAGGCCAAATGTCCCTCTGGATCTCCATTTTCAGATGATCTGACCTTGAATGAGGGAGTAAGACTCTGACTCACAGACTTTGCAACTCAGCATCAATTTCCATTTTTCCTATTGATGACCTATACTTTCTTCTGAAGCTTTTTAACTAGCACCTGACTGCTGCTTGCTCCAGACTTTCTGCAAGGTTGCTAATCTTTTAGTTTCCATTCTCTTAACTGTGGTTCCCATTCTAGGCTACCTTTTTCCTATACTTTGCAAGTTGTGGAGATTTAAATTCATTTCATCTACCAATATCTCTTAGCTCCCTTCTCTGAATATAATCCTAGAGCTGTGTTGTTTACTGAACCGTGGCTGAAAGTGACACTTTGCCAGTGACTTTCTCTTTTAGCCCAAAGTCCTAGTTATCTTTGGACATTTCATGTAAAGTCCTTATGTATAAACTCAGAAGAGAGAAAGCAAACATCTCTTTACTTAGGACAAATAAACTGGACCAAATCTTATAGTTGGAGTTCCCCTGTACTTGGATTTCCTGCAACTCCTAGGGGGTGGTCTTTATCAACTGTATCTAAGCTCTCTCACAGTTGGGTAGAATGCAGGGCATGAGCTGAACCTATTGGACAAGCACTCCATGTATATCCTTGGAACCCTAGCTCAGTTAAGTTTTCAGATGAGGGGCACCTGGGGGGCATAGTCACTTAGTTTTGGCCGAGGTCATGATCTCAGGGTTGTGGGATTGAGCCTTGAGTTGGGCTCTGTGCTCAGCGCAGAGTCCGCTTGGGATTCTCTCTTCCTCTCCCTCTTCCCCTCCTGCTTGTGCTCTCTTTCTCAAATAAATAAATAAATCTTTTTTTTTTTAAGTTTTCAGATCAGCTGTTCTCTTCAGTTTTTCCTTATACAGAGCTATGTGAGATCAAGAATACACTGACCATAGTTAATCAGGAACAAATACCTATCTTCCCAGCCTCCTGTCCAGTTAACCATACAGCTTTCCTCCTGCCCCACCTACCCAGTTACCTTCAGTCTTAAAAGTTCCCTGATTTGGATAATAAAGTATACACTAGGGGTGCCTGGGTGATTCAGTCAGTCAAGTTTCTGTCTTTAGCTCAGGTCGTGATCCCAGAGTTCTGGGATCAAGCCCCATGTCAGGCTCCCTGCTCAGGGGGAGTTGGCACCTCCCTCTGCCCCTCCCTGTGCTGTTCTCTCTCAAGTAAGTAAAACCTTCAAAAAAAAAAAAAAAAGTAAAGTGTACAAGTTATAACAATTCTTACAGAACCTTATTTTCATTTTTCCATATAAATATCCAAAGGCTTTGTCTTTGATCACTGAATTTTAGCTCTGATGTATGACTAGTCTTGCTATGCCTTAAGAATAAGAAAGATTCATTATTTGAATAAATCAGAAGCAGGGGCCTCCTGGGTGGCTCAGTTGGTTTAACATCAGATTCTTGATTTCAGCTCAGGTCATGAACTCACAGTCATGAGATCAAGCCCCAAGTAGGGCTCCTCACTGGGTGTGAAGCCTTCTTAAGATTCGCTCTTTTCCTCTCCCTCTGCCCTGACTCCCACTCACACATGTGGATGCTATCTCTCAAAAAAAAAAAAAAAAAAATCAGAAGCTGAGATTAGTCTTTATGATCTGATTTGGAAGATTTTGGTTAATCAACCATTCTGATCAATAGATAATTGTTGATGCTTCTTTCAACATATATTTGAAGTATTTCTAAAATTCAAAGTAGTTTTCTGAGTACTGAAGTATTCTATAAATATGAAACAGACACAGGCACACTAATAAGGGGCTAGTACTCAGAATATTACCAAGTATTCATCAGGATAAAATAAATACTCATTGTACTTATGATCAATATCTTTCTGTCAAGAACCCTGCAGACATTATCCTAATTCTCACTACAAACCTGCTAAATAAGGAGTGGATATTAAAAAAGAGTGAGTAGCCTAAACAATGAATACCCCTAGAACATGGTGGAGAGCAGATATACATCTAAGTCTCTTTGATGTCAAAGACAGAGATTTTTGATGATTATTAAAAATGCTCATTTATAAAAATATATAAAATACAGAGATGCAATGGTAAAGAAAATTAATTGTTCAGAAGACCTTTCATAAAAAGCCACATTCTCCTTTCCCTACCCATCTCTACCCCAGTTCCACTCCAATTCCTAAGTCTTTCCATAGTTTTCTCTGTACTTATTTAATCCCATATAGATATATAGAGAGATGTGTAGGTTTCTATTGTGTAAATGCTAATTTTACCAAAATGGAAAGATCTCACAGACTATTTTATGTACCTTGCTTTTCTCACTCAACAAATCTTACAGAAGTCATTCCAGATCATATAATTTAAGTATGTCACTTCTAATTTCCTTAAAATATTTTGTACATAAATGTGCCAGGATATATCCAGAATTCCCCTGTTGATGGGCATTTGCTGTGTAACCAGTTCTTGACTACTATAAAAAACACTGCTATAAAAATCTTCAAATACAGATATTTGGAAATTATTACTTTTAATTTTATGAAATAGATTCACAAGAGTGGAATGATTGGATCAAAATACCTGTGTTGCTGATGTTAATAGATATTTCCAGGTAGTCTTCCAAAGATGCAGTAGCACTTCTTATTTCTTTCATCAGTGAATGAGATTACATATGCACATACTTCTTACAGATTTCTGTGTATGTGTTTTGCCAGTGTGATATGCACAAAATAATGTTAGTGTTCCTTCTATTTCTTTGTATATTTTAGATCTTTATTCTGTTCTATTGTTTTATAATTGAAAGCAATGTATCTTTTAAAGCTGTACTCTTAAACATATATTGTTTATAATTTAAATTAATTTGTATTTAATATAAAACAATATAATTACTCATTTAAGAGTACAGATTGATCAGTTTGGTAGATGTATACAGCCATGGATTTACCATAGAAGTGAAGTTCTACCTGGGATCAACTACATAGTTAGTGGGTCCCATGGCAAAATATAGGCATCTTTGTTCAAATATTTTAAATTCTGAGATGCTCACAGCTGCATGAAACCAACAGCAGAGACCTTACGAGCCCGGGACTGCACAGGTCACACCCATGAAACTGGCCCTGCTCCACCTCCAAAAAATTCCCTTACTCCCTTCCAGCTAATTTCTGGCAATAGGCAACCACAGCTCTACTTTTTGCCCTTATACTTTTGACATTTCTTGAATTTCATAAAAATGGAATCATATAGTGTATAGTCTTTTGTGTCTGGCTTTGGTTTATTAATTTCCCCTGCCATTTGTCCACTTTCTATTGCATTGATTTCCTTTATGATGTTTACTATTCCTTCTATATCTGCTAAACTCTTTAGATTTAAAGTTTTTTTTATAGCTTCTTTAGATGCTGAGATCTTTTGGTTTTCATTTTTCTTGTCTTCTAATATAAAGCATCGAGAGCTTTAAATGTTGCTATAAACAGTGCTTTAGCTGGATTTCACAAAGTTTGATATGTTTTGTTTTCATTTCCATTTAGTTCAAGATATGTTCTACTTTCCCTTATGAATTCTTCTTCTTTGACCTCTGGTCTGTTTAGAAAATGTGCTTGCTGTTAAAAACTTTCTACGTATTTGTTGATTTTCCAGGTTTGTTTTGTTACTGATTTCTAGTTTAATTCCAAATGTACTTAATCCCTTTTAACTTACTGGGACATGTTCCCTGACCTAGCATTTGTTCTATACTGGTTGGTTTACTTGAAAAGAACCTAATTTACTGTTACTGGGCATTTGATAGATATGAATTAGGACAACTTGATTGATTGTATTGTTCAAATCATCTATATCCTTATTGGTTTTCTGTCCACTTGATGTGTCTGTCATGGAGGGAGGAATATTAAAATCTTCACTGATTGTTGTCAGTTTACTTTTTTAATTTTTTCAGTTAGCTTTTGTTTCATAAATTTTGAGCTTTTTGTTAGACGTATAGGCATGTATAATTGTTACATCACCTACTATGCTGACTGATGGAATGTCCTTTTTTGTCATTAGTAATACACCTTTTCCTAATATCAATTTTGCAGTGTAAATATTGTATATTTAGGTCTTTTATGCTTAGTGCTTTTATGGTATTTTGTCTATTCCTTTACTTTCAAACTATACTGTTTCTGACCTTAAGTACATCTCTGATAGAAGGTATGTAATTAGTCCTTGCTTTTTTAATTCAGTTAAACAGTCTCTTCTTTTATTAGAATATTTAGGCCCTCACATTTAATATTATTAGAATAGTAGTATAGCTGTATTTCTGTTTACATCTGTCATTTCACAATATATTTGTCTATGTAAAAAATCCTAAATATGTTTATAAATCATAAGATATAAGATCAATATAAAAACTAGATGATCAAATCTATAATAGAGAAATAAAAATATAAGAAGTGACCTTACTTCTGGCAGCTTTGTAAGGGTGGGTAGTTCTTTTCTGCAAAGAAAAAGCCTATACCCAAGAAATTTACTGAAAGTGACCATTGAAGGACACTGGGAAGTGGTCAAAGACAGGCAGCAATATAAGTGTTGACTCACTTTTAAACATTAGCAAACTACTGTGTATTCGGCAAAAATGTCACTTGTGACCTCCTGCTCTTGGGGTGTTCTCTTCATCCCCAGCTTGCTGAAGATGGCACGTTCAGTTCGTGGCTCATGGCAGTAGGGCTGTTAATGTAAGGGTCAGACTTTGGAAGCTGAGATAACAGATACTTCATATTTCTGGCTGGCTGATACATTATGTGCTCATCTAAGAGATCCCATGGAGCCTGAAGAAAACCTAAAAGTCTGAGGAATCTTACAAACTTTCCATGTCTTTGAATCTATTTCTTATCAGGCCTCAGAGATGGTTACTGTAACAGCTTCAGGTATCTGAGCTATAAAGTCACAATAAGCAAAGGAAAAAAAAAAAACAAGAATTAGGTAGTTGCATGCTGTAAGACACGTTATCCCAATGTAAAAAAACCAAAAACCAAAACAAAACCACAAACCCTCAGAAAATTTTTTAAAAAATCCTTAGATTAAATGCAATATATTATATACCTTCACTTGCCTTCAGCCCAAAATTACTAGACATGCAAAGAAACAGATTTGGGACCCACATATCAGACTTGGAGACACTGCATTCCTCATAACATTAAGGAAGTAATGTCTTCTTCAGTTACTTGGAAGGAAATCATTGAATGTGTGTTTTTTAGTTCTCTTTTGTTCCTTAAATTATTTCCAGTTCCTCCCAGTACTTTTTGTTTCCTTGCTTAGCTTAGTTTTTCTGTTCCATGTTTCTGGCTTTACTGCAACATCTGGCATTCTTTGATCATCCATTTATGTTCAAGAATGAGGCAATGAAACACTGTCTCTTGGCTCTTGAATGGAGATTCTGCTCTTTCAACTCTACGCCACTATCCTCTAATCGTTATTTATTGACACCCAAGCTCCCAAGAGTCTTTCTGGACCTCAGGTTCATGATGATGATAATGATCAGTGCTATAGTGTGAATCATTGTGTCTTCCCCAAATTCACATATTGGAATCCTAACATCCAGTGATGGTATTAGGATGTGGGGCCTCTGGGAGGTAATTATATGATGAGGGCATAGCACTCATAAATGCAGTTAGTGCCCTTATGAAAGAAGGCCCAAGAATGCTCATTTGCCCTTCCTTTCGTGTGGACAGAGCAAGAAGTCTGTAGTATGTAACTCAAAAGAGGGCCTTTACTACAACTGTACTGTGCCAGCACCCTGATCATAGACATTCAGCCTCCGGAACTGTGAGAAATAAATTTCCATTGTCTATAAGCCATCTAGTCTATGCTATTTTCTATGGCAGCTTGAATGGACTAAGACAGTTAGATAATACTTAAATGATGGGCAGAGCTGGGAGTTCTTTTTGTTTGTTTTCTAGACTTCCAGATAACAGAGAAATCGTAGTGTCAAAGACCATGCACTCTAACCTAAAATAGATTATCAGAGACAATTTTTTTTTTCCATCCTGAGACTTTTGGGCAGATTCATTTTAGAAAGGTAAAATTTTGTTTTCTTCTGAGAGATACCCAGTTTAAGAATTCATAGGAATAAATGGATTTTATCTGAAAAAGGTTTTTTTTTAATGGTCAAACTATACAATATATGGTATTTAGACTATAATTTATCAGTCTTGAAAAAGAAATGACATCTTCTAATATCTAAACAGATAATTTTTTCTGAATGTAGCTCTGTATATGCATGTGTGTTTAATACAGTTGCTCTTTTTAAAATGGAGGAAGTTCTCAGGGAGTGTTTCTCCAAAAATGTTTTGCAGAAAAGTAATCCCAGGAGATGATTCTTGAAAGAAAGACTTCCCTAAGCAATTTACTTTGTTTTTCTCTTGGGACACACAATGCATACTAACACACTCTACTTAGCTGTCAGTAAACAAACTTCTATCACTTTTAAATTCCTTTCCAAATGGTTTGCCATAATAATCATTTTCAAATGCAAACCTGTGAATATGTTTTAGGGCCTTAATATTGAATAAAATTTTATGAAATACAGATCTAAGTTCATGCTGTGTCCTAGTAAAGCAGAAATCTATGGAAATACACACAAAAAAGCACAGTTACTAATTATAGTACATTTTTCCAAACAGAAGTTTTTGAAATTTAGGTTGTTTTAGTCAAATCATGTGGAAAAAGATTATCAAAGTCTTCAGCCAAACCTTTTTGTACTCAGACCCTTAATGACTCAGGTCCTTACTCTCATACTTAATAAGAATGGAACTATTTAAGTAATACTTTAAAATCCTCAAAAGAACACAGTTTCTTACCAAAATATGTAAGAAAATGGACCTTTATTGATTTAGGAGATAAATATTTTGCTGTCAAGATATATGCCTAAAATTTTGCTGTTTGGGGCACCTGGGTGGCTTAGTGGGTTAAAGCCTCTGCTTTCGGCTCAGATCATGATCCCAGGGTCCTGGGATCGAGCCCCACATCGGGTTCTCTGCTCAGCGGGGAGCCTGCTTCCTCCTCTCTCTCTCTGCCTGCCTCTCCGACTACTTGTGATCTCTGTCTATCAAATAAATAAATTAAAAAAAATTTTTTTGCTGTTTTATTAATATAGACATCTTTTGTTTTAAAAAATGTGCTGGGATAAACATGTCTAAAAAGTGATAAAGATGAAAAGTGCTCTAGTGAGATATATCCAGTGAACAGGACAGTTGAAAATAGTTCTTGTTAGAATAGATACTGACAATTCTAGTGTTAGTATAGGAGGATAGTCTCTAGAGTTGAAAATGGACTTAAAATGAAAATGTCCATTGATATTCACACTTACTTTTAAGCAACAATACCAATATTTTTGAAAAGATTCTTATTCAGAATTCTAATATTTAAAACAGATCAAGGTTGTGCTGGACTGATTAGAGTCAAGTGCCCTCCAGGCTCCTTTGGCTCCTAAGAGCTCCTGCTTCACCCTAAGTGATGGGTGAACAAAATCATCTAGAGAAAACTTTCAAAACTAGAATTCTGCACCTCTTGGAAAACAGCCCCTAGGAGTGTGAAGGGAAACAATGAGAATGTTTAGTGTAACTTGATCTAATTCCAGAAATCCTCTTCTGTTGAAATGTTTCCAGTATTTGGCAACCTACCCTCTTAAGTAATATGATTTTAGTGCTTTCTCCTAATTTGCAGAGTGCGGTTTCCTAAACTGCCGTTCTGGTGGTGTCCTCTGGGATGCCTACTTTTAAATGCAGATTCTTAGACTACTGAGGTAGATTGTTCTGTGCCCCTATGATGTCATTGGGGATTATACTTATGCTTCACAAGGACAAAAAGAAAGTAATAACTACACCAAAGACTACCTAGTCTCACCTTCAAGAAATCTGGTAATCCTTCTGCCAGAAGGAAGTTTAATCATTCCTGTTTTCTCTTTTATTCCATTATAACATGAGCTCCATTTTTCTTTCATGCTGATGGTTATAAGCAGTTAGTATCTCCACTAGGTCTAGGATGTTCTTAAATATGGAACCGGGCTATTTCTTTTACATCTTTCTGAGCACAGAATAGAAAAATAGCAATTCTGATTAATTGACATAGCATTGCAATGAGTCTAATATCATAAGTGGCTCCATCAGTAGAAGATTACATGGGAACCATAGGATTTGAAAGCTTTTTTTAAAGCTTTTTTTTTTTTTTAAATTTATTTGCCAGAGAGAGAGAGAGAGAGTACACACAAGCAGGCAGAGAGGCAGGCAGGGGCAGCAAGAGAAGCAGGCTCCCTGTCGAGCAAGGAGCCCGATGCGGGACTCGATCCCAGGACCCTGGGATCAGGACCTGAGCCGAAGGCAGCTGCTTAACCAACTGAGCCACCCAGGTGTCCCAGGATTTGAAAGCTTTAAGACCCAAGGAAATCATCTTTTAAATGGGAATGTTCCTGAAAAGGTTCCTCTCAGTTAACCTGGAGCATCAAATTCTATTCCAAGAGCACTGGAGAATTCAACTTAGTAAGGAACACTTCTAGAAAATCCTTATGAAAAGTAAGGAAACCCCTCTGTTTCATTTTGATTGTTCTGTTTTCTCATTTATCAGGATTTTGTTAAAAGCAAAACCCATCTTTTCACTGCAACCGGAAAAAGAAAAAGAAGAAGGACTAGAAGTGGATTGTTCCTTCTGGTAATAACATAATGAGATTAGATATTTTCTTCTTCTTCTTGTTTTGTTTTTAATGAGAGCATTTTGATTCTGGACTAAAAGATTCTTCATGACACTAATTGTCTTCTCAGCATGAGAAGATGAATCACTTTCCTAAATATGTGTGTGTGTGTGTGTGTGTGTGTGTGATCTATTCCTGCTTGTCATGCCACAGTAAAGACGTTAAAACCATAGATAAAGTCCTAGAAGCAATTCCAGTAAATAATTAGAAAGTGCCCATGTTTACCCTTCAGGGGACAAGTATTTCCAGAGCACCTAGAGACTGTAGATCAAGTTGAATTAAAAATCTGATAATTTAAAAATATCAGAGTTTTCAGAGTTTTGTATTTCTAAGATGGAAGTGCTCTTCCTTGTGGGAAATGACTGAGCATTTAAGTTCTATTTCATGCATTTTGCACTTTCTGCATGTCCATTCACTCTTGAAGACTCAGTTTTGGTGCTTGAAGGCTCTTTTGAATTTTGAGTTTTGAATCCATCTCACAATAACACAGATATATGCAAACACTTTCAACTGGCATTTCACATCATATTGTTGTAATGTGGCTTTCTCTGAACAACTGAAACAAAGATCACTGAACAGCACCTAAACAATTCATCACAGTTGCTAATTGTCAGATACTAAGAAAAATGACGTTTTATCTTTGGAAATCTTGTTTTCCTAAGAGCTTGTACGTTACATTCCCACTTAATCTGTTTGCCATGTGGTGTCATTAGGAAGAGGGAAAGAGGGCACAGTGGCTCTAGAGCAAGAAATAATAGTCACTTCTACTTTCTGTGATGCTTGCCTTTGAATTGCTATGGAGAGTTAATGAAGTTCTCTGATAGCACAATTACTCTGGACCTGAATGCTTCCCAAGGCTTACACTTGTTCTGTTTCCTGTTTCTCTGTGATACTCCTGTGGTTACTATGGTGGGATTTAATGCTCATGATTTAGTATCAGTTTCTGATACTGAGTTCTACTTACTGTTGGAGTATAAGCTCCAAACGCTGCCATGACTAAAACTAACCCGTATCTAAATCTGTCAAGCCTCTTATGAAAGCCCTAACTAGAAGCAGCTGCTGTTTGTTGAACACTTTAGGCTTTTGAAACAAACAAACAAAAAAGGGATAAATGATTTAAAAACCTAATCACTAAAATGTGGTACTCTTGAGAGTTGAATGTAAGAGGTGGGGTAAATATCTCAGCTGTCAGCTGTTGGGTGCTCCAGAAATCTGATGATGTCTGTCAACTTTGAGAACCACAAAAAGGGCTAAAGAAGGTCATTCATATAAACAATATTTTTCTGGGGCTATATGATTATCATTTTCAAATAAAGAGAGTAGACAGCATCCTCTGTGTTTGGCAAAAAAAACACATGGGTCATAATATCTTTATTAAACCAATAATGAAAAACAAAGCCAAGATCATAAAAATGTCCAGGTGCCAAATACCAGTTTAAGAAACAGAATTTGTGTTTCATAATTACAATTATTTTTACCTTAATGGGTGTGTTCTGAGAGCTTTTACAGTTCTTTCACAGGCAGGACTTAGATATGAAGGCTGAGGGGGAAAAATAAACCCATAAACTCCAAAACAAACAAACAAAAAAACCTCACCCCAGTGATACTGCTGTAATAACGAGGATACCTGCTACTCAGATCTTGGCTTCTAAAGACCATATTGCAGATGGGATGGGGCATATCAAATTGACACAGGAGCCAACTTCAAAGTGTTTCCAGTGGCCCACACTGAAACACTCTGAGCAACAAAATAAATAATACTAATATTATATTAAATCCCCCAAACTAAAATAAGTATCCCTGAGTTCATACTGAAAAAAAAATAAACAACTGAAGAAACAAATGATGGAGGAGGAACAAATCATCCTCACAGAAGAATCCCAAATATAGTTAATTTCTCTCCTCCTGAGTATGAACTGAACTTAGTGACTCAATTCCAGAGAACAGGGTATGGGAAGGAATGAACAATAATAGTAGTAGGTAGAGTAGAGAAATCTGACATGCACCACCTTAACCAAGCCATCAGGTTAACATAAACAATGATCCATCATGGTGGTATCTGTACCCCGACTTGATGCAGTGAGAGGGAAGCTCACCTCTGTGGTTTTCTTATCCCAAATCCATAACCCTGGCCTAATTATGAGGGAACATCAAGCAAATCAATATTGAGTGTGTTCTACCAAACACTTTACAAGCACTTTTCAAAAGTGCCAAAGTCATACAAAACAAGAGAAGACAGAAACTTTCATCGGCGAGACTAGGAAGATATGTTGACTAAATGCAAAATGGTTTCCTGGATTCTAGCCTGGAACAGAAAAGAGACTCTAGTGAAAAAGTTGGAGAAGCCCAAATTAAGATTCTTTTTAATTAACAGTATTGAAACAAAATATTGTTTCAATATTTTATGATTAAATATTATGATCATAAATGTTATGATTAAATAAGATGTTAACAGGGAAATCTGGAAAGGGCACATAGATGTGTCTGTATTATTTTCTAACTTTCTGTTAATCTAAAATTATTCTGAAATAAAAAATTAAAACCAGCCCTAAGATAGTATTCTTATACATGTTTTAGTTCCTATGTTAGAATAAATGCTTTCCCTGTGAAGTGGGAAGTATTTGCTCTCTCCAGTAACTTTTATTCCTACCCTCCCAATATGCTAGAGGACACATACCCCAAGGGCAAGACTGAGGACATTCATGGTCGTAAAAAGGTTTACAGATGTAAATAGGTCTGCAAGGACTGAACCCATAACCATAGCTAATAGTTTCTCAGCTCTTACTATGGTTCAAGCACCTAGGGTGCTTAAAGAAGTACAGAGACTGGGGCCACATCTCAGAGGTTCAGATTCCATTGTTCTGAGGTGAAACCAGGGCATCCGTATTATTTTAAGATCTTCATAGGGGATTTTATTTTGTAGTCAGGTTTGAAACCCACTATATCTAATCGATTGAGGCATGTAGGAATTGGGTTTCCAAAAAGATGAGTGGGGTGGGGGGAAGAACCCAAGATACTAGATGTTATCTTAGTTCCCTGAAAGAGCCATCGGTGAATTTCAAAGGGAAAAAAAAGCCAAATATGATTGTTCTACTAATAGACAAATTATGCATATATCACAATTACAGGATAGGTATGTGAACGAACAGGAATATCAGGATTGCATCTAGAACTGCCCTTATAAATTGATGCTAATATTTCTATTCGAATGAAATATAAAGAAAGGGGGAGAAGTGAGTCAAAGCCCAGGGGAAGAGATGCATGAAAATGAGACTCCATCACTTATTTTGCCCAAGGCTCCCTTATTAGCCTCATCCAATCAGGGTAGCTGTCTTTCCTTTATGGCTGGTATCCATTCAGATTAGTATTCAAAGATTGCATTGTTATTGGTAAGTGACTTTCATAGCTTATTAGCTACAATGCATACTAATTCCGAGTGATGGAGAAGTGTTAATGTCAGAAGGAATTTGCACTTGAGTTTCTGCCATTTCCAGCTAAATTCTTGTGCCTCTGAATATCAAGGACTCCAGAGGAGAAAGGGGCAGGCTTGGGGAAGGAGAGAAGGAGGGAAGGACGAAGGGAGTGGAGTGGGGAGAGAGAGAGAGAGAGAAAGAGGAGAAATGATCTAGTTTTGGGTGGGGGGAAGGGCAGGTGGAACAGAACCCTCATGTGCAACCTTCTGTATTCCTAAACACATGTAAATCAGCTCTGATGGATTTAATAGAAAGGCATCTTTACTTTCCCTTTATTTTATAATCTAGAATTTATACATTTGGTTACTTTTTAAATTTTTTATTTTTTTAAAACTTAATTTAATTTTTTTTCAGTGTTCCGAGATTCATTTTTTAGACACCACACCCAGTGCTCCATGCAATACGTGCACTCCTTAATACCCACCACCAGGCTCCCCTAACCCCCTGCCCCCCCTCCCCTCCAAAACCCTCAGTTTGTTTCTCAGAGTCCACAGTCCCTCATGGCTTGTCTCCCCCTCCAATTTCTCCCAACTCACTTCTCTCCATCTCCCAGTGCCCTTCATGTTATTCCTTATGCTCCACAAGTAAGTGAAACCATATGATAATTGACTCTCTCTGCTTGACTTATTTCACTCAGCATAATCTCCTCCAGTCCCATCCATGTTGATACAAAAGTTGGGTATTCATCCCTTCTGATGGAGGCATAATACTCCATTGTATATATGGACCATATCTTCTTTATCCATTTGTCTGTTGAAGGGCATCTTGGTTCTTTCCACAGTTTGGTGACTGTGGCCATTGCTGCTATGAACATTGGGGTACAGATGGCCCTTCTTCACTACATCTGTATCTTTGGGGTAAATACCCAGTAGTGCAATTGCAGGGTCATATGGTAGCTCTATTTTAAATTTCTTAAAGGATCTCCACACTATTTTCCAACACTCCACACTGTTTTACACCAATACTGTAAGAGGGTTCCCCTTTCTCCACATCCTCTCCAACACTTGTTGTTTCTTGTCTTGTTGATTTTGGCCATTCTAACTGGTGTAAGTTGGTATCTCAATGTGGTTTTGATTTGAATCTCCCTGATGGCTAATGATGATGAGCATTTTTTCATGTGTCTGTTAGCCATTTGTATGCCTTCTTTGGAGAAGTATCTGTTCATGTCTTCTGCCCATTCTTTGACATGATTATCAGTTTTTTGAGTGTTGAGTTTGAGGAGTTCTTTATAGATCTTGGATATCAGCCCTCTGTGTTATTTGCAAATATCTTCTCCCGTTCCATTCATTCATTTGCTTATTAACAGGGATTGGGAATCCTTACAGCTCAAAAAGTACTTTGGTTTTAACCCCTGACTTGATGACTTGATCCTAGATCTTAATGACAAGGTATTTTTTAAAAAACGCCATTAGATGGGCCGTATTGCATGTGTTTCATAGCTATCCGACCAGTGTTTCCTGAGTGCCTGCTCTGTGCCAGGCCCTATTCTTAGTGTAGGGGGTTCTGTAATGTGCTGAATAGACAGATTGTTTGTTGTCATGGATTCTGACAATCAGCAGATATTTACATTTATAACCAAAATCAAATAAAACGGGAACATTCAGTTCACACCACGATTATCAGTAATTTCAGAGATACCGTCTAAATGTTTTGCTCTAGGATGACTGTTTCACATGATCGCTTTCTATATAAAGGCTTTCTTACAGAATGCTCATTCATTTACTCATTCGTTTATTCATTCATTTCTTCATGGCTACCGTGTGTTCATCAAATATTTGTGGAGCTTCTACTGGAGGCATACAAGCGGTGTTGAGAGCATGGAGCGTGCTCTACTTTTCGTTCTATCCCAGCACATGTCACAGTGCTCTGTATATTGTGAGGTGCTGGGTAGTTGTGAGGAGGTGGAGGATTCACTATATACTGGATTAACAAGTGTGCAGACAAGGCCCCAGCCGTTTGGGCTTCTTGCCTTAGTTAACTTTTGCTTGTCTGAGTCTCTTCTCCCCCATGGGTATTTATATTTCCCTCCAAGTATATTGTTTTTTCTTCAGTATTATCTCCAAGTACTCATCTATGAAATGCTCCCAAATCCTGTGAATGGTAAGAATCATTGAAATTATTTTAGTGGGAATTTAAAAAATAAACTATGGTCTGATGTGATGAGTCTAATAACCTATTATGGTATGTTTTGATTTGGTTAGTATTGTTTTTTGTGAGATTTTATTGAGAAATCATGTTTAATCCGGGTTGAAACTAGTATGTCTTACATGTGTGCTCAGAAAGGAGATATGAGAAGCCTTCTGCTATAAGAAGTTACCATTTTAATGACTGGATTTTTCCAGAATTTAAAGGTAGGGAGCAATGTCTTTGGCCTTTGATACAGAGGTAAAGGGAAACAGGCACTTAACCTAATTTTATTTTTTTTTTTAATTTTCTAAAAGATTTTTATTTATTTATTTGACCGATCACAAGTAGGCAGAGAAGCAGGCAGAGAGGGGGGAAGCAGGCTCCCTGCTCAGCAGGGAACGCGATGCGGGGCTCGATCCCAGGACCCTGAGATCACGACCTGAGCCGAAGGCAGAGGCTTAACCCACTGAGCCATCCAGGCGCCCCTTAACCGATTTTGTTCCTTAGGGAGTACAGCCATTTACAATTAATTTTTAATCATTGCTGAAGAGTTTACGAGATTCTAATGCTTGAAACCCAGGGTTATCTCATTATAGCTGAGGGCATTTATTTGAAAAACCTGAGCAGAATTTTCATCCAGAGAACACTGAAATCTGTAGGAAAAGCTCTCCTTTACAATTGTATGGGGTCAGATCCACATTTGGAATAGGTGTATAGTTGGAGTGTGGAGGACAGAAGGAACTAGTACTAGCATTATTTCCATCTTTCATAGTAGAAGTTGAGGGAGGCCTTCAACAGTAGCAGCTACTTCTCTGTTTGAAATAAACTTCTTCAGATGAACGTTATAGTGCCTTTGAGGAGGAGGTCTGCTCAGAAAGGTGTGGAGCCTTACATATCATTAAATCCAAGTGTAACCGAAATATTTATGTTTGAGTATGTAATTTTCCTTTTAAGGACTTATGCTTCTGAATTCTCAGTGAACACCAAGTGTGTGAGGTTTTCTTGCACCAGAGTGCATGCTGTGTTCTTCACGAGAGCAGTAGGGAGGGTTCTGACATGCATGGGGTATCCCAGGCTCCACGACATCTCTGAATGTTGGGTTGAGTATCTAGGAGCCATCCATGCACGCAGGCGATGTCTCCACAATGTCTTTGGCTGGTTCGCTTGACCACCCTCACTTCTAGCCAGAAAAGAAGGACCTCCAAGAAGGCAGTTAGGTACAGTCCCTTGATTCAGAGCTTACATTCCAACGTGCCCTCCCCAGGGGGTCATTCATTCATATGGTGAATGATTTTGTGGGGACTGCAAATCACAGGAAACAGAGATCAACCCAAGGCTATCTCGTGATCCCCCTTGTTTCCTCCCAGGGATGCTGTTAAAATAGTCCAGGATGGTGATCTTATTTTCTGAAAGATTCAGAGAAAATGATAACCTGTCATTTATTTATACCATGAAATAAGTTTGGGGATTTTTCATTCTGAAAAGAGAAACAATGTTGGCCAGTGATTCCACACTGTCTGAACCCTGTGTTCTTTCCTTCTTCGCTTCCTGCCTTAATTTATCCTTTCCTTCATCATTTCTTTCCAGGAATGAATAAATGAATGCATTTTCTCTCCCCTATTTCTGCTTTCCTCCTTTTAGCTTTCATTTTCATGCAAATAGGAGAGAGACAGAAAGAGAATGGCAGCTTCGATCCTTCATAAACTTTATGTGGCTCACCTCTGTCTCCCACAGGACTTGCCTCTGCTTCCTGTGTCTATGTGTGAGATATGAGCCCTTATAATAAATTCTCCATCACTTAAGCTAGGTTGAGGGGGTTTCTGTTTCTTGAAAATAAATAGTAACCTATGACTAAGATGATATTCCATTCTGCAGCCGGCTCCTGGTTGTTCATGCCACCAATGTGAACCACTTTCCATTTCAAGGAAACTCCTCGGGGCTGTAACGGGATAGTATCCCTTTTTACGCATGCATCGTGATTGCTTTTCTTTACAGTGTTCTGTATGATTTAAAATTCTAAATATGAAAATAGTTTCCAAGAAACACAAGGGAAATACTAAAAGGAGGAAAGAAAATAAAATGCAATCACAATTCAACCACCCAGTGCCCCATTATTAACATGTTGGTAAGTTTCCACTCCAATTATTACTGTCATTGTTTGTTTCATTGTTTTAGTCCCCACAGGTAATACATTTTCTCTCTTTAAAAATTTAAACTAAGAGCCTCGGAGTCCCCATTAAGGCACTCCGAATCCTGATTTTTCAGTCATTAGAATGAGGAGGTTTTGTTGTGTAATCCTCCAGAAAATTCCCATACATTTACATACATATACAGGTGCTAGTGCAAATTGTAAGATATCATTTTGTCTTGTGTATGTAACGCATTTGTAAATGCGTTTTATTCTGTGCATATTATTTTACAACTTACTTTGTCACATATATTTTGTTCATTTCTTTAAATTCTTGCATAACAGTTCATACTTACATAGTAAATATTGCCTTCCCTATTATTAGATATTTATATTTTTAGCAGTTTTCTCAATTACAAGTAACACAGCAATACAGTTTCTTGCAGAAGCCTCTGTATGCAGATATGCAAGTGTTTGTCTCAGACTGTGCTTACAAGTAGGTCTTAAGATAGATACATTTTACTTTTAATTACCACTGTGAAGGTGTTTTCTTAAGTAGCTACAGTTTACATTTCCCAGCAGGGAATGAGTGGAACAATTTCCCTATTTCCCCTCAACACTTTAGATCTTGAGCTTGTACCAATATAATATGCAAAAAAAAAATGATATAGTGTTGTATTTTAATTTCCCTGATTGTTATGGAAGCTGGATGCCTTTTCATAAGTTTCTCGGTCACTGTATTTATTTTTATCCTGGGCCAAGTTTTCTACTTAATCTCTTGTGTTTTTCTTAATGATTGCTAAGATCTTTAAATACTCTGGATTCTGATCCTTGGGGTTTATATATCTTGCAAATACATTCTTCCAAACCAGGGCAGTCTCAGCTTTTCCTTTGTGTGGCTTGCCTTCTTGTCTTTCTGCTTTTGTCTTAAGCTTTTAACACTTGTTTAAAATTCCTTTACTACCCCGATGTCATAAGGTTATTCTACACTTTTTTCTACCAAAATTTTAAATTATTTTTATTATTTAAATGCGTACAGTGGGATTTTTTTTGGGGGGGGATAAAAGCAACCAGTTCTTTTTTAATTACTTTTGAATAATCTGTCCTTTCACTTATGATGTGATATACCTTTACTATCATTTTATGTTACATATATATGGATCTGTTTCTGAATTCTCAAACTCTTTTCTTATACGTGTACCACAATGTTTTAATCACTCTGACTTTTATGATAGGGAAAGACCAGTTATTCATTAATCTAAATCTTATTCCTAAAAACACTGAAAACAAAATTTCCAAGTCCCTCTTGGAGTTTGATTTTGGCCACATAAACTGCTTTGAGTCAATGGAATGTGGAGATTGTAACAAAATCTCGGAGTGATTCTTCTGCCTTCGGATTCGAGGAATACTGGTGTTCCTGGTGTACCCTCTTTCAGATCTTTCTGGAAATTATTTTGCCAGATCCTTGACTCTGTCTTACTGTCATCCTTATGACAGAAATTTTATGATTCTGAATTGGTGACATGACAGATTAGAAAGAATTTACATACTTGAGTCACTGTTTGGAAATGAGCTGATCAAGGGGAAGTGTCCAACCTACATTTGCTATCTTAAGCTAGTGAGCTTTACAGCAATCGGTGTTACTGATATAAGGATTTGTACCCTGGAGTGCAGGCATAAAATATACCTGAGAAATATTAAGTAATCAATACTTACTGTTATTATTTCTTAAAGTGCGTTCAGAGTCACATGTTTTTTGTGATACCCATGGGAAAAAATGCTGAACTATTTCTTGCCTTAAGAGTTTCAGATTTAAATTATTATTATTGTTGTTATTATTTTTAAAGATTTTATTTATTTATTTGACAAAGATCACAAGCAGGCAGAGAGGCAGGCAGAGAGAGAGGGGGAAGCAGGCTCCCTGCTGAACAGAGAGCCCGATGCAGGGCTTGATCCCAGGACCCTGAGATCATGACCTGAGCCGGAGGCAGAGGCTTAGCTTAACCCACTGAGCCACCCAGGCACCCCCAGAATTAAATTATTTTAAAATCAGTTGTACTGAGGCTCCAAAACCTCTCCTCTTTCTCCCTTACTGTTATCCCTCTCCCCATCAACAGCCCAAGGAAACCACTAATCAACATCATATCACCATAAATGTGTTTTGTCTTTTGGATTATTTCAAATAAATGAAGACAATTTCAACTCTTTTGTGGGTAGCTTTTTAAACTGAGCATCATGTTTTGAGACTTATCCAACTAATTGTATACATACTGTTCCTTTTTTTTTTTTTTCTTTTTGGTTCTATTATCCATTGGTGCATATACTACTACTGGCTTATCGCTTACCGGTCTGGAAACGTTCGGGTTGCTTCCAGGTTGGGCTACTATTACTTAAAATGCTGTGAATATTCAGGTACAAGTCTTTGATTAAAGATATGCCTTTATTTCACTTGGGTAAACAGGAGTAGCTTTCTTGGATTGTATGGTAAGCATATGATCTACTTTGTAAGAACCTGCCACGCTCTTTTCCAGAATGGCTATAACATCTTGCATTGCCACCAGCAATTTGTGAGTTTTGAGAGCAACACTTCTTCAAGATTTGACTTTGTTAGTCTTTTTAAGTAAGACCATTCTGCATGTATATCCGGTTTTCTTGAGGTTGTAACTTGGGTTTGTGTAATGACTGAAGGTTGTAAGCTGCTTTTGTCTGTCAGCTATTTGTATCTTTTTTTAGCAAAGCATCTGTGCAAGTCTTCCTCCAGATTTTTATTGTTCTAAGTATACATGTTCTCCTTATTGAGTTGTAAAAATTATATATCCTGGATACAAATCAGATCAAACTATTATGGATATGTTCTCCTAGTCTGTGGCTTCAGGTCCATTTCTTAACAATGCTTTTGGAAATTCAAGAGTTTTAATTTCATTGAAGCCTAAGATAATATTAATGATTTGTGCTTTAGGGTTAATATTTGTTCATCTCAAGGTAGCAAAGATTTCCTTACTATGGTTAGTCTGGAAATGTAATGGTTTTATTTATTTATTTATTTTTATTGTGTTATGTTAGTCACCATACAGTACATCATTGGTTTTTGATGCAGTGTTCCAAGATTCATTGTTTGCATATAACACCCAGTGCTCCATGCAATATGTGCCCTCCTTAATACCCACCACCAGGCTCACCCATTCCCCCCCCCACCCCTCCAAAACCCTCAGTTTGTTTCTCAGAGTCCACAGTCTCTCATGCTTTGTCTCCACTTCTGATTTCCCCCAATTCACTTTTCCTCCTTCTCCTAATGTCCTCCATGTTATTCCTTATGCTCCACAAGTAAGTTTTAGATTTTACATGTATGTCCATGATCTGTTTGGGTGCTTTTTCTATCTGGGGTATAGGTCACATAATCTTCTTTTTCTAAAGATTTTATTTATTTATTTGACAGAGAGATAGAGAGCACACATACTCAGAGTGTCAGGCAGAGAGAGAAGCAGGCTCTCCATTGGGCAGGGATGCTGGGCTTGATCCCAGGACCCTGGGATCGTGAGCGAGCCAAAGACAGACGCTTCACTGACTGAGCCACCCAGGCGCCCTGTCACATGATGTCCTATTGACATTTTTGCCTTATGGATATTCAGTACCTCCAGCATGATTGGTTGAAAAGACAGTTTTTCCCCATTGTGAACTTCATGTGAAACCAACTGAAATAATATGAGTCTATTCTTCAGATATCAGTTCTCTTTTATCGATCTGTAGATCTTGATTATTCTAGTTTTATTGTAAATCTTGAACTCAGGCAGTATAAGTTCTCCAACTTCATTCTTTTTAGATTTTTTTTTACTTGTCCTTTGTCCTTTGAATTTATGTATAAATATTGCAATAATTTTATCAATTTCTATAAAAATTCTGCTGAGTTTTAAAATTGAAATTGTGTTAAGTTATGGTTCGCTTCCACATGTTCACAGTCGCTCTAAAATTCTGACATATTGTGAGATCCATAGGCTTGCTCATTCTCGTCTTCAGTCCCTTCAGCAATAGCACAGGTATTGTGTTGCTTGTGTTTTTTCATCAGGAAGCACATAATATCTCATTCTGTTTTGATGGCATCAGCAGCTGCTGAGTGTAAACACTCAGCATTGGAGCTGCAAAATAGTGATACTGTAGTTTAATAATTAGTTTTATCTCCCAATTAAAATACTTTATAAAAGATGTTTACTCCATTTGATTATAAAATATTCATACCAGGAAGGCAAGATAAATACTTTGTTTTGCTTTATTTCAGTTTCAAGTTAATGAATTGGTTCCTTGTTATCCTCTAAACGTAAGCAGTTAGATTTCAGAAATTGTGTTATTAATTCATGTATTTCAAATATATTTGATGGGTTTTAATAAATTGAATTTTTTATCCTTTTTGAAAAGCTAATACCATCCTTGGATATTTATTTTATAAATTGCATTTCACAATGTGAATTGTTAAGATGAAGTACCCTGAAAGAGGTAATTGTCAGAAATTTCCAGTTATACATGGAGTCACTGAATCCACTGGTTAAAAATATATGGTGGTAAGGGGTGTGTGTTAGTGAACCAAATGCCATAAATTACATTCCTGGTGAAAACACGTTATCACTCATAAGGTGGATACGAGTTTCCTCTTTGTTCTTTCTGGTAAATTGCTTCAGAAAGTAGTCTAGATACTTCCAGACACCAATGCCTTGTGGATTTTTAAATACTGAATGTAAAGGCACACTTTTAGGTAGTTTCACCTCAAATTTTATGGATTAAAGAGACCAACCCTCCCCCCCAAACACTTGTTATCTTGAGATTGCGAATACAAGACTCTTCTTTACCACTGTAGTTATGTTTGTAAGCCAAGTCATGGGTGCTGGGAAATGACTGTATTTCAAATGACTGCAAGTATATTCTGCCAAGAGAGCAAGAGGAGGAAGGAACAATATGTTGATAAGAGCCAATGATATTGGTCTGTAAATAATGATAACAAAAGTCTTCCCTGGCGATTTCTGTTTATTTCTACTTTAGACCTTCAGACTAGATGGAACTTCTGGTACTAGAAATTCACACTTTAGCTTTTCTAAGTTCCGCACTGTTAAGCCAATTCTTTTGAAGGAAGTTCCAGTGCTGGACAACATGATTTGGATGCCAGATATCCCCCGTGAGCCATGATTGTTCCATCACCACTTCCCAGGTTGGGGGTCACACATTTTTATAAGCTAGACAAATAAACAGAAGTAGAAAAAATACATTAATAGGTCTAGAGATGAAGATTATTTTGTACACAGAAGGCTTCTAATTTCTGATGTCTTAAACATTTTTGTAAGTCATTGTTTCTTTTTGAATATCTTTCTAGAATTTCGTTGGTGCAACCTACTGCTCTTATGTGTAGGTATTACTTCATTTCATCCGTCCATCAATTCATCCATGCTTAGTTATCATTCCAGAACCATACCTATTCATATTTTAATAGTTTTGAAAGTACAACACTGTTTTCTATTTCTGTACCTGTTTATACGTGTGGTTTTGTGTGTGTGTGTGTGCATGTGTGTGTTAACCTCGTGGTATTTGTATGTATATTAATTTGTATATGGGAGTTAAAATGAGTGTCTGTCCATCTATCTCAAGTCTAACCATATATATGTATGTATGTAAATGTATTTCTGTTATATTTGACTATGAATGCACATATATATATATATTTTTAATTTTACTTATTTATTCGAGAAAGAGACAGAGTGAGAGAGCATGAAAAGAGAGGTCAGAGGGAGAAGCAGACTCCCCATGGAGGGGGGAGCCTGATGTGGGACTCGATCCCAGAACTCCGGGATCATGACCTGAGCTGAAGGCAGTCTCTTAACCAACTGAGCCACCCAGGCGCCCCAGAATGCACATATATTTTTATCATAGATATACACACACGTATGGAATAAAATCAATATAGCCCTTATTCCATATCTAATATTAGTGGCCCATGCATAGATCTCTAACTTTATTGGTATTATTTAAATTTTTACTTAATAATGAATACCTAAGAATACAGTGCCCAAACTAAGAACTAAAATATTGCCAATAACTTTTATCTACCTATGCGTTCCTCTCATGATACATCTTCTTATACAACCTTCAACCAGATATTGAGTTTATGGCCTTTTACACTTCTTTTTAGTTTATTCCTCTCCCCCCTCCAAGTTTTATTTAAATTCCAGCTGGTGAACATACCATTAGACTTTTTTACATCATAATTTATAGAGAGAATTTTATTGCTAGTTTTGGAACTTTACGTAAAGAACCTATTATATGTTTCTTCTAAGGCTTACCTTCATTACTCAGCATTCCATAATTAAAATTTATGTGCATTGTATGTAGAGGGAATTTATTTATTCTCAGTCCTGCGTAGTATTCTAGTGGATGACTGTATCAAACGTATTCATTTTCTCTCAAGGGACATTTCCTTTTTCCCAGGCTGCTTCTATTATGCACAGGGCAAATATGAATTCTTGCACACCTATGCTAATGTTTGGTCGGACAGGTAGGAAGGAGAGAGATGCCAGGTCACAGTGAATGTTTCCTTTAAACGGGAAAATTTGTACTTAAATTTCCTATGAAAACAGTAGCAGACAATAACACTTTGATTTCTTCCTTTCCAATCTTTATGCCTTTAATTTATTTTATTTATCTTATTCCAATCTCAGACTTCTAATACAGTGTTAATTATAAGCAGTAAAGTTGGGAATCCTTCCTTGTTCTTAAATCTCAGGGGAATGATTCCAGTATTTCCCCATAATTGTGCATATTTTAGGGGGTTTTGTTGTTACCCTGTATCAAGTTAAATTAGTTTCCTGTTTTTAGCTTATTGAATGAGTCTTTAATTTTATCACCTTTTTTTTCTGTATCAAGATGAGCATATGGCTTTTTCTACAATCTGTAATGTAATGTAATGCAGTGAATTACATTTATACATTTTCTTATATTAAAATATTGTTGCATCCCTGAGCTGGATCTAACTTGTTCATGGCACATTTTTTGAGAGAATTGAGTTTTCCTTTGCTAAAACAGGCATACCTTGGAGATACTGGGGGTTTGGTTCCAGACCACTGCAGTAAAAGTGCATATCATAGTGAAGTGAGCCAAATGAATTTTTTGGTTTCCCAGTGCACATGAAAATTATATTTACACTATACCATACAACACTATACACTATGCTGACATAATACACAATAGCCTGTCTAAATATATATACAAACCTCAACTTAAAAAAACTTTATTACTAAAAAGTATTCATCATCATCCAAGCTTTCGGTGATCACTGATCACAGATCACTGTAACAAACATAGTAATAATGAAAAGGTTTGAAATATTGTGACAAGAACCAAACTTTGACAGACAAAGTAAGCAAATGCTATTGAAAAAAAATGACGCCACCAGACGCTCTGGGCGCAGAGTTGCCACAGACCTTCAATCTGTCAAAACTGCAGTATCTGTGAAGTGCATTGCAGTGGGGAGTGCCTGTATTGTTTAGGATTGTTGAAATCATGAGGAAAATAGGCTATAATATGTGTTATTTTATTTATTTGATCTAGTTTTGGGTGGTATAAGTCAGGGTGTTTTAGCCTGTGCCACAGCAAAAATGCTCCTAAAATTTAAGTGATTAATACATCATGGTTTTGTTTATTGCTTTTGCTACATGCTCATCTCATACATACCAGTCACACAGGCCTTAGGATGACAGACTTTCACCATCTGGAACGTGGCCAGTCACCAGGGAGAGAGGGAATTACAAAGCATGCACTGACTGTTAAAGACTTTTTCCTGGACGTCACACAAATCATAGCTACTCGTGTTTTCTTAGCCAAATCCTGGTCAAATGGCCATGGCTCTCCTCAAAGGAGTGGACCACTGCAATCCTCTCAGGCTTGGAAAAGGGAAATAATTAAAAGATTGGTAAATAGCCCCAATGACGATCATAGTTCACAATTCTGCTAAGAAAATATTTAGTCCTGTCTATACCCCCATGCAGAACATGCAGCTCACCAAAGGGAAGCAAGGCATAAGTTCTTCCTAGTCATGATGTCAATTCCACAGCCCAGAGTTTCTAAGGAATTTGGTGGTTTTTGTGCAGTTATTTTGATGTTAGGCCTGGATGTGGCTCTTCTAGACTTTGAAGGCCTATGAATGTCTCCAAAATCTAATATCCGGTAATGGAGCCAGACTAGATAGCTGCAGGAACATTCTGGCAGAAAAACAACTGGGGCCACATAGTATACACTAGTCCCACATAACCCAGTCTTTCAGAACCCAGTTCTGAAAAGCTTCCGAAAAGCTGTATTAAGGATTCCCCCCAATACCTGGAGGGAGTGATTCTTAAATAGGCTCTAGTTCTCCTCCTTGGGCGTAGCTAACTTGTCCAGTTTTCTCCCTGGATTCATACTCTGTGTAATTCTTTTGTTTGTTCGTTTTACATTATCCTCCCTTGTCTGTATCTGAATTGGACATCATTTGTTTCTGTTTTTTAGAAATAGTTCATTGAAGGTCTTCTTAGATACCTGGCCGACTCTCCCAGCTCACTTCTTGCCTATTTACAGTTGGGAGCCCCAGGATATTTTTAAATATCAGGTAGCCGTGATTTATTTTAGTCTAGGCTGTTGATTCTTTTGACAGCACAATTCTCTAAAACATTTTTGCCTTTTCTATCTTACTGCAGTCAGCTCTATGAGCAATGGCCACACCCAAGTTTCTTTTTTTATTTTAATTTTTTATTTTTTTAAAGATTTTTTAAAAAAATTTATTTATTTGACAGACAGATCACAAGTAGGCAGAGAGGCAGGCAAAGAGAGAGGAGGAAGCAGGCTCCCCGCTGAGCAGAGAGCCCGACGCAGGGCTCAATCCCAGGACTCTGGGATCACGACCTGAGCTGAAGGCAGAGTCCCTAACCCACTGAGCCACCCAGGCGCCCCTAAAATTTTTATTTTTTAAGATTTTTTTTATTTACTTGGGGGAGAGAGAGAGAGAATGAGTGGGGGGAGGAGGATAGGGAGAGGACAAAGCACACTGTCCACTGAGCGGGGAGCTAGACATGAGGGTTCATCCCAGGACCCTGAGATCATGACCTGAGCAAAGGCAGATGCTTAACTGCCTGAGCCACCTAGGCACCCCCCAATTTTCTTTTGAGTCACGAATCTTACTGATAATTTCTTGGCTTTCTCTTCCCCTTGCCTCTTTCTCTTTCTGTACTTAGCCATGGATACTTGGTGCCTGTATGAATGCCTCATCATGCCTGTTAAGTAGTTGTTCTGTTTACCAAAAATTTAGCCACCAAGTAATTCTGACCCTCACCCTTCCAGTCTGTGACAAATTGTCCTCACTATCTGCCATATAACCCATGTATTTAAGGTTGTTCTATGGCACTCCCTATGACAAGGTTCTTGTATCTGTACCCGTCAACATGGGCCTAATTTTGGCATGGTAGCAAACAATCCCCAAGTATTAGTGGTTTAAAATAAGAAAGTTTTATGTCTTGCTTATGGTGTGGTACTGGTTAAGACTCTTCTCCACATCATCCTCACTTGGAGATGCAGGATGAAGAAGGCATCACTAATCACTCTGGCAGGGGAAGGAGAAGGTTGCAAGTCACATGCTGGCTCTTAGTGGTTTTCACTCTCAACTAATTGACTAAAGGGGACCATAAATGCTTCTGTCTAATGCCAGCAGGCGGGAAGGTATAGTATTACCATATGCCTGAAAAAAGAAAAGAACGCAAGAAATTGTCATGTTGTCTACTATATGTATTACGTTTGTTTCAGCTGAAGAAGCATGGCGGAAAAGAATTAGGTGTAAATGTTGGCTGAGATTGTTCTAGCTCTGACCATGCAAGAACCCTCAGGCTAATGTGAGCATTTGGTTTTTCTGATTGATGGGGTCCTTTGGGAGCATCAAGGCGTTAGGCCCGATAACAGTAAACATTCTCAACACCATACTAACTCATTTTATTCTGATTCATCCTCATTGGATTGTCCTCTAATAAACCAACTTTTATGAAGCTTGCTCACAAGGGAAAAAAATGCACCAACTATGGAAATATGAACATTCTGTCCCTTTATGGTCATAATTCCCAGTGAAATTTAGTGAATCAGCATTCTGCTTTTCTGTTTTGTGTGAGATTTGTTAAGCATGGGTTGCATCAGCTCCGCCACACTTTGATCAAACTCAGAAAAGTGGTAAATTCTAAGGAAAATTGCTAACAAATCCAGAGGCAGAGAAAATCAACCTGACATTATCCGTCTTAACCGGAGACCACATGGAACTATTTCTAAAAAACAGAAACAAACACAACTTTGTATTTCTTTTCTTCAAAAGACTCAAAGTGAAAACCATAAGAGAAGGAATCTTGGAAGGAAGAAGCTTCCAACTGTGGTTGGTAAAGAATTGGGTAGACGCATCCGCTTGCAGGGGAAAAACTGGACCCTAGATTGGACACTATAGTTAAAAAATAAAGCTAGAAAACCAACACTAGTACAAGGCACAGTGCTGAGTTGCTGAGTCCAGTGAAAACCAGACCAGGCTGATGGAAAAGGCCAAGAGAGGACTCAGTACAGACGTTAGCAGATCTCTGCCTTACAGCAGAGCACACACCATGGTCCCTGTCCCCACTGGCTTTTTTGCTAGTCCTTAATACTCAAGTTCAGCCTTACCTCATGGATTTTGAATTGGTCATTACCTCTGCCTGGAATGCTCTCTCACCAAATTTTTCACCTTAAGTACAAACCTGGCCAAGAGACGGGAAAGCAAATTCTGGCTGTGCTGGTGAGATTCTGTGTGTTCTTGTACTGTAAGAGTGGTAACAAAGGTTCAACACTCACTGAATGAGTATGATAGCAAAGAATGGCCAAATCATGTGTTCCTTGCTTAGAAGAGCGGGCTGGTTGGTTGCTAAGCTCTTATTAACATGGCATATTAGCAGAAAAGACAGAGGAACAAACAGAAATCTACAGAGGTAATATTTTTGTAGGTTAATCTTAGCTAATACCATGGTAAAACAACAAAAAGTGAGAGGCAGGAAGTTCTGAGTTTGCTGATCTTGGTCAGTAGATGGTAAATCAATGCTAAGTGATCACACAAAGTACTTCCTACATGAGTGGCTTCAGCGCAAGTGAGGAAAAATTCTTGCCAGCCTGGTGCAGCGCGTGGATTTGGAGCAACATGAGATCGAGGATGAATGTGTGTTCTAAGATGTCAGAGTCTTCCAGTTTTCTCCACTAAACTTTTTTTTTTTTTTTAAAGATTATTTATTTTAGAGTGAGATAGTATGCGCGGCACGGGGAAGGGCAGAGGGGAGGGAAGAAGCTTCATCAGACTCCTTGCTGGGCGCAGAGCCCAACATGGGGCTCAGTCTCACTGAGATCGTGACCTGAGCCAGAATCAAGGGTTGAAGCTTAACTGACTGAGCCACCCCCGAGCCCCTCTACTACTAAGCTTCTGTAACCATCCCTCACAAAGGACGACCTCCATTTGGAGGTGAGAAGCAACCAAAACTGGGGATGATCTTTCATGCCTATCAGACTCAGAATTTAAAAAAAAAAAAAAAAAAATCAAAAAGGAGAGAGGTATATTGCCAGACATCTGGAAAGTGTAGACCAGCGGTTTTTCACAAAGAAAAACAATTTAAGAAAAAAAAAAAGAATTGTTTAAGTCTCCTTTTTTTTTTAATTTTTATTTTTTTTTATTTTAATAAACATATAATGTATTTTTATCCCCAGGGGTACAGGTCTGTGAATCGCCAGGTTTACACATTTCACAGCACTCATCATAGCACATACCCTCCCCAATGTCCATTTCCCCACCACCCTCTGCCGTCCCCCCTCCCCCCAGCAACCCTCAGTCTGTTTTTTGAGATTGAGTCTTTTATGGTTTGTCTCCCTCCCAATCCCATCTTTTCATTTTTTCTTTTCCTACCTCCCCCCAACCCCCCCACATTGCATCTCCAATTCCTCATATCAAAGAGATCATATGATAGTTGTCTTTCTCCGATTGACTCATTTCCCTAAGCATGATACCCTCTAGTTCCATCCATGTCGTCGCAAATGGCAAGATTTCATGTCTTTTGATGGCTGCATAGTATTCCATTGTGTGTATATACCACATCTTCTTTATCCATTCATCTGTTGATGGACATCTAGGCTCTTTCCACAGTTTGGCTATTGTGGACATTGCTGCTATAAACATTTGGGCGCACGTGCCCCTTCGGAGCACCACGTTTGTATCTTTAGGATATATACCCAGTAGTGCAATTGCTGGGTCATAGGGTAGCTCTGTTTTCAGTTTTTTGAGGAACCTCCACACTGTTTTCCAGAGTGGTTGCACCAGCTTGCATTCCCACCAGCAGTGTAGGAGGGTTCCCCTCTCTCTGCATCCTCGCCAGCATCTGTCATTTCTTGACTTGTTAATTTTAGCCATTCTGACTGGTGTGAGGTGGTATCTCATTGTGGTTTTGATTTGTATTTCCCTGATGCCGAGTGATGTGGAGCATTTTTTCATGTGTCTGTTGGCCATCTGGATGTCTTCTTTGCAGAAATGTCTGTTCATGTCCTCTGCCCATTTCTTGACTGGACTATTTGTTCTTTGGGTATTGAGTTTGCTAAGCTCTTTATAGATTTTGGATACTAGCCCTTTATCTGATATGTCGTTTGCAAATATCTTCTCCCATTCTGTCAGTTGTCTTTTGGTTTTGTTAACTGTTTCCTTTGCTGTGCAAAAGCTTTTGATCTTGATGAAATCCCAATGGTTCATTTTTGCCCTTGCTTCTGTTGCCTTTGGCGATGTTCCTAGGAAGAAGTTGCTGCGGTTGAGGTCAAAGAGGTTGCTGCCTGCATTGTCCTCGAGGATTTTGATAGATTCCTTTCTCACATTGAGGTCCTTCATCCATTTTGAGTCTATTTTCATGTGTGGTGTAAGGAAATAGTCCAATTTCATTTTTCTGCATGTGGCTGTCCAATTTTCCCAGCACCATTTGTTGAAGAGGCTGTCTTTTTTCCATTGGACATTCCTTCCTGCTTTGTCGAAGATTAGTTGACCATAGAGTTGAGGGTCTATTTCTGGGCTCTCTATTCTGTTCCATTGATCTATATGTCTGTTTTGGTGCCAGTACCATACTGTCTTGATGATGACAGCTTTGTAATAGAGCTTGAAGTCTGGAATTGTGATGCCACCGACTTTGGCTTTCTTTTTCAATATTCCTTTGGCTATTCGAGGTCTTTTCTGGTTCCATATGAATTTTAGGATTACTTGTTCTGTTTCTTTAAAAAAAATGGATGGGATTTTGATAGGGATTGCATTAAATGTGTAGATTGCTTTAGGTAGAATAGACATTTTCACAATATTTGTTCTTCCAATCCATGAGCATGGAATATTTTTCCATTTCTTTGTGTCTTCCTCAATTTCTTTCATGAGGACTTTATAGTTTTCTGAGTATAGATTCTTTGCCTCTTTGGTTAGATTTATTCCTAGGTATCTTATGGTTTTGGGTGCAATTGTAAATGGGACTGACTCCTCAATTTCTCTTTCTTCTGTCTTGTTGTTAGTGTAAAGAAATGCGACTGATTTCTGTGCATTGACTTTATATCCTGACACTTTACTGAATTCCTGTATAAGTTCTAGCAGTTTTGGAGTGGAGGCTTTTGGGTTTTCCACATATAGTATCATATCATTTGCAAAGAGTGATAGTTTGACTTCTTCTTTGCCAATTTGGATGCCTTTAATTTCTTTTTGTTGTCTGATTGCTGAGGCTAGGACTTCTAGTACTATGTTGAACAGCAGTGGTGATAACGGACATCCCTGCCATGTTTCTGACCTTAGCGGAAAAGCTTTCAGTTTTTCTCCATTGAGAATGATATTTGCGGTGGGTTTTTCATAGATGGCTTTGATAATTTTGAGCTATGTGTCTTTTATCCCTACACTTTGAAGAGTTTTAATCTGGAAGGGATGCTGCACTTTGTCAAATGCTTTTTCAGCATCTATTGAGAGTATCATATGGTTCTTACTCTTTCTTTTATTAATGTATTGTATCACATTGATGGATTTGCGGATGTTGAACCAACCTTGCAGCCCTGGAATAAATCCCACTTGGTCGTGGTGAATAATCCTTTTAATGTACTGTTGGATCCTATTGGCCAGTATTTTGGTGAGAATTTTCGCATCTGTCTTCATCAGGGATATTGGTCTGTAATTTCCTTTTTTGGTGGGATCCTTGTCTGGTTTTGGGATCAAGGTGATGCTGGCCTCATAGAATGAGTTTGGAAGTTTTCCTTCCATTTCTATTTTTTGGAACAGTTTCAGGAGAATAGGAATTAATTCATCTTGAAATGTTTGGTAGAATTCCCCTGGGAAGCCGTCTGGTCCTGGACTTTTGTTTGTTTGGAGATTTTTGATGACTGTTTCAATCTCCTTACTGGTTATGGGTCTGTTCAGGTTATCTATTTCTTCCTGGTTCAGTTGTGGTAGTTTATATGTCTCTAGAAATGTATCCATTTCTTCCAGATTGTCAAATTTGTTGGTGTAGAGTTGGCTCATAGTATGTTCTTATAATTGTTTGTATTTCTTTGGTGTTGGTTGTGATCTCTCCTCCTTCATTCATGATTTTATTTATTTGGGTCCTTTCTCTTTTCTTTTTGATAAGTCTGGCCAGGGGTTTGTCAATCTTATTAATTCTTTCAAAGAACCAGCTCCTAGTTTCGTTGATTTGTTCTATTGTTTTTTTAGTTTCTATTTCATTGGTTTCTGCTCTGATCTTTATGATTTCTCTTCTCCTGCTGGGTTTAGGCTTTCTTTGTTGTTCTCTCTCCAGCTCCTTTAGGTGTAGGGTTAGGTTGTGTATTTGAGACCTTTCTTGTTTCTTGAGAAAGGCTTGCACCGCTATATATTTTCCTCTTAGGACTGCCTTTGTTGTGTCCCACAGATTTTGAACCGTTGTGTTTTCATTATCATTTGTTTCCATGAATTTTTTCAATTCTTCTTTAATTTCCTGGTTGACCCATTCATTTTTTAGAAGGATGCTCTTTCGTCTCCATGTATTTGCGTTCTTTCCAAATTTCCTCTTGTGATTGAGTTCTAGCTTCAGAGCATTGTGGTCTGAAAATATGCAGGGAATGATCTCAATCTTTTGGTACCGATTGAGACCTGATTTATGACCCAGGATGTGGTCTATTCTGGAGAATGTTCCATGTGCACTAGAGAAGAATGTATATTCTGTTGCTTTGGGATGGAATGGTCTGAAGATATCTGTGATGTCCATCTGGTCCAGTGTGTCATTTAAGGCCTTTATTTCCTTGTTGATCTTTTGCTTAGATGATCTGTCCATTTCAGTGAGGGGAGTGTTAAAGTCCCCTGCTATTATTGTATTACTGTTGATGTATTTCTTTGATTTTGTTATTAATTGGTTTATATAGTTGGCTGCTCCCATGTTAGGGGCATAGATATTTAAGATTGTTAGGTCTTCTTGTTAGACAGACCCTTTGAGTATGATATAGTGTCCTTCCTCATCTCTTATTATAGTCTTTGGCTTAAAATCTAATTGATCTGATATAAGGATTGCCACCCCAGCTTTCTTCTGATGTCCATTAGCATGGTACATTGTTTTCCACCCCCTCACTTTAAATCTGGAGGTGTCTTCGGGTCTAAAATGAGTTTCTTGTAGGCAGCATATTGATGGGTTTTGTTTTTTTATCCATTCGGATACCCTCAGTCTTTTGATTGGGGCATTTAGCCCATTAACATTCAGGGTAACTATTGAGAGATATGAATTTAGTGACATTGTATTGCCTGTAAGGTGACTGTTACTGTATATTGTCTCTGTTTCTTTCTGATCTACTACTTTTAGGGTCTCTTTTTGCTTAGAGGACCCCTTTCAATATTTCCTGTAGAGCTGGTTTGGTGTTTGCAAATTCTTTCAGCTTTTGTTTGTCCTGGAAGCTCTTTATCTCTCCTTCTATTTTCAATGATAGCCTAGCCAGATATAGTATTCTTGGCTGCATGTTTTTCTCGTTTAGTGCTCTGAATACATCATGCCAGTTCTTTCTGGCCTGCCAGGTCTCTGTCGATAGGTCCACTGCCAATCTAATGTTTTTACCCTTGTATGTTACAGACTTCTTTTCCCGGGCTGCTTTCAGGATTTTCTCTTTGTCACTAAGACTTGTAAATTTTACTATCAGGTGACGAGGTGTGGACCTATTTTTATTGATTTTGAGGGGCGTTCTTAGCATCTCCTGGATTTTGATGTTTGTTCCCTTTGCCATATTAGGGAAATTCTCTCCAATAATTGTCTCCAGTATACCTTCTGCTCCCCTCTCTCTTTCTTCTTCTTCTGGAATCCCAATTATTCTAATGTTGTGTCGTCTTATGGTGTCGCTTATCTCACAAATTCTCTCCTCGTGGTCCAGTGTTTGTTTGTCTCTCTTTTGCTCAGCTTCTTTATTCTCTGTCATTTGGTCTTCTATGTCACTAATTCTTTCTTCTGCCTCATTTATCCTAACAGTGAGAGCTTCCATTTTTGATTGCACCTCATTAATAGGTTTTTTTTATTTCAACTTGGTTAGATTTTAGTTCTTTTATTTCTCCAGAAAGGGCTTTTATCTCTCCGGAGAGGGTTTCTCTAATATCTTCTATGCCTTTTTCAAGCCCGGCTAGAACCTTGAGAATTGTCATTCTGAACTCTAGATCTGTCATGTTACCAATGTCCATATTGATTAAGTCTCCAGCCTTCGGTATGGCCTCTTGTTTTTTTTTGAGGTGAGTTTTTCCGCCTTGTCATTTTGTCCAGATAAGATTTGCTTTCTCCTGCTGTGGAATTCTGCTGTTCTTGGTGAGCGAAGTTGGTTTTGGATGGGTTTCTTGTTGATCTTCTGGGGGAGGGGCCTGTTGTAGTGATTCTCAAGTGTCTTTGCCGCAGGCGGAATTGCACCGCCCTTGCCAGGGGCCGGGCTAAGTAATCCGCTCCGGTTTGCTTTCGGGAGCTTTTGTTCCCTGAGCGCTTTCCGTAGAGTTCCGGAGGACGGGAATGAAGATGGCGGCCGCCCAGTCTCTGGCCCGGAGGAGCCGAGAGCTTGGGGTTCCGCTCCTCAGTGCGCTCTCAGAGCAAAGCGCCCAACCGCCCCGCCTCCCTGGCCTGCGGTCGCGCCGGTAGGAAAGCAGTCAATTGCTGGAACCTGGAGAAAAGCGCCCGGTCGCTTCCGTCTCCGTGGCCTCTGACCGCGCTCTGAGCCCACCCAGCCTGCGACCGGCACAAGGTAACCCGGGGCTGAGAGCTCAGTCCTCAGCTCTGTCGCTGTAGCCGGCTTCTCCGCTCTAATACCTGCGAGCTCTGCGGCACTCAGACACCCCCGGTCCTTCTGTGACCCCGCGGGACCTGGGGTTATGCTGACCCCGCCTGGGTTTCCCCCCGGTTTAGCCTCTGGAGTGATGTCTCCCAGTGGAGCTGACTTTTAAAAGTCCCGATTTTGTGCTCCGTTGCTCTGCCGCTTGCCGGGAGCTGGCCTCTCCCACCGCGGTCTATCTTCCCTTCGCTTTGGATTCACTTCTCTGCAGGTCCTACCTTTGAGAAAGTGATCGATTTTCTGTTTCTAGAATTGTTTCTCTTCTTCTCTTCGATTTCCCGTTGGATTTGTAGGTGTTCACAATGGTTAGATAAGCTATCTAGCTGATCTCCTGCTACCCGATGTCGTCTCAGCCTGCTACTTCTCCGCCATCTTGACTCCTCCCTCTGTTTAAGTCTCCTAAGAGACTGATGATTAGAGACTATGAGGCCAGAGCGTCTGACTCTGGGCAGCTGCTTTTGTCCAGCTCCTGTGAGTGTGAGCCCAGCTTCTCCCGTCACCTGTCCTTCTGTCCTTCCACAGGGGAGTGGGAAGGTGAAAGCCCTATGAGGAGAGCTGCCAAAGATGGCTGGACACAGAGAAGAATATTTCATGAAGTCTCCCAGCTCTGTGCTGAAGTTCTAGACTGAAGTGCTAATCCCCTCTGTACAGAGGAATTTGTGGTGAGCAAGAATCAAAACAAAGCTGTGCTATGAATGGGAGAGACTGACTCTGGACGCCCCTGTAATAGTTCCTGGAAGCCGGGTCCTCTCATGGGTGTATACACTGCTCCTTGCTGCCGGGCACTGTCCTCCCTAGATCCAGTTGCTAAATTAATTTGGAAAGTTGAAAGTTTCTTTTAGTTCTACTGGATTCTCAGGGAGCCCTCCATGGCCTTTTGCTTTGACTGTTTTCCCCTTTTACCAGAGGGCAGCGCTGCATAAATTCCTGTTTTTCCCCATAGCGTGTTCTGTTGGATTGCATTTACTGGCAAACGAAGGACAGGTCGCATACTGGGCAGAGTCACCATTCGAGGCTAAGGTGGGCTTCCAGTCGCCTTAATAGAAATACTCAAGTCTCTTGGGTAGATAGCTAGAATGCCAACAGGAGAAGAGGGGTTCCTGTTTTCATTTGAAAACTTTATGATTAAGAGAACATTTAAAAACGGAAGCTTTTGGCACCCATAAAAAATGTGGCTGTGGTTGTTGACTACTTTCCCGGGTGGATGAGACTCTTACTATTTGTAACTTAAATTGTTCCTTTACCCCCAAAGTGAGGCCATCCTTCCCTAGAGGGATGGCTCTGGGCTCAGAAGATATGACTCTGGCTTCTGTGTAATGTAAATGTACACACCTGTTTCAACCAACTTTAATGTTTTTGATTGGTTTGTATCTCATAGCTGAGTAGCTGATAATAAAGTTAAAAATTCTGTGCAAAAAAAAAAAAGATATTGACATTTTAAAAAATTAAATTTAAAAAATTGCCTTGGGAAAAATAAAAGAACTCAACATACCCAAGCTCTCAAATAACAGATGAAATAAGGAGATAAAAATTTAGCTTTCAAATCTCAGGGGAAAAAATAAAAGAGATAAAAGCACTTGTCACAGAAATGGAAGTCACACTGGAAGGGGGGCAAAAAAGGAACAGAGTAGTTAAACTTGTAGTTAAAAATTTTTTTTTTACAAAGAAAACCCCAGGCCTAGACGGCTTCACTGGGGAAGTCAACCAGTCATTTCAGAAAGAAAGAATCATTCCATACAAACTCTTCCAGAAAGCTGAAGTGACAGGATGCCCCCATCTTAGTCTGCTCATGCCACCATAAAAAATACCATAGACAGGGTGGCTTAAATAACAGATATTTGTTTTTCACAGGTCTGGAGGCTGGAAGTCCACAGTCAAGGTGCTGGCAAGGTAGGCTTCATTCTGAGTCCTCTTCCCTTGGCTTGTAGGGGGCCAGCATCTCATGGTGTGTGCATGGGGAAAAGAGAGAGAGAGAATGCCCACTGGTGCAATATCTCTGGTGTCTCTTCTTGTAAGGGTGTAAACTTCATCATGAGGACCCTACCCTCGTGACCTTATCTAGTCCTAATTACCTCCCACAGACCCCATCTCCAAATACCATCACGCTGGGGGTTAGGGCTTCAGCATATGAATTTGGAGGGGACACAAACATCCAGTCCATAACACCTCCCAAACTGAATCTATAAAATCAATATTACCCTGAAACCAAACTACACAGACATTATAAGAAAAGTACAAATAAATATCCTTTATGAGCATAAATGCAAAAAAAATCTATTAAATTGAGTCTAATAATATATAAAAATATAATAACATCATGATCAAGTGGAACTTATCCCAGGAACGCAAGAGTTTGTAATTCAAAGGCTCCATCGATTCAAATCACCACACTGACAAACCGAAAAAGGAGATGTCTGATACTCCCAATAGATGCTGAAAAACATCTGAACGGATTCAGCTTCCATTTGTGATAACAACTCGTAGCAAGCTAGAACCAGAAGGATACTTCTGCATCCTGATAAAGGATGTCTACAACAAACCTACAGCCCATTGTTCTGTGTTATGATTTTGGCTCTGACTTGAGGACTGTATCCCATTAACAACATTCATCTAGATGGTCAATCAAAATGGATGGATTTCATTTTCTATAAATGGTACCTCAGTGAAGCTGGGCAAAAGTCAGGTTATAAAATCTCTCAATCAGAATATTCTTTTACACTGCTTGCTTATAGCTATTATCTGGTCAACACTTCTATATTTCCATTGAAAGGGTCTTCACAAGCCCACAGGCACAGAAATGATTCCATTTTAAAACACCACAATCATGTTATTCCTTTCATCAAGACAAATAGGTGTCCCTGTAGCTTCTTCCTAGGAATCTTCATCCTATTTTCTTCAGCGACATTGTCCTGCCAACAATTCCTCATATTTTGTTGTTTAAAGACCTTTCTCAATGTGATAACATTTTTATGCATCGACGTTATGATACCCTTTTCTACATATACTCCACACCTTTCTTCCTCATTATTTTATTTCTCCCTCAATAAACTCAATAAGCAAATGCGCCTCATAACTTCCAGCTGCTTTTCTTCTGGAAAGTTTGACCCACTTGATTTACACTGCCTCAACAGAATGGTTAGCAAGACTGTCTTATCACTGTTACTGATAATGCCCCCATGCAGAACCCGAAGTCTCACTGGAACTGAAGCTGGCAGAAGCTCTTGGTATTTTTATCCAGTTGTAGGTGAGACAACAGAGATGTCAACAGGAAGAGCTGACGAAGGGCGAGCTGGACTTGTTCATGCAACACAGATGAAGAGTCAAAAGAGTGTGGTCCCTGGTACAACAAAAAGAAAGAAAAACGGGACATAAAGGAAGTGTTACGAAGGCCAGGGAGAGAACTAACCTGAGAACAGAAGAATGCAAATAAGACTGAGCCAAGAATCATAGAGCAGTGTCTACAAAAGTAGAAGACAGTGGGACTGAGAAGGCAATGAATGACTGGAATCTTCAGAATCACACAAAAGTGGAGAGGACGCACTCCCAGGGATTAAGCTTGGGACTGTGTGCCTAGGGAAAGGCATTATTTGCGGATAATTCCCCCCAAGTCTCTATCTACAATCAGGAGATTTCATGGACTATTACCCCTACATGCTTGAACCCGCATAGGTCATGCTGACCCAGGAAGCCTTTGGGCCATGAAACAGGTGACAGATTATAGAATGAGGGGAAGAGAGCCAGGACAGCGTCATAAAATCAGTCCATTCACTTTAATCCTCATGTCACCCATGTCCAAATCAGGTGTCTTTCCTACTTGCAATGTTTGCTTCTATCCTACATTGTACCTATTGTTCTTGGTCCCACCTTATGAAACCCTGTTACTGGTTCTCACTTGCTCCTCTCCTAATGCAGTTCCATGGATGGTAGAACCTTGCATATCCTTGTCTTCTGACTCAGCTTAATCCTTAACCTCATGATGGCTGCGGACATCACACATTGACAAGAGGCATTGTTTGGAAGACCTTTCTAAGACCTACAGAAAGTGCTTGGGAGAGGTATGTCTTCACTGTTATATTTATTTATTTATTTACAATTTTTTAAAGATTTTATTGATTTATTTGAAAGAGAGGAAGAGGGAGAGGCATGCTCCCTGCTCAGTGGGACAAACATGGGACACCCTCCCAGACCCTGGGATCATGACTTCAGCCGAAGGCAGATACTTAACCAACTGAGCCATCTAGGCTCCCCTGCTATTAAAATTATTATAAATACGGGAAAAGAGTTTTAATAGTATGTCAGAATCCAACAGAATACATTTTAGGCAACTGGGCTAAGAGCTCTTGTCAAGTTGGGTATAGAAGGTTGCCCCAGAATTCACTTGAATAACATGAAATTCTGAGTACAATAGAAGAATATGAATTAGGACTGGAAGAGCAGCTCTCATCTGAGAAGCTGTAGAGAGTTCAGAAAAGCTAAGAAGCCTCAGAGAACCTTTGGGTTCTTTGTTCTCCCCCTTGCTCCATGAGGTGCACCTAAACTTGGCTTTAAAAAGTGCCACCGTTCATCAGTCTTATTATTTTATTTTTTTAAGATTTTATTTATTTATTTGACAGACAGAGATCACAAGTAGGCAGAGAGGCAGGGGGAGAGAGAGGAGGAAGCAGGCTCCCTGCGGAGCAGAGAGCCCGATGTGGGGCTTGATCTGAGGACCCTGGGATCATGACCTGAGCCAAAGGCTGAGGCTTTAACCCACTGAGCCACCCAGGCGCCCCCATCAGTCTTATTATTAATATTTTTCCTATTTTGCCATTTTTATGAATTCTGGTCATACTTAATCCTATTGCAGAATCCACTGGCTTGTAGGTTGCTCCAGTTGGGAGAGACGTTTCCCTGCAGTTAGTCGATTTCACTGTCCACACCTGAAGCCCAGCAGCCATGAGGATTAGGGCACCTTTCACTGGTCTTTGTGCAGACACGTGCCTGTGAGGCCGTTTATTGAACTGTAGCCCCTGTGTCTAAGGAATGTGCTTTCCGATCGGATGAAAGATACTATTTCTTGGTCTCCCCCACACCCCAAACATACTCAGTTTCCATGATAAAGGTTGGGTAAGGCAGTGTTTGGATAATACAGAAGGCGTGAATGTGGTAGAAGACTGAGGCCATGGTAAATATCCAGTGCGCTTCACGGTGAGTTAGCCATGAGAGACCCTGCCTCCCCTTTCTGAGGGACGTTTTGTAGTTTTACTCCAAAAAATGAAAAATATATGCAGTGGATAGTGAACTGGAACAGGTATTTAAAGGAATAATTTATTGCTATCAAGGAACACAAAAACCCAGCCAGGAAGCCACAATATTGTTCCTGCCTCTTCATTCCAAAGTCAGATGAGACTATCACATAGTAAATCTATTTGTGATAAAAAGTATACATTGTAGCTCCAGTTCCACTGTTAGTTCCACTAAAAGAAGTGATTCTTTGGAAGGGAGAAGGTAGGAGAGAACCACAGAGAGGAACATTCCAACCTTGTGAGAGCAAAGGGAAACACCGGCAGCGATCTAAAGTTACTGTTCTATTTATGTCTAAAATAAATGTACCCTCCCTGAGCAGTGGTCTGTGACAGAGCTGGGATTGTGGTTGCAAAGCCCGATGCTGCCGGCTGTCTTCCCTATTCCATTTCGAGAAATTGTGGTGTTATGATGCCACAATGCTCACAGACGGTTCTAGACAGTTTAGTGGAAGTTAGTTGAGTATCAGTCCTGCCTCACAGGCCCCCAAGAATAACCGCAGAACAGAGGCCATGATTAGAGGGTGGAATTCAGTGACCATTATTCCTGCTTATGTTATTAATTAGGGGCACTCTCCATGTAAGCAGATGTGCCAAGGAGCTGTGATTAATGTAGCAGAGAGAGCCATTCAGTATCTGCAATTTACACGCACATCAGTTCCCGGTCATTCCCAGAAACTGTTAGTAACAGTAGAATCAAAAACTGAAAATTAGAACCTACGGTCAGATTTTTCTCATTTCCCACCCTCTGCGCAGGGCCTGCTGGGAGGAGTTACCGGGGGAGCACGGAAGAATAGCAAAACTATTAATCCATACATGCACGGAGGGCTCAGCAGCTTACAGAACACATACATACACACTTCCTCCTTAGCCTTCACGACCGTATGAGATAGATCACCAGTATTACTGCCATTGCTTACAAATAAGAGAAATACGATTTGGCGGCCACAAGTCACTTGCCAGGATCCCATGGTTTTCAAACAGTGGAACTGGAGCTACGATGTTTATTTTTTTATTGTAAGTTCTGGGGACTACCTACACCAGACTAAAAAAATGACTAGCTAGCTCCCCAATTGGGAAACACCCATCCATTATTAGGCAGAGCCGTTTCTGAACGCCACGTTATCTTGGGGGAGCCCTCGCTCTCTGTCCGTTCTGAGCACAGGAGTAGAGCTCATTTTGAGCATTTGATGTCTCTGAGAGCCGCACTCCTGAGAATATGGGCCACGGAACTGGTGCTGGTCGACTGTTTGTGACGGGTGTGTAGTCTGGTAAGTACCAAAATTGAGAGTAAGTGTTCGGAAAATTTTATGGCAGTTTGACAGAGTAATCTTAATGTCTGTCGAATAATTAAAAAAAAAGAGAGAGAGAGAGAGAGACTTGACTTTCAAATGTCCTTTAAAAAAATGTTTTATTTTTCTACTCATTTGTGCTTATTGTATTTTACAAAAGGGTGAGTCTGCAACTGATTTGTGGAGGAGAATGGTGGCTCTGCAGATTTGCCTGAGAATCACTGCTTTAGGGAATGCTCGCTCTGCCCTGCCCCAAGGCCTGTGTTCACATTCCTGAGGGCGTCCTTAGTGGGCTTTGCTCCTCTGTTAAATCGGTTTCTCGCGGATTCTGTCTGAGGGGTCCCTTGGCATTATTTTCTGGAGAAATCTGAGTTTATAGAAGCACGTCCTGCAGGGTATGTCATAAGAGGGCTTGTGTTTTCCATTGCTGCATCACAAATCAGCACACATTTAGTAGCTTAAAACAACACCCATTTATTATCTCCCAGTTTCTGGAGGTCAGCAGGCTGAGCACCACAGGACTGAGTTCTCTGCTCAAGGTCTCCCAAGGCTGATAGCAAGGTGTTGGCAGGGATGTGGGTGCCTCTGGAGTGAGAGGCGCTCTTCCAAGCTTATTCTGGTTGTTGGCAGGATTCAGTTTCCTATAGGACGGAAGGAAGCCCCTGTTTCTTTGCTGGCTGTCAGTGCAGGTCACCGCTGGCTCCTTGAGGCTGCCTTCAGGGGTTGGTTACTCGGGTGACCCTCCTTCACAGGCGGTTCACGACTTGTTTGTTGCTTCCTTCCAAACCAGCAGTGGGCTTCTGACATTCGACTTTGTTTTAAAGGGTTCATCTGATTAGGTCAGGCCCACCCAGGATCATCTCTTTGGATTAACTCAAAGCCAACTGATTAGTGACCTAATCACTGGATTGCTATCCTGAAATGTATTGCTATAAAGAGTTGTCTTATTACTCTCTTTAAAGAGTTTCCCTGAAAATATTCTTAATTAAAATGTGTAAGATGCTGTTGATGTTGAATTGCACTGATTCCAGGCCTGCCTGTGCCCTCAGTTTCACAGCAGGTAGAGTCATCTGTCCGGAGAGGCATTTTGATCTTCATATACCAAAATAACAGAGATCTCTAATGCCTTCATGCAGCAAATCCAGACCCCTCCATATTTTCTACTATGGCTCTGCCAGATTGCTGGAAGTAGGCTCATTATAGCCCGTAGTTATGAGACTCTGGGACTACAGATGGAACAGAGCCCATAATCTTAGCATGAGGTCAGGAAAAGTCAGGCTCTGAAATGAACAGAATCAACACCCAGTCCAAACACGCGTGACAGCGTCTGTAACTCAGCCTGACGTGTCGTTCTTGAGAGAGTTTCCCTCTGAAACTAAGGCACCAAAAACCAAACACAGGAGAAATGAGTGTAACACAAGCTGTAATCATGGAAATTGCAATAATTCTATCATGAGGTAATGCTATAATGACAGAGTGCTTTGTTTTGCTTTTTTCCTACATCTTATGTATATATATATGTATGTATTTTAAGAATAGTTGACACAGAGTGTTACATTAGTTTCACGTATACAACACAGTGATTGAACAATTCTGTGTTGCGCTATGCTCACCACAAGCATGGCCACCATTGATAATGACAGAGCACTTTGGACACTGGTGAGAATGTTGAAGAAGCAGTCATTGCAAATAGACATTTTCTTTCTGCTTGCAATACTACTTAAATATAAAGAAGCCTCAAATTGTTGCCCTAAAAAAATTCAGTACTGGGGCACCTGGGTGGCTCAGTGGTTAAGCCACTGAGTGGTTAAGCCTCAGGTCATGATCTCAGGGTCCTGGGATCAAGCCCCACATCAGGCTCCCTGCTCAGTGGGGAGCCTGCTTTCCCCCTCTTTCTCTGCCTGCCTCTCTGCCTACTTCTGATCTTTCTCTCTGTCAAATAAATAAATAAAATCTTCTAAAAAAAATCAATACCTGTGATGATTACATCCTCAATGGGAAGAAGTATCCCCAGAGTGTTGATAACTGTTATCTCAATGCCGTTCAGTTTTGATCATTAACAATAGGAACTAACATTTATATGGACCTTCCAAAAAACCTCCTTTCATTATTTCATAGACATAGTTTTATTTATTCTAACCTTAAGGTCTCAAAACAATCTTCTCATTATGTTTTGTTTTGTCAAGTAGATTATCCTAATTGGAAAAAAAAAGATGCTCTGGACAATAATCAGAAACAGAAATTATTAAATAAAATAAGCAAAAAGGGGAGCATTTGTTAAGGGGATAGCAAAGGATAAGTCTTAAAAGGGAATAGAACCATGTCTCTTATACAGATAGAATAAGCGAGTCAAAGATTTTATTTAACTCCCTCATTAAAGAGGGAAACAGTAGCTGTTACAACTGGTTCAAAAGGGAACTCGGAGTACCACGTATTTATAGTCATACGGAGAATGCTGACACAAATTTAGAAGTGTATGCAGTTACTCTTAGATGAACTGAATAAATGGGATTTTTGAAGTGAGCAACAAAACCCAGACTTGTGTATTCTACCAAAGTCTAACCGATTTGGGAGACCCCTACAGAAGGAAGGTGAGTTATCTTACACGAACATTAATGGGCATTAATAGCACGATTAAATCAGTGGTGTCAAGGGCCTGCGGTGACAGGGGCTTTACAAAATGCAACTCTCTCTGTTCTCTCGGCCTAGTTTTGCCAGTTCAGTGATCTCATGTATATTACAGATTGGATTTTTCTGCTTATTATTCGCTATGCAAACCAGACTTCAAACTCCTCTTTAACTTCCTGACTTCATCCTATTGTAGACCCAAATCAGTGCATCTTTCCACCCAGCCTTTCCTTCCCCAAAGACAGCCTTCCTGTTCCAGATTGGCTAACAGAAGGGGACACTGTGGGAACATCTTGATAATTGAGACACCGTTAGTCTCATTACTTATCTCACACCCCTGTTTCACCTTCGCCCTCCCCTCGTTCTTAGAGAAGCATCTGCTAAATGTCAGGAGCCAAGATGTGTCAGACAGAACCAGAACCGCGTGGCTTCATTCGCTGGGAGGCAGCCAGAGAGAAGAGGGAGAGAAAGATTTCTTCCAAATTCTTTTTTCAGTCATCGGTCCTGATTGTTTTACACAGAGAGAGAAGAGTGCAACAGAAATCTAAGGAGAGGATATGTGTGTGCCTGTGTGAGTGTGTATGAGCATATTGTGAGTGTGTGTGTGCAAAAAAAGAGAGAGGGGGTTTGCTGGTCAGCCAAGGGTAAGGGTATACACGGATGCTGGGAAAAGCATGACGTCATTGGCGTGATTCATGGGTCAGTTAATGAGTTCAAGATTTAATGGCTCTCTAAATAGGGTGGAGAGAGGAGTACATGTAAAACTCAGCATACCACTTACGCCCTGATGGATCAGACACTAAAATCCAGCTACTAAACTAGAAGCTAGTCATCTGTATGTCTGACTATTTGGGGAGGATATCTATTACTAGCTGGAGATGTTCAAAATTATATATACTGTCAATGAAATGCAAGGTGATACGAAAGCAACAGTTCTCTCCCATCCAATGAGTGTTTCACCGAGTCTCTTTGTGTGTGCTGTGGGCCTGCAGCCAACAGTAGAACAGGGATTCCCTCCCCAGCCCCAAAGAGGAATGGCTACTTCACAGAAGCAATTCACATTTCAGTATGCGTGGAGGTTTACATCATTTGAGGAAGAAAAATCTGTTTGTTCAAACATCACCACTTTATTTTGTAAATAAGAACATCATTTGCTTGGGGAACCTGAGTGGCTCAGTCGGTTAAGTGTCTGCCTTCAGCTCGGGTCATGATCCCAGGTTTGGGATTGAGCCCCACATCGGGCTCCCTGCTCAGTGGGGAGTCTGATTCTCCCTTGTCCCCCCTGCTAATGCTCTTTCTTGTTTGCTATCTCTCTTTCTCTCTCTCTCTCTCAAATAAATAAAATCTTTAAAAATATATAATCTTTAAAATAAAATCTTTATGGGCGCCTGGGTGGCTCTGTGGGTTAAAGCCTCTGCCTTCGGGTCAGGTCATGATCTCCGGCCTGGGATCGAGCCCCTCATCAGGCTCCCTGCTCGGCTGGGAGCCTGCTTCCCCCCATTCCCCTCTGCCTGCCTCTCTGCCTGCTTGTGATCTCTGTCAAATAAATAAATAAAATCTTTAAAAAATAAAATAAAATCTTAAAAAAAAAGTCATCTGCAGTCACTCATATGTATTTCAGTCCCATAGATTCTCAATTTGGGGTGCCCCTAGAACCACATAATTCCATTTCAGATCTACTATGTCAAAGTACCCAGAGGAGAGGCCCATTTTTTAAAACCCCACAGCTGATTCTCATCTATACTAGTTTCCAAGAACCACCTTATTTTTTTTTAGTATTTTATTTACTTATTTATTTATTTGATAGAGAGAGCGAGCACAAGCAGGGGGAAGAGGTAGAGTCAGAGGGAGAAGCTGACTCCCTGCCAAGCGGGAGCCTGATGCAGGATTGGATCCCAAGAACCTTGGGATCATGACCATAGCCGAAGGCAGACACTTAACTGACTGAGCCACCCAGGGGCCCACCAAGAACTACTTTAAAGAAGATTTGGGTCGCCATATCTGTAAGATCAGTAACCACAGCTAGCAAATGGACAGGTGTGTTACTGGATAGATACATACATAGGGAAGAAAATTGCTTTTGGAAAAATAATCATTAAAATACAAATTGCTAAAAACTTTATGATTGGTTGGAAACAAAGACCAAGGAAAGGAATATAAACAACTGAGTACACATTATAACCCTTTGCCTAAACTTATAATTTTGAGCACCACGGACTGTAATTTCTCCTCACCAGACTGAGCATACCACATCCATCTCAGTGAGGTCAGAGCTTTGCAGTACTCTGCCATATCTTCATAGTTCACATCAACCTTGAGCACAGTGTATGGACTTAATAAATAATTGTTGAATGAAAGAATCGTGTTCTCAGAGTTAGAAATCATTTGGGGATGCAACTGTTTGACATAGGTACAGCCCTGTGATTTTTATGTCTTGAGGTTATTTGCTTTTGCTTTTCTTTTTCTTTTTTTTTTTTTAAGATTTTATTTATTTATCAGAGAGAGAGGGAGAGCACAAGCAGGAGGAGCAGCAGAGGGAGAGGGAGTAGCTGACTCCCTGATGAGGAGGGAACCCGATGCAGGACTCAATCCCAGGACCCTGAAATCATGATCTGATCTAAAGGCAGACACTTAGCTGACTGAGCCACCCAGGCATCCCTGTTGTTCCCTGAATATTAAGGTTTGTTTTTGTTTTTGTTTTGTCGTTGTTTGTTTTTTAAAGATTTTTATTTATTTATTTGACAGAGACAGAGAGAGAGAGGGAACACAAGCAGGAGGAGTGGGAGAGGGAGAAGCAGGCTCCCTGCTGAGTGGGGAACCTGATGCCAGACTCGATCCCACATGACCTGGGGCAAAGGCAGATGCTAAATGACTGAGCCACTCAGCCACCCCTGCTTGTGTTTTTCTGATGGGGGAACATCACTATTCCAGTCACTGATTATAGCACAAATACCTTTCACACCTCACCTACACGATTCCTGTAGCCAGGGCCATATATGAGCTGTTCTGGTCCATACACCCATTCTTCTGCCTCTTAAGTCCAATATCCCCCTGTGCTCCCTAATGGGAGAAACTTTTCATCAAACTGACGTTCTCTGCTCCAAGATCTGAATTCTGTTTTCAAGGGCCAATAACAATAAGAAAAAAGCAAACTAAAACTGGTTAAATGCACCTTGTTCCTGTCACCCTTCACCAGGCATACCTCTTTAATGTATTTTTTTCCCATTAGAAAGAGGTTACTTTTGGTCATGAAATCACCCACCCACTTCCCTTCTGCAGCTAGAGCAGACATTAACAAAAGCAGAGCTTTTGCTTACTTCTCTGGTTTCTATAATTTACTATTTGGCTCAGGCTTTTGGTTGAAATTGCTCTGAATTATTAAAGGGAACAATGTGTTTTTGTTTCTCTAAACATTTTACACCAGTTAATAAAATAAACTTACTCATTCACTTAAAGCTGTGTCTATGAACTACAGCTTTATCTCACTCCTAACAGAAAATTAAATTACTGGTGACTCAAGATGCAAAAATCAAATTTTTTTTAAGAAGAAAATATAGGTCACGATTTTTTTTTTTAGTAGAAGTTGAGAAAAATGCTTTTCCAGGGCATGACACCAAAATTAAGGAAATTGTTGAACATTCTCCTGACTTTCGAAAGAAGCACAAGAAATTCTCCATGCCATAAAATGGCTTAAGAAAGTTAGGGTGTGGGGTGCCTGGGTGGCTCAGTGGGTTAAAGCCTCTGCCTTCGGCTCAAGTCATGATCCCAGAGTCCTAGGATCGAGCCCCACATCGGGTTCTCTGCTCAGCGGGGATCCTGCTTCCTCCTCTCTCTCTCTCTCTCTCTCTCTCTCTGCCTGCCTCTCTGCTTACTTGTGATCTCTGCCTGTCATATAAATAAATAAAATCTTTAAAAAAAAAAAGAAAAAGAAAAGAAAGTTTGGGTACAACTAAAAAATGGAAATATATATCTTCAACATAATTTTAATAATTACATTGTTATATATAACATATAGAAACTTTGTAAATTAATTATCAAGTGGTATTTTAGCATTTATATACATCAAAATCTATGTACGTAACAATTATACTAATTTGTAAGATGATTACTATATATTTCTATAAAAATTCATACAAATCAATGACAACCAAAAAAAAGAATATCCCCTAGAAAACTGGGTGAAATAGAACAAATGCCACCTTCTCTCTCCCTCTCTTACCTACCCTCCCACAGATTTACCGTTCATATATCATCATATACATACAAATTTGCACTAAATAGTAAATAAATAAATAAAATCTTCACTATTAATCTAAAACCAAAATTGAAAATGAAGTTATTATTTTTTATCCATCAGACTAACAAAGATTAAGAAGACTGTATCTATTTTGAAGATAATGGGAGGGAAATATTCTCACTGGTACTTTGGGGATGTGTAAATGTGTATATTCTTTTGGAGAGTATTTTGGGGACATCAGGATTTTAGTTGTGTATATTCTTTGGCTCATTAGTGATATCCAGGAATATTTCCTAAATTGATGATCAGATAAGCATGTAAATATATAAGATAATATACAGAGACTTCATCATAGTGTTATTTATGATATTGAAGAGACTAGAAATGGTCAGAATCCATTGTTATCATATTGGCTAACTATAGCACAGCCATATACTGCAGTATTCCTAGGTTAGTTCCAGTTCATGGCTAGTATCCTGTCGTGGTTAGAAATAGTGCCACCTTTTACCCTTAAGTTGTCTCATTTTGAAAATTAAATTATAAGATCAGTTGGCTTAAGTATTTTTTTAAACAATACAGTTCTTCATAGTCATTGGAAATTATATTAATCTATATTATCTGACATTGAGCATCACATGTAACATAGTTAAAAACATAGGTTAAAAAAGCAGTGTATAAAGCATATTACAAAGTAAAACTACTTTGGGGCTCCTAGGTGGCTCAGTTGGTTGAGTGTCCCACTCTTGATTTCAGCTCAGGTGATGCTCTCAGGGTCGTCAGATTGAGCCCCATGAGGAGCCCTATGTTGTTGGGCTCTGTACTCAGCTAGGAATCTCCTTAGGATTCTCTCTCTCCCTCTGCCCCTCCCCACCTCTAAAATAAATAAATAAATAAATAAATAAATAAATAAATCTTAAAAAAAACCCATGCTTTATATGTGTGTGTGTGTGTATACATGTATACACACATATATGTATATATTTGATGCATACTCTATATTTGCTAATAAAAAACACTAATAACCCTGGTTGTTGGAATTCAGGAATATTTTATTTTACCTTTTATATTTCTGTAGTTTGAGCCTTTATAATAAGCATGCATTATAAGTAAAAAGGAAGCTATTTTCATTTGGGAAGAAAAGTCACAAAAATATAGATATTTGATATATAATATGCAAAAAATAGTAAGTTAACCAAGTTGCTTTGTGCACCTTAGATATTAAGGTAAACTCTACCAGCCAAACATTATTTACTATTTTTTTTAAAGATTTATTTATTTATTTGAGAGAGAGAGTGTGGAGCAAGAGAGGAAGGAGAGGGAGAAAATCATCGAGCAGACTCCACAGTGAGCGCTGAGCCTGCCTTGGGGCTCTATCCTACGAACCTAAAATCACAATCTGAACCGAAACCGAGACTCAGACACTTAGCTGACTGAGCCATCCAGGTAGCCCCCGCAAATTATTTACTATTAATATCAAAGAGAATTATTCTATGAAAATACAAAGGCTTATAAAATTCATCAAGTGTTAGTCTGATTACTAATACTTAATAAAGAGATAGATATGTGGATACATAGACAATGCTTCAAGAACTAAAGTATCAAGAACTTCATCAAGGAATATTTTGGTCATTTTCTTGGGACACTAATTTCTGATATTTCATAAGCCAGTCGTAAGTCAGATACTAAATACCAACTGCTACTAGATCAACAAAAGCCCTTTTAAACTACCTCTGGTTTCTGCTTTTTAGCTACAGAAGAGTGAGAATGGCACTTTTCTTCTCCATGGAAGAAAAAGTGAGACAAGAACTTACTGAGTTCTGCCTGAATTGTCACTCTCCTTTGTCCTGCACCTACCATCAGTGCTTTAGAAATGGTGACAAGAAAGAAAATTCTTGAGTGGAAACAAAGAAAGATGGGACTGAATTCCTTTTTAGTTTTGGATGCTTAATTACTACTTTTTCCCTTTCTCCGTGTACTAGGTTTTTTCCTTTTGTTTTATGGAAAGTGGTTGAGAGCAGGTGTTAACATGGAGTCATATGCAGAAACAAAGCCAAAATCATGGCTCTGGCTTTGCCTTTATTACAATTGTTTTTATTTTAGTTTGTTTGCCTGCCAAGTTTTACTTGGAAAGAGCATCGTTCCTCAAGGAGAACTGTAAAAGTCACCAGTTTTGCAGAATCAGAGACAGTGAGGGGCTCTATAAAACCACTGTCTTTAGGGATGCCTGGGTGGCTCAGTGGTTTAAGCCGCTGCCTTCGGCTCAGGTCATGATCTCAGAGTCCTGGGATCGAGTCCCGCATCGGGCTCTCTGCTCAGCAGGGAGCCTGCTTCCCTCTCACTCTCTCTGCCTGCCTCTCTGCCTCCTTGTGATCTCTCTCTGTCAAATAAATAAATAAAATTATTTAAAAAAAAAAAAAACAAAAAACCACTGTCTTTAATTCATTAGTTTCAGTTGGAAAATCTGATATGCAATCCTATTGATTACAATTAACATAAATAGTATCCTTAGGTACTTTGATGGTAAATAGGACACATTATTCCTATAAGGTCTGCATTTTTAAATTTAAGTGATGAAGGGTCATAGCTTGAAATAACCCAAAATTCTCATGTTAATGCATAAGTTTATATTAAGAATATTTTCAAAACTAAATATAAACAGTTAACCTGAGATGTTCATCTTACAGCATTAAATATATATATAAATACATATTTAGCTTACTTAACATTTTTCTAACAGCCTAGTTATAATACTAAATGGTATTTTGCAATCTACTTCCCCTTTCGATGCCAGCATTTAATGTTCTGATCTTTCATTTATACTGAAATATAAAACCTCGGTGAAACAGTCAAGTGCTGTCTTTTATTTCCATACTCATTCTAAAATTTTATGATTTCGTGGTTCTGTCCCAAATTGGTTCTATGACTACATATGGTCCTTTGCTCAGTGCAAAAGGGGGAAAAAGCTTGCAAAGTAATTTTTATCTCCCATGAGTGTCTAGCTAGTAGAGGATAGACATGCAAATGCTTGTCTACGATGTTTCCAGCTGCAAGATAAATGAGCAGCTATCATGTGCATTGCCTGACTTACTTGGCCAGAAACATCAGCCTCCACAATGAAAAACCATAATCATTAAACTGGTATTTGTCAGCTTTTAAATTTTCAGTATGTTGTGGTTTCCTTTCCTTTTCTAAACAAATATTCATTTTTGTGTCTAATTGGTAATTGTTTTAGTTTGTTTGGCTGTTAAAACAAAAGTACCATGGACTGGCGGCTTAAAAACATTTATTTCTTACAGTTCTGGAGCCTGAGAAGTCCAAGATCAAGGCACGAACAGGTTCTGTGTTTGCTGAGTGAGATTCTTCTTGTTCATAATCCTATTCACGAGGGAATTCCCCCTCGACTTCTACCCTCTATCCCTACGACCTAATCACCTCCCAAAGGACCTTCACAACAGAAGTTAGGATTGATGAAACTGAGGGACCACAAACATCCAGTCCATACAATATTTAAATGTTTCATACCCCATAAATCCTGGATCCTTCCTGTTGCACGGTGATCGCCTTCCTTCCTATTAATATGTCTGTGAGATCCCCTGAAGCAGTGTACGGGTTCACAACAGAATAAAACTACGCCACAGATTTTTTCCACTGTTCTCATAGTTATGAAAAATGTAATTTGTACCAAATAGCCACTAAGATACTGGACGAAATACAAGACTTTCTGACTCAATTCTGCCATCTTGTTTGTCCACTTGAACAGGAATCCCCAGAAAGTTAATCGGAAGTTTCCTTGTTACATGACGGCTTGGGTTTTATGTTGTCAGAATGCTGCTTCCCTCCTTATCCAACCCAAATCTGTCTTTCTGCTGGTGGGATACAGTTACTGGACACCAGTTAAGCAGGATGTACGGGGAAAATGGACACTGTATTTTAAGGGACCGTCAAGAACATCAGGAACAACCCTCACAGTGGAAAATTCCAGAATACTATATTTGGTACTCAATCAGTTGGAAGCAGGGAATCTAAACCTGGTGGGTCCAGAGAGCCATTGTCGTAAGACTACATGACACTATATGTAAAATAGTGGCTACATATTAGTGTGAGGTTTTTTTCTCCCATTGAGATGACAGATCCAAAAAGTTTGTGAAATTCTGTTATGGATGCTCAAACCAGCAAGAGAGGGCAAAAGCCGTCATACATAATGTAAGAGTAGAGTGTAAAGCCAAACAGCTTGGGTTGGGATCCTGGCTCTATCACTTACCAACTGAGTGCCCTGAAAAGGTTATTCAACCTCCTGTTCTACAATTTTCTCATCTCCAGAATAGCGATGATGATAGTATCTGCCTCACAGGGCTTTTGGGATGGTTGAGTGCATGAAATACGTAAAGCTCTTGGAACAATGCCCGGCATATAGTAAATGCTATGTATTTGTGAGCTGTGATGGTGATGATGGTGATGGTGGTGGTGCCAGGCACTTGGAACAGAGTTTAAAACTTCTTGCTCCCAACTATAGACCAAAATAGGGATTTGACTTTTTGAAGAAAGGATTGAGATGAGGCATTTTTCTCCTTTAAAAAAAAAATTATCTGGAAGAAAACTCATATTATTAGATAAGGGGATAGAAAATTAAAAAAAAAACAGCAACAACAAAAACCCAACAAACTGCACATGGATACTGTAAACTATCAAGGTTGAAAACAAGAATTTCTACTGAAATAAACTTAGAAAAGAATATCCTCTAAGATTTATATGTAGCCCGGAGAAAAAGAAAAACCAGAAAACAGTGTTTAATTTTCTGAATTTTTCTTTTATATGGCTTCTATGAAATAAGTAAGAAAACCAGGAGAAATCATCAGCTAGTTTAAAGACAAAGCAAGGTACGATGTTTTGGAAATGAGGGGAATAAGCAATAATTTCACGGACATTAAAAATACAACTGAAAAGAAGAATATTGATGTTCTTGCACAACAGTCAGGGGCAGAATCAGTGATGTATCAGACAAACCTGAGAATGTTCCCGTAAGGCAGAAGGAAAGGGTAGGACCAGAAAACAATGACGAATGCAACGGATAGTGAGAAGAATAATGAAGATACAAACTCATAGTTGTTCCTGAATGAATAACAGAATAAGTGGATCCAAAACAATAAGAAACAAGATTAACATTTCATTAGTGAACAATCAGACAGACAATTAGAAACACATGAGTGTGAAGACGACTTGGATCATCATATGCTGGAAAATTCAATGAAAAAAAAATCCACACAACTCTCCTCTTTGTACTTACAACAGCAAAAGAGAGATTTCTATAGGTATTCAGAATTTTTAAAAAAACCCACTAAAAACAAATGTTAAAAATAGAAAACCTGGTTATGTTGGAAGAACACAATCTGCCTGTACCTACAGTACCTTCTGCAATAATGATGTTAGAAAGCCACATAGCAAACTCAGTTGCAATTTGAAGATGGTAAAATGTGTATCTGGAAATCGAGAAAAATTAACAGAAAATGTATTTAAAAAAAGGGAAAAAGAGAGAATATTCGGGAAGCAAAAGGGCAGCAGGACGGCCACCCCAGGTTTATCCCATTTTCATTATGGTTAATCTGTATACAGGTTAATGTGCCTACAGAATCACCGAAAATTGGCTGCAGTTTTTATTTGAGCTGTGATTTACCACTGCCAGATACCTCTTCTCCCCACTCATCCCCTCTAGTAATAAAACCAAAATACACCCTTTTAAAGAGTTGTTGGTACGTTGACAAAGACTGATCAGATGCTCTCCCTCAAAAAAACCCTTCTCAATTTTGAAAAAGCAGAAATTATGTCATGAGCTTATGACAACTAGATAACTAGATAATAACTAGATAATAAAATATCTAGATAACTAGATAATAAACCAGAAATTGAACCAGGATTTGAACCAAAGTAACAACCAAAGCGTCTAGAAACTAAAATAAAGTAGTCTCCCCTCCCCCCTTATCCACAGTTGCAATTTTGGTGGTATCAGTTACTGGTGGTCAAGGAGCCTGGAAGCAGGTGACTCTCCTTCTGAATGATTGTCAGAGGGTCAAGAGTAGCCTGACGCTGGGACGCAGGGCCCCCATCGTTCCCCCGGCTTCCTCTCCGCACGCAGGCGTGGGTCACCGCACAGCGTCTCCAGGAGAAGGGTGAGTACCGGTAGAGTGAGGTATTTTGAGAGAGAGAGTGCTCACACACTTGCATAACGTTTATTACAATATAGTCTTGTAATTACTCTGTTTTTATTGTTGTTCATCTCTTCTGCGCCTCATTCACAAGCTCAGCTTTATCATAGGCATGCGTGGTTAGGGAGAAAAACATAGCGTCTAGTATATAAAAGGTTCAGCGTTATCCCATATCTCAGGCATTTCTCGAGGTCTTGGAACGTATCCCCCGCAGATAAGGGGGTCCCACTCCATTGCTAAGGAACTCTCGCAATACTTCAAAGATTCAAATATAAACTGATAAAATCCGCCTGAGGAGAAAAATGTTCCAAACTGTCTCATTCTCAAGAGAAATGTTTCTGGCCAGCCACCAGCCTCAGCCCAACCTCTCTCCCCGGCTGCGGTGCCTTCCTTGTGTCCCTGCCAGGCTAGTGATTGATTATACGTCTTCGTTACCTAATCAATTTGTGCGCTGAATGTGGAATGGATCCAGCAGCCAGAGGAAGAAGTAGAAAAACAAGGCTATAATTATTTGGGATGTGATAGGACTTAGGTGAAAGTTCTGTTGCAAGTCTGTAGCAATCCTATTTGGCTCTCCAAAGAGATGCTTCCTCTTCCTTTACATTTGATGCAGAAGGCCTAAAACTGAAAAAGCATTCTTTGCAGAAAGGTCGGCAGCCAAGTCACCACCTTTTCTCAGATGCCCCCCCCCAATAAAATAACTAGAATGGTCGCATTAACAGAAAACAGTTTGACTTCCCTCTTTCCGTTTCAAAAGGGGATGATTCTGTGCATTACCGAAAGCCAAGGTAAGCGGCAGTCTGAGAGAGAAGATAGGGCCGAATGTCCGTACAGCTGGGGAATAAAGTTAGAGAGGTAGGTTTGGTTGTGTTTTTCTGAAGAACTAAAGAGTAGAAAACTATGTTTGGTTGTGTTTTCCTAAGAACACTTAAGGCCAGTCACAATGGAAGCTCAGCACTTAGCCTTGGAATGGAGACTATTTTGGTAACTGCAAGAAATGGTTGTCAATAGAAAGGACTTGTCAATCCAAGGTCCAAAGTGACTATACCTCACTCCTCAGCAAACAGATTGTGTCTTTTTTTTTTTTTTTTTAAGATTTTATTTATTTATTTGTCAGAGTGAGCACAGGCAGACAGAGAGGCAGGCAGAGGCAGAGGGAGAAGCAGGCTCCCTGCTGAACAAGGAGCCCGATGCGGGACTCGATCCCAGGACCCTGGGATCACGACCCAAGCCAAAGGCAGCCGCTTAACCAACTGAGCCACCCAGGCGTCCGACAGATTGTGTCTTTTAAAAAGTAAACAAACAAACATCCTGAGCAGAGGGAAAACCGGGTGTGAAGAAGCAGTATACAGTGTTTCCCGCTCTACTTCCCTAGAAAGAAAGAAGAAAAGTTGCCTGGAGGGGGTTGGGGGTGAGGGAGATCCGTAGGAAGCCAGAATTGGATTTTGGAGAAGATAATTTGTTGCAGGCCAACAAGCTTTAAGTTATTCTGAGGTTTTAGTTCTAAAGGGTGACCTTTGACGTAAGAACCAAGACGATCAGCAGGTTAAAGAGACCGCACAAACAGGGGACCAGTGACTGTCCTGGGTACCCTTCCCCTCTGTTGGACGTTAATCTTAACTCCTTGCTTGTTCCTTAACCCACTGGAATGTAATAGTTTGAGTATAGGCCTGTTTCCATTAGACTCAGAGGGAGGCCACCTGCCTGTCTGTTGGTTGTGCAGTGTCTGGTGACAGTAACTGCTTGTTAAAATGGTTCTAGAGAGGAGAATTAATGGTCATCCGTGTAGTCAAACCTCCAGCTGACATCTCCCGAGAGCTGGTAATTCAGACCTTTAAAAAGCTTCAGTGACAAAGAGCTCATTCCTTGGGTAATCTAAATCACAGGGCGATTTAATTGGGTAATTTAGATTAATAGGATATATTAAGTCAAAATCTCTTCTTCTATGGATTTTACCTTACAAAGCTAATAGGAATATGTATTCCCCTCATTAGACTCTAACTCCTACTAGCATCTGTCCCCTTTTTCAGTATTACTCTAAGTGATTTACATATGCAGAAACTGAGGGTCAGGTAACTTGCCCAAAGTCAGAATAACAAGGGTATTGGTTATGCTGGGACTTGAACTCAGTTCTCTTTGATTCTGTCATCTGTGAGCTTAACCACTCTGCCATACTGAAAATAACTACAACTCCTTAAAATATACACTGGTCAGTGTCTCTTTCAGAATGGAGCCCAGAAATGAACATGGTGTCTCAGGTGTTATCTGGTCAGCAGGGAGGGCAGTGGGGTGATGACCACATTCGATTTGGGCCCGACGGTTCCGCTTCAGTAAAATAAAATTGTGTCTGTGCTACCACACTTATATTTGTTTTGTGATAAAGAAAAATTCCAGATTTTTAAATAGGAATTGCTTCAAAGAAAGGTCTTCTCTATCCGGTTGTGGAAGTTTACTGTTTTGACTAAAATGCAAGACCATTTATCTTTGTTAAATTTTATTATTTTGGATTAGGCCTGCCACAATCATTTTAAAAGTTGGTTCTGACATCTATCATATTAGCTGGCCTCCAAGCTTTATGTCATCTGCACATTTGATAGCCATATTTTCTGCATTTAGTCGTGTCATTGCTAAAATATGAAAGGACAAGATAAATCCCAGAGTTTAGCAATATTACATTAAAAATGCCCCTGAATATAAAAGAACTAAACATCTCTGGAGAAATTTCTCAGTCGTTTGCAGAACCACAATCCAGACTCTATTTTACCGTATTATTAACCAGGAAATAAGAGTAACCTTTGTTTAAATGCCATGCAGAAATCATTATACCCCACATGTCGACCCTATTAAAACAGGCTAATGTGTTCTGACAAATGCTTCGTTAGTGAATCCACATTGGCTCTCGATAATCACATAATCTTTTCTAAAGGCTCAGAAAGCAGACGGTTAATGATACATCCTGGAATTTTCCAGGGAGGAACTATCTGTGTTTTGGGGGGGTCCTGTTTCTGGAAAATGAAAAACATGGATCTTTCGGTGAAAGATATGGTGAAACAAAAGACGGTATTTGCAGTACAGTGTTTTTGGGTGTGACATGATTCTCTTCCATTTTTCTCAACACCCATGCCCTGATCATTTCATTAACTTCACAAGTCTATGAGCCTACATCTTATGTGTTTGGATATTTTGAAACTCTTATAATATTACATAATATCATAATATTATGTACAATGTTAGTGTTTTGAAACCAGAAGACAGACTGTGTATAGAATCATCTTAGAAACTGGGTAATATTGCCAAAGCAGTTTGCCATTTGGAAGACATCTTGTCACTTCAAATCTTCCTGATGACTGATTATACTGGTTTGAATATTCTCCAAAAAGAAGAACTCATCCTCTCCTCACGCTTTATTCAAAATCTCTATCTCCTCTTACAGTAAAGATTGCAACAAGTTTCCTGGCCCAAAGTGTGAATTTTACACAAAATTATTCTTCAAGGTTTACCATGTGAACCCAGGTTTCAGTATGCCCAGATCTGTATAAGATTCCATTTTACATTTTAGGATTTCATTGATTTTGATCATATATTAACTAGTTATTTTGGTCTTTCTTTTACTTCCCTTGAAATAATAACTGATCTTCTCTGAACCTTCTTTGGATCCTCTCGAGGTTGATTGGACATTTCTTAGGTGTGCTGAGCAGGCGTTCTTGAAATTTCTCCCAGTGGAGATGTACTGAGGACTCTGTCATTTTGAACCCCGCCCCCCTACCCCCCCCCCCCAATACAGTGGGGACGGAAATCTCACTGCAGTTCCATCAGGGTCCACATGATGGTGGCCTTGTCTCCATAAACCGGACTTCAAGGCCCTCTGTGAGCTGGAAGTGTATTGGCCTCAGTTTTAAGCTCCTGTGATAAAGCAGAGGCTGCTTGCCAGAGCCCCTACGGAAGGGCCCAGGTTTTGGCCTTGGGATCCACACCCGTGGCCGTGACCGGGGGATCCTGGGCTGCATGATGTGTGCAGAAGAGCCGTGGAAAGACCTGAACACTCCCAAGTGCTGCAGCTGCACTGTGTTTTGGGTTTGATTTTGATTTTTTTGTGAAAGATTTTTCTGGCACAATTCAAATTTGGGAGATGGAGGATGAAATTAGTGAAAACAAATAATGCTACAGTCTAAACTGAGACCTGCAGTCATGGTAAAATACAAGATTGCAAAGATTTAATATGAAAAATAATATGAAATTCTCATTTAAAATGAAAATCATCATAATTTGGCTTGCAGTAGGTGGGTTAAATAAGGTGTATCACTAAAATGAATTTCACCAGTTACTTATTGCTTTTTAAAATGTGGCTACTGGAACATAGTAAGAGCTGATAACAATAACTAGGCTGGCTAATACTTTTTTCAGCATCTACTACATGTCGCAAATGGTGCCAACTATCTTTCATGGATTATTTCCCAGGAACTCTGAGAGGTAATGTTATTGTCACTGTTTTGCCTATAGAGAAACTTGGGTTTATCAAGGTTAAGTTCAAAGTCACAGAAGAACTGATGGAAGAAGCGGTGATATTCATCCAAGGTCTCCAGTGGCACTGTTTCCCAGTCCTCTGAGGGGAGTACAAAGAAAATTAACTTTTACTTTTTATAAAAAGAGAAACAATCATCCGAAATGAGGCCTCACCAAGGCTCAGAACGAATGCTTCCTTTCCTTATGAAATAATTGAATTGACCTCACAAAAAATGAAAGAGAACTCATTATCGTTTGCATATATTATTCAGGAATAAGTTACTTCTAATGTATGTGAGTCACAGGAACAAATACCACTTTAAAACATACATATATATATACATGAACCTCATAACTTGAATCAAAAGATCAAAGTGTTACATCAATAAAGTTTCCTCCTCCCTTTGCCTTTCCCTTTTTGTACTTCTGTTTCTTTATGAGTCTCATTTTCTGCTTCAAGAAGGGAAAATCATATGGTGCATGCTTGTCCACAAACCCTAGCAAGAAAAGAGTAAACACCTTCAGCCCTGGATCCCGGTAGGAATCCAGCACTAGGTAGGAATGGAGCGCCTTAGGAAGACTAGGATGGAAACAAAGATTGAAATCCCTGAGCAGAAGTGGCTCTATGAGGTCTGAGGCATCACTGAAGGGCCTTGGGTACTCCAGAGACAGGTCATTACACCCTACTTACTGTTCTAACTCTGCCTCGTGAACTGGAACAAGACCAAGCAAATGCCCAGGAGGCAAATGTCCCCTGAAAAAATTATACTTTTTATTTGGACCGTGTAGCAGGTGTGGATGAAGTGAGGGTCTGTGACTGTCTTGTCGGGTTCATATTTAGGAGTTACACTGTGTTTTCACAATTACTATGTCCACTTAACATCCATACATAGGACAAAACCCCACTTACTCTAAATGAATGGTTATCAAGTAACAAAATGACATTTACGACTTCTCATTCTTGCCCCCCACCATCCGATTCTGATTCAGTTGTTCTGAGATAGGTCCTGACATTACTATTTATGTTTGAGTATTTGCTTGCTTTTGTTCTCTAGGTAATCACAATGTGCAGCTAGATTTAAATACCACAGGTTAATACAAAAAAAAATACACTAAGATTCCAAATAATTATTGAGGTGAAGACTAATTTTCTGTTGCTCAGAGAGTTCTAGTTTATGTGGCAAACTAAGCACATATATGGTGATCTCCATTATTCATGAAATCTCTTTGAGAATTTGCCTTCATGCTTAAATTTATAAATTTATAACCTCCAAATAAACACTTAAACAACGTGGGCAATCACAGACGTGCTTGTGCTTGGCACAGTGCAAACTGCCCAACAGACACGTTCCCAGCTGAGAGTGAATAATGACTTGGCCATCATGGTCCAGCTCTCATCCTGTGAACAGCTCTCAGACTTTCAACAGCCTGCTTAGTGCCATAGTTTTTACTTTTTTGTGCATTTTAAAAGTTTTATTTTTTCATTTTTTAAGGTTTTATTTTAATTCCAGTTAATACAGTGGTACGTCAGTTTCAGGTGTACACTGTACACACAACACCTGGTGCTCATCACAGGTGCACTTTTTAATCTCCATCACCTGTTTTACCCATCCTCCCACCCTCGCCCCCTCCGCAACTATCCATTCTCTACAAGTAAAATAGGTTTCTGATTTCTCTTTCTCTTATTTTTTTTCCCTTTGCTTGTTTGCTTTGTTTCTTAAGCTCCACATATGAGTGAAATGATGTTTGTCGTTTTCTGATGGAGTTATTTCACTTAACGTTGTACTTTCTAGATCCAGCCATATTGTTGCAAAGGACAAGAGGTCATTGTTTTTTATGGCTAAATAATCCTGTGTGTGTGTGTGTGTGTGTGTGTGTGTGTGTACAATACCTCTTTATCCACTCAATCAGTGGACACTGGTTGCTTCCATATCTGGGCTATTATAAACAATGCTGCTATAAACATAGAGGTGCATGTATCCCTTTGAGTTAGTGTTTTTGTATTTTGGGGTAAATACCCAGGCGTGCAATTACAGAATCATAGGGTATTTCTATATTTAACTTTTTGAGGAAGCTCCATACTGTTTGCACAGTAGCTGTACCAGTTTACATTCCCACCAAGAGGGTTTCTTTTTCTCCACAACCTCACCAACACATATTGTTTCTTGTGTTGTTGATTTTAACCATTCTGACAGGTGTGAGATGATATCTCATTGCAGTTTTGATTTGCATTTCCCCGATGATGAGTGATGATGAGCATCTTTTCATGCATCTGTCATTGGCCATCTGGATGTCTTTAGAGAAATGTCTGTTCATGTCTTCTGCCCAATTTTTGAATCAACTTGCTTGGTTTGGGGGTGTTGGGTTGTTTAAGTTCTTTATATATTTTGGATACTAACCTTTTATCAGCTATGTCATTTGTCAGATATCTTCTCCCATTCATAGTCTGCCTTTTAATTTTGTTGATAGTTTCCTTTACTACACAGAAGCTTTTTATTTTGATTTACTTGTAGTCCCAGTAGTTTATTTTTACTTTTGTTTCCCCTTGGCTCAGAAGACCTATCCAGAAAAATGATATTATAGCCAATGTCAGAGAATTACTGCCTGTACGTTGTTCTAGAATTTTTATGGTTTCAGGTCTTTAATCCATTTTGAGGGTTTTTTTTGTGTATGGTGTAAGAAAGTGGTCCAGTTTCATTCTTTTGCATGTAGCTGTCCACTTTTCCCAGAACCATTTGTTGAAATTATCTTTCTTCCATTGCAGATTCTTGACTCCTTTGTCAAAGATCAATTGATCATATAATCATGGGTTTATTTCTGGGCTCTCTATTCCGTTCCGTTGGTTGATATGGCTATTTTTGTGCCAGCACCACATGTTTTGATTACTATAGCTTTGTAGTATATCTTGAAATCTAGGATTGTGGTACCTCCAGTTTGATTCTCCTTTCTCAAGATTACTTTGACTATTCTGGGTCTTTTGTGGTTCCACACAAATTGCAAGATTATTTGTTCTAGTTCCGTGAAAAATGCTGTTGGTACTTTGATTGGGGATTGCATTAAATCTGTAGATTGCTTTGGATAGTATGGACATTTCAACAATATTTGTTATCCCAATCCATGGGCATGAAATATCTTTCCATTTGTTTGTGTCATCTTCATTTTTAATCTTTTTTTTAATCAATCAATTTATAGTTTTCAGAGTACAGGTCTTTCACTTTCTTGGCTGAGATTATTCCTAGGTACATTATTTTTTTAGTGCAATTATAAATAGGATTGTTTTCTTATTACTTCTGCTTCATTATTAGTGTATACAGATGGAATGGACTTCTGTATATTGATTTTGTATCCTGCAACTTCATTGAATTAATTTTTCAGTTCTAGCACTTTTTTGGTGGGGTCTTTTGGGATTCCTATATACAGTATCAAATACCTACAAATAGTGAATGTTCTGTTTCTTCCTTACCAACTTAGATGTTTTTGCTCTCATACTGTAAACAGCTCTCAACTTTTAACAGTCTATTTAGTGCCATTTTTAGTTTATTTCGGCCATTTAGTGCCACCTTTTCTTTCTTTTTGTTGTCTAATTACTGTGTCTAGGACTTCCAGTACCTGTTGAATGAAAGTGGTGAGAGTGTACATCCTTGTTTTTTTTCCTGACCTTAGAGGAAAAGCTCTGTTCTTCCCCCTGGGGATATCAGCTGTGGGTTTTTCATATATGATCTTTATTATGTTGAGGTATATTCCCTCTAACCCTACTTTGTTCAAGGTTTTTATCATGCTTGGATGTTATGCTTTGTCAAATGCTTTATCTGCATCTATTGAAATTACCATATGGTAGTTATTCTTTCTTTTGTTAATGCAGTGAATCACATTGATTTGCACATATTGAGCCACACTTGCATTCCAGGAATAAATCCCACTTGATTATGATGAATTTTTTAAATGTATTGTTGCATCCAGTTTGCTAATATTTTGTTGAAGGTTTTTATGTCTGTGTTTATTAGAGATATTGGCTTATATTCTTTTATTTCTTTGTTTCTTTATCCGGTTTTGGTATCAGGGTAATGCTGGCCCATGGAATAAATTTGGAAGCTTCCTTCCCTTTTATATATATTTTTTGGGAATAGTGTGAAAAGTATAGATATTATTTCTTCTTCTTCTTCTTTTTTTTTTTTAAGTTTATCTATTTATTTACGCAGTCTCCACATTCAGTGTGGGGCTCAAACCCATGACCCTGAGACCAAGAGTTAGATGCTCTTCTGATGGAGCCAGCCAGGTGCTCCTATATTAATTCTTCTTTAAATATTTGGTAGAATTCACCCGTGAAGTTGTCTGGTCCAAGCTGTCCTTACTGGTAATTGGTCCATTCAAATTTTCTGTTCTTCCTGATTCCATCATGGGAGGTTATATGTTTCTAGGAATTTATCCATTTCTTCTAGGTTGTCCAAGTTATTGGCATATAGTTCTTCATAATATTTTCTTATAATCCGTATTTCTTTAGTACTGGTTATTTCTTCTCTTTCATTTCTGATTGTTTTTTAGTTCTCTTTTTATTTGGTGAGTCTGGTTAAAAATTTATCAATTTTATTGATTATTTCCAAGAATAAGCTGCTGGTTTCATTGATTTATTGCTCTTTTTAGTTTTTATATCATTTATTTCTGCTCTAATCTTGTTTCCTTCCTTCTACTGATTTTGGATTTTGTTTGCTTTTCTTTTTTAGCTCCTTTAGGTATAAGGTTAGGTTGTTTGAGATTTTTTTCTTGCTTCTTGAGGTAGGACTATATTGCTATACATTTCCCTCTTGGAACAATTCTTGTTGCATCCTAAAGATTTTGGACTATTGTATTTTCATTTTCATCTGTCTCTAGATATTTTTCATTTCCTCTTTTCTTGGGTGACCCAGTCATTGTTTAGTAGCACATTATTTAATCTCCATGTATTTCTGTTCTTTCCAGGTTTTTTCTAGTAGTCACGTTCTAGTTTTATAAGCATTATGGTCAGAAGAGATGCATGGTATACATTTAACCTTTTCGGATTTGTTGATATTTGTTTTGTGACTTAATATGCAATCTGTTTTGGAGAATGCTCTATGTGCTCTAGAAAAGAATGTGTATTCTGCTATTTTAGGACGGAATGTTCTGAATAGCTGTTAAATCCATCTGGTTCATTATGTCATTCAAAGTCCTTGTTTCTTTATAGGTTTTGTTTGATTAACTAACCACGTAAGTGGGGGTATTAACCCTACTAATATTGCATTACTATTGATTAGCTCCTTCATGTTTGTTGTGAGCTGCTTTACGTATTTGGGTGCTCCCATGTGGATGCCTAAACACTAACAGTTGTTATATCTTCTAGTTGGATTGTTCCCTTTGTGGTTATATAGTGTCCTTCTTTGTTTCTTGCTATAATCTTTGTTCTAAAGTCTATTTTGTTCAATATAGGTATTGCTACATTGGCCTTTTTTTCACTTCTGTTGGCATGATAGATGCTTTTACATCTCACTTTCAATCTGCATGTGTCTTTAGGTCTAAAATGAGTCTTGTAGGCAGCATAGAGATGAATCTTGATTTTTTATTCATTTTGTTACCTTATGTCTTTTGGTTGGGGCATTTAGTCCATTTACATTTAAAATAATTATTGATAGGTCTGTACTTATTGCCGTTTTGTTTTACGGTGGTTTTTGTGGTTCTTTTCAGTTCCTTTCTTCTCTTCTTCTCTCATGATTTGCTGGGTTCCTTTAGTGATATACTTGGATTTCTTTCTTCTCTTTCTCTCTTTGCATATTTATTACTGGTTTTTGATTTGTGGTTACCATTTGGTTTATATATACACCTTATGCATATCGCAGTCTGTAGAATTTGATGGTTGCATTCTAAAAGTACTAAATTTTTATTCCTCTCTTTTGACATTTTAGATAAATTGTGATATGCTTTACATCCTTTTATTTTATGAATCCCTTGACTGATTTTTATAAATGTACTTTATTTTACTGCTTTTGTGCTTCCCAGTTTTCTTACTCCTGCTTATGGTCTTTCCTTTCCATTTAAAGAGTCCACTTTAATATTTTTTTGTAAGGCTGGTTGAGTGGTGATGAATTTCTCTAAATTTTATTTGTCTGGGAAACTCTTTATCTCTACTATTCTGAATGACAGCTTTGTTGGATGGAGAATTCTTGGTTCTAGGTTTTGTTTCTTTGTTTTTTATCTTTCAGCACTCTGAATATATCATGCCACTTTTTTCTGGCCTGAAAAGTTTCTACTAAAAAATCAACTGATTTATGGGGTTTCCCTTGTATGTAGTTGTCTTTTGTATCTGTCTTTTTAATCTCTTACTGTTTTTAAAATTCTCTTTAATAGGCACCTGGGTGGCTCAGTCAGTTAAGTGTGTAACTCTTGATTTTGGCTCAGGTCATAATCTCAGGTCATGGGATCAAACCCCACATCAGGCTCTTTGCTCAACAGGGAGTCTGCTGAAGATTCTCTTTCTCTCTCTCCCTGTCTCTCTCTCTCTGAAATAAATAAATCTTTAAAAAAATTAAGATAAATTCTCTCTCCCTACTTTTAGCAAGTTTAAGTACTACGTGTCTTGGTGTGAACCTCCTTGGGTTGAATTTATTAGGTCTCTGTGCGTTTTGGATCTGGATATCTGTTTGCTTCCCAGATTTGAAAGCTTTCAGCTATTATTTCTTTAAATAAATTTTCTGCTCCTCTTTTCCTTCTGAGATCCCTACAATGCAAATATTATTACACTTGATGGTGTCACTGAGTTCTCTTCATTTATTTTCATTTTTTATTATTCTTTTTTCTTCCTTGTGTTCAGCTTGATTACTTTGCATTACTCTGTCCTCCAGGTCGCTGATCCACCCTTCTGCTTCCTCTAGTCTACTATCTTTTGCCTCTAGAGTATTTTTAGTTTTAGTTATTGAGCTCTTTATCTCTGATTGGTTCTTTTCCATGTTTTCTGTCTCTTTGTGGAGGCTCTCACTGAGATCCTCCATTCTTTTCTCGAGTCCAGTGAGTATCTTTATGATCATTACCTTAGATTCTCTATCAGGCATGTTGCTTATCTCCATTTTGGTTAGGTCTTTTGCTGTGATTTTTGTCCTGGTCTTTTCATTTTGGGACATATTCTTCTGTCTCCTCATACTATCTAACTCTCTCTGTCTGTTTCTATGTGTTGGGAAAGTCAGCTATGTCTCTGGCTCTTTTACGTGGTGGCTTTGGGGCGCCTGGGTGGCTCAGTGGGTTAAAGCCTCTGCCTTCGGCTCAGGTCATGATCCCAGGGTCCTGGGATTGAGACCCACATCAGGCTCTCTGCAAAGCAGCAAGCCTGCTTCCCTTCCTCTTTCTCTGCCTGCCTCTCTGCCCACTTGTGATCTCTGTCTGTCAAATAAATAAATAAAGTCTTAAAAAAAAAAAAAAGTGGTGGCTTTATGAAGAAGAGGTCCTGTAATGTCCTCTGCTGCAAAGTCCATTGTTCACCTGAACCTGGCACTTCAAGATGTCTCCTATGTGTGTTGTGTACCTTCGTGTTATGGCTAAGCTGCTTTTGCTTTCAGTCCAGTCATCTGCTATAGCTCTTTGCTTGCTGTGGGCAGGGTCTGGTCCTTGTGTTGTTAGTGGCCAGTCTGAGGCTATCTTGGGAATGATTTGGGTCAGACCAGGCATTTGCCAGACCTGCAGTAGTACCAAATTTCAGGGCACTCTCCTTGTGTTGTCCTCTGGGAGGCTTTTGTTGGTGGGTAGTGCCTGCAGTCAGAGGAGATGTCTGCCCCCATCCTACTGTTGGGGCTGCAGCAGAACTGGTGTGTGTGGTTATTTTTCCCTGTCCCGAGGCAAGAATCACTTTGGAGTGGTGCTGGCCCCTGTTGAGGTTGCTTGCACACTGTCATGCCTGTGGAACTGCTTTGGATGGGCTACCGACAAGGCTGAGTTGGAGAGGGCAGGACCACAGAAGAGAACAGGGGTAGGGCATGTGATGTTAGCAATGTTTTGGTGGGTCTGCTGTGCAGGCAGACCAGGAGCCAAGGCCTAGCTGGAGGGGTTGGGTCTGAGGAAGTGTAAGGGGTGGGCATGTTGTTAGTGTGGTAGGTGGAGAATGTTGGTGTGCTGGCTCCCACCGGTGTCACTGTATCTAGGCTGGGTTATAGGACATGGAAATGACACTTAAGAGTTCTTTTGTTTTTGGAAAACAAAAGAGGCAATGACCCCTGCCTCTCCAGAACATGGTCTGAGAGTAATAAACAAATCTCCCTCCTGTATACCCTAGGAGTTTTTCGAACTGATTTTATGTGTATCTCGGTGGGGCTGTTTGTTACATTGTCTTTTAAGGGCAGGGATTCAGTTTCCTTTTGCCCTCCAGCTGTCCCAGAGCTGAACCCACTGATTTTAAAGTCCCATATGTTAAGTCCTAGTGATTGTGAGAACTTGTGAAGTTAAGCCCCTTTGGTTTCAAAGCCAAATGTTATGGGCATTTGTCTTCCTATTGTGGGTCCCCTGTGCCTGGAGTATCTTGTGTGAGGTCAGCTCCTCTCTCCCTTCTCCATGCACAAGGCATCCCTCACTCTCACAGACAGTCCTATGGGTCCATTTGGCTCCCAACTTCATCTCTGTCCTTCCTATCCTCATTGATGTGGACTCTTCTCTACATTTAGCAATGGAGTCTGTTCTGCCACTCTTAGAATAATTATTTGGATTATTTATACTGATATGGGTGGTATCTAGGAGTAGCTGTGGGACAAGATGAGCCCAGGATCCTCCTACTCTGCCATCCTTCCTGGAAGTCAAATATAAAATAGTTTTAAATTTTTTCTGGACATTATGCATATTATGACTGGATTCTATTATAGTTTCCAATGAGGAATTTTGTTTTGTTTTGTTCTAACTTTAAAGCTAATCATCTTGTTGAACTTAAACTGCCAAGTCTTGGGTGGGACATTTCATACTTTTTAAAGTATTTTTTTTATTTGTGAGAGAGAGTGGGAGGAGGACCAGAGGGGAGAGAGACAAGCAGACCCTGTGCTGAGTGCAGAGCCCGAGGTGGGGCTTGATCCCAAGACCCAGACCCACCCAAGTGCCCCTGTGTCTGACATTTCAGTACAGTTCTTTTTTGTTTGTTTGTTTGGTTTGGTTTTGGGGGGCAGGGGGTTGTTTTTTGTTTTTTGGAGGGGGGATTTGGTGAGATGTTTTGAGTCCACCTGATACATATATGATTCAAGTTTTAGCCAGAGATTTGTGCAGAGATTTACTTAAAATTTGAGATTCCATCTCTCTGGTTCTCTCCTGTCTAGGTTTTCTCCCTCATTATTCCTTGGCTGTGGTTTCTCAAAACTCTATAGACTAAAATGAATGTGGATTTACTAGCAGAGGTTTTGCCATTCTGCATGGTAAAGACTGTGACCTTTCCTAAGGCTGAAAACTATAATAAATGAAATATTTATCAAGTGCTTTTTTCCTTCTTTAACGTATTGACACCCCTCCCAGATCTCCGTGCTTATGTTCACTCTCAAGGGCCTTCAAATAATTAGGTTTTAGGCTTTGACCAGGTCTTACAATTGTTGCCTAATGAAGGGCTGGTCCCATGCAAGCTTATTCAGTCAGGACGTACTGTTGGATTGGGTCTAATATATTGCTATTAGTGAATTAAGACACAATTTTGTATTTAAAACATTGGCATGGGTGATTGCATGGCATCCTGACAGTTTGCTTGCTTTTGTTGACTAAAACCGATATCCAGTATAATGAAGATGAAATTCCAGACTCTCCTTGTTATGCTGTTAAGAAAAAAGAAAAGGGGGTGGGTAGTCAATGGTCTAGGAAAATGGAGTGCGGCAGCAGAGGAAGGCTTGTCCATCTGCTCCCTAAGTACATCCCCAAGAGGGTCCAGAAGACACATCCCTCATTAGAGGTGGCATCTCATGGTGGCTCTTCTCTAGAGGCCAGGTTCAGTGGTGGGAATTACTCCTGTCAGACCAGCCTGTCTGATTTCAGTGATGATGATGATGGGATTCCGTGGTGGCACTACTCACAAAAGGCAAGAAATGTGTGAATCCTGGAATGAAAGGCAGGGCCGAAATCAGTACTAGGAACAGTCTCATCAGCAGAAGTCTTTGGTATCAGCTAGTAGATCCTTATATCTCTAGAACTGACATACCTGGACAGCCTACTAATGTTTTACTTTGTATAAGTAGAAAGCTCTAGGATTGGTGAACAGAGGACTGAATGAAATCGTGGTAGTTACCGAATGGAACAGAAAGTTTAACAACCACCAGGACTGTAAAGGCACCCTTCCCGGCTACCTCAGGTTAGGTAGTCCCTCTTGTAGTAACGATGTCATGGAGATAAAAACAACCTGCAATTGAAATTAGAAAGCAGTTGCGGAAGGGAGCTATTAGTGGTAGAGCAAAACCCCACATTGGGGGGAAGAACTATTTATCTGGTGGACAAATCATGTCTTAAGGTTATGATTTGGTCTTGCACATATTACTTATCATGCTGGGCCTGTGAGATCAGGAATTTCTTGGACATTGCATACATATTGGAGGTCCTGCTAATGTGATTACAGACAATGCAGACAGAACATTGAGCAAACTGGAGGATATTAGGAATGGTGGAAGAAACAACATATCTAACTTCACAATCATTGTGGAGTGCTTGAGTCTGAGAACTGCTGCTTTTGAGGTTTTCAAAACTGCCAGTAAATGAGTGTTTTCCAGTTGTAGTCTTGGTGAAGACTAGCTCTGCTGAGATTTCCCTGTATCCTGATAAAACTTGTTTTTTTCCGTGTCTAATAAATCTTCTATAACTCTTTTAATATAACTACATGAGTAGTGATTTAAAATTCATCAGAGTGGTCTTTAGGATTTTTCTCAGTATTAAGTATGTATTAAGATCTGATTTCTGTTCAGCATAATTATGTGATACTTTGATGTAATACAAAAGGTATCAAATGTTTATCAAGTGGTTATCATTATGCAGAAATTAATCTATTGTGGCTGTTACAGGCTGCATGCTTGTATCCCCTACTCCTAAAATGTGTATGTTGAAACCCTAACCTCCAATGGAAAGGTATTAAGAGGTGAGGCCTTTGGGAGATAATTAGGTTCCAATGAGATCATAAGGGTGGATGAAATCAGTAGCCTTGTAAGAAGAGAAAGAGAGGACAGTCCCCCCCACCCACACACACACACACTTCTCTCTCATGTGAGGATATAGCAAAAACATAGCTGCTTGAAATCTAGGAAGAGGACTCTTACCAGACACTAAATCCACCAGCATCCTGACCTTGGACTTCCTGGGTTCAAAATAATTGCTCATTGTTTAAGCCACTCAGTCTGTGGTAATCTGTCATAGCAGCCCCCGCTGACTAAAACAGAAGCATAGGACATGCTTTATTCTGTTGGAATATTTATTTAAGTAAATAATTTAGATAAAAAATTGAAGATAGGTTAGTTCAATTTGAGTTCCTGGATAGGAGAGATGTGTGAGAGATACGGCTAGAAAACCCAGAGAGCCAGTTCACATGGTTAATCAAGATACACTGGGACTCTACCCAGGTAATCAAGATACTGATAGACCACACGTCTTACATATTTTCTACATTGCCAAGATATTTTATTCATTACCAGTACTTACTATGCTTAGTGTATATTGGAGTATCACTAAAAATGAGCCCATTATGCAACAGGATGACAGAAAAGAAAATAAATCTCCCTCTGTTGCATGTTATCCATCTCTCCCTACTAAAGCTTCCTTCTCAGGTTGACATTTTAGGTAGCCAGAACATGGTCAGACACTTTGATAATGACACAGTCTGTACCCATATTTTCTGTGAGACTTTATGCAGCTCGTATAAATCCTGGAAGAAGTGTCATTCCAGTCTCAAAGATTTTTCTTGACATATAGGAACTCTCCTCTCCCTACTTATCATCTTGAAGTCTCTCTTTTCTCCACTCATAAAATGTGAGGAGAGGCTTCTTCCAGAAGGTTATTAAAGTTTGTTTGGCCGTCCACTGGTTGGGAATGAGATTTCCCGGTGGTTTAATTTTGATGTGTTTCCTAACTTGGGTTTAATTCTATTCATCCCAGTAGATGTTAGAGTAGAAGTCCATGTTACTATGAATATGTATTATAGTACTCTGAAGTTGATGATATTTTAAATAATTTAATACAGAGCATTTTCTACTCTAGTAATTTTAATGACCCATATCAACTGTAGAAATTTCAAGAACAGTTGCATGAAACAGAACTATCCTTTGGAAAAGACAAGCTGTGCACTAAATGTTATCCCATGGGGCAGTATCACATTGACTAATATATTTCATAGTTCAAGGGCTGACCCCACTGACTCAGAGAGGGAGTTATCAGCATACTAATAATGGATACATATGGCAGACTGAACTCAAATTAACCATGTAATAGAGCTGAAACATAAAATCCTGTCCTCCATGTATTAATTATAATGATGAAAATAACTGTATCTCAGGCTGCAGTACTCACTTTGATCTGGCATTGATTTTCTTCCTCTACATTGACCTAAATTGGGTATGGATATGCTCTCAGTGAAATTGGTCTTGTCAAGTCAGTGAGGTTGGATGCGGTAAGTAGGTGTTTTTGCTTATGTGTCTCCCTCCCCTGAGCATGCCCAGATGGCAATGGGGGCTCCTGCAATTTCTCCTTTCCCTACACAGACCATCCCCTCTAACCTCCCCCACCACCCCCAGCCTCCTGGTTCTGATCAACACACCCTGGTGGGTGACATCAGTCTAGCACTCCTCAATTCCTTGAACTTGTAGCCATGCTTTTTAAGCTGCCTTTGCATGCACCCAATTAAAATACTGACTTTGTAGCTTACTTGCAAATAGTAGGCATTTCTTTTTAAAATACATTCTGAATTTCTTGGAGACTGCCTCTTTGTAGACTCCAACTGCTAGTAATTGGTAAAAACAAAACAAAACCTTACATAATTGATTAGAAATTGAAATATGGTAATTTAAAGTCTGGAAAGGGAAACTTAACTAGGAATTATAAAGCAAAGTTCATGAAAGGTAACCATTAAAGAAACTGAGTCCAAGGTAGATGGCAGAAAAAAACCCATCATCATGATTCTTGGAAAGAATGTGACTTCTCTTTGGGAACCACACATTTATTACTGAAACTAGACAAAAGATAGTAAAGTATAAAAAGTGAGAACCCCGTATTAAAAAACTTTCCCACCCTAATGTTAATTTCTAGTGAGAAAAGTAATGGCATCTCAAGCTGGAATAATCACTTTGACATGGAATTAATTTTCCTCTTCTGTAGAGATTAATACGTATTTCTTCAGACCAAACTAACTATCCATCACATAGACAGTAGCTGTGGGCTCCTTAAAGTCTGATGGATAACATGCCAGCAGAGCCCAGGGGACTGTCCAGAATCCTACTCCAGAGAAGAAATCTTCCTGCTAAGTGGAAGAATCCCAGCCCCAGAAAGTGGACTTTAAAAAATAAAAACAGGCATCAGGAGGAAAAGTAAAGAATATAGCCATTCACCTATGATTCCATTTAATGTTTGACTAGAATTCTGTCAGACGCTCTAGTGTCTTCTAGCCTTACACATCAACGTAGCCAAGTCCAACACGGGCAAGTAATCTTCAACAGTCCTGAAATACACACTCCCTAGATTTTTTTATTTACTTATTTACTTCCTAGTTATTTCATTAGATAACTTTCTCTTCATTTCTTTTTTACCTAATTTTACCCCTGGAAGGCCTAATCTCTAGAGTTGAAATACTGTCACATATCTTGAGTAATTGGAGGGAGAAGTAACCAACAGTACAGAAAAACAAATAATCATGAGGTATCGATTGGTGTAAAGGTTATGCAAACTTCTGAAGCTTCCTTCCTTCCATGTTCTAAACATCCGTTTTCCCTGATTTTTAAAAATTACCATTTTGAGTTGAAAGAACTTTGGATCTTAGCTAGCTTGTCTTTCTCTCAAACAGCTGCCATCTACAACAGGTAAAGACGCTTGGAAGATACATTTATTTTCTATTTTTTCTATATGTATAGTATGAAATAATATAAAAAAGTAATCAAGTTTATATTGATTTCTTAAGAAAATTCAGAAGTGTGACAACTCCAAGCACCGACAAACAGACTAATGGATGTAAATTTTGTAAAACAGATCTGCAAGAATTTAGTTGCTTCAGAATCCCCAGGGCCTGTCTTGCAATTCTTCCCCTGGGGTTTGCAACAGCAGCCTACTGTGGTGTGTTTTTCCTCGCTGCTGACATACATATGCAGGACTGTAGTGTCTGCTCCGTCCTGATGCTCAAGCTTCAGGGCTGCTTACACCAAAGCCTGGCCCTGTTGTGAAGGCCTTTTCCAAATAAGGTCCCACTCAACTCAATGTGGACCATTCTATGTAGCCCAATAGGTGAGCCAGAGCCACGTGGAAGGTTTTATCTCCATGACCCTAAGAGGAAGACCAGGCCCTGTGCTTTCTTTGTCGTAGCAGATGGAAGCTGAAGCCATTAAAGCCTTCTACTTTAGAGCGCTAGATATCCCGGAAGCCCCCCTCCTAGCGGACCCCTAAAAATATCCACCGAAGTGTCAGTTCCCTGAGTTCTCACAGGACTTATCATTTCTTCTCTGGGAACACGAGTGCCTCACCCGGGTCTCCCACATATGAGCCATCTCTTGTTCCTCCTGCCTGATTTGCAGGGTGTCATTGACATCATGGATTGGCTTGATTTGGGGGGAATATCCTGGTGGCCCCCATCAGACTGCTTCACGACAGAGAACGGGAGCATTGATATGTCCTGAAGCAAAACTAAGACGGAAGAGAGACTAAGCCACAAATGGAAACTGTTCCTGATTCTTTTTTCTGATCGGAATAAGAAAGAACACCTTTGCCAAAACTGGCGGTTGACAGAGTACCAGAGGCCTCATTAATCAGCTCTGACCATGACACTGGGTCTGGCACAGCCCCTTCAGCTGGGCCTTCTTCTTGGTTAAGCTTGCAAGAGCCTACAGTAATTTTTCAGGAGCCGGCCTTTCAGAGGAGGGCTGGCTGAGTACCACCACCCACTGTATACTTTAGTTTTCTAATGGTGGCACTTCCTCCACCATCTGCCCTGAGGATATAATATTGTTTTTGACTAACTGTATTGGCTACAGGAGGAGGGCGGGGTCAGAGGTTTCCTGTGATACCTTTACTGGGGGTCAGTGACCCAACACGGGGTTTACTGCCATTGCTAAGTTTGTTGATATCAAGTATTCATTCTGGAATTGGAAAAATGACACTGGATGGATCTTGAGATGGGGCTCACTGTGATCTGATTTTTATCCAGGGCGCTGTGTTTTCCTTGTTCCCCTCAGCCCCTATTCAAGCTAGGATAGAGGGCTCGATGTTGATGATTTAGATCTCTAGTTATCAATGTTAAGTCAGACACTTTGTCAATATTTCTCAAAATGTCTGGGTATTCTCTTGTCCTTGGGGTAAATTCAACCTTTTAAGTGTCCATAGATCCACTTGGAGAAGGACTAAAAGAATCATTAAAGTATTTTCTTGGTACAGTGTTGGCAGAGTCTTTCCATCTAGGACCTGGTTCTGTTCAGTCATTGGCTTCTGAATATTAAAATTAGCTCAGATTTAGTAATTGAACAAGGAATCATAACTACTTTGGTGGCAAACACCCTCAGCCTCCTGCTTTTCTATTCTTACCTTTTCCTGGTTGTAGGTGTTTCACATCACCCTTGTTGACTGCCTTGTCTTACCATTTGGTCTCTAGGAACACCAGATTCCATTATTATCTCTCAGACTCCTTGAAGGCAAGGTCCAGTTGGCTGTCCCTCCAGCCTTGCTGGTCATTAAGGCAATTGCAGCCTTTAGGCTACTGGCTTTTAAGCATTGACTACTGACCTCTATTACTTGAAGGCCTCACTATCCTCTTGATATTAACCAACCCAGTTTGTGACCACTGCTAAATTGGGTACCTTACATGTCACAGAATTCAATGCCAAAATTGCACAGGTTTTGTCCCCAAGCTCTCATATTAGTTGAGATAAAAAACAACAACAACAACAACAACAAACAAACCACACAAAACCCATTCCGAAGTTCTACTGAGCCAGGAGCTCCTCGTAATGCTGTGTTAGGACCAACCAATGGATCCTGTGGTCACTTGCCTATTACAGTGGGTTTTTTTGTTTGTTTGTTTGTTTGTTTGTTGGCTATAAAATGGGGCTTTGTATGAGACAGTATTCTAAAGGTTGTAGTAATTCTTGCATTCTGTGAGCCCTCTCATAATGAGGGTGTCTGAGAAGGTGAACTCCTATCTAAAATGTGAATCCATCCCAATAAGGATGACTTGGTTCTATCCTCCAGAATGCACTGTTCCAATCTTACCTGCCTGCATACTTTAGAGCTGCTGTGTGTGTGTGTATATATATATACACATATATATATGTATATGTACATGTACATATATATATGTGTATATATGTGTATATATATATATATGTACACAGAGAACATTTTGGAAGAATACATATAAAAAGGTTAACAGTAATTATAGAAAGAAAATATTGGATGGTTATTAATTTTTTCCTAATGTATTTTCATTTTGTTAGATTTATATTAAAAAATGAGAACAGAGCTCCTACAAAGAATATAGCAAATGTTTATAATAAGTTTATAATTTTTAAGTAGGTTTTCTTTACCTTGTTTCCCTAGTCTACATTTCCTGAATTAAGCTGATAAAACAATCATTGCTCTTACTCTAATAAGAATTTCAGGATTTTGTCTCATCATTGAAAGGAAGACCATTCCTTTATATTTAGAAAAGAACAAAATTGTTGATGACAAAGTACCAACTCCTAACACAATTAGAGAAAATACGATAGGAAATAAAACCTGCCAAAACTTAGAGCTGTGTAAGAATGTGTAAGTTACTCCTCAGGTACAACCGAATATTGGTATTTGCATTTCACCTAAAGAAGGGCATTGGGGGAGTCGTCTTCTTACCTTGTGTTTCATGGCTGTTATTTAACTTAATAACATCCAGAAGTAATTTACATACAAATGGCAGAATGGATTCCAGTGGTCCTTATTTAAATATGGCTAAATATCACAATATACAGTCATATAACGTTGAATATATATAATTTTCATTTCATATAATGAGTAGAAAGTGGCTAAAATGTAGCTATTAATACAATGTCTTTGTTCTTTAGTACTGAGTGTCATGGGAAAAGTTATTAGCCTTTTTGAACCTCAGTTTGACTGTGTGGCCTCCCCATCCCACCAATTGCCCCTTAAGACCCTTTGTTCTGTTTTGAGTGCTTTTAACCAGATTCCAAGATAATGCTGGTCCCCAAGCACAGGTCACTTTTGTATTGGGGTCTTACTTTCCAATGGGTCACTTCTGGTGACTCCCTCCCCCTTCTGTTTATCCTCCAATATCAGTCTGTGCGCTCCCACTCCACTCTACCTCTCCACTGATGATCTCTGCTCCCGAAGAGATCCAGAAGTGTATAATCTTAGATCTCCGGCTGATTTCACGGGTGTACAGAGTGTTCTGGTAGATATTTTAGCTCAACTCAGGGGAACGGTTGAAACAGGGTCTCCTACTCTCTGCCATCTTTCCCCTCCTCAGTATGACTATGAAATGAAGGTATTTTAATAGCCATTGTCTCTCAGAATTGTTATGATAACTAAAGAGATAATACACAGTAAGAATTTATAACAATGTTTTGTAGGTAGTACGCATTCAGTAAATCAAAGTTATTAATACTGCCTTCAGAGTTCTACATTTGTGTGTGTGTGTATATTATTTTTATTAACATATAATGTATTATTTGCCCCAGGGGTACAGGTCTGTGAATAATCAGGCTTACACATTTCACAGCACTCCCTACCCTCCCCAGTGTCCATGACCCAGCCACCCTATCCCTATTCTCCCCAGCAACCCTCAGTTTGTTTCATGAGATTGTGTCTCTTATACTTTGTCTCCCTCCCGATCCCATCTTGTTTCATTTTTTCCCTCCCTACTCCCTATGGCCCACTGCCCTGCCTCACAAATTCCTCATATCAGAGAGATCATATGATAATTGTCTTTCTCTGATTGACTTATTTCTCTTAGCGTTAATACCCTCTAGTTCCATCCACACCATTGCAAATGGCAAGATTTTGTTTCTTTTCATGGCTGCATAGTATTCCAGTGTATGTGTGGTGTGTGTGTGTGTGTGTGTGTATACCACATCTTCTTTATCCATTCATCTGTTTATGGACATCTAGGTTCTTTCCATAGTTTGGCTACTGTGCACACTGCTGCTATAAACATTGGGGTGCACATGCCCCTTCAGATCGCTACATTTTTATCTTTGGGGTAAATACCCAGTAGTGCAATTTCTGGGTCATAGGGTAGCTCTATTTTCAACTTTTAGAGGAAACTCCATACTGTTTTCCAGAGTGGCTGCACCAACTTGCATTCCCACCAACAGTGTAGGAGGGTTCCCCTTTCTCTGCATCCTTGCAAGCATCTGTTGTTTCCTGACTTGTTAATTTTAGCCCTTCTGACTGGTGTAAGGTGGCATCTCACTGTGGTTTTGATTTGTATATCCCTGATGGCGAGTGATGTTGAGCACTTTTTCATGTGTCTGTTGGCCATTTGGATGTCTTCTTTGCCAAAATGTCTGTTCATGTCTTCTGCCCATTTCTTGACTGGATTATTTGTTTTTTGGGTGTTGAGTTTGATAAGTTCTTTATAGATTTTGGATACCAGCCCTTTATCTGATAAGTCATTTGTGAATATCTTCTCCCATTCTGTCAGTAGTCTTTTATTTCTTTTGCTGTGCAAAAGCTTTTGATCTTGTTGAAGTCCCAATAGTTCATTTTAACCCTTGCTTCCTTTGCCTTTGGTGATGTTTCTTGGAAGAAGTTGCTGCGGCTGAGGTTGAAGTGGCTGCTGCCTGTGTCCTCAAGGATTTTGATGGATTCCGTCTCACATTGAGGTCTTTCATCCATTTTGAGCCTATTTTTGTACATGGTGTAAGGAAATGGTCCAGATTCATTCTTCTGCATATAGCTGTCTAATTTTCTCAACATCATTTGTTGAAGAGACTGTCTTTTTTCCACTGGACATTTCCTTCCTGATTTGTTGAAGATTAGTTGACCATAGAGTTGAGGGTCCATTTCTGGGCTCTCTATTATGTTCCATTGAGCTATGTGTTTGTTTTTGTGCCAGTATCATACTGTGTTGGTGACTACAGCTTTGTAATAGAGCTTGAAGTCTGGAATTGTGATGCTGCCAGCTTTGGTTTTCTTTTTCAACATTCTTCTGACTATTTGGGGTCTTTTTTGGTTCCATGTAAATTTTAGGATTATTTGCTTAAAAAAGTTGATGGTATTTTGATAGGGATTGCACTAAATGTGTAGATTGCTCTAGGTAGCCTAGACCTTTTCACAATATTTGTTCTTCTAATCCATGAGCATGGAACATTTGTCCATTTCTTTGTGTCTTCCTCAATTTCTTGCATGAGTACTTTATAGTTTTCTGAGTACAGATTCTTTGCCTCTTTGGTAGGTTCATTCCTAGGTATCTTATGATTTTGGGTGCAATTGTAAATGGAATTGACTCCTTAACTTCTCTTTCTTCTGTCTTGTTGTTGGTGTATAGAAATGCAACTGATTTCTGTGCATTAATTTTATATCCTGACACTTTACTGAATTCCTGTATGAGTTCTAGCAGTTTTGGGGTAGAGTCTTTTGGGTTTTCCACATAAAGTATCATATCATCTGCAGAGAGTTAGAGTTCGACTACTTTGCTGATTCGGAGGGCTCTTATTTCTTTTTGTTGTCTGATTGCTGAGGCTAGGTCTTCCAGTATTATGTTGAATAGCATTGGTGATAGTGGACATCTCTGCCGTGTTCCTGACCTTAGGGGAAAATCTCTCAGTTTTTCCCCATTGAGAATGACATTTGCTGTGGGTTTTTCATAGATGGCTTTGATGATATTGAGGTATATACCCTCTATCCCTACACTGTGAAGAGTTTTGACCAAGAAAGGATGCTGTACTTTGTCAAATGCTTTTTCAGCATCTATTGAGAGTATCATATGGTTCTTGTTCTTTCTTTTATTAATGTATTATATCACATTGGTTGATTTGCAGATGTTGAACCAACCTTGCAGCCCAGGAATCAATCCCACTTGGTCATGGTGAATCATCCCTTTAATGTACTGTTGGATCCTATTGGCTAGTATTTTGGTGAGAATTTTTGCATCTGTGTTCATCAAGGATATTGGTCTGTTATTCTCCTTTTTGATGGGGTCTTTGTCTGGTTTTGGGATCAAGGTAATGCTGGCCTCATAAAATGAGTTTGGAAGTTTCCCTTCCATTTCTATTTTTTGGGACAGTTTCAGAAGAATAGGAATTAGTTCTTTAAATGTTTGGTGGAATTCCCCTGGGAAGCCGTCTGGCCCTGGGCTCTTGTTAGGAGATTTTTGATGACTGCTTCAACCTCCTTACTGGTTATGGGTCTGTTCAGGTTTTCTATTTCTTCCTGGTTCAGTTTTGGTAGTTTATACGTCTCTAGGAATGCATCCATTCCTTCCAGATTGTCAAATTTGCTGCTGTATATTTGCTCATAATATGTTCTTATAATTGTATTTCTTTGTTGTTGTTTGTGATCTCTCCTCTTTCATTCATGATTTTATTAATTTGGGTCTTTTTTCCTTTCTTTATTTTTACTTTTAATTTTTTAAAAATATTTATTTATTTGACAAAGAGATAGAGAAAGAGCACAAGTAGACAAGATGGCTGGCAGAGGGAGAGAGAGTTTGATCCCAGGACCTTGGAATCATGACCTGAGCCAAAGGCAGATGCTTAACCGACTGAGCCACACAGGCACCACCTTTTTTCTTTTCTTTTTGATAAGTCTGGCCAAGGAATTATCAATCTTATTCTTTCAAAGGACCAGCTCCTAGGTTTGTTGATTTGTTCTACTGTTCTTCTGGTTTCTATTTCATTGCTTTCTGCTCTGATCTTTATAATTTCTCTTCTCCTGCTGGGTTTAGGTTTTCTTTGCTGTTCTTTCTGCAGCTCCTTTAGGTGTAGGGTTAGGTTGTGTGTTTGAGACCTTTCTTGTTTCTTAAGAAAGGCTTGTATTGCTATATACTTTCCTTTCAGGACCTTTTTGCTGTGTACCAAAGATTTTGAACAGTTGTGTTTTCATTTCCATTTGTTTCCATGAATTTTTTCAATTCTTCTTTAATTTCCTGGTTGACCCATTCATTCCTTAGTAGGATGCTCTTTAGCCTCCATGTGTTTGGGTTCTTTCCAACTTTCCTCTTGTGATTGAGTTTTAGTTTCAGAGCATTATGGTCTGAAAATATGCACGTAATCATCCCAGTCTTTTGGTACCTGTTGAAACGTGATTTGTGACTCAGGATGTGATCTATTCTGGAGAATGTTCCATGTGCACTAGAGAAGAATGTGTATTCTGTTGTTTTGGGATAGAATGTTCTAAATATATCTGTGATGTCCTTCTGGTCCAGGGTGTCATTTAAAGCCTTTATTTCCTTGTTGATCTTTTGCTTAGATGATCTATTTCAGTAAGGGGGTGTTAAAGTCCCTATTATCGTATTACTGTTGATGTGTTTCTTTGATTTTTGTTATTAATTGGGCTATATAATTGGCTTCTCCCATGTTAGGGGCATAGATATTTAAAACTGTTAGATCTTCTTGTTGTTCAGAACCTTTAATAGTGTCCTTCCTCATCCCTTATTATAGTCTTTGGCTTAAAATCTAATTTATCTGTTTTAAAGATTGCCACCCCAGCTTTCTTTTGATGTCTATTAGCATGATAAATTGTTTTCCACCCCCTCAGGTTAAATCTGGAGGTGTCTTTGGGTCTAAAATGAGTTTCTTGCAGACAGCATATCAATGGGTCTTGTTTTTTGTTTTTTGTTTTTTTGTTTTAAATCCATTCTGATACCCTATGTCTTTTGATTGGGGGCATTTAGCTCATTTACATTCAGGATAACTGTTGAAAGATAAGCATTTAGTGTCATTGTATTGCCTGTAAGGTGACTATTACTGTATATTATCTCTGTTCCTTTCTGTCTGTTACTTTTACTTTTAGGCTCTCTCTTTGCTTAGAGGATCCCTTTCAATATTTCCTGTAGGGCTGGTTTGGTGTTTGTAAATTCTTTAAATTTTTATTTGTCCTGGATACTTTTTGTCTATCCTTCTAATTTCAGTGACAGCCTAGCTAGATATGGTATTCTTGGCTGCATATTTTTCTTGTTTAGAGCTGTGAATATATCATGCCAGTCCTTTCTGGCCTGCCGGGTCTCTGTGGATAGGTCTGCTGCCAATCTAATATTTTTACCATTGTATGTTACAGACCTCTTGTCCCGAGCTGCTTTTGGGATTTTCTCTTTGTCACTGAAACTTGTAAGTTTTATTATTAGATGACTGGGTGTGGACCCATTTTTATTGATTTTGAGGGGCATTCTCTGTGCCTCTTGGATTTTGATACTTGTTCCCTCCTCCAAATTAGAGAAATTCTCTGCTATAATTTACTCCAATATACTTTCTGCCCCTCTATCTCTTTTTTCTTCTTCTGAGATCCCAGTTATTCTAATTTTTTGTCTTATGGTATCACTTATCTCTTGAATTCTCCCGTTGTGTTCCAGTAGTTGTTTGTGTCTCTTTTGCTCAACTTCTTTAGTCTCTATTTGGTCTTCTGTATCACTAATTCTCTCTTCTGTCTCATTTTTTCCTAGCAGCAAGAGCCTCCATTTTTTATCACACCTCATTAATAGCTTTTTGAATTTCAACTTGGTTAGATTTTAGTTCTTTTATTTCTCCAGAAAGGGACTCTCTAAAGTCTTCCATGCTTTTTTTGAGCCCAGCTAGCACCTTGATAATTGTCATTCTGAACTCTAGTTCTGACACATTACTAATGTCCATATTGATTAGATCCCTAGTCGTCAATACTGTCTCTTGTTCTTTTTGTGTGTGTGTGGCTAGTTTTTCCACCTTGTCATTTTATCCAGATAAGAAGAGATGAATGAGAGAACAAAAGAGGATAGCAACAACCCCCCAAAAATATACACTAACAAAATCAGAAGAGACCAGAAACCAGGGGGAGAAGAAAGGTGGGGGGGGATAAATATACATACATACATATATATTAATTAGATTGGTGAATAGAACAGAGCCACACACTTGATTTTGGGTGTATTTTGGCTTGTTAGAAGAAACTACCTCCCAACATTTTAAAGAAAGAAAAACTTATATAGACACAAAAATAAGGGTCTACACGATGAAAGGATGGAATATGACTGTAAAGTTGGAAATTTAAAAAGATTCTAAAAAAGGAATTGATAAGAAGTTGGTTGAAAAAGAGAGGAAAAAATGTGATCAGGCTGGAGACTAGAACAAAGACATGTGCTAGATTCAGGGTATAGTTTGATCTATTAGAAGAACTTGTATCCCAAAATTTAAAAAAAACCCTAAACATATACAAGAAATAAGGTTAAATACAATGAAGGGATAAAATATGACTATAACAGTGAAAATTTAAAAAGATTTTTAAAAGGTATTGATAAGATAAAATAATTTTTAAAAAGTTAAAATAGGAAAGAGGAAAAATTTAAAAAAAAATAGAATAAGAACAAAATAAAATTTAAAAAATTTAACTTTGAAAGACTAAAGGATCATGGGGGAAAAAGCCATGAATTCTGTGTTGCTTTCCTCTAGCTCTGGAGTTCCACAGTTCTCATTGTTTGGTGAACTTGGTCTTGGCTGGATGTTCTTACTGATCTTCTGGGGGAGGAGCCTGTTGCAGTGATTCTCAAAGGTTTTTGCCTGAGCCAGAATTGCACCACCCTTGCCAGGGGGTAGGCTAAGTAATCTGCTCAGGTTTGCTCTCGGGAGCTTTTGTTCCAATTGCCATTGGAATCTCTGGCCCTGCAGGAGCCAAGAGCTCAGGGCCCCCCTCCTCGGTACACCCTCAGAGAAAAGCAGTCAATCTGTCCTGTCTCCCTGGTCTCTGGTTGCACTCTGAGCTCTCCTGGCCTGTGACCGAGTGTTTCTCTCTCTGGGGCATGGCCCCGTTTGGAGTCTCCAAACCCAGCAGATTCCTGCAACGCGCTCCTGTGCCGCTCCTCCCGAAGGAGGAAGGAGTAGTCTCCCTGGATCTGCAGCTTGTGGGGTCCCTGCTCAAAGAGCAGTGGCCGGAATGTGACTTGGATCATGTTTTAAGGTAACCCCGAGCTGAGAGCCCCCCTCCTTGTCTCCGTCTTTGCAGCTACCTTCCTCACCCTGATACCTGAGAGTTCTGCCACACTCAGGCACCCCTGGTCTTTCTGTGCCCCTGTAGGTCCTGAGACCACACTGTCCCTGTGAGGGCTCCACCCCCTGCTTAGCCTCTGGAGTGATGTCCCTCAGTGGAGCACACTTCTAAAAGTTCTGATTTTGTGCTCCGCTGCTCTACCACTTGCCAGGAGCTGGCTCCTCTCCCCGCAGTCTTTCTTCCAGTCGCGTCAGATTCATTTCTCCACGTGTCCTACCTTCCGGAAAGTGTTCGATTTTCTGTTCCTAGAATTGCTGCTCTTCTCTTCTGTGTCCTGTTCAGTTTGTAGGTGTTCAGAATGGTTTGATAACTATTTAGTTGAACTCCTGGAACCTGATGATATCTCAGTCTCGTACTCTCCACCATCTTGCTCCACAATCCTTGAGTTCTATGTTTTCAAATCCATTATTGGATTTGATCTATAGGAAAGGAAAATTATTATTAATCCACCCAGCAGAGATTACCGTATCTGCAAATGTGAACTATATATGATTGTAACTAACTTTCTATCTCTTAAGAAAGGTTGAGCCTGAGAAACATTGTCAGAAGTGAATATTAAGCAATGAGATGGTAAAGTATGAGAGTGTTAGGTGAGGAATAGATTTTGAATCCAGTCTGGACAGAGATGTAACATGCCTGTTTTGTACACTTAAAACCTATTGGTTGAATTAATGAACAAATCAGTGTATGAGTGAGAGAGTAACAGCTAAAAGAAGTGGAGAGAAAGCCATTGTTCCACTGTTGCAAAGAGGTCTAGCATCACACCCAGAGGAAGCAGTGGGGGCCCAGGCACCAGGGAGAGGATCCAGTGGTATGTTCACAGCTTGGCAGGAATGACAACCTGGTAATGGAGAAGAAAGTCCGATCCTAGCCTAAGAAATTAGTGAAAGGGTGCGCTTGGGAAAGAATTGACAACAGATTTCCAGCAACACTCTGGGCTTGCCTAGGATTGTGACTTCCGTTGGAATAGGGTTCTTAACTAATGGGTACCTGAAGTAAATTTGGGGATCTATGACTGAAACAGGGAAGAAAAAATCATGATTATTTTCACACGTCTCTGAACAGAAATTTGACATTTTCTTCCATGGCAACTATGGGCAACAAGCCACAACAGTATGAACAGTTTTTGTGACTGTGTCATGAATAGAAAGCACAGATTGTCTCATTGATCTAGCTTTGTAGATATCTACAAGCATCCATTGTATGGATCACTATAGTGATTAGACTGAACTCTAGAACCTATTATTTAATGGGTAGTGAGGCAAATTATTTCTGAATCAAACTCTTAAAAATATAGTTACACTGTAACTATAAAAATATAGTTACACTGTATTACAATATATTTGGAATCATTTCTAGTCCAATGCAGTTTATTTTAAGCATAAAAACACTGCTCTGTGAGGGGACCCGTAGGCTTGGGTCATGGGACAAAAAAAATGTTAAGAACCCCAACTTGAGAACAAGCATCTTGGTTTTAGTGTTCTCAGTGCTCCATCACATTATTCTCTACCAGTCTCCAGGCGAAGGGCTCCATCTATGAGCTCTCTTCTCTGGGACTCTCCTGTGATTGATAGTTAGCACGACTCCTCTTGCTGCCTGTGTGGATAAGATAAGGTGTTACATCACCCTTTCTATTGTTTTCTGCACTCTCCCGGGTGTGCATTCTCTTCCATTTAAATGACTTCCCCTATCTTAGTACACACCCAGAGATCAAGTGGATAACTTCAGGCAGGTAAGGATGATTCAGAAGGACTTAAATCTGGAAGCAGAGATCTCCGCACAGGGATGGGAGCTGCTGAAAGGAAAGGAAGGTGATGGGAAAGGAGATGGTAGGAGGGATGGCCCAGTGGACAGAACCCTGCACTCAGCCACCAGAGAATATAGGTGTAGGCCACAGGTTGGCCAGAGGCTAGCATCAGGGAAATCCAGGAAAATAAAGGAAAACGTTAGCTGTAACAAAGCCCAGAGAATATGCTAGCATGTACTCTAAGATCAGGCAAAATGCAGAGTCATACCCTGATTCACATCAGACAAGTCTGTCCAGATGTGATAAGAGATTCAGAGCAGGACTACATCTGGATGATGATAGTGTGGCTAGAAGGGGAGGGTAGAGTTAGAAAAACAGAGCCTCCTCTTGGGCCAGAATACTGGGCGGACTTCAAGGGAGTCAATTAAGGACATGGTGGAAAGACGTAATAAATTGGAGGCTTTGTTTCAGGTGTAGGGCCTGATTCTGTGTCTTATACATGGGACACAATGTGAGTGGCTTGTGAGGGAATATCTTACTGGTGAATTAGAGGGCAATTCACAAGGTTCATTTTGAGACTAAGTCTGCCGGTCAAGGTGACCTCATTCATGCTAATAGGAAGGGAGGGCTATGAAGTCATAGAACCAGAAGTTTGGAACAACTGGTCAGCTTTCTAAATCTGCCATACTCAATAAGGGATAGCTATCTGACATTAGGCTCCCAAAGCATGAAGAAAAATGTGTTATTAAATCAGATCTCCTTGGATCACAAAGAAAATAACAAGGCAACAGTGATAGAAGAGAAAAAAAAAAAATAAGAGAAAATGACTGGGTGGCCAGAGGCAAAATGTATGACAGATCCAAATGGCCTTCATTATTTCTCAGTTGGAAAATTCCAATAACTTCCTAAATTGTCTCTCCATCTTAAGTGCTTTGCTATTCAAATTTATCTTATAAACCACTTCCAGGTGACAGACTAAAATCTTTCAAGTGTAAGCATTGTTACTCTCGCCCGTCTCCTACTAAAAATACGAGTAACTCTTCATTGTCCAACGGGCTCCTTTTCTTTGCATTCAAATTTCTGTACAACTTGGTTCCAGCCCACATCAGTGCTTATTTCCTGGCATTCCTTGTTTTTCATAGTTTAATATTAGGCATTATGAAAATAATTGATTAAAACAATTCTTTTAATGCTTCATTTTTAGTATTTTCTTTTTCTTTTTGACAAACATGCCCATCTTAGAAGACTTGCTCCACTTCATTTTTGTGTGATTCCGATAGGCTGCCCATCTGGAAACTCCAACACAATGGGAGTCCCATGTGGCCCAGGTTGGGCCAAGCGGAGTCCTGTCCCAGGAGGAATGTCCCATGAATGCGGGAACATAGAGGGCCCAAAAATCACTGGAACTGAATCGTGTGAGGAACTCTTGGGCTGCTCAGATGTTCAGAATATTTGTCTTTTTTTTTGTTTGTTTTTTAATGCTCCTCTGGTCCTCTACCCTTCCCTACCCTCTTCTACTCAATTCTATGAGCTACTGAATATCCTTTCAAAAAATTTCTTTGCACACACACACACTGCATTCAGTTTAAGAATAGCAGTTTCTATTAGTTGCAACAAAAGAATGCTGAACGATGCAGAAATCTAGAACAAGAGCATAGAGGAGGCTGTTGGGTATAGATTAGGGCACAGACCCTCCGAGATGGCCAAAGTGTGTAGAATTAATTATCAAGCTGAAATTCATTTAAAAAGCAATGGGCTTGACATCAGCATCCTAAGCTGGGAAATGAAAGGTCCATGATATAGAGTGAAGAGCTGGTACATGAACTTATTGCTGAGATTCTGGGATTCTGTAGTGGACGCTTTTAGTAACAGGTGGCTTTGGCCGTCGACCCAGCTAAATTAAACCAAGGAAACGAGGAGCTCAAATGTTAACATTTTCATTTTGAAGCATGGACTGAAATCCAGAGCCCCGCCACCGAGCATCTCTTACTAGTTGTTACGGGACTGGGATTGATGAAAACCAAACCAAAAGATGGGTCATTCAGCTCACTAAATTAAATCAGGTGAAGGGAGAAGTTCGCCCCATATGGTGTGAACCTTGAGGACAGTAACGGTATAGGAGTTGTGCAGCAGTTGTGTTAGTAAGGATTTGAGGAATCTGAAGAAACCTGAACCTCCCCTCCTCTTCTTACTTCGCCTTCTTGGTTGAGGAAGAGGTACTCTCAGAGGAGAAATAAAACTTCCTCTGGTCCCCACACCTCACTGGAGCTGCCCTCATGCCTGTTACCCTCGTGAGCTCTTCCTCCTTTTCCCGAAGTTTCCTGCATCCACAGGCTCCCTGTTATTCATGGAACGTGTTGGAAACTTCCATCTGGAGCTTTGCACCTCCTGCCTTACAGAGCTCTCTGCCTGGAATGCTTTCCTGAAGGCAACCCCATGACCTGCTCCCTGACCTGCCTCTGGTTTTTGCCGGCTTGGATGTCCCTTTCTCTGGTCACTCACTGTATTTCAAATGGCAGTGTTTACCAACACTGTATATTGCCTTTCATGGTTTCATTTTCTTCCATGGAACGTAACATCATCTAATGTATGTTTTACATTTGTGTATATTTTGTGCCCAACCAGACCCCCAGTGAACCCTGTTTCCTGGGATTCACTCCCTGTGTAGATCCTGCCCCTAGAATCTGAGCTGGCCCTGACTCATTTTCATCATTAGAATGTGGTAGAAATGATGCCTGGCCAGTTCCAGTCCTAAGCTTTAAGAAGGCTGGTGGGTTCCAACTTTGTGCTTTGGAGAGTTCTTTGCTGCCAGAATACCACTGTATTCATGGTCCAGATCCTCAGCGGGAGTGTAAGTGCCATGAGAATAGCGTTTTGTGCTTTGCTGCATCCCTAGCACCTGTATCAGAGCTGAGCACTTAAAAAACATGCTTAATGGGGCACCTGGGTGGCTCAGTGGATTAAGCCACTGCCTTCGGCTCAGGTCATGATCCCAGGGTCCTGGGATCGAGCCCCACATCGGGCTCTCTGCTTAGCGGGGGGCCTGCTTCTCCCTCTCTCTGCCTACTTGTGATCTCTCTCTCTCTGTCAAATAAATAAATAAAATTTTTTTAAAAAAATGCTTAATGAAGGATTTCACATATTAGTTAATGAATTTAAACTGGTTCTAGTCTATGGGGTAAAATGTATAATCAGAATTTGGAAGGGGCAATATACCCAAAGAGGTTTTCGGGAAATTAATCTATATTGATCTATACAAGTAACACTGAATAGTATTTTTTCAAACACATTTTAGAGATGCACTTCATAGGAGAATGGAATCTTATTTTGGACATTGTTATGTGTCTTGAGAAAGATGCATTCACCAGAAAGTCCTGAATTCAATTTCCCCAGCCCTGGTTAAGTTTCCGAGCTTAAATAACCCATGTGTAAACCAAATGCTCCCCAAAGAAAACTACCTTAGATGCCCAGGTATCCTTTAGCTTAATATAGAGGTTAGGAACTCAGAGAGCAATTAGTGTATCCTGCCCACTCTCTTCTGGGCCACTTCTCAGAACAGGCCCCTCCTCTCTTGCCTTTCATCCTTGGTACCAGATTGTAGTTTGTCAAATCTCTAAATAAACTGGTAAGAATTTTAATTGTTAGCATGACTACCTTAAAAGCATACAACTTTGGATTTAGTGGTCTAAAAATTCATACCACTCCTTGCAGGCATCTCAATCTGTTGGTCATGTAATTCTATTCATGTGATTCTCAAAGAGTCTCATAAACTGAGACACTCGAAGACGATGACTTTGGCCTGTGTTTGATGGATCTGACAGTCAAAAAACAGAATATTCTCTGTGATTATTATTTTATGTAACCTTTGTATCTCCACTAAGGGCAAGTCGAGTATATGGGATACAATCACTATACCTACATGATCTCTAACGCAATCCCTCTAGTCACAAGAATTTAGGGATATGATGTCAGCATGTTTTCATTCTTTAATGTAAATGTATGGCTTCCATGCACATTTTCCCAAAAAACCCCAAAATGCGTGGTGATAATTGAGACATATAATCTCCTTCACCAACCCCATGGGTAACTTAATATAGCAGTTACAATGGTTACATACATAGGAAGTCATTGGACAATGTACTTCCTGTTGAGGTTTTGTCCCCTAAAAAAAAAAAAAAACCAACCCTTTACAGAAATCAGATTTTGAGGGCTAATTGGATTTTACTGTTCTTTTCAAATTAAAAAAATAAACACATGTAGGTCTGGATTTCTTTGCATTGAAACATCCTTGAATTATATTATTTTACTTGTGACCCTAACAGAATTGAGCAGTTTACCTTATTTTTGGTGCCTCGCTTGAAAACTGAACGATCGAGAGGAACAGAAACCGTGGGACAGGGGGTAGACTTCTCAGATTGTGATACATTTTTCTCTGATTAAGATGTCCCATATCTTATTTCTGGGGGAATTAGAGTCTACATGCGTTTGAGGTAGGCATGGATTGCTGGATGCTCAGAACATTATGTCCCTTTCTCTTGATGTAAATGTATTCCAAGACTCTGTATCTTCTTTGAAAAGTAGATTGAAAATGCGTTTATTTGACAGACCTGGAGCAATTACTGTCTGTTACTAAAGTTTGTCCTCTTTCATTCTGTCTGCCTGATTTTGCAGCCAAGATTTAATGGGGGGACACAGGAGAAAAACATGGTAATATAGGGAAAGACATGGAGAGAATTTTCCACATCCAAAGATATTTGTTTATTTATTTTTTTTAAAGAAGATAAATGGGGGAAAAGCCCTTTGCTCCATTAGAAAATCTCATGAGTGAAGGTTGATAAAGTTCTAAATGTTATGTTTGGGAACTATTTTTAAATAATTGAATTTGTGAAAGATAGTCTATTCAGTGCTTCCTAAAGCGTATTTACCTCTGGTTTTCATTTAAAGACGTTATAAAACAATTAATTTAAGACTTTCAGGAACATAGAGTTAAGGTAAGCTTATTATGAAATTAAGTTAAGCTTATTATGAAAAAAAGTACATGTCTCTTATTCTTCAAGAAGTATCTGTCTTCTCCATGGCAGTTTAGCCTTTCTTTCTTCAAATAAGAAACCACAAATGAAATTAATTTTTTTTTTATACCCATGCATCCCCACCAATACAATTTAGTAGCACCTAAGAGCTATTTAGAATATAATTGGATTTGGCTTTCTCCTCCCATGAGTTGACAGGAAGTTAGGATGTCATTCCAGGCATATATAAAGTCAAAATATCTTTATCCCAGATCTTCTTTGTCTGTACGTAATGTGACAGCATTCACATACTCAGGATAAATCAGAAAGTCTACCAGGGTACATGTGCTAAGGATGTCATCACCCAGCTGAACAAGGACCTTTTCTGGTGACTAAAGGAATGTTTTTGCTAGGATTTTGGATAGGCTCCTTTGTGCCCTCCTAATCACTAGAAGGAAAGCTTGTCTTCACTCTAAGGCTATTTTAAGGACTTACAACTGTTGTTGGTTTGTGTTTGTTTGTTTTAGTTTCATTTAATTTTAAAGTATAGTTAACATACAGTGTTATGTTAGTTTCAGGTGTACAATGTAGTGATTCAACACTTTGATACATTACCCGGTGCTTATCACAAGTGCACTCCTTAGTCCCCCTCACCTGTTTCAGCAGCCCCCCCTCCACCCCGTAACCATAAGACTGTTCTCTACAGTCAAGAGTCTGTTTCTTGGTTTGTCTCTTCTCTTTTTCCTTTGCTTGCTTGTTTTGTGTCTTAAATTCTACATGTAAGTAAAATCATATGGTATTTGTCTTTTTCTGACTTATTTTGCTTAGTATTATTCTCTCTAGTTCCATGCACATCATTGTAAATGGCAAGATTCATTCTTCTTTATGGCTGAATAATGTTCCGTGTACGTGTGTGTGTGTGTGTGTGTGTGTGTGTATACCACTTTTTCTTTATTTTTTTAAGATTTTATTCATTAGAGAGCTCAGGCAGGGGGAGGGGCAGAGGGAGAGGGAGAAACAGATGCCCCACTTAGCAGGGAGCCTGACATGGGATTGAACCCAGGACTCTGGGATCATGACCTCAGCCAAAGGCAGACGCTTAGCCATCCAGGCTTGTTCTTTTTTTTAAGATTTATTTTTTATTTTTTTATGACAGAAAGATCACAAGTAGCAGAGAGGCAAGCAGAAAGAGGGGGAAGCAGGCTCCTCCTGGAGCAAAGAGCCCAATGCAGGGCTTGATCCCAGGACCCTGAGATCATGACCTGAGCCGAAGGCAGAGGCTTAACCCACTGAGCTACCCAGGAGCCCCTTGTTCCTGACCTTAGGAGAAAAGCTCTCAGTTTTTTTTCCCATTGAGGATGATGTTAGCTACGGGTTTTTCATCTATGGCCTTTTTTATGTTGAGATATTTTTCCTCTCACCCTACTTTGTTGAGGGCTTTTATCATGAATGGATTTTGTACTTTGTCAGCTGCTTTATCTGAATCTATTGAAATGATCATATGGTTATTATCCTTTCTCTTATTGATGTGATGCATCAGATTGGTTGATTTGCAAATATTGAACCACTCTTGCATCCTGGGACTAAATCCCACTTGATTATGGTGAACAATTTTTTAATGTATTGTCGGATTTGGCTTGCTAGTATTTTATTGAGGATTTTTATATCTATGTTCATCAGAGATATTGCCCAGCAATTCCTTTTTGTGGTGTCTTTATCTGGTTTTGTATCAGGGTGATAGTCACCTCATAGGATGCATTTGGAAGTTTTCCTGCTTCTCTTATTTGGAACAGTTTGAATAGAATAGGTATTATTTCTTTTTAAAGTTTCAGGTAGAATTTGCCTATGAAGCCATCAGGTCCTGGAATTTTGTTTTTTGGGGGAATTTTTTTGAATATTGATTCAATCATCTTGCTAGTAATAAGTCTGTCCAAATTTTCTATTTCCTCCTAATTCAATTTTGGTAGGTTGTATGTTTCTAGGAATGTGTCCATTTCTTCTGGGTTGTCTAATTTCTTGGCATAGAGTTTTTCACAATATTCTTCTACAGTTGCTTGTATTTCTGTGGTGGTAGTTGTTATTCATCGTCTTTCATTTATGATTTTTATTTGAGCCCTTTCTCACTCCCCCCTTCTTTTATGATGAGTATGTCCAGAGGCTTATCAATTTTGTGGATCATTTCAGAAACCAGTTTCTGATTTCATTGATCTGTTCTATTGTTTTTTTTTTTTTCATTTCTATATCACTTATTTCTGCTCTAATCTTTATTATTTCCTTCCTTCTGCTGCCTCTGGGCTTCATTTATTCTTTTTCTAGCTCCTTCATGGGTAAGGTTAGATTGAGATTTTTCTTGCTTCTTGAGGTAGGCCTGTATTGCTATAAACTTCCCTCTTAGAATGAATTCTTCTGCATCCCAAAGGTTTTGAGTCATTGCATTTTCATTTTTGCTTGCTTCCGTGTACTTTTTGATTTTTCTGGTTGACTCATTCATTATTTAGTAGCCTGTTATTTAACCTTTATGTGTTTGTGCTCTTTCCAGATTTTTTCCTGTAGTTGACTTCTAGTTTCACAGTATTGTGGTCAGAAAAGATGCATGGTAAAAGATGCAGAAAACTCTTCCAAAATTCGTAGAGACTTGTTTTGTGACCTGATATGTAATCTATTCTGGGGAATGAATGTTCCATTTGCACTTGAAAAGATGTGTATTCTGCTGTTTCAGGATGGAATGTTCTGAATATATTTGTTAAATCCTTCTGGTCCCATGTGTTGTTCACGGGACACACATTGCTTCCTTATTGATGTTGTTTGGCTGATCTGTCCATCAGTGTAATGGGGGTGTTAAAGTCCCCTACTGTTACTGTGTTACTATTGATTTGCTCCTGTATGTTTGTTATTGGCTGCTTTATGTATTTAGGTGCATAAATATTTACAGTTGTTATGTCTTCTTGTTGGATTGTCCCCTTTATTATTATATAGTGTCCTTTTTTGTCTCTTTTTCCGGACTTCGTTTTAAAGTCTACTTTTTCTCATACAAGTTTTGCTACTCTGGCTTTTGACATCACTTGCATGATAAATGTTTCTCCATACCCTCACTTTCAATCTGCAGATGCCTTTAGCTCTGAAATAAGTCTCTTGTAGGCAGTGTATAGATGAGTCTTGCTTTTTTTTTTTTTTTTCCCCATTCCATCACCCCATGTCTTTTGACTGGAGCATTTAGTCAGTTTATATTCAAAATAATTATTGATAGATATATATTTATTGCCATTTTGTTACTTGTTGTTCTCATGGTTTTTCTCTGATCCTTCTCTTTCTCTCTTTCATGGTTTGTTGGGATATACTTGGATTCCTTAGTCTTTATTTTTTACATATTACTGTTTTTTGATTTGTGGTTATCATTTGGCTTATATATAATATCTTCTGCATGTAGCAGTCTCTATTAAGCTGATGGTCACTTAATTTCGAACTTATTCTTTATTCCTCACCCCTCCCCATTTCAGATATTTTGTATCATAGTTTACATCCTTTTATTTTGTGCTTCTCTTGACTGATTTTTACAGATATACTTAAAAGTTTTTTTGCTTTCATGCTTCTATTTTTCTTACTTTCACTCATTTTTGGTTTTTTTTTTTCCTACTCAGAGTACCCCTTAACATTTCTTAGAGGGGTGGTTTAATGGTCATGAATTTTAACTTTTGCCTGCAAATGCTTTATCTCTTTTTATTCTAAATAATAGCCTTGCTGGAGAAGGTATTCTTGGCTGCATATTTTTCCTTTTCAGCATTGAATGCATCATGTCACTTTCCTCTGGCTTGTGAAGTTTCGGCTGAAAAATCAACAAATAGCCTTATGGGATTTCCTTTGTATCTGCCTTCTTTTCTCTTAAAATTCATTCTCTATCACTTTTTGGGGGGGGGCATTTTAATTACTATGTGTCTAGGTGTGGATTGCCTTGGGTTGAACCTGTTGGGGGATCTCTTTGCCTCCTAGATCAGGATCTCTGTTTTCAATCCCAGATTTGGGAAGTTTTCAGCTATTATTTCTTCAAATACATTTTCTCTCCCCCTTTCTCACTCTTCTGGCATCCCTCTAACTTGAATGTTACCATGCTGAATTCTCTTAAGTCTATTCCCATTATGCAGGATTTGTTTGTCACCTGTTTAGCTTGATAGCTTTCCATTCCTCTCTCCTCAGGTCACTGATACATTCCTTTGCTTCTTGTCGTCTACTACTTATTCCATCTATAGTATTTTAATTTTATGTATTGAGTTCTTCATCTCTGATGTGTTATTTTTTATCTGTCAGGGGTCTCATTGATGTCCTCCCTGGTTTCCCAAGCACAGTGAATATCTTGATTATTATTTCAAATTCTGTCTCAGGCATATTGTTTCTGTTTCACATAGATCTTTTGCTCTGATTTTGTTCTATTCTTTCATTTGGGACATACCTCTCTTGTCTCTTCATTTTGTCTACCTCTCTGTGTCTGCTTTTCCTGTGTGTTAGGTCAGTCAGCTATGTCTTCTGCTCTTGCGAGTAGTGGCTTTAGAAAGAAGAGGTCCTGTAGCGCCCTGCAGTGCACTGTCTCCTGTTCACCAGAACCCAGCACTTCAGGGGAGTTTCCTATGTGTGTTGCTAGTGTCCTGCTCTTGTGTCTGAGTCCCTTTACCTTTCAGCCCAGCTGTCTGCATGGATTTTCTGCCTATTGTGGCCAGTGCTTGCTCTCTGTGATGTTAGTGAGAACCAAGCATGCAAGGCATGACCACAGAAGGACTCAGGGGCAGGGCAGCATTGAGCGGCTGGTCCTGCTTTGTATCCCGTGCAGCCTGGTGGCTGCTGGGAGCATGGTGCATGGTCATGGTGTTGGTGGCTGGGACAGGCAGTGTCTATGTGCATTGCAGTTGGGTGGGGCCTGCACAGTATTAACCAAATTGGTACTGAGCCCAGGGCCCAGGCCAGCATGTCTGGAGTGGGTGAGTCCTCAGGAGAACTCATGTGCAGAGCATATTGCTAGCAGGGTAAGTGGCAAGTGTCTGTGCAGTGCCACCTCCCTCAGGTGGCTCTGTATATGCTGCTGGCTCCTTTGTTCCCAGAGTAGTTCCCCCAACTCTCTCTGAAATTACCATAAACAGATCTCCCTGCTGTTGTGCAAACTGTGGCTTTTATGTTGACTTTCCCTGGGCTGTTGTCTCTTTAGGGGTAGAGACCCAGCTACCACTGGCTATCCTGGCTCACCCACTGCTCAGTCAGCTGACTTTTAAAGCTCCAGGCTCCAAGTCCCACTGCTTATACAGATTCACAGAATTCAGCCCTTCTTGGTTTCAAGGCCAGATATTATAGGGATTCATTTTCCCTGTGTGGGCTTCTTTGGGTTTTCCCCTTTCTGTGTCCATGGAGCCCTAAAGCTTCCTCTCTCCTTTGGTCAGCTCCCAACTACCATTTCAGCCCTTACTAACCTCTCCGATTTCTAACCTCTCCAATGCAGCAGCTTCTCTACATTTAGTTGTGGGGTTGGTTCTGCCAGTCCTCGGTCCACTCTCCAATTCATGTTCTTGGATATGAGTGATAACTAGTTGTAAATGTAGGAGATGCATTCAGGGTCCTCCTACTCTGCCAACTTCCCAAGCCTCTTTTTCTATCACAGCTGATTTCTTTATATTTCCCTTTCCTACCTCAAGGCTAAATAAACTTTAAGGTAAAGTCCATAAAATTCAGAATATTTGGGAAGAAGAGTTTGCTAGTGCACTCTCTGAAATGACTAATGATGGTCTGTTTTCTCCTATTTGTGAGAATCTTTTTTTTTTTTTTTTTTTTTGGAGCTTGTCCTTTTGTATTTATGTTTTCAGTACTTCAGCAAGATATGTTAAGCTGGAGCTGGGGTAGAATAATTCCCAAGACTTAGGGGAAGTTTAATTTCATAGCCTATGCAACAGCAATGAACATTCCAACCATTGCCCTTGCTTTAACAGAGAATCAGAGGGTTATGTTATGGTTTGTTAGGAATCATCCTCCATGCCCTGTGAGTGGAGGGGATGCCACGATCATTTACAGAGCTGCTTTTCTTTGGGGAGATTTTGTTCTAGTTTACCTTCGCTCATTACCGATTCACGAGTTGCTATTTTGGCTAAAGAGTGATGGAGGAGCAATATTAGCTGAGAGGCTAACGAAATTTGCTGCAGACTCTTCCACCATCTCTATCCGTATGGGACTTGCTATAAAGAACCCTACTCAAAACTTTCTTCTCCTCCATCCATCCCCATGAATGCTTTTTTCCTATTAAGGTCCTCTGGTAAAAGGACTGTATTCATGGTTCATGTCTGTCATTCACTCTTTACAAGGTGCTCTGCTGTTATCAAGCACCAGTCCATAAAATGTTTTAGGTTTTTCTACTCCTCACTGGCAGTTGGTTTTGACTCAGTGGGGAGCAAGGACCCCCTTCAACATTTCTAGCTCAAGTGGAGTCTTTGACTCAACTGCAGAACAGTTTAGCTTTGAAGGCTCTTTGGCTGAAATCATTAGACCAGTTTGTAATGATTTTGTGGCTAGCCCAAGATATGCTGAAACCATTATTTCTGAAAGTGGACTTGGAGTTATCTTGGTAAATAGGTGTTTTGTTTATTGAGTCTTACCACTTTAAAATTAGCAGTGGCTTTTTTAAGCGTAATACTAGCTAATCTCAGCTGATTTCTGAGGTGTTATTTCGCTAATAGAAGCATTGACTTGTTTATTTAGAGATTGTACTTGGAACCCAGCAGATAAGGGAGTTGTACAGATAGTCCTTGGTAGATATCTTGGTACATGTGGTAGATAACAGAGTCGGAATTGTTGGCCTACAGAAGCCAAGTACAAACTACTATTTTGCATGTGTCACTCTGTTCTTATATTGGATAAATCTGAGCTTGCATAATCCAAATCAGGAAGAGTGTTTTCCTGGTCCATCAAACTCTGGGTTACTTTGGGACTTTTGTTCAATTCTATAACACTAAATATTGATAGTTAAAAATACAGAGATGTACATTTACATCTATGCTGTGTATACCTAAACCCTCTATAACATTTGTGCCCAAGAGTGATTTAATTAGTTTGTCTGATAGCAGGTTAATGGGGGAGTGTAGGAGACCACAGAAGAGGGTTGCAATAGCAAATCACTGCACACAAAAGCACCTTTTTTCAGCATCACCTTGATTTATTTTCCTAGTCTTTTTTTTCCTCAGAAGGAAAAATAATTTCATCAAGAAAACAAATGTTCCTGCCAAAGTGAATTTCTTTTAATGCTTTTCTTAAAAAAAAAGAAAAAGAAAGAAAAAAAAAGCAACATTGAATTAGGGTTTCCTGTGCCCCCTCCCCCCATTTTGCTAACCAAAGTTTTGTTTGTTTTTTTTTTTTAATCCATTGGCAGAAAACAAGATATTTTCCTCAGATAGGATGATTATAGTTTATTGCTGTTTCGTTTAGTATATATGTTTTTCTCAATTGGGAAAAAAAAGTCTAGGTGAAAAAATTAACAAGAAAAGTAGTTTACATGGTCACAACACTTAACTGCTGGCAAAAGAAAAAAAAAGTAAAAAAAAAAAATTTAAATGTAAAATACCACATAACTCCAAAAAAACTTACCTCAGTTTTCTACCATGTATCATGTACTATAAGTCAACTTTCTAAATAGGATTACAGTCCTTTATTATAAGCCCCTAGTGGTCCTATGGTATACATTTAAAAAAAAAAACACTACTACAAAATTTTTGTTTTTTTGTTTTTGCCTATCGTGTACTTAAGCTATAGATAACTGTTGAATAAAAAGCCTACGTAGGTATAAATGCAATAGTTAACTGATCCTGTTTGCTGACGTCCTTTTCGTCTTCCACAGAAGGTGGCACCCATTAGTCCAGCATCTTCTCCTGTTTCTTGCCTTCCTTTTTCTTCTTCTTAGATTCTGCTGTGATGAAAAAGAGGGGAAAAAAATCATCACGTTAGTAAACGGTGGGGGTACTTTTCTTTTACAGTTAACCCTCCATGCGGTTGAAAATCTGCATGTAACTTCTTATCCCCTCAAACTTAACTATTAATAGCTTACTATTGCTTGGAACCCTTACTAATAACGTACACAATTCATTAACACATATTGTGTGTATGTATTATATACCGTATTCTTACAATAAAGCAAGCTAGAGAAAAAATGCTATTGGTAAGTACTGTATTTATAAAAAAATTCACATCTAAGTGGACCCAAGCAGTTCCACCCCTCATTTTTCATGGGCCAACTGTCATCATCCGGGAACGAAATGATTAGATGGAGAGACAAAGCGCATGTGTCTGTGAACCTGCTTTTGCCAGGAGAGCGCCTAGGAGAGCAGGCAGGAGTGATACAGCCTTCCTTCATGCGGACACCTGTAGATGCCTGTCATCTTATTGGTTGCTCCCATTTGGTATTTAAAATACTGTCTGAGGGTCCTACTTAGAAAAGAGAAACAGGGCAGACCTCTGTAAGAGAATACACCAGGATACTCACTGCTCAGTGGGGAGGTATAAAAGCTCTGCTTAGCCCCCTCACTCCCCGCATGCCCTTCCCATGGGGCTGTTAATAAGCATTTTTCCTGCCTATTTCAAAGTGTCTTCTCTCCTGATTTGCTCTTTGCTTATATATTTGCCAGTGATCCATATCTGAAGGACCAGCTCTGAACCACATGGAGCTTTGACTCTATAGTCTCCTCGCCTTGGATGAAGCAAATGGAATGTCCCAACTTGAGCTAAACTGGGTAAGTAAAACCATGAGGATTTTTTTAAAAAGATTTTTTTTTTATTTGACACACAGAGAGATCTCAAGTAGGCAGAGAGGCAGGCAGAGAGAGAGGAGGAAGCAGGCTCCCTGCTGAGCAGAGAGTTCCAGGCTGGGCTCCATCCCAGGACCCTGAGATCATGACCTGAGCTGAAGGCAGAGGCTTTAACCCACTGAGCCACCCAGGCACCCCAACCATGAGGATTTAAATCAAAACATCCTGTCCTTGTCCATTGAATCATCATGCTGTCTCCCTTTTCCTAGGCAGAGGAGAATGCAGTGTGGAACAGGGCATGTCAGCGTGGGCTCCAAAGAAGAGAATGGTCACAATCACTAGGCTAGCAAATGAAAGGCTATTGCTAAATGTTTTTAAGATCCTTCCCTCTGGCCCACAGTAGCGGTAGAAACAGAGGGGTCAGGTACGGGCTCTGGAGTCGGACTGCTGGCATGTGAGTCCTGGCTCCATCACTAAGCCAAGCTGAGGCTTCCCGAAAGCCAGTCGTGTTATTTGTATCTCAGATTCCTCACCTGTGAAGGGGCGTATGAATCGTACCACTTTACAGGGTCAATATCCTCATTAAATAAGTTGTAGAAAATTCCCTGAGAACAGAACATGGCATAACAGCCTGTTCTCAATAAAGGTTAGTCTATTATCACCCTAATGAAACCTGCTAAGAACGAGAGGTCATTTCTCCATATAATTAATATTCTTCATCATGCCCAAGACCCACTGACTGAGCAGGTGCCTGAATGTGCTGAATGACAGAGGAGTACTGGGACAATAATCCTGGCAAGCAGGCCCAGTTCACTGGATCACAGGGCCTGTGTCCAAGAGGAGCCTAGGGAATATAATGCCAAACACGTACATTGTAAAACCCAAGCTTATACCTAGGCACAGCTCGAACCTTTTTTTCCCCCAATCCTCATCATTTCTTCTGATAAGATTGAAAGCCCATTATTTACTAGGTGAAGTAATATTTCCATACAAAGTAATTGTCCTACGCTCCTTACTCAAGCTTCAAGAGGGCATCACACACAATTACACCAGGAGTTGCTAACATCCTGCAAAACTGCTGTTCGCAAGCTTTCACTTTGTTCATGCCCGTCCTTCCCTTTCCACCTAAACTGAAGAGACTTAAACTTTCACTCTGTTTTTGCTTGTCTTTATAAATATCCCCTCCTTTGGACCCATGAAAGGGTAAGATGACCAGAACTTCTAAGTTCAAAGATACCTACAAAGTCAAATTCTGTTTTCTGTTTTATTTCTGAATAGTCAGTGTCTTAACATTTAATAATTCCCAGTCTTTGGTTGACATTTTAAACAACAGCTGTTTATTAGAAAGGTGTCCTCAGAGAATAATCTGGGATGTCAGCTGGAGTGTAATTCTAGTCTCTCTGGTCTCGAATTCTCCAAATCCTCTACTGGAGAATGCCCATAGTTTATATTCACTAATTAACAACTTGCTAAATACCAAGAAATCAACCAATTGCCCATTTAATCTGCACAATGCCAATCAGAAAGTTGTGGGTTTTGTTTTGTTTTTTTTTTTTTGACACTGCTGGCCAGTCATCTGGGCGTTCCTTTGACACACTGGAGACCTTAAGACCACTCTGAGTTCAAATCTAAATAGAAAGTAGTGGAAAGAAGGATTAAATTCTATTTGCATGAGGTCAGTTTGGTTTCTCACATAAAAAAGCATTCAAATTCTGAGAATAAGGAAGAAACTTAGGTTGGTAATATTGCTTCCAAACAAAAGCATTTTTTGGGGGGGGGGGTGACTTATGTACATTTTACAGACAGACTATATGAATGTTGTCACTACTTGTCTCTGTGGCCTCAAAAACTCAGGAACAGCCTCTCAGGCTTTACCCACTCGACATGAGGGTGTTTTTCTTTTTTTAAATATTTTATTTATGTATTTATTTGAGAGAGGGAGAGAGCACAAGCAGGGGAGAAGCAGAGGTAGAGGGAGAAGCAGGCTCCTGGCTGAGCGGAGAGCCCGATGCGGGACTCAGTCCCAGGATCCTGGGATCGTGACCCGAGCTGAAGGCAGAGGCTTAACGACTGAGCCACCCAGGCGCCCCTCTGCATGAGGGTTTTTAAATAGTATCGTGAAGTCTACAACCTGCAAAGAACCTTGTCCATCTGCCCTATGTGGGTGCTGAAGAAATGGAGTCCAGAAGAGTGTCAGTGGCTCCTCAAGGTCCACCGCGATCTGGCTGTAGAAGCAAATGAGCGGCCGCTCTCTGACCTCCTCCCACAGCTCCCATTGCTCATCCGTCGCTAGTAAATGCAGCTGGTCTTGTCCCGCACTCGTCTCTTAGCCGTCACTCAGATCCCCTCCCTCGGCTTGGGTCTCTACCCTTCGGCCTATTTCGGTTCCTGGGGCACATCATTCTTTTTCTCCCCTAGTCTTCGGCCTTCAAACCTCCTTTTCATCCCATCAGGTCTGCGCTTCCCCGACCACCTCCGTCTGGGCAATGCCTCCCATCCTTTAGGTACCCGTGTTGACACCAACTTCTAGTCGGTTCTCTGCTTGGTCTGCGTTAGAAGCCTTCTCTCTGTATCTCTTCTCTCAGAGCACTGACCGTTCGTACTGTGGCCGCCCCTAAGCATAAGCTACGTGAGGGCAGAATCCCGCCCCACTGTCCCTTCCCGAGCGGCCAGCACAGGGCCTGGTGCGTGACAGCTGGCTGGCAGCTCCTCGGTGAGGTACATAAATCTCTCCCATGACAAGAACCTTTGCCTCACTGGCTCACCACGCCCTCCTCTTCCTGACGGTGCTTCCTTGAGGTTTCTCTGCTTATTTTCACCTCAGCCAAATGACTGAATTGTGTCAAAAATGGTCTCCAGCGTGTCAAAGGAATGCCCCGATGGCCTCAGCCATTATGCACGGCATTCCCTCCTCCCGCTCGTCCTCCTGCCCCCTCAGCCTCGCTTAGCCAACATCGGCCCAGCCCTGAGACCTTCATTTCGATTTCGGTTCCTCAAGGAAACCCGCCCAGAAACCCCACACGAAGCAGCTTCCATGTGCCTCTCGCCGCTCTTAGAAAATTCATTGTTCGATTCTAATTCCACACCTAATTAATCTACATTTCCCTCTTCCTGTGAGGGCAGAAGACCGTATCTGTCATTTACATCTGTGTCCTAGTGCCTGGCACGTGACAGGTGCTCATGGAATATTTGGTGCCTAAAAGTGAAGAAACGGACACGTGGACGGGACACAGAGTCAATTCATTCATATTTCTCAAGGAAAGTAAGGACTGCGGTCCAAATCTTGCAGTATTTCAGGATCTCCCTAAAGCTATTTTATGAAGAAGAAAATCACAAACATACATCCAGGAACGCTATCCAGATTTCTCAACCCTTTCTCTTGTCTTTAAAATAGAAGACGGAATTAACTCTGTGAATCAGAGAGAGTTCTGCCCCGGCTTAGCAGCCCGTCGAGGTTACAGGGAGAGAAATCTGCTGTGAGCATGAGGGTCACGGATCGGCTTAGAGCAGGGCTACACCGGCGTAAGCAAGTGTTTTGTTTGTGACAGAGTCACACAGCGGCAACTCTCCAAGGTTTTAAGAGCCGCTGTGATCGGCTTCCTGATGTCAAACAGCCGGGCACCGTAGTTCCCAGTGAAAAGAGCCAAGACAACGGAAGGAAGTACACACATGCCGCACATGAAATTAACACCCCAGGCTCCATGTCACTCTTCCCCACGGGGACTGAGGCTGTGAGACTCAAGGGGATGCCAACAGGAAGTGAGCCACTGTGGACACGTGAGCTCAAAGGGCACCTGCCTGAAAAGTGGCTTGTTTTGTTCCCTTGGATGATCCCTCCTGGGACCTCACTGCATATTCTAGAAAGGATTCGGGTTGCTCACATGGCTATGAATCACCTGGAGGGCCACCCTGGACTGTATTCTATTTAGAAAAGTCAAAATTTGGCCAAGGAAATTTCTCACGATGCATAGCAAGCTCTTGCTATGCATCATGAGAATTTCTAATTTAAAATTTAACATAGTAATTTAACAGGAATTAATGAGAGTCATGCTACAGTAAATTCAGAACCTATACATTTTAAAAATTCTGATTAGAAAACAAAATCTTTAAGAATTAAGTGGCATCAGGGCCTTGTTTAGTAGGGCAATGAGGAAACCATGAAATTCTGCTCGAATCATACTAAGAACCAAATCCTCGAAGAATTATTCTAATCCGGATCCTTCCATTTACCAGCTTTGTGATGTTGGGCAAATTGATTATTTTACATCTGTTTCCTATAAACTGGGGATAAGAACACCTAGTCTGTCCTCTGGAGAGGGACATCATGAATATTATGTGAGCTTACAACCTCTAATATCCTATTTGACCACCCCTGTTCAAGAAACATTCATTTCTTCATTTAGCAAATATAACCCTATATCCACTGTGTACCCGGCACCATTCTAGATGCTGGGAGATGATGGTAAACAAGACAAAATCCTGCTTTCGTAGAGTTTACAAGATTTCAAGACTGCTTGCTGTGAGAGTCTTCCAAAATTGTAAAGTACTCTAAAAGTATGTATTTTTAATTGGAATCATGGGTATGCAGCAGCTGTTTTGATGACCTCAATGTCTTTCTCTTCTTCCTAGTTTCTCATGGCATCATTGATGCCTACACTGTAAAAGATACAGTATCCACGGGAAGAATTACTAGGGAGAAAAAGAATGTCTACAGGAAATTCAGCCTGAAGGTAAGAAGGAGTTTCTCCTCTCTCTGTTATTTCATTCTTCTTAAAAATATTACTTTGCTGGTTTTAAAAGTAATACGGGCTTATACAGAAAGTAAAGAAACAGATATATGTTAACAGAAATCACCCATATTTTCAAAATACAGAGAGAATACTTTCCCCCATGGGTTCTATTTGTATTCTTTTTATTTTTTATTTTATTTTGACAGACAGAGATCACAAGTAGGCAGAGAGGACGGCAGAGAGAGAGGTGGGGGGAAGCAGACTCCCTGCTGAGCAGAGAGCCTGATGCGGGGCTCGATCCCAGGACCCTGAGATCATGACCTGAGCTGAAGGCAGAGGCTTAACCCACTGAGCCACCCAGGCACCCCTCTATTTGTATTCTTTCAATGACTATATGTAACATATACTTTTAGTAGGAATATATTGATGGTTGATAAAGTATTTTATACTAAAACTTATTTCCATACCACTGCATCTACTTTGAAGCATGCCCACAGAGGATTCCTTTATGGCATCCCGTTCCATATGTTTTGTAACCTTCCCTCTTTTGTTGGTCAATTAGCTTGTTCTCACTTTTTATTACCACAAATAGGGATGCAATGCACATTTTGTACAAATCACAATACTGTAAAGTGTTATACAGATTACTGGAAGAGGATTTGCTGGACCAAAGGGCAGGGCCTTTGGAAAGCTCTAGATATGCACTGACAAATCTTTCTGGAAAGGCGGTAATCATTGACTTTCCTAGCAGTGACTTCTGTCGGACCCCATCACAGCAAACTTGTTCTCAAAAGGCCCATAATCACCAGCGTGCATCATCTCTTTTTCGTCACAGGCTTTTTTAGGAACAGGATTGCCAAGCAGTTGGTACAAGTAAACACCTGCTCCCATTTTCAGGATTCAGGAAATCGGAGAGAAAGTTGGGGGAGTGGATCTTGGAAGAAAGATAACAATGTAAAGGTTTTCAGAGAACTCCAGGGAGATGTTATGTCAAGAATAGAAGAGTTGAGAATTCTGGAATAAGCTTATCTCATTTTCTTAGCAAAACATCTCGGTTTGATTCATTTTCAGAGGGCCTGCCTGTGCCCCCAGAAAGCATGAAAAGGATTTGAGGGATGAAATGATTGGTGGAGCCTGGATTTTAACTACCGTGAGTTCAACTCTGTTTGCTATTGACTTCAATGAAGTAGCTTTGGGTCACTAAACCAATGGCAGGAACTACTTATTGGAATAGAAAAAAGAGATTTGCACCTTCTTACAGGTAGAATTCATATAGGAGGAGGCTATGGACAGTCAGAAACGGACATGGTAGATTCAGAGAGCATGAGGGCAAGGCCAGCGGGAGCCATGCCAGAGGCCATGGGAACTAGCCTTTGGAGACTCATTCAATAAATCATGAGAACTGGGGCGCCTGGGCAGCTCAGTTAAGCGTCTGCCTTTGGCCCAGGGTCCTGGGATCGAGCCCCACATCAGAGCCTACTTCTCCCTCTCCTGCCCATTCCTGCTGTCTGTCTCTCTCAAATAAATAAAACCTTTATTTAAAAAAATCATTAGAACTGAGCGAAGGAAAAGGATCATATCACTGTCTGAGTACAGTTACAATGTAGATCTGTCCAAAAGGCCGGAAACCACCACCATTCTTTTACTGTTTCATGAACCTATTGAAAGGAACTTGCTTGTGTTTTAGAATTAGCCACCCGCTTACCTGAAAACACCTAATCCCTCACGTCACCTCGCTCTTCCTTAGAACTGGTAATAAGGCTTTTAAATCCCGAGTTACGCAACTCAGTGATCCGCCTAGAATCCAACCAGGTACTAGACAGCTCAGCCTCCTTCATTACATTTCCCAACATTTCCGTTTAAAGTGGGGTAGCATACATTAAGTTGCACAACACAGAAAGAATTCTCTATTTAAAAATCCAACATATAACCTTTACATTTTTTTTCTTAAATCATTAATTGTACTTATTGTGGATTATTTCATTGATCACACAGAGGAAGCTTAATAAGACACTAAACATGTCAGTTTCGTGCCAAAGCACAAGTCACCCAGCAGTGGTAAAGTAACCCCCCTCTCTTCACCCAAGACCCAGCTCTCTAGCCTCTTCAGCCTCTTTTCCATCTCTCCGTTCTCCTTTCTTTAAAGGAAGTGGAGACACCTTTTGGCTTCCCCAGCCAATCGTGAAAGGTACCCTTGTTAGGACGCGCTTCCTTTATTCAGCAGTCATGAGTGCGTTCGGGTGACTCCCTGATCTGACCTATGCGTATGGGAGACCGGGAAGACGATCAGGCCTACGGTAACCTCCTGTATTAGCTCCACCGAGTCACTGGTTTGGAACAGCTGAACATTCATGTGGATTTTCCCCCTGAGTCACAGGAGAGAAGAGCAGGGAGGAAGCGGTTCAGAAGGGCATCATCTGTAAGGCCTTTAATCCATGGTGTTCTCACTTGTATACAAGTTACAGAAGGAAAACAACAGCTGTGGGTTGCAGGGGGTGAATTTGATGTTCACGTGCTAAATTTTGTTTTTAAATACTAGCTAAGCTGAAGAGAGGCAAACATAACTAATGCAAGGGAAACTGCCTGGGGAAGGCGCGCATTTCTGATACTTATGCTAGGGTGTGTGCGTGCACGTGCGGTGGCTGTCCCAGTCACTACACGTTGTCACAGCTGCTGGTACTGATGGCTAGTAGTGACAGGGAGAATGAAGCTCTGACTTCATTCTCGTGTCTTCCAAAGTTAGTTTAAAGAACTCGAGTTAGGCACAGTGGTTGACATGCACATGTGCTCACACAGACGTAGAAAAACATGGGGCCAGGAACTAACGATGGGTTTCCTATGTTCAGCAAAAGCATCTGCCCCTCCCTCACTCTGTGCACCACTCTGAAGACCTCACCCTTCTTCACTTCCACCCCCACACAGGAAAGAGATGATATTTCTGATATGAGGTGTAAATGTTCAAAAGCTGGTTTCTGCAAGAAGGACGCCCCAGGGAGAAAAGCTGTCATACAATTAGATCTTATATGTCGGTAGCCTAAACCAGAAATGCAGAGTATTATTAGAATCAATAATAAGTAGTTCCCACTTAGCATATCATCACTTTCTCTTATTGTACCTGATGTTGAACATTACATGACCGGTGCTACTGGAAAGTCAAATTTTGATTTATGTCAAGGGGAAAAGTTTGAAGTCTAGAATATTTAAAAGTTCAGTAGGTACAGCTCCAAATCATTTCTTATTTCCTTCCCCAATGGGTTTTTGTTGTTACTGTTGTTGTTCCAACTGATTCTATGCATCTTGCTACAGGCTGAATAAGGTTTTCCTCAAAAATTCATACTGAGTTCCTGACCCTCATACGTTAGAATCTGACTTTCCGGGAGAGGGTCTTTTTAGAGGTAAGTTAAGATGAGGTCATCTTAGTGGACCCTCACCCCAAGACTGGTGTCCTTAGAAGAGGGAATTTGAACACAGACATGCACAGAGTGATAACTATGTGAAGACACAGGGACAAGGCGGCTATCTATGAGCCAAAAAAAAAGTGCTCGCTTCAGCAGCACATATACTAAAATATGAGCCAAAAAAAAAAAGATCTGAACAGATCCTTCCCTCACAGCCTTCGGAAAGACTCAACCCTGCAGAAACCTTGATCTTGGCCTTCCAGCCTGCACAGCTGTGAGAAGACAGATTTCTGCTGTTGAAGCCACCCAAGCTGAGGTACTGTGTCACCCAAGAGCGAGTGAACCCGTACCCCGGTGAATTGAATTTCACACTTTCTTTCAGTACAAAAATTAATTACAGAAGTGCAAAATATGTCAGCTAACTGTGTTTTACATGTGTCCCCCAGAATTTAAAATATATATCATTTGGGTTTGTGACTGGGGCACACAATATAGGATTTGATGTCCCTTAATAGTTTCATGGGTGCCCCCCTCAGTCGCCCGTTCACACACCTGCATGCGTGTCCTCCAGATTTCCCCACTGCCCCGTTCCTCTCGCTCCCTCACCCACCCACCCAGTGCTCTGTCTCCAGCAGAAGCCAAGGTTAGACTTGAAGAGGTGCCCCCAGACTTCTCTCTCTTCAGTGAGAAGCCCTCACAGTGGCTTAATGTAGTGCTTTTCTGCGTCTGGGTAAAGATCTGAAAATACACTTTTCTATGAATGAAAATAAGATTCGAAAACCTTGCAAAAGCCAACGAATAGGTCAACCCACTGGAAACAGCTCCAGGTCTCGTCCCCTGCGTTCCTGAGCAGTAGGACACCACGAACATTTTACCTGCTTTCTCCTCTTTGCATCTCTGATGAGCTCTTCTACAAATACTGTTTACCCTCTAGAAAAAGTCTTTCAGCTTTTTTTTCTCCCCCTGCCTTTTGTGCTGAGCAACAGCCAGCCTGCTTTGATTTCCCTGAGGGTTCCCAGAGGCTTTGCATCAGGGCAAAGCTGGCTGGAGTCACGGAGAGCGTGCGAAGCGTCGCCCCTGGTTACCAGGACAGCAGAGCCTCAGGTCCTCGTGAAGCCCTGGAGTCGCTCTGACCCTCACCACACCAAGGCGGCAATCCGAGTCAACTCAGTGTCCGGCCTGGGAGGCCGATGGATAGCAGGCTACGCTGTACCATGCTCTTACTCTACAGGAGTGTCCCCCTCTTTTTAAAAGACCCCAGCCTGAGAAATGCAGCACTAAAGGTTATTATTTGCTTTAGAGCACTTAGTACACACAGGCTTGCGCCAAAAATGATCTCCCACAGCTCAATCATCAATGACCCTGAACACGCATATGGTAATGATTTAGGATTATCGTAGAAATATAATCCCAAATTCCTAATTTCTTTCAGAATATCCCAAGAGACACCATTTGGAGCACTCGGTCTGGGAAGCATGGATATGACAGAAAGGACTCTGGAAAAAGGACTACTCTGAGTTCAAGTTCAAACCTGACCCTCTCTTGGGCTGGGTCACCTGCAAATTGCAACCTTCATGTCCTATTTGTAAAACGGGCACAAAACTCCTTGGGGCTCCTGGGAGGAGTAAGCGAGACGATGCACACTCACAACTTAGTGAGATGCCAGTGGCTTCAAAAATACTCAACAAGAACCACCTGTATGTGGCTCAGAAATGACAATGCAAGCGATAACCGAAAACGCAAAGCACAAATGCTCGGTCGGGAAGAAGTCAGCGGGGAGAAATGCAAAAGCAGCAGGGGGAAGAGCGAGAAGGCCCCTCAACCCAGCACCCAACCCGTGCGGACACTTTGTATCACGCGCAGCCTTCCTTCGCGCGAATCACGACACAGCTGTCGCCTGTGCACAGCGAGTGCGCTTCTGAGCGCGGGGTTTACCAAGAGCGATGAGGACTAAAAATCCTTTCACGAGGCTGGAAGTAATACAGCCCGATGACTCGTACTGCAGGTGAGCAAACGCTGCCCCGGCAGGGATTCTCCATCCGTCTGGAGCCCGGGAATGAATGACGTGCGCTAGTGAGCCAGACAGGACGATGGGGAGGAGTCTTCCCTGATTCACCGATGGACGGGTGGGTTCATTCATTCCAGTCGGTGCTGTTCATTGAAATCCTCTCGTGGACTCGGGACTACAAAGGGGAACGAGGTTCAGGCTTGAGAGAGGCAAAGACGCACTCACTACGGAGGAGGAACGAATGAATGTCTTATCAGAGCAGCCAGTCCTGCACAAAGGCAGCACCTACCTACCGCAGGGGAAGGGAAGCCGAGCGGGTTGTAACACTGATCTCTTCTCTAGTCCTGGAACAAAACAAAGCCTGTTGGGCCTCAGGGACTTTGAACTGGTCCTTGTTTGATTGAGCAACTGGCAGGGCTAGCTCCTGCTCTGTGTTCAAGACCAAGTTCCGGACTTATTCTCAGAGAAGCTTTCCCTGGTTTCTCTCTCTCCCCCAACTGCCTTTTCCAAGAGCGCTTCCTCCAATATGTGGTTGTCCTTTTAGTTCTTGTTTTTGTCACTATTATCTACCCCACACCCACCCCCCCCCCCACAACGCCCCCGACTAGAACAGAGCAGTAAGGGGGAAGGAAACTTGCTTCGTATCCCCAGCACCTGCCAACCTGCCCGTTCCACTGCAGGCTCTTCACAGATTTTCTAAATAAATGAATAAATTGGAGACCCTGCCAGAGGACCGCATGGCTCTCTAACAGCACCTTCTCCGCGGCGCACGGGAGCTCTCTCTGCTGCTCCCACCGCTCTGTGGGTCCACGCAGGGCCGCAGCTGATCCGGTGCCAACTCTCACACAGGGCCCACGTGGTAAGCGCTTGCCAAACGAACAAGCTAGATTTCACAGAACGAAATGTATGATGTCTAGAAGGAGAACAGGCGCCAGGATTCCAGACCCACGGGTGCGGAGAAGCGGGTGTGTAAGCACGCGTGGCCGTGCTGCCAGCCCTCCCCGTGCTGGGGTGGGGCTGGGGCAAGGCTGGGGCAGGGCACATGGGCAACATCGGGAGCAAGTGTCAGGGGACACTGGAGCCACCTGTCCTGCCGAGGAGTCCGGGTCTGACGCCATTGCTGATGGAAAGATGCGACAGAAGAGGGAGTCTAGGGCTGGGTCTGAAATTCATTCTTTCTTGGGTAAGAAACCGAGATACCTGTATTATCAGCTGTACAGCCTCACGCTAAGCGTCTGACTTCTCTGACTCAGTGTCCTCGGATATAAAGTTAGGAATGATGATAGCAACCATTTCACAGCGCTTTTGTGATTCTTCAAGGACACAGTGTAGACTCAGTATGCTAAAATGTCCTCCAAACACACAAGTCTTTCAATAAATATTAATTGTAATGACTACTGTTGTAATCGCCATAGTTCTTTTGCCCAAAAAGGTACTGAGGGAAACACCCCCACAAGATTTTCATTTGGTAGGAAGGAAATAGTTTTAAGAATACTGCATGTTTATCACGCATTTTTACACAGTCGCTCCATCCTGACACTGGTGAGGTAGTCACTGTAGACTTTAGCTTACAGAAGACAAAACTGTTATGCTAATAAGAGATCTTGCTAATATGCTAATAAGAACTAGATCTCCTCACTTCAGCTACAGTATCATGAATGGGAACTAAAATACAGATGTTGGAAGACAATTTCCACAGCAGAATAAAAACCAAATCAAACCTTAAGACCAAACCGAGCAAGGGCTTCCCTCTGATCAAGAAGGACAAAATTCCTGCCTGAGTCCCCAGGCTTCTCTTTCTGGTCAGATACAAGGGCAGCAACCACCAACCTGTCGGGGTCTCGGGGAGAAAGGGAGCCCGCCCAGGCTGCCCGCCGCCCCTCTCCACACAGTGGAGAGTCTCTCAGCCTAGAAAAACGCATCTGCACGCTCATTGCTAAGGGATGGCAGAGCCCAGAGTCTAGAAAGAAATGTTGGCAACTTCTTTTATCTTTAAAAGAAGCAACAAAATAATATCTGTTGAGCAGGAGAGAACTGAGAATGCTGGGAACATCACTTTACTGACCCCCTTTCTCATTTATAATCAGCTGCCCAGTGCCATGTCCTGCACACAGCTGAGTCTTGCACTGAAACAGTGGCTGTCCTTTTGATCTTTAAGGATGAATTGTCAAACCTAAGAGAGGACTAGGCAACTGTCCAAAAAAAGAGCAGCAAGACGGTAAAACATTGAGAAATAGCTGGGAAGAAGTAAAAGGAATTGGGGTTTTCAGGAGCAGGGGAAAATGTAACAAGGATCTGGTGACAGCAGAGTACGATCGGGTGGACAGGACGGTGTGGGGGGTGGGGGGGGAGATTACCCTGGTTCCCTGGCCCACCTGTAGCACAGACACACATTCCTGTGCTCCCTCCTCTTCCTGTCCCAGGCAAATCTGGAGGCTGATACAAATGTATCTTGTTTAAACAGTAACAACTAATAATTTCCATTTCCACCATAACTTAAGATTCTAGAATGTTCTAGGATGATCATGAGGCCACATCTTCTGTAGTCCCTAGGAAACTCTCAGCTCGTACAAAGGCCTTCTGCGTGAGCCCCAATCAAGCCTCAGCTCAGACTCTGCCCTCCAGTGGTAACTACCAGAAGCCCGCTTCACTGCGCTGCGCCTGCTCACCCTGTCCGGACTGCCTGCAGGGCCACGGCTCTCCCACGGGGGGCCATCTCACCCTCTCCACTTAGCTTGCCTACCTTCTCGTTCTGCAGTGAGCCCATCCTCCAAGGGGACCACTGAGAGACACTGTGGCTTAGAGACCCGTTCCGCGCCCTCTGAAGGGTTCTGTGCTCTGGTCACTTACGTAGCGCTGTTGGCAGAGAGTGGCTCTGGTTCCCACTTTCTTCACTTGTCCACAGCTCAATTATCCTCACCTTTTCTCCCCCCGCAAACTGAAAAGACCAAAATGACTCAACAAAAAAAACTACTGGCGGTTCCAATAATGAGAGCCCTAACTCACTCTGCAGTGGGGGAACGGTCTGATAGGACATTACTCTTGGCAACTTCTCCGAGAAATGTCATCAATGCCTCATCTAGGCAAAAGGAGGGAGGGTTAGGTCCAATGAGGACTTCCATACATTCCAACATTCCCACACACTCCCATGCCGGCTGCTCACTAAATACCAATCCAAGACACACTCACCTGGTCCTCGGCTTTACAGGGAGAGTTTTGAAGGTTAAAGACACATTTTCCCAGAGTCCCTTGCAGCGGAATTTTATAGGTGACCTCATTCCCAGCAAGCAGGTACACTTTGAGTCTTAGAGGTCGAAGTCAGCAACCAGAAAAAAAAGGGCCAAATTTGGGGAAATTGGGTATTTTGGCAAGAAGGGAGGCAAAGGTATCTGGTTTCGAGGGGAAAGGTATGGTGTTCAATTCTTAGCATATGTGCTGAACTGTGGGTAATTTTAGCAGCAGGGTTTCTGCTCCATCAGTCACTTTTGGCATGATTAGACATTTTTCTTGGATCTGTTGCTTTCTGCTGCAATCCTCCCGGATCCAACTCAAGTCCTCTGGCCCTTCTGGAGAGTCTGAGCTACAGAATTCCCCCTGAATAATCCCTTTCTGCTTAACTAGTTAGAGTAGACCTTGCTGCAACTAAAAACCTGGACAGATACAGGATTTTCTTAATTAATTTCCTTAATTAATAACTGTAATTAATACTCTCCATCCCTTTTCCTGAGAAATGATAATCTCCAGTGTCCAACGCAATTGCTCGCCAATTTATCCCTGGTAGATTCTAGCAGCAACAAAGCAAATTCCAGTTACAATCCTTCAGTCACTGACCTCTCCAGAGCAATCCTGTCCCCATCCCTAGGAAAGCTATATTCTAGTTATGCACCTTTCAGTTCTTATGTCTGCATTAAGTATATCAATATTTTCTCTTCTTCTGGGTATATAATATGGAAGAAGAGGACGAAAACCTCTTCTCGGATTAAGTGGGGTTTCAACAGAGGAGAATCTTTACTAAGAGTTTCCAACATGATATCTAGTGTCGATGAAATTGTACCAAGGCTAGAGTGTGGAGCTTCTGCAATATTGACATAACCACAGGATGAACCATTTCTCCCCAACAGACTAGAGTGTGATGAGTTTTAAGGTGATTTTTAACTAAAATAAGGGGATAGTTAGTAATCTCCCAGAGTTTCGGTGCCAAGTCAGGAAAAAAAGTGCCCTCTCTCCCCCAAGCAAGTCTTTTAAATTTTTGGCCTTATTAGGAATCAAGTCACAGTGATATTCTCCAGCTTTTTCTCAATTTAATGCTGGGTAGTCATAGCCTAACCAACATCTTTACGTTCCACTCTAAAATTTAAAGAGCGCGTCCCATCATTTGCCTATTAAGCCACTGCCATTTTCCAAAACAAAAGAGGACAGAAATCAAACTGAAAAGGTGTATAAAACAAACATTAAAAAAAAAAAAAAGGCAGAGAAAAGACCAGAACCTGATGATGTGTTTGATGAGAAGGTAACGATGGAGGGGAAAAAAGGTACTTTCTGCGTCTGAGCTCAGGGACTGGGATAAAAGGGCAGAAAATGTCACTGAAAGAGAAGAAAGCCCAGAACTGATTCTGCTCCTAAGCAACAGGATGGATTTAAATGAATCACTGATGGTCTCTGTCCTCATCTGTTCCCCCAGGGTTACGTCAGATGACAGGCACGGTCCCCAGAAGCTCTACTATTGAATGATTCTAGACATCGAGATTTATCTAACATGGCCAAAGTTTCATGGGTGTATAATACTCAGAGGCAGCACGGTCTTTGGTGTCTGTCTGACCTCGAATCTGAATCACCACTTATAAGCTGTGAAGCATTAAATAAGTTGCTTACCCTCTCTGGCCTGTGCTTTCTCAAATATAAAGTAAGATAAATACAATTTCATGCACAGAGTTGCATTGAAGCTGAAATGAGGAGTGCCTATCATACCGTAGTGCCTGACTCAAAATTAGTGGGTTCCCTACCTCCCTCTTTCCTGAGTTAAAGTAGCAGGAAGCCCTGATGAATTATTCTTTCCTGAAGAAAAGGAAAAAATAATTTGTAATTGCATAACTGTATGAAAATATTACTTAAATGACTTATTTACCACAGCTTCCACCAGTCTATGATATGATAAATTTCATGTGTGAAACCTTTCTTCTTTTAGCTTATTCAGCACCTACTATGGGCTACTCCTTGTTCTAAGCAAAAGGGATACAGTAGAGAACAGCACAAGTCAGGTCCCTGCCCTCCTGAAACTTATACTCTGGTAGATGTCTTCTAGAACAGTTTTTAGAAATAATGTTCTAGAGAGTACAGGCAGTAATTTCTCTGACATCAGTCATAACAACATTTTTCTAGAGGTGTCTCCTGAGGCAATGAAAATAAAAGTGGAAATAAATTACTGGGACTTCATCAAGATAAGATTCTGCACAGTAAGGGAATCAATGAAACTAAAACAACTTACTGAATGGCGGAATAAATTTTTAAATGAGATATCCCATGAAGGGTTAGTATCCAAATATATAAAGAACTTATACAACTGAGTGCCATAAACCCAAATTATCCATAAAAAATGAGAAGACATGAACAGACAGTTCTCCAAAGAGGATATCCAGATGGCCAACAGACACACGAAAAGATGGTCAACATCACTCACCATCAGGAAATGCAAAATCAAAACCACAATGAGGTATCACCTCACACCTGACAGAATGGTTAAAATCGAAACCACAAGAAACAAGTAGTGTTGGTGACGATGTGGAAAAAAAAGGAGCCCTCACACACTGTTGGTGGGAATGCAAACTGGGACAGCCACTCGGGAAAACAGTATGGCGTTTCCTCAAAAAGTTAAAAGCAGAATTACCCTAAGATTCAGTAACTACAATACCAGGTAATTACCCCCAAAATACAAAAACACTAATTCGAAAGGACAGGTACACCCCTATGTTGACTGCAGCCTGATTTACAATAGCCAAATTATGGAAGCAGCCCAAATGTCCATCAATTGATGAGTGGAGGAAGAAGATGTGGTATAGATACACAGCGGAATATTATTCACCTATAAAAAAGAACGAAAATCTTGCCATTTGCAAGGATGCACATGGATATAGAGTACCATGCTAAGCAAAATAAGTCAGAGAAAGACAGATACCATAGGGTTTCACCCATATGTGCAATTTAAGAAACAAAACAAAGGATAGAAAAAGAGGCAAACCAAGAAACAGACTCTTGACTATATAAAACAAACTGGTTACCAGAGGGGAGGGGAGGGTGGGATGGGGGAAGGGGATTAGGAGTACACTTGTCGTGATGAGTACCGAGGCATATACACGATTGCTAAATCACTAGATTATTTTCCAGAAACTAATATAACTCTGTATGTTAACTACACTGGAATTAAAATTTAAAAAAAGAAGAGCTCATGCTCTAGAAAGTGTCTTCCATTTTGGGAGTCACCTTTGCACACCGTGGTGGGCTTTACCTAGTGCTGTGAAATAGAGAACTCACTCAGGCTAATCCCATGTTTAATTCATTATATACCTTCATTTTTGATATAGAAACAAAGGACAGAATATTTACCTACTTGAAATGTTTTTAACCGCCATTTTTCAAGGTGAACGCCTGAGCTGAACTTACAATTTTCATTACATATCACCAGATGAGAAAAATGTAAAAAGGTCAATTATCCACTGGTCCAAGTCCAAAGAAGTCCTCACTTAATGTCCTCACCAAATATCCTGAAGGGTCTTTCTGAATCATGTCCCCACTTTGTTCTATTTATTCCAAACTTGGCAATGATTTCTGTATCCACCCAGCCCTACCACCACCCACTGCCTAGTCCCTCTCATTCTTTCCTCCTCATTCATTAGGCTGCAGTTTCTCTCACCCACTGGAGAGAACCAGAATGGACTGTGGACATAGGTGTACGTGCATGCGTGTATGCACGTGTGAGTGTGTCTAGTCTCTTTGAGTTTCCTACTAGCATAGTAATCCTTGATTCTGGCTGATACTGGAAGTTTTTAAGGAACATCTTAATTTTCAAAGCTACTGAGGCTGAGATAGGTGGTCTGGGTTATGGCCTGGAAACTGGGATTTTTAGAAGTTCTCATAGGAAGTTCTAATGTGCAACCCAGGTTGAGAACCACGATGGTCGAGCATGGGGACTTCTTTAATTCCTTTTCTTTTCCATGCTCAATTTATGCTGGATATTTTGGTTCTCTGACTGCCTTAAAAATGAATTAATTTGAAAACTGTGTATCTCTGAGTTCTTCCAGTTTTGGAAATGTGTCACTGGATAGACATGGCTGCTAATTTTCATTAGATCTGTGCAGTTGTTTCCAGACAAGTAATACTTATAAAGTGGGCACCCACACTCATATACTGACCCCAGCCTCACTTCATACCTTCCAAACACACACTGGAACCGGCACATTTCCATGATCTGGAAAGGGCAGCCTGAATCCTAGATGTGCCACCGGCAGGTCTGGCCTGCATCTGGCCTCCCTACCACTGGGGGCAACCATGTCCACTCCACCAGAGACGGAAGCGCTAGGTCTGTGAAGTTAGACCCTTCTGATGATCAGTAGCAAGCCAGCCAATCCTCCTGATTCCTGGAGGGTTTTTTTTTTCCTTTTTTCATTTCCTGTGGGCTTCATGTTCAGTTCTTCTGAGTTTCTCCTTATATTTAATCTGGCCAGTATGAATTTTAGAGCGCAAAGATGAGCACAAACCAGGGAGAGATTTTAGAGTTCCCTGAGACCTGCCATATTCTTTGTAAGAGCTGCCTTACCCTGTACCACAGAGTGGGTGGCTTCAACAAGAGAAATGTATTTTCTCAGAGTTCTAGAGGCTAGAAGTTTAAGATCAACTGTCAGCAGTTGATTTATTCTGAGGTGTGTCCCCTTGGCTTGTAGACGGTCATCTTCTCGCTATGTCTTCACATGGTCTTCCCTCCGCATGTATCTGTGTCCTAATCTCCTTTCTTCACATACCAGTCAGATTGGACTGGGGCCCACTCATATGACTTCATTCCACTTTAATGACCTCTTTAAAAGCCTTATCTCCACAGTCACATTCTAAGATACTGAGGGTTAGACCTTGAACATCTGAATGGGTGGGGGGGAGGGTACACCATTCAGCCCGTAACACCCATGAAGTAAGAGTGTAATACCTCCTTGTCTTCCCTCAGCTGGGATCCTATTTCTATAAAACCATAGCCATGATATTTGTTTTTGGTTCCCTTTCCCTGGCGTGAGAGCAGAGTGTAACTTTCTGGGAATAAATAGAAAGACAGCTCTACATAATTTGAAAATTTCACAATGAATGTCCTTGGTAAAAACCTAACTTAAAAAAAAAAAAAATATATATATATATAGAGAGAGAGAGAGACAGACAGAGAGACAGAGAGAGAGAGGCTGAAAAGTGAAGGAAATACAGGACCTATCAATTTTTGCAGTGGAGATAGGAAAAATGTAAAACAATGTAGCTGACTTCATGAAAACTACGTTCGGTGGATAATCTAGGAGAGGCCTCATTTTAGATTTTCTGCCTCACGGTCTTCATGAATTTGTTCATACTTGTCAGGCTGCAGTCCCAGTTTAGGGCTTGGAATATACGGTCACCACACAGCAACTGTCTTAATTGGCTGATTCTGCTAAGTTGTTTATTTGTGCGAGGAGGCTGTTCCAATCCCCGCCCCCACGCCCCATCTGTGCAGACGACTCTAATCTGGACTCATCAATTGCCTGCTGAAAAACACTGGTGTGATGTTCAACATACAGGGCTTGTTCAATCTTTTTCTTGAGGTAACTCACCTAAGGTGTCCTTCCAGAAAATTCGAGTTTCCTTACCTGAAAATCCCGTGTGAGTCCATCAACACACGTTACGTGAAAACTGCGGTGCCTTGACAGGAACCTACCTTGAGGTTTGGGCTTAGTCAGCTTGCCACAGGGCTTGGAGATGGTGACTGTCTTCTGGCAGTCCGCGTTGTGGAGGGCTCGCTTCAGACTTCCAGTTCTGGTCTTCAAGGCGGTGTTCAGGTCGCATTCTCCCCAGGCCTGGAACTGGTATTTGCACTCCGCTAAAGGCAAGGTACGACCAAACAGAAATCTTTGAGTTCCTCTAGTAGTGCCATAAAGGTAGACGCACTTTTGTTTTTACCTTTTTGTAGTGAGAGCGTTGTAGACTCCCATGTGGTTGAAAGAAAGAATTTGGAGAGACCCCTAGAGCCTTTACCCTGTCTCCCCTCGATTGTGATTATGCTGCATAACCAGAATTCCTGAGCACAACCAGGAAATGAACAGGGATACATCCCGCAGAAGTCATTCAAGTTCTGCCAATTTCACACGCACTCATTTGTGTGTACGCGTGCGCATTTAGTTGTGTGTGACGCGGTCAGGTCTGTAGATATGAGTGAACATCTACACATTAACAGGCAGAAGAGTTCCAACACTATAGTCCTTTGGGTTAATCCTGTCATAGCCTTTGCCTAGGCACCTTCCTCCCTTCCCATCTCCTTAAACCCTGGCAATCACTCATGTCTTCTCCATCTCTTTAATTTTTGTCATTTTAAGCTATCTACTATTTGTGTACAAATTTTTAGAGGAATGTTAAGTTTTCATTTCTCTAAGATAAATGGCCAAGAGTGAAACCACTGTGTTGTATGGGAAACAGATGTTTATTCTTATTAAAAACAAAACAAAACCTGCCATCCTCCTTTCTAATGTGGCTGCACCATTTTACATTTCCATCAGCAAGGTATGAAGGACCTAGTTTCTCTACCTCCTCTCTAGCATTGGGTCTTATTTGTCATTTTAGCTCTTCTGATAGGTATGTGATATACGGTGACATCTCACTGGTTTTCATTCTCATTTCCCTAGCGCGGAAGAGATAGATGTTCAACAACTTGTCAAGTGTTTGTTTGTCACCTGTATCTCATCTATGGTAAAATATTTGTCCATGTCTTTTACTCTCTATCTAACTGGATTCTTAGTTTTGTGAGTTCTTTATATATTCTAGGCATTCATTCTTTAAGACATACTTTTAAAAACTTTTTGTAGGTAGGTCTTTAGAGAACCCATATATAATTTAAGACCAAATGTATCTGAATTTCACCATGTGCTTATAGAACTTACCAGCATTCATACAAATTACCCCAAAGGTTATAGAGAATGAAAAAGATACAGTCTTTATATTCATTGCCCTTCTTTATTGTCTTATAGGTCAGAATACATTTCTGCAAAGAGTAAGTAAGTAACATTTGGGGCACTGCGTACCTCCAAGGCCAAGAAAGACAAAAAGTCTGGAATGTGGCAAAGACAGATAATCTGGGTGTTCGGTAGTGGGTTTCAAAGTTGGCAGTGTTGAAGGACTCCTTCCCAAACAGGCAGAGAAGGCCAGCAGGAAAATGACAATAATTAGCGAGAGAAAAGTCGATGGAAACTGACTATAAGCAGCCTGGCTAGATTTGATAAGCAAATCTATTAACCAGGGTGGATGGTGGGGAAAGATCAAAAGAGGGGGGCCTGAAAGCCCCCAGAAAGATGTCTGGAGAAGGAAGAGGAGAATAAAGAAGAGAAGGGGGAAGGAAGAAAAAAGGAATGAAAACTAGAAGAAGACGGAGAGAGAGGAGAGGAGATCGGTCAAGGCACACTCAGGAGGGATCAAGGGTATGTTTTACGTCCCGATCAGTAGGACAGTCGTTCTCAATCTAGGACTATTTTGACCCCAAGGATCATCTGGGAATATCTGGAGACATTTTTAGGTGTCACAGTTGATGGGGGCGGGGAGTGCTACTGGAAACCAGTGGAGAGAAGCCAGAGATGCTGCTCGATATCCTACAATGCCCAGAACAATATCCTACAGTGCCCTCCCCAACAAACACATCATGGCCCCAAATGGTAGTAGCACCAAAGTTGAGAAACCTGGGGGGTAAGGCAAGGTATCTGGTTATTTGCGATCTGATAAAATCAACTTATTTAAAATAAACGGTAGTCAGGCTCAAAAAGAGGACTGGTAGAAGAATGCAAGCATTATCCCGGAGTGGAAGATTACATCGAAAGGACAGTAGTGGTGGGGCTTACCTCCAAATTGCTTTTTCCAGTTGCAGGGGATCTTACATCTCTGGGTCTTCATGGTTTGCTTACACTCGGCTCCGGTCCGGGTGCCCTCCCGGGTGCCCAGGCCACAGTCGCCACTGGTGGGCACGCACACACTCCACTGCCACTCCCCACAGTCAGACTTCTTCACTTTTTTTTCTGGAAAGAAGAAAGGAACAAGAGTCCACCTCTGGGAAACTCTGATTCCTACAACAAATTCATTCCAGGGCACCGTAATTGCGGGCTCTGTGCTTTTGACCTCTGCCTTCACTGTCCGGTGAACCGTAGCACCTCGACCCACGTTAGCCAAGTGATCGAATCGGCGAATGATCACGAGAAGGGAGACGGTGAACGGAAGGAGACAGAACTCATATTAGTGTAACTCCAGGGGCTAGAGACTGTACAAAGGATCTAATGACATCTCCTTTTAGAAGCAAACACTTCTGGTAAAGATGTTCAAAAACAGGGAAACATGAAAGATAAGGCAACATCTTTTTAGAAGTAAGGGTTGTCAGATTAGCATTTCATTGCAAATCAATGTTCCTTTCTCTTAGAGGTGGAAGAGCATAAGCTGAATGTGGTGCCTCACAGACACAAACAGGCCACCAGCTCCGCAGCCTACCGCATATGATGCTGGGAGTGACAGAGAAAAGACGCTGTATCGCTCAGAGCTTCAGTTTCCCCCTTTGTTCATATGAGATAAAACAAAGATTCCCTGCAGGACTCTCTTTTGAGGAAGAGACTCAACGTAAGACACCTGCTTGCTCATCAGCATTCCGTACACAAGAGCTACGATACGGTCACTGTGTTAATAACCATCAGCTATATTTTAGGACCTATGGCAAAGTGGGGACAGGGGATGTCACTTAGGTTCCTCTAAAGAAAGAATAAAGGGAGGGAGAGGAGGAGGAAAGGAAGAAAGAAGGAAAGAAGGAAGGAGGGAAGGAGGACAAAAATCAGGCAGTTGGATTAGATGGACGTTAATCCATGAACAGTCTTGCCTTATGTATGTCCTATGTAGGGTTACGTGTCCTATGTAGGGTTATGTAGTCATAACCCTACAGCTTACCTGGCTTCTCTTTCTTCCCTGCTTCAGCAGTGTCCATAGCTGCCAGGATGAAAATGAAAGCCAGGAAGGCAGCTGCAAATTTTCGACGCTGTTGCACATACTGCTGGGACTGCATTCTAGGAATAAACAGAGAAACAGAAGGTGGTGTCAGCCTAAGTCAGAGAGGAAGGCTGGTGGAACTCCTTAATGAAGGGCGCCATCTTCCATTTCTGGAACAGATTTTCAGAAGATTTCTATCAGTGCTCTTGGGCAGAATTCTTTCTTTTCTCTCCCATGGCCACTGAACTAAGAACACTAAGTGTTCTTCTGCAATTAGGTATTTACTGACAAAAATACAATGGTTCTCCATTTAAGAACTTCACACATAATTACTTGCTTAAGTATGACTCAAGAATTATGGAAGCAAAAGAATTTTCATGGCATAATTCTGAGCGGACTCCTGTGGTTAATCTTGCTGGTGGGGATACATGGTAATGTATCTGTGTAACTATGGTCATCTTCGTAACTCCTGACAATTCTTAAAAACAACCTTGGTTTTGTAGTCCCCATGGATAATTTGAATGGACACAGTTTATGAATTATCTGTGCCAGTATATGGTTTGTCTTTATCTTTACATGTATCATAATAACCAATATCTCTTGACTTTGTTTTTCATGATCAAGATTATTTTATCATCCCTGTTCCATTATTCACTGGTCCACCAAAGAGGGAAGTGCAAGACAGAAGTTGGGCACGCTTTGATTTATGTCAAATACATGTTTAAGCTCACATAAAATCTAAAAATCTTCTCCATTCTAGGATAATAAAGAGATTACACTCACTCATAATTTGAAATTCTCCACATTTGATATGAGTCAAAAATCCTAGATTAACATTAGAAAGACTCTTCTGGAACTTGAAGTCACTCGTGACAACTAATTGTCAGCATGGTTACCCATGGTCATTAGCTCTGAGGATTTTTTTTTTTTTTCCAGAAGAGTGATTTTAGATTCCCTTGAGTGTGAACAATAAAACCTCTCTCTCTCACACACACACACATAGAATTGAGATTATTCTGTTCTATAATTTATTGTAGAACAAAGTGTACTACAATGTGTGCATTGTCCTCTGAGGATTCAGAAGTTCCCACTGAGAAAGCACAGCTCATGAGTGAACCTTCCAACCACACAATGGGCTGATCCTTGTAGAGCCTTGTAATGCCCTTGGAGCCGCGTGAAGAACCACGGTCACTCAGGCACACGGGTGTTAGCAGAAAGCTGTTGTCACCGGCTACTTCTAACCTCAGCCTTTCTAGTTTTACTCTGTTAAGTTCCTACTTTTATATTTATTTTCAAAAAGCTTTCAAGTTAAATTCACTGAATTCTGAGGAGAAAAACCCCACCCAGACCAGAATTTCCCAAGGATACCCTTGTTTTGAGTCACGGGGTTATTTTGCCATAGTGTGAGCTAACTGGAAGGAAGAAGAGGAAGTGGGTGACAGCTGGAGAGTTGGAATGGAAACGCACCCTCTCTGCTTCTGATATGAATTCGCGACAATTCAGAGCCTGGAGAAGTGGGTGAATGGTGGACTTTCGTTTGAGACGCACTAAGGGAAAATGCACCCAAGTCCCTGTGCCCAGGAATTCGCCCGTGTAAAAGGAGCCACCAGCAATGGGGTTGAGTTGGAGACCATCTTTCTTCTCATCTCCTCCCTTTCCTCCTGCTTTGCCTACTATTCTGCCTGGGCCGGTATTTGGAGAGCTTCCATTTTTCTGGCTAGAGAAAATGAATAAAGATTATTTAAGAGAGTAAGGGGTTTTAGAAAAGGGTGGACTAGAATCATCCCCAAATCCAAGTGTTCCCAAACATGGCCCAACGTGCACGTTGACGCCTGCTGCTGTAGGAAATACTTGAGTAATTAGCACACATGTAGCTCACGGGTCCGCTGCTTGTGGTATTTGCATCACTGATTGTTTATTTGTCCTTAGCATCAAGTAAAGGCAAAAGCTTTCTCTGTAAACAGTTTAACCCTGTCCACTCTCCAGGGGTGCGCGAGATGAACGGACACAAGGACCTGGATCATGGCGAATTGTTGGCACTGAGGGAAATAAAACAGGGGAAGAAGCCTTGCTAAATCGGCTCTTCTTTTGAATCATTTCCTTATTTTCACCTCCTCTTACTGCTATTTTTTTTGCACTTGCCCTGAGAGACTTAGTTTCATGGGGTTGAACCATCAACTGGAAAACTGCCATAGATGGTGGTGTCTGGAAACTCCTGTTGAGTTCTTCTCCATCACTAATAAGTCTAAAGCTCAGAGATCAGAGGAAATTAACGTTTAAGAAACCAACTCAAAGGAAAAGAGTTCGTTTACGAAATCCTCATCCCTTCCCTAGAGAAAAAGCTGTTGAGAAGGAAAAAGAGAGCTCTCCTTCCTTTAGCATTTTAATAGGATCTAGGATTTTAAAAGGCGATCAAACTCTGGTGTAAACACAAGACAAGAATCCTGGAATCGAACTGGCCCCTTAGCGATCTGTTTGGAAGGACGACCATGGGACCCGGAGGCAGAAATATTGGCTCACTCTTCAGCCCGACCACCTAATTTGGGGGATGTCCTCAGGCAAATCACAACCACTGGAACTTCTCTTTTGACATCTGCAAAGTGGGAGTGATTATAGCAACTGCTTGAGAGGCTTGCTGTGAAAATGAAGATGTAGACAGAGAGCCAACCCAGAATCTTAAGAAATGTATTATTAATTGCTGAATAAAGTTAATTCACCCTTACATTCTTATCACTTACTACAAGGAACTACTTCTCTTCAATTTTTTAAATTGAGGTATATTGACACATAGCATTATATTAGCTTCGGGTGTACAACATACTGATTCAATATTTGTATTGCAAAACGATAATATTGCTTTTTATTGAGAAATAACAAGCACCACGCTTTGAACCATCCATTATTATTCAAAAGCAAAACACAAAAGAATGAAACAGAAAAAGAGAGAGAGAGAGAGAGACGATTTGATTGTCCACTGAAGACTTGCTCAGCATCATCGTGGCACAAATTCATTCTGCCCTTGGACTTCTTAGGTTAAAATAAACTCAAGGACCTTTATCCCCAGTATATTTTTTTTGAAGTTCAGGGAAGTCGAGAGGTTCCATGTTGAGACTCAGGGAACCCGCCAATGCAATTTAACTTGTATGAAATGGGGGAAAACAAAAATCTCCTGTTGCAACTGTATTTTATGCCCTCTGCATGCAGAAACAGTGCCAGTCCCCTCTTTTTGTTTTAAATACCTAGGTCCGGGCCCCAGCCCAGAGTAGCTGCTCGGTCAACTTTTTGCTAGTGAAAAATATCACCAAAACACAGCGTCAAGCACAGGAATCAGTATGCATGCTCAACTGATTTTTCCATCCTTTGTCTAAGCCAGGGGACATGAAATTTACTGAAGAAGCTGGGCTGGAGACAACAGCCAGCATCGAAAGCAGACGTACACAATCAGTGTCCACAAGCGTACATACTGCATCATCAGCGAATGATCTGCACCATATATTACACATCACTAGAACTTTCTAGACTTTTTGTGCTCTCTTTGCCCAAATTTCTGGGAAATAGTTTTTTTTACCTTTTTATTGTAAAATAAAACACAACGTATAGAAAACCACACAAAGCAAACACACATCTTAGTGAATTATAAGATGAATTAATTTTCCACTCATATCCAAAGGCTTTACCATGGTCCCCATCGCCATTAGAGCCCTGGAGCAATTCCTTCTTTGCATTTCTTGAGGCTTTTATTCGAGTGTGCTTCTTTAGACATGTCTAATTTTAAAAATGGATGTCTTTTAGATTTCTTTTATTATGTAGGATTATCCTCCAGCCCCCTTTTTTCTTTCTTTTCCTGCTTTTCACTTTTTACAAGAGCCAGGCCATTTCATCAGCAGTAGGCCACATTCTGGATTCTGATGATTGCAAATTCACGGTGAATTTCAACATTCCTTTGTTCAGCTGCAAATTGGCAGCTGGGTGCAGAGGCTTAATCAGACTCAGGTGTTATCCCTTTGGCGAGACGGTAAGTGGCACCGTGCTGTTTCACCGGGAGCCGCACAGTCTTGTGTTTGGCTCTTCTGTGATGGTAACAGCAATGGTACTACTCAGTGATTACTGGTGGGCTGGTATGGACTGAACATTTGTATTCCCCCAAAACTCGTACATTGAAGCCCTACCCCTCCTCATCCACATGGTACTAGGAGATGAGACCATTGGGAGGGAATTGGGATCCAACGAGGTCATATGGGTAGGGCCCTCCTGAATGGGCTCCGTGCCCTTATGAGAATCCTAGGAGAGTTTTCTGTCTGTCTCTGCTCTCTGCCATGTGAGGATACAATGGAAAGCTGGCAGCCTGTGACCCAGAACCCAATGATCCTGACACCTGATCTTGGACTTCTAGCCTCCAGAGCTGTAAGAAATAATAATAAAAATAATAAAACTCTATCCCGAGTGTTGCTTTAAACCTTGTCCCTTGGTTGTAGTTTTGTTATCAGTCTACCCCCCCATCTGTATTTATGTGAGGATTCCGGAAGATCCCAAAAATATCCTAATGCTTCCTTTCTCCCCACATGAGCACATTCTTTCATTAAACATTTTTGGGACACCTATCATATGCCAGCCATGGAGCTATATTCTCAGGATACAACAATGACCGGTGAGAAGTTTTTGGTTGTTCTCACGAAGCTTACACCCCAGTAAAGTTTACACTGTGAAAGAGCCAATAACTACAGAATGTCATGATGTATGAGGGAAGGACCACTATTTTGCATTTCTCTTTCTTGAGGGTAAATCAAAGACAGGGATTCAGTTAAGCCCAAAGATTTAATTTCCTTTAAGTTCCCTACAAAGCAAACTAAACCACTGATGGTCAGAAATTCTGTTACGGAGCATGAACTATGACTCATGTTCTAGATGACCGCAGTCATAGACTTAAATATCTGTGTTCTCTTATTTCTCAGAAGTGACTTTAATTTAGTTTGAGGGAGACCAGTCAGTTTGGATTAGGAAGATACTCACTTGGTTAACAAGCATTTATTGTACTATATGCGAGGACCTGTTTTAAATACTTTATGAATACTGACATATGTTAATACTTGAAACATCACAAATGGTGTATCCATTTACTCAAATATTCAAAAACTCTGTGTATGTAGGAGTTGCAGCCTTCGTCGCCTGAGTTGGTCTAGGCAGCGGTGACAAGGATTTGAACAACGCGGACCAGAGTCCTGACGCCGTGGGGCTTAACACTTTGTGGGCAAAGTCAAAAATTAACAAATAGGCAAGTAAAGAAACTCAAAAATAAGATAACTTCTGACGGTAGTAAATTTTTTTTTTTAAAAGATTTTATTTATTTATTTGTCAGAGAGAGTGAGCACAGGCAGACAGAGAGGCAGGCAGAGGCAGAGGGAGAAGCAGGCTCCCTGCTGAGCAAGGAGCCCGATGTGGGACTCGATCCCAGGACGCTGGGATCATGACCTGAGTCGAAGGCAGCCGCTTAACCAACTGAGCCACCCAGGCGTCCCATGACGGTAGTAAATTTTATTAACAAAATAAAAAGATGATGTGATCAACAGTGAGTCGAAGAGGACTAATTAGGTAGGGTGGTTACAGATGGCTTTGTCCGTGTGACTGAGAAAGAGCCAGAAGACTATGGTATCTCGTGCTGATAATTATTTTGCATCAAGGCTCCTAATTATCACTTTCACTTCTCATTCTTGTCTTCAGAGCTGGAATAGGCCTAATAGCTTTTCTAATTCTTCTGAAATTCAATAATTAGCCATCTACTCCTCCTGACTGACCTTGTTCTCTCCACTCCGCTACAATCTCTGGATCCACTTAAGGTTCGACCAACAACCAACGATTTCTCACTCCTACTGACTTACTAATAAGCAGCCCAGTCAAAGCTGAAGTCTTACCGGCGTATATACTCTGTATGAATATCTAATCTCATGTTTCAAAAAAGAAAACCAACCAAATCATCATTTTAAGAAATGTTTACCTTTCTCAAGAAAAATAATGACCACATTTGTTGAATTGAAACATGATATTCCAGCATATTCTTTTCTCCTGTTTTCTGACTTGGTAATATAGCAGGAAACCCATTTTGACTAAAACCATGTAGCCGCCTCACCTCTGACCCTTATTAATCTTCACAGGAATGTGTAGGTTTCTCGAAAATGGCTTTCTACTCCCAACTCAACTCTAAAAACACAAAAACATCCAGGGATAAGAAAGGGGGGAAAAATCAATCCAATGAAGCAAGAATTCAATGGAAATCAATGTGGTTACCCTTCATACTAGGACAGTGATGTGAAGGTATGTTTATTCAACTATTTTTTGGAGCCACATGAGTTCAAAAGGGACTTGGGTCAGTTGTATTATTCCCTCGCTGCTTTCATTGGCTATAATCAAAAGTAACTGGAGATGAGCTTTTAGAATTTCAGAATGTTCTAGTTTCCCCTTAATCCTTTTTCTACCTGTTCGCTGCAACCCGATACAGAGGAATAAGTAAGGGTTTTGTAGTAGGTGAGCCCTCAGTTAGAATCCCAGCTCTGGCTATGTAATGAAGCCCTGTATTTAATTCCTCTGGAACTTATCTTCTTTAGCTCTCGACATGGCTGTAAAGACTGTCCCGCCATGTTCTGAGAGGAGAGAGAGGATGCATGAAAAGTTAGCACCATAGTACCTGGCGCACGGCCGACCCACAGTGCCTTTGGTCGGTAGGCTTGCTTGCTTGCTTGCTTCCTTTCTTTTTTTAAAAATATTTTATTTATTTATTTGACGGAGAGAGAGAGAGAGCACGAGTAAGCAGAGCGGCAGGCAGAGGGAGAGAGAGAAGCAGGCTGTCTGCTGAGCAGGGAGCCCGATGTGGGGCTCGATCCCAGGACCTGAAGGCGGCCACTTGCCCGACTGAGCCGCCCAGTAGGCTTGTTTACCTTCTATCACGGCCCCCTAACCCCTTCATCCTTAATGGTATTAGGACAACAAATTGGCATTTTGGGTGGGATCTTCCTGGAACAGAAGGTAAAAAGCCGAATTTCCCCTGGGCAAATGGCAATCCAATTCTCCTCCTCACAGATGACGGTACTATCTTGTAACTTACCTTCTAGCATGAAGTGGCCTTTCTTGCTTCTTTCTGATCTATACTCTTGTAAAGCCTAGGTCCAGACAGAATTTCTAGAACATGTGCCAATCTTTCCTTCTCACAGGAATTCCTTTCACCTGGGCTCTCCCTCCTGCACCCGCTCCATGTGTCTCTAGCTGGGAAGAAAGACTTCTAATTCTCTGAACTCAAAAACAAGTGTTTCAGTCAACTGGTCCTTGGCTCCTGCTACCCCGTACAACAACAAGTTCTTTCCCACACAGGTCTCTACCTAGCAAACTCTTATCACCTCCCAAGGTTTGCCAGGAGGGATTTCACCTTTAAGGAAGCCTCTGTCCAGGCCACATTGTCCTCTTTATCTTGGGAGCTCACTGTGTCATGTCCAATCTGTAGACTTTGTTCATTCACAAACCCTGAACATACAAGTGGCATATTATTGACTGTATGAACCGAAGCATAAAAAACTGAAAAACACCATGTGCCCCCTACCCCGTTATATTGCGTAACCATCACCTCGTAAGACCCCTTTGACTTGTCTTCTTTTGTTATCATTACTAGCAATTGACTCTCTCTTAAAATTATTCCTTTCTTAAAAAAAATGAAAAGATACATCCTAATTGTCATGCACAAAGCACGTAGAGAATAAAAAACTGTAGTCACGGAGCAGCCAATGGAGGTTGCTCAGGTTCCTTGCTGGCTAGCTGACTCGCCCCCACACACCGGCCAGGAAGTAAGTGCCCATCTTTGGAAAACTGCCAACAGTACAAGCCACGAACCTTTCGAGGTCCTATTAGAATGAATGACATTTAGAGTATCCTCTAAACTGAAGTTCTATCAAAAGCGTTAACATCGGGGAGCCTGGGTGGCTCAGTGGGTTAAAGCCGCTGCCTTCGGCTCAGGTCATGATCCCAGGGTCCTGGGATCGAGCCCCGCATCGGGCTCTCTGCTCAGCAGGGATCCTGCTTCCTCCCTTCTCTCTCTGCCTGCCTCTCTGCCTACTTGTGATCTGTCAAATAAATAAATAAAATCTAAAAAAAAAAAAAAGCGTTAACATCAGAGGTGCCGGATGGCTCAGTCATTTTAAGTGTCTGATTCTTGATCTCAGCTCGGGTCTTGATCTCAGGGTGGTGAGTTCAAGCCCAGCAATGGGCTACATGCTGGGCATGGAGCCTACTTTAAAAAAAAAAAAAAAGGCCTTAACATCTGGTATAACTTTCACTGTGTGCATGTGTGATTGTGATTATATTTGTGTATCTATGTATATAGCTGTGTATATACACAAATTGTATGCATTTCCCTGCAGTAATCCATAAGACTTTTAAGGGACAAGACACTATCTTTTCCTTACATTCATTTGTAAAGTTCAGAACAGTGTCTGACACAGAAATGTCACTGATCTATTTGCTAAATGGATGAATAGAATAACATATAAGAGAAAAAAAAGCCCGGTGTCCCATAGGGTAACTCACTCCACTATCTAAAATGTCACCAATTTCATACATGTATGTTCCCTCACTGGCTTTACGTTTTCCTTGGCACAACCCCATGTGGGATGTATTAGGTCTTTATTTTTGTTTGCTAATTATCTTCTCTCCCAAGACAGCAGACCTCTGGAGAAGAACAGTAGGCGCTGGCCGCTGAGATCATAGTAAGATTGGGGTGCAGAAAGCGCACAGAACTGGAAAGACATCCCAGGGGGATGCGTTGAGCACTGGGTGTTACGTAGGTGCGACTGTAATGAAAATACATTTGAATTCATGTGTTCCCTGAACAGCTCAAGACCCTTGATTTTGGAGGAGTTTATTATTTATTTATTTAAGCCCACTTTCTCCACCTTGCTTGTGAAACACACAATATTCACAGAGGTAGGTGTTCTAAGGTTACAAAGACAAAGAGTTAGTCAGACAAATACACCACTGTAATTTTATCTTTCCATGTAATACCTGTACTTAATAATGGTGATTTCTTCTGCCTACTACCTTTGAGAGAGATTTGTTTCTATGGGGTATTTAGTGGTTTATTTATTCTTTTTAATTTTACTTATTCATTTGAGAGAGAGCATGAGTGAGTGTCTGTGCGCAGGCACAGGAACAGTGAGTGGGGTGGGGGGGGTGGGGGGGGGGAGCAGGCTCTCCCTCTCCGCCGAACAGGGAGCCCAACATGGGGCCAATCCCAGGACCTTGGCATCATGACCTGAGCCAAAAGCAGAAGCTTAAGCGACCGAGTCATCCGGACACCCTGGGAATTCATTGTTTTAATTTTATTTTTCCTTGCTTACAGGTTCCCTTTGTTTTCAGAAACTTTTCTTCAAGCCTAGAATCATCATATTGATTTATTCTTGAATGGTTTGATCACTGTCTCAGGTTCCTGGTCTCACGTAAATAGGCATTGTGTTTATAATGAAATCTGTTACTAAATCAGCCCTTCATTTTGGGCTTGTTAAGCTGGCTTATTTAAACACTAAGCCTTGAAAAGAACGTGTCCCAAGTACGTGCGTGCATAACCTCAGATACGCCCTGCTCACAGCACAGAAGTAAATTCAGCAGCGTTCCACCTTTGATTTTAACTAAGTGCATATCAATTAGATTGATAAAGTAGGGCATTCGTTTGATTTTGCATAATGCAATGCCTCAAATACAGAGAACTTTCAGGCCAAAATATTTTTATGGCATGGTGGCACCTGCTGGAGAAGTGTGATATTTTAGGACATTTTTGTTAGACATCTATCTGCCAACCTTTAGAACACCTGCTAAGGGCTGGGTCTATGCTGGGAATGGGAATATGAGAAATGAACGTGATACAGCCCTTCCTCAAAAGAGTTCCAACTGGGAGGAAAGAGAGAGAAACAAGTATGATGATTCACTGTGGTCAATATCATGGCAAAATTATACACACAGTGCTTTCGGAGGGTATAGGCCCAAGTACTTATTTTGCTTAGCAGGTCTGAGTGAGGTAGAGGATTGAAGCATTTTTGTCTGTTTAAAAAAAAAAAAATAGTTGAAGTCTTCTAAGAAAAGAGGTAAAGAAGACAACTTCAGGGAGAAGGAATCACATCAGCAAATGTGTGAAGATGTTTGTGATATATTCAGGGACCAAAAGTGATTAGAGTACGGAGTACAGGGCATCAAATAGCAATGGATGGACCTCATGGACCTTCCTCAAGGAGGAAGAGGAAATGAGCACATCCTGAGAGGAAGACAGACAGCGTCACGCATTAGTCTGGAGAAGAGAAGCAAGGGAAGATCACGGAGAGAAGGAAAGGCTGCTTGGTGTGCGAGCGTGGCTGAAACCGCAGGTCTCCGCCAAGATGGCAGCCACCACACTCAATGGTCCTTCCAGGTGCCTCTGCGCGACTACTCTTTGGGCTGTGGGTTTTTGGTTGTTGTTTGTCAATTTATAGATGTTTTAGGGACTTCATCTTGAGGTGTTTATTATAAAGGTACGATAACTGGGAGTCAAGAACAAGATCTAAGACTCCAAACACACACACACACACACACACACACACACACCCTTCTGATTTTCATAGGAAAACGAAGTTGGGCTAAAGCAGTGATTTTTTAGAGCACTGGTGTTTTCCCAGAGAGGCATCAAAGGCTGGTGCAAGGCACTGAGTGCGTCCTGAGCGGGTTTGCTGAAAGCCACCCCCAACCCTCACCATCATCTCCGCTTCGGCTAGAGCAGCTCTTCTTTCACGCTTTTCCTCATTGGTTCCCGTCTAACTTTCATTAGTCAAAAAAGAAAAATAAATTTAATTGTCACCTGTCTAGCCAATCTCAAGTCTACACTGGAGGGGATATGCCAATAATACAAAACTCTCTGTTCAAAACGCGGAACTGAACAGATGTCGCAAGGTATGGTGATGGAAATGTGAAATATATTTTGAGTATTCAAAATACCTTGCTTGTGGTATTAAGAGGAATTTCCATAATTCCTGTATGTAAAAATAGAAATTTTACAAGTGTGTTATTTCGACTATTCCAGACTTTACAAGAATTTGACAGGATTTTATCTTCTTACCGAAGATCAAACACATAGTCTAATAAGTATGATCATAATTACAAGGATAATATTACAGAAAGTCATATGGCAATAAAAACTTTGTTTTAATGCGATGGAAAGAGAAGAGGCTTTGGAGTCAGCAGGATTTCCTGCACATTGACTCCATTGTTTATTGTATCAGTGATCTGGACAAAGTAGGTAATCTTTTATGCTCAATATCCTCCTTCATGGAAACTTATTATGTAGGCTTACGATCTGTTTGACGACAACAACGAGGTAACAAAATATGACAGGCACCTTAGGAGCTCCATCAGTGGTAGCTCCTGTCGTTCTTAGGGAAGAGAGTGGGATGGAAGAGAGTGTATCTTTATGAAAGGATACCAGGGACAGCTTAATACACAGGGTGGCAATGTGGTATTTTAAGATGGTTTGGATTCTGGTAAGTAAATCTGGAACGAGAAACATTCCAGTGAGAGAAGCAGAATTTGCTAACATTTTAGGTGAGAAATCAAGAGACTGCTTTAAGTAAATAGTGCAATTTACAAGCTATCGTTTACTGTAGTTTTGTAGTAAAAAGAAGAAAGTGTAGTTTAGATAAGCTGGAGTCAGAGCAGGCACAGCTCTGAAATCCTAATTATTACCAGTAAATATCTAGTGACCACCTAGCGTATGCAAGATAATAGGGTATGTTACAAGGGAGACACAGATGTGAATTCTATCTGATCTCATGAACTCTACAAGATTACTAACTCATCATAGAGACCAAGGCAATTAAAACATGTACCATATTTTGTGTGAGATAAAAAAGTGCTGTAACTAAAAGCAAATGTGTTTATGATAAAAGTGTCTAATGTTTTTCCAAAATCTCTTCTGAATAGTTGAAAGGACACTTCTCAATTTGGGGCAGTAAAAATCAAAAGAAAGTCATCTGTATTGACGAACTGAGCTAATCTCTCAATAGTATTAACAAGTCATAAATAAATGCCACCTGTTGCCTGAAAAGACAAATCCATACTCATTCAGCCTAGCTCAGCAAAGCAACCACATGTTCTTGACCTTGATCTGAGCAGTGGTTTCATGGGCACACACATATGCAGAGATTTATTGCAACTTTCATGTTACTTAAAAAAAAAAAAAAGTATGAAGTCTCTTCAGGTTAAATAGAAAAGCAATATCCACAAAGCAATCAAAGACCAGTTCATTCCAACCTGACACAACTCTCCCAGAGGATAAGAAAAATAAAGAATATTCATTAACTCATATTATGTGGTCATATAATCTTCAGGTCAAGACCAGACCATGGAAAAGAGGAAGAAAAAGAGCAAGTCCTTCTTATGAACAGAAATGAAAAAATTCCTAAACAAAATGCTACCAAAATCAACCAGGAATTACCATTCTGGGTTTGTTCCCCAAAATGCAAGGTGGGTTTAACAGTCAAAAGTCAAGCATCAGCCACAAACTTAGATTTAGGAGAAAAAAAAAAATGTAACTCTCAGCTTAAAATTAAATAAAAAGTATTTCCATCAAGATCACTACCATATTTTCATAGTCTTCTAAATGAGTAAGTACAACTTTATTAACTACGAAGCTCAGATGGGATCTCTAAGAGCTGGTGGCTTTATTTGTTCACATGAAGTGACTCAATTAAAAACAGATGGAGACTTTCACGTTCACTAATATACCGCTAAGTGAATAAATATTATCTGACAATATTGTATATTCTGTATGGCTGCATGAGAAAGAGAATTCTCAGGGAAGCATTTAGCACCAACTCAGAGCGGAAGCTCTTCTACATTTGCCAAAAGTCAAAGACCCAATGAAAGTGCCCCACCTGGGAAGCGAGACTTTTTGAAGAGGGACCTAAATTTGTTGATTGGTCTGTCATAGACTATTAAATCTGCACCAGAAAAGGAACTGATTATTAATTTTGATTGCAAAGAAATTACGGAAAATCTTTACCTAGTAAGTCTGAATTGTATCTCAAAGGCTGTACCGAGTTTCTCAACTCAAGAACCTAGAATTACCCAAGAGTCTGTAAGGAGCAGGACTCTATTCACAATTCAATGGAATTACCCCAAAAAGCTACCGGGACTGATAAGTGAGTTCAGTAATGTTGTAGGATATCAGATCAATATCCAAGTATCAATTATATAATTATACATTTGCAATATATGTATCTATCAAAGGATGTTTATCTAGAATATATAAAGAACATTTCTAACTCAATAGCAATATGAAAATCCAATAAAGTGTGGGCAAAAGAATTGAACACTTTTCAAAGAAGGATATACAAATGGAAAAATAAGCACATGAAAGATGTTCAACATTACTGGGAACCCCTCAATGTGATAATCCTACATACTCAAGTGACTTAAAGACTGACCATAGCAAGGGCTGGAAAATGTTGAGTAATTTAACTCTCATAATCTTCTGATTACAGGGCACCTGGGTGGCTCAGCGGGTTAAAGCCTCTTGCCTTCGGCTCAGGTCATGATCTCAGAGTCCTGGGATCTAGCCCCGCATAGGGCTCTCTGCTCAGCAGGGAGCCTGCTTCCCCCTCTCTCTCTGCCTGCCTCTCTGCCTACTTATGATCTCTGTCTGTCAAATAAATAAATAAATAAAATCTTTTAAAAAAAAAATCTTCTGATTACAAGTATTTTGGAAATCATTTTGGCAGTTTCTTAAGAATCCAAACATATACCTACCATACAAACCAATGACTCTACTAATTGGGCATTTTCCCAAGAGACATGAAAACTTAGGACTACACAAAGACTTACACACAAATATTCATAGGAGCATACTCTATTTATAATAGCCAAACTGGAAACAACCCAAATGTCCATCAGCAAGAAAACTGGTAAATAAACTGTGGTATTCTCATATTCCTACTAAGCATAAATAAACAAAAAATAATTGATACATGCAACATGTATGAATTTCAAAATTGTGCTGGGTAAAGGAAGTTATTAAAAAATAATGTGAGGGGCGCCTGGGTGGCTCAGTGGTTTAAGCCTCTGCCTTCGGCTCAGGTCATGATCTCAGGGTCCTGGGATCGAGCCCCGCATCGGACTCTCTGCTCAGTGGGGAGCCTGCTTCCCCTCCCCTCTCTGCCTGCCTCTCTGCCTACTTCTGATTTCTCTCTGTCAAATAAATAAAATCTTAAAAAAATAATAATAATGTGAACTGTACAATTCTACTTTCACAAAATTCTAGAAAACACAAATTTATATAGTGACAAAAATAGATCATTACTTAGAATCTGGGGGGCATTAAGAGGACCATAAGAGAAAGATTACAAAAAGGCATCAGGAAATTTTTGGAAGTGATGGACATATTAATTATCTTGATTGTTGTGATAATTTTGGAAGTATATACATAAATCAGAAGTCATCAAATGAATAGATTAAATGTGCAGTTTGTGGTATATCAGTTAAATTCAATAAAGCTTTAAAACTGGACATGCCAAAGAACTGCGAAGCAGGGCATAATCAAGAGAAACTGTAGTCGACAGAAATAGATTCCAAGGGGCACCTGGGTGGCTCAGTTGCTTAAGTGTCCATCTCTCGATTTCAGTTCAGGTCATTCTCTCAGGGTTGTGAGATTGGCCTCGGGCTCCATGCTCAGTGGGGAGTTCGCTTGGGATTCTTTCCCTCTCCTCCCTCTCTGTCTTCCCCTCCCCCCGCTCACACTTGTTCTCCTCCACTCTCTCTCAAATAACTAAGTAAATCTTAAAAAAAAAAGAAAGAAATTGATTCAAAGATGACACAAATGTTGGAATTAACTGAAAGAGTACTGTAGATATGATGAATATTGTCACTGGTTCCGTGAGAAAGTGGAAACACCACAACAATCAATGAGGAATCTTAGCAGGAAAATGGAAACTAAAAAAGGATCAAATGGACATGAGAGAACTGAAAAATACATATGCAATATTTGCTGGGTGGGTTAACAAAAGATTAGATAGCGCACAAGAGAGATTCACTGAACTTGAAAATAGATCAATAGAAATAATAAGAATTCAAAACTTGTGGTATTAAAAAAAAAAAAAGAACAGTGCCTCAGTGTTCTGTCCTGGGAGGCAGTGTTGAGCAGTCTACCATGCTCTAGTGAGGGAGCCCCAGAAGAAGAGGAAGAATGTGGCACCACAGTATTTGAAGAATTAATCACTGAAAACTTCTATAGTTTGATTAAAACATCAACCCACAGAACCAAGAAGCTCAGCAAACCCCAAGCATGATAAAAATAAATATTCCTCACAAAGACACTTCCTATTCAATCTGTTGAAAACAAAATTTAAAGAAACAAATAAAACACTTTTCAAGCAACTATGGAGGGAGGTGCATGATGTAGACTGAACAAGGGTGACTTTTTCTGATTTAAACAAAGGAAGTGAAAGACAGGGGAAGAACATCTGACAGAAGAAAAAAACTCACAAACTGTAATTCATATATTTCAAAACTGAGGGCAAATAAATACATTCTCAGGAAAAAAGGTGACAGAATCAGATGCACACAAGCTTTCTTTATACTGAATTCTAAATGCAGTTTTTCAGATTGAAGGGAATGGTTTATGGCTGTGTATGTATCATAGAAGTTAAAATATATGTAATATGTAATTATAGCCATGTATATATATGTGTGTGTACATATATATATATGACATGATAAATATATATTGTAAATAAATTGTAGGGTTTATAGCAAATGTAGAAGAAAAAATGTATGACAACAATTAAATGAAAATGAAGAAAATGCAATTATACTCTTTTAAGGACGTCTGCATTTTACATAAAGTGATATAATGTTTTTTTTTTTAATTTATTTTAGAGAGAGAGAGATAGCGAGAGTGGGAACACAAACAGTGGGAGTGGGAGAGGGAGAAGCAGACTTCCCGCTGAGCAGGGAGCCTAATGTGGGGCTCGATCCCAGGACAATGGGATCATGACTTGAGCTGAAGGCAGACGATTAATGACTAAGCCACCCAGGCACCTCAATAATGTTCATTTTAAAAAGAAAGTTATGGGGGCGCCTGGGTGGCTCAGTGGGTTGGGCCACTGCCTTTGGCTTGGGTCGTGATCTCAGGGTCCTGGGATCGAGTCCTGCGTCGGGCTCTCTGCTCGGCGGGGAGCCTGCTTCCCTCCCTCTCTCTGCCTGCCTCTCTGTCTACTTGTGATTTCTCTCTGTCAAATAAATAAATAAAAATCTTTAAAAAAAAAAAAAAAGAAAGAAAGTTATGTGCCAAAGATACATATTTGATCAACCCAAAACAATCAGGAAAAGAGAAACGAAGGAACAAAGAACACATGAGATAAAAAGAAATAGCAAAATAGTATATTTAAACCTACACAAATAACTGCATTAAATACAAATACACTAAAAATATTAACCAAAAAGAGATTGTCAAACTAGATAAACGAGCAATACTAAACTGTACGCTATTTAAAAGAGACACATTTTAAGGATTACTTTTTAAAAGTCTAAAAGTAAAAAGATAGGAAAAGATATTCCAAATATCCAAAAGATATTCCAAATCAGTAGTCTTGAAAAGGCTGGTGTCTATAGTCATATTATTCAATACAGACTTGAAGAAAGGGACAATTAACAAAATTAGAGGGACATTTTATAATTAGAAAATATTAATCTATAAGACATAATACCAAATTTCAAAAAACACGAATTACTCAATTACTCAGAACTAAAGAAGGAAATAGACCAATCCAGAATCATAACCCGGGGTTTTAAAAATCTCTCTGATTAACTGAAGTAATTGGGAAAAAAATTCAGTATAGATGAATTTTACTTGATACGAAAACCTGACAAGGACATTAAGGAAATTGTAGACCAATATTCCTAACAAACGTAAACATAAAAACATATTTTTTAATACTAGTAAATCCATATATCAAATACTTAAAAAGCTAATAAATCATCACCAGTGGTATTTATTCCACGATGCAAGGTTGTTTTAACAACCGAATGCTCATGTATTTCACTGCATTAATAGGAGACCAGAATTATGGAGGAAAATCCTAGGATCATTTCAACAGAAAGCCATAAAAGAACTGAATCACATCCAACACTATTTCTATGTGTAAAACTCTGATGCACTAAAGTTTAAAAACTGCTGTAATCATTTTCTTTTAATGGGCATAAAACAGTTACCTAAGTATGTTCAGAGATTTTAAGAAACTTCCAGAGGAGAGTAATTTTGAGTTTAGTCCCAATCAGATGAGGGGAGGGGAGGAAGAACACTCAGGCACAGGCTGAGTAAGTGTGCAGACCTGAGTAAGTGTGCGGACCTGAGTAAGTGTGATATATTCCAGGAGTCAACTCTTAGTTAAAGACTGCTGGAGCATCAGAGAGAAAAGTTAGGAAATAGAAAAGGAACGGAGAGAAGCTATGTTTCTGGGTGTTTCTTCCTTGTGTGTAAGGGTCCCAGGAGAACGGCAGTGATGTTTTAACTTAGGACACATGGGCTCTCAGGAGCCCGGAGCCCAGCGGGAGCACGATCGTCGGCGCGTTTCCGAGAGGGCACCCCGCGAGCAGTCTGCAGAGTGACTGGAGGACATAGGACTGGAGTCAGGGAGGCTGAGAGAAGGCCATCTGACCTAGTCCAGGTGAGGCATGACAAAGACAACTGTGGCATTGGAAAAGGAGTGAAGGGAAAAAGAGAAGGTACCAAAGAGCTAAAATTGATTGGATTTGTCAAATTAACTGAATCTCCTAAGGATGGAGAAATCTCAGCCATCTTCCCAGTTCTGATCGTCAATCCAGAGACAAAGGCCAACGCAGAGAACAGGGGCTCATAGACTGCTTCATAAGGAACCTGGACGATGACCTATTCTAAGGACAGTAGTCTAAGCCTCTGACATGGGTTAAATGTGATCGATTTCTCAGCAAACATGACTTTTAGTTTCTTTTACTATCTTGACTTTTCAGATCACTCACTAATGCATAAAGACGTTGAGCGACTAAAGTTAAGAAGAGGTAGGGAAGACCTGTTTGGTCATGTTGAGTTTGAGGTGCCAGAAGGACGTCTGAATTGAAATCGATAGGAGTAATTGATCTGGAAGAAAGCACTGGCTGGTCTGCTGATCAAAATTACAGTGGAGGGGCGCCTGGGTGGCTCAGTGGGTTAAAGCTACTGCCTTCAGCTCGGGTCATGATCTCAGGGTCCCGGGATCGAGCCCCACATCGGGCTCTCTGCTCAGCAGGGAGCCTGCTTCCTCCTCTCCGTCTCTGTCAAATAAATAAATAAAATCTTAAAAAAAAAAAAATTACGGTGGAGTCAACACAGGCTCCTTGAATGAGTGGGAAGCCTTGGGGCTGCCCAAAGAGACCAGAGGATAAGAAGACACAAAGTAAGAACTGAAGAGGTATGCAAAACGAGAAAACAATTCTAGTTTTTATGTAAGTAGGGCGAGCCGCAGAAAGGTAAAGTAACAAGAGTAAGCAAAGGGAGTCGAATCACGGGAACCGAGCAAGGAGGAAGTTTCAAGATGTGAAAAATGATGAGCAAAGTGAAAGTCTACAGACAGGTGGGATTAGCAATAGAGGTCACTAGCAATCTCACGGAGATACATTTCAGTGTAATTGTGGAGTTAAAAAAAGCAAACAGCTATCTCAGAAACAATCATTAAGTTAAGATAACATTAGTTTGGAGACCGTTTCTGGGCCGGTGAATATCCTGTGTGACTTTGCCAAGTTATTATGTTAGAAGAGCCTAATAAATATTCAGTGTGACATAATGAAAGGCTTTGAGAACCCACACAATATAATGGAAAAGACTGTCCTAGAGTCAAGGGACCAAAAAGAACGGCTCAAGGAGCTGGTGTGACTCAGAAGGAGGGCGAAGACAATGACTCTTGCTACAAATAGAATCCGAGGAGCCCCTGTCAGGTAAATTTGATTAGAGAGAGGACGCTTTTACTCGTAAAAGAATAAGAGAAATAAGAGACCATCTCACTGCTTTCGGTTGTGATTCAAGGAGTCCTCGCACTGGACACTGCGTGTTTTTATAAAGTTCTGAAGATAACATCCATACCTCTCTCCTGAAGTCCTTAAGGCAGATCCTCAAGCCCGCCCCAGAACGTCGGAACCAGAATCACCTTTTAACAAGGTCACGATCCCCAGGTGAACTCCTACGTACATGGAAGTTTAACAGACAGTTCCTCGGAACCATAATTTCTTCTGAAATAAAAAACTGAATATTGGGGAGCCCGGGTGGCTCAGTCTGTTAAGCGACTGCCTTTGGCTCAGGTCATGATCGTGCGATCCTGGGGTCGAGGCCCGCATCCGGCTCCCTGCTCGATGGGGAACCTGCTTCTCTCTCTCCTCCCTGCTTGTGCTCTCTCTCTCTTTCAAATAAATAAATAAAATATTTTTAAAAATTGAATATATGCTCACTCTTTCTTTCCTTCATTCCTTCCTTCTCTCTCTCTCTCTCTTTATCGTCCAGCTTCTTCCAGGAAGTTTAAGGTAGGTTTTAAGGATGGGTTAAAAAATAAAAATAAAGAAAAAGGCTGAGGGAAATAAATTTAGGGAAAGATAATAGTCACCATGGATTAAAGGCTTTGCCCTGTGCTAAGAGCTTTACCTAACCTTTATCCTCACAACTTTAGAAGGCAGTAGATATTATTGCAATTATAGACGTGAGAAAAATATAAGTGGGAAAGTTGAGATAACTTGCCCTAGATCACAAAGTCTGAGAAATGGGGTCAGAACCTAGACCAGTTAGACTTTCCCCTCTGTCTGTAGATTAGGCCCTGTGCTAGGCTAGGACAGAACCGGAAGTATCAAGAACATGTGGACCACCCCCCTTCCGCCTAACCCCATGAGTCAAGTGAAATCCCTTCATCCACAGTTCCCACACTACCAGAAGTGTCCACACTACCAGGAAGACACCCCAAGGTAAAGAGATGATGTGTATTTTCTTGGGTTAGCTTACAAGATGGGTTATTAATGTCTGGTTCCATACTAGGAACAAAGCCCTAGGATAATCAAAGAATTGCCCAGGAAGCCATTTGGATTGAAGTTAGCCTCTCCTTCAAGAACGGAAGAGCCGAAACTTGCCAGCTTTGATTTGCACGCCTTTCAGCTACTAGTTCCAGCCAATTCAGTTCATACAACTCCAGCTTTCATTTGGGGCTGAGTTCATTGACTAAAAAAATAAAGAAGAACGGAAAAAAAAAAAAAAACCCACAAAAAAGAAATCAAGGAAAGGCTTAATTGATTATGCAGAGTGTTGCTTTGGGAAAGGGAAAATCTTGTTAGAAGGCTGGCAAACTCACTTCATTAGGGACCTAGTGACATCTTCTAAAACCAGAACATTACATCAAGTTAGTTTAAAACATCAAATGACCTTGTACTTCGGTTGGGATACCCCGTCCCCATTCATTCTGTCTGGTTCGGTCTTTGCATTGTTCCCCATATTTTTATTGATAGTGAAAAGGCGGCTACCAAATAAGCTGAAAGAAATGGGACTTATTGGAAATCAGAAACACTAAAATCAGGGATTGTGATTCTGCTCGCTCACTCTGTCCTCTAAAAGCCCACTTTCTTTTTTTACTTCCATGATCATTTGACCCTCTTTCCATCATCCTTCTCTCTCATACACAGTCCTACTCATTCTCCTTGCACCTGATGATTCTCTGTATGCAATGCTGAAACGAATCCAGACACGAGCATCCGATCTCATAAGGGTGTGTGAGAAACCACTGCTTCCTCCCCCTTCGGAGATCCCCTGAAGTGTGCGTGCACAGTTTCCCCACCAAAAAAAGGGTTTTTTTTCCTTCCTTTCTCTGGAAGCATCAAATGCCCCACTCACTGAAACCCCCGTGCTTCCTATAAATAATTAGCCTAAGGGATAAAACTACCATTGCAATTTATAAAAGAGGAAGCGAGACATCAAAATGGTTCAGTCCTGCCAAACAAATCTTTTTCAGTTATGTGAGAAAGTGGCTAATAACAGTGATATCATGGCCAGTTTCCTTTCTGCTTTAGAAAATTATTTACCTGCAAGTAATTCTTATCTAGGTTTCAGGCAATATTTGACACATATCCTGAGAACACACCTCTGAGTAAGACCAGGAAATTTGAATTAGACAGTAGTGTTATGAGGTGGGTACACTTAAAATTTAGGTAACTACCACTCTGGAAAAGTCAACTGGAGAGACACCTACAAAAAATCCACAGAAGATCCTCTCTTTAAACTTGTTCTGTAAAACATATACGAATAAGTGAAATAAAAACACAAAAGGATCCTGGTTAAATGTGCAGGCTACTTCAAATCTGAGCAAATACGAAATTGTTTTGTGACAAAAATTGAAATTATATTTTCAATGGACTACTGTATCAACTTGAAATTCAACAACTTGAGCAATCAAAGTGGTTCATAGGATACCAGGAAGGCTTTACTGGACCACAAAATTTATACAAATGATAAGTATATGGGAAAATCAGTACATTCCATTTTTGAGAGGCTCCAATTATTTTTTTTAATTTTTTAATGATTTTATTTATTTATTTGAGAGAGAGAGAGAGAGAGCATGAGAGGAGAGAGGTCAGCAGGAGAAGCAGACTCCCTGCTGAGCAGGGAGCCCGATGCGGGACTCAATCCCAGGATTCCAGGACCACGACCTGAGCCGAAAGTAGTCGCCCAACCAACTGAGCCACCCAGGTGCCCCGAGAGGCTCCAATTATTAACAATTTCTTCCTTATATGGAGCTGGAATCTTTTCACTGTCAATTTCATTTAATTGTTCTCAGAGAGGAATGAGGTTGAATTCTTGGTACCTCAGACATAAAAACTCCAGGATATAAAATTAACTCTGATTATAATATGTCTAACTGTGACTATGACAGCAAGGAATAATGCTCAAATGGATTAGAGATTACTACCTTGCAGCTGCAAAATTTTACCTAGATTTTGAGTAGTTGCTAACCTAGATCACATTTATTTCCTTAAAAACCATACAATGATGTCTTATTTTTTTTGGCATCTAGATCCAGGAACTTCATGTTTCTAAAACACTCTGTCCTATATGTCTTTCTACTCCCACGCTTATTAAAGTACCTAAATACTTGGCAAATATTTACTGAATGAATGAATAAAATTTGGAAGATTGACCAGCCAAACCTAATGAAACAATATTAAGGTTGGCCTCCCTTAGGGGATTAATGACTATCTTTTGAATTTTACATGTAATTCTGCAGGCTTGGCTAATTGGATTTCAGGCCTATGGTAAATTAGAAAGAAAAAAAAAAAAGGCCATCATCAAGTATCCTGGTATCAGCATAAAAATAAAGGAAAATATGGAAAATTTATTTTTAAAAATTCATATGCACATATGGGTCATTTAATTGACAGAAAAACTTTTTTTTTTTTTAGTTATGGGTCATTTAAAGTAGAGTCAAATAACCCCCAACAATTCAGTTTTCCTTAATTACAGTACCCACAGACATCACAGTACTGATATCTGTAAAGTGGCAGAGATCATCAAGGTACACTTAATGTTTATAAGGCATTGTTTGATTAGCAACATAGGAAAGTATGCACAAAGTAGCTTTACAAGATTATACCTACAAGGTTAATTCGTTGAAAAATTTAGCACACAAGGCATAAACCCTCAGCTCTCTAAAAATATTCCAGACTCCACTATTTGTGGTGACTTGCCTCACCTGAGCTCCTGAGAGTGTCAGTTTCATGACACTTCCAGAAAACCTCCTTAGCAACTTCCGTTCTTATTTTCTGGCAATTTCTGTTTTCACCTCAATTATTCTAACAGCTCAGAGTGGTAGAATGGGGACATTATATCCAGTTTATGGATACGCAAGCCAAATTAACACAAAAGAAAGTGAATCAGGAGAAAGTGAGGCTGGTCTACTCCTCAAAGGTCAAGATTTTGGTTTTCACGTAATGATTCATGGAGACTGAATGCATTCATGATGTGGTTAACTGCTAAATTCCAGATCCCAGGCTGGGTGATGCACGAGTAGGGCTAAAGCAACTCTCTCAACATAAATAATTGGAGGAATAGTTCAGAATGAGTTAAAAATCAGAAGGTCTGATAGGTTTACAATACCCCATATGGTACGAGATATTTTTCTTTAAAGCACTTTTCCATTTAAAGCTCTAATTAGACTAAATAACCATTAACTACTTTTCAACCCCAAAATGATGTGATTCTATCTTGTTCAATTTCACAAAATCACTGTGAAATAAACAATGTCAAGCATTGTTAATCTGCAGTTAATAGACTATGAAATTAAAGATTTTATACATTGCGTAACTTACCCCAAACCCCACAGCTAGTTAACAGCGAGGCCAGAGAAGAAGCTAGCTTGATTTGAATCCTAATTAATTATTCTATTATACGATAAGTGTCATTCATGTTTTATGATGGGAAATCATTAGCTGCCCCATTTCATAGACTGAACTCTCACTCTGGGGTTATATTTATGATAAAGCACATGGACTAAATGAAGCTTGTTCCCCAACTGGGGGATGATTTGCTGTTTTGCTGGTGAAGTTTTTCTTTCTCTTCTCTTGGCATTCCACGTGGACAATCTGTGTACGAATCCACTGATAGCTCTGCTTCTAGTGCTTCTTTTAAATAACTACTGCTTCCAGAGCGCTTGTAAAAAGTAGCTGAGGAATTGCCAAGCTTCTTTACTGCGTGTATGTAAAGCTTGTCAACTATTTCGGGGATGACGTGGAGTTCTTTTCTACTAAGGGTCCTTCAGGATACGATCTAAGTACACATGAAATGTGCATGTTTTTTTCAGGGAATTTGCCTTAAATCCTTCAGGGGTGCCTGGGTGGCTCAGTCAGTTAAGCATCTGCCTTCGGCTCAGTTCACGATCTCAGGGTCCTGGGATCGAGTCCCTCATCGGGCTCCCTGCTCTGTGAGGACCCTGCTTCTCCCTCTCTGCCTGCTGCTACCCCTGCTAGTGCCGTCTCTCTCTCTCACTCTCTCTGGCAAATAAATAAATAAAATCTTTTAAAAAATTAATCCTTCAGCGACTCATCCATCAACGAAAATTTATTTAGTGCTCATATAGACAAGACCCGGTGGACATAAAAATAAATACGTCACCTTCATCCTTAAAGAACCTGCACTAAAATTTGAAGATTTTCATGAAAATTAAAGCGCAGCTCCTTTGCGTGACATGACAAGGTGTGCCCCAGAATTATAAGCTTATGCTATATGTGCTTCTCAAAATGTTTATAACACAGTCCACTGGGAAGCCAGGGAGATCTATTAGATGACTATACAAATTAATGAAAATTTTCTGAATTAGAAATGGTGGATATGGTAATTAACATCAACTGTGGACTCCCCCGGAAGTCCAATCAAAAAACTCTATTGACTAAGCAAAGCTAACTTCACTAAATCCACAAGAGTAAGGAAGAATGTAACCTTCACTGTGTCTCCGTGTCTCAGGGAGAGTGGGTTTTGGAGGCTATCTGTGGGGTCTGATGTCAAGTGGTTGAAGTTCAATCTTTCAAGGCAAGGAATTGACCAGGAATGAGAGAGTCTCGATAAGTGAACTATTGTTTAAGAAGCAAACTATTTACCTGGGTAAGCCATCTATCGTTCTAATAGGAGAACATGTAAACCATGTGTTTGGATGTATTAGCCTTCAGGAATTTGATGAAGCAACAACGTTATGACTTGGTTTTATAGCTCTCTCTTTTTTTTTTTTAAGATTTTATTTATTTATTTCACACAGAGAGAGATCACAAGTAGGCAGAGAGGTAGGCAGAGGGAGAGGGGGAAGCAGGCTCCCTGCTGAGCAGAGAGCCCCACGCAGTGCTCGATCCCAGGACCCTGAAAACACAACCTGAGCCAAAGGCAGAGGCTTAACCCACTGAGCCACGCAGGCGCCCTTATAGCCCTATCTTCCTGGCCAGTATTTCCTGGGATGATGGGAGCTATGTGTGGGTCTAGTTTTTCCCTCAATTCCCTTCTTACTCACATGTAAAATGCGATTTGTGATTATTGTTTATACTTCAAAGGATATTCAGTCACATTCTAAGGGCTGCCGATGAAAATAGCACATGCATTTATTATCAAATATATTTAATGTTATCGAAAGCCAGTTTTTTTCACTTTTTAATTTAGTGTTGTGTATATATTCATCTGCACAGAGGTCGAAAGAAACATTTATTTGGGGAAAACATAATCTTCATTTGGAGTTTGCCAAGTTTGGACCTACTGTTCTTCAAGAAAGCTAAAAATATAAATAATATATTCATTAAAAATGATACTGTTATGGGATAGCACTTTCAGTAAAAGCACTAAAAAGGCAGAATCAGCCCTTCTGCTGGAGGGTGGATTTAATTTTAAAAATCTGAGAGAAAAAAAATAACCTAAATCTGCATCTTCTTTGTTTTCCTCCCCACTGAAGCAACACTGAATTATTATTCATTTTGCACTTAAATTTAGGTGCCATACTCAAGCTTGTTACACACGCATTTTTATTTCTTAGTGAGAACGCCCTTGTCAAACAGGTAGCATTCACCAATTTACAGGAAGAAAGACAACAGACTCAAATAGATTACATATGTTGCCCAACTCATGCAGGTGTGGGTATATTTGAACTTTGTGTATCTGATTTCTTTTTCTTTTCCTTTTTTTTTTTAAGGAGGGAGAGAGGTGGGGGAAGGGACAGAGAGAATCGGAGCCAGGTTCCATGCCCAGCGCAGAGCCCAATATGGGCTCCATCTCAGGACCCTGAGATCACGTCCAGAGCTGAAATCAAGAGTCAGACGCTTAACTTACTGAGCCACCCAGGTGCCCCTGTGTATCTGATTTCTAAGCCTGTTCCCTTGGGCCTGCTAAGAGGAGATTATCATCATGAAGTTAGAACCTCGTAATCAAATATCATCTCCCAGCTCTCTAGAACACAGACCTACTCATGAATCTTGCACTGGGGGTTGGGGGGGGGGGTTGGTGGATTCTCTTTATTCAGAGAACAAGAGTAGTCCTTTGACTCACTGGAGGAGAAGAACCTTGGATTTGGAGGGCGTGGTAGGCAGAATACTAAGATGTCCCCCCCCCCGATTCCCAGCCCCTGGGTACACACACAGTCTCCTAGTTATTCAAGCAAACACTAATCTAAGTGCTGCTGCGAAGGGACCTCACAGATACAATCAAGTCCCAAACCAATCAACCATAATACAAGGAGACCATCTGGGTGAGCCTGACCTACTAATCATAGGAGGCCATTAAATTAGGGCCTTGTGGTCAGAGACAAGGGAAATGTGAGGTATTTGGCACAAGGGACATTCTCCTGCTGGCTTTGAGGGTCACGTGGCCAGAAGGTGGATGGCTTCTAGGAGCTGACAGTGGCCTGGGGCTGAGATCCCAGGAAAGGGGGACCTCAGTCCTACAACTGCAAGGAACTAAAGATGGCTAATCATGGGAACGAGTTTGGAAGCAGATTCTTTCCTCAAACCTCCCCAAATAAACACAGCCCAAAGGATACCTTGCTTTCAGCCTTAAGACCCTGATGGGAAAACCCAACCACATCATTGCCCAAGCTGACCTCCAGAAGTGTGAACTAATAAACCACAAGGTTTATAGTCATTTGTCACATGGCAACAGAAAACAAAACAAAGAGCTACACATGTCCATGAAGTGAGAGTGTTAACTTGTGATTAGAAGAGTGATGAGCACTTCTGGTCAGTCTGAAACTTCGCTTGCCTTATCTGCAAGCAGTGTAACTGATTTTCTACAAACACAATTCCAAGAAAACATCGTTGGTGTATAAATAAAGGGCAGGTGCATCAAATTCCTCTGGTCATCTAACCACGTGGACTTATAATAACAGTAATATGGAAATAATGCTTTGGGGTGTTCAATGTACTTTTGCATTCACTGTATCATTTGAGCCTTATTATATCGCAGGGGAGCAGACAAACAATTACTATTATTATTATTCCTCCACAAGAAAAGAGCATGTAGAAAGGGCAGGTGACTAACTCAAGGCAAACCACAAGAATTCGGTGGTGGAGTGCGGTAGGCAGTAGGTGACAATCAAGGTCTTCTGATTTCTCTCAAAACCACATTTTATTCTCAGGGCTGACTAAAACATTTTGGCAAAACAAAGGAGTTATGTTCCTCCTTTCCTCCTCTATTTCAAGAAATAGAAGAATTAACTAGATAATTTTATATTTGGAATAATTGCTTTTCTTCCCACATCGACTTTCCTACCCTTCACACAATGTGGGCTATTAAAAAAACATGTTTTAGACATTTATTTTTATGTAGAAAAACATCTGTTTGTAAAAATTTTTTTTTTACTGTTTTAAAAAAACACTCAAACTGATTCTGTAGAAGTTTGAACTCAGCTTCAAAAGGATTAAAGCTGTCGGATAATGAAAAATTTTCAATAGCCAATATGGGATTCATAAACTGTGTCTGGAAAATGAAATTCTGTGTTCCTGTTTAAGTGAGATCTATAGGGGCGCCTGGGTGGCTCAGTCAGTTAAGCCTTTGCCTTCAGCTCAGGTCATGATCCCAGGGTCCTGGGATTGAGCCTTGCATCGGCTCTCTACTCAGCGGGGAGCCTTCTTCTCCCTCTCCCTCTGCCTCCTGCTCTGCCTTCTTGTGCTCTGTCAAAATAAAAAAATCTGGAAAAAAAAAGTGAGATCTATATTTATCCACTGAAAAGATGATATATATTTATTCACATAAGAAGTTGTCGATTCCCTTTGTACACTACAATCTTATTTTGTTAAAAAAAAAAATTACACGTAGGCACACATCCACACACTGACACATATATATACCAAATTTTTGAGAGAGGTCATCTGTGGAATGGGGGCATTTTGATGCTTTTCCAAATTTTCTGCATTTCTTAGAAGTACCACATTTTATAGTGCATTTTTAGCCAAAAAACCCCATTTTCATTTTACAAAATAATGGGTTGGAAATGCTCAGTCCAGTTGGATTAAAGCAACACAGTTATAAAATATCCAGGAATCTCTATGAAGGTTGGGAATTTACACTTCATTCCCATGACCGTAGTTGGGTGTGCTCCCTGACACCCCTCTTGCCCCCCCCCCAGCATCTACACCCGCGTGCACGACCCCAATGGTGACTAAGAGGCCAGAGCCAATTACCATGGCCAACAGCAGCCGAGAGCCGGCCAGGAGCCTGAGTCTGGGGGAATTCCTACTCTTCCCTGACTCCATGTCTTCAAGGCCCCAAACGATATAAGCCAAGGAGAATTTTCCTCCTTCATAGGCTGTGAAACGCCAGACTCCTGATATGGGGCTTCCAGTCAGGGTTGCTGAAATCTATAAATCTGCCTCCAAAGGTGGCCGGATAAAAATGACAGCGAGCTCTTCTGATTCTTAAAAAAGTAGGTGTAACTTGGCCGGGGTTTCCGCTGCCCACTCGCACTGGGACCATGTCCTCTGGGACCCTCCTCTCATGACCTCACATCACTCATCCCACCCCCACCCCGCGTTCCTCTGTGTCTGAAGAACAAAGCCACGACTCTAATAAAGTGTGGAGACCCTGAGTCTTTGGCCTGCTCTGAACCGATGAAAATGTACGTGTATTTAATGGTTTTCTGTCCACTGCCGCCCCAAGAGGCTGAGTTTGAGCATCTCGGGAGGGTCGTCTTCAAAAGGGGAAAAAGAAATACTGAGAATGTGGAATAAAACAATAGTTTTAAAGTGTGAAAAAGAATAAAACCTGATTCCTTTGTCCTAACCCCCGACGGAAATTATTGTCATGTTTAATTGTCTTTAGTACTCGACCCAACGCCATATTGACGTTCACACAACTGCCATCTTAGGGTGCTCACAACTTTGCATGGTTCTTCCCAAAATTTAACAAGCTGTAAGACTTTCTCCATGCTTCTCAGTAATATCTCAACTTCTCTTTGTAAGAGGTCGCATGATTTCTCCTAACTAGAGGTATGACCATTGGATATGCCAAAATTGTTTCTCCCCTTGTCACCAAAAATGAAGGTCCTTGCCTGGACATCAGGCAAGGACAGGCAGGGGAGCAAAGCCCTGTCACACGGCCCTCTGGTCCCCGTCTAGCTCTCGCTCATGTCCCTCCCTGGGCTGCTCTTTTCCCTAAGCTACTCCTGGTCTTGCAAACGGGTTAACCAAGGCTAGATCCTGCCACCGAACGAAACAACAATTTGGGCCTAAAACTGGTTAACAGCCAAGTCAGGCGATGAGAGAGAGCAAAACTATAATCCATAAATAGATGGCGGGGAACCCTACGTCCTGACTCACGGGACCAGAAATAAGTGATTGAAACCGGTCTGTGCTGATACGGGGCAGCCACTCTCCCACCTCCCAAACAGTACAACTCCTTTCTGGGGAAAAAGCAAAATGCAAGCTTTCCTAACTACATCTACCAACTTGTAGATGATTCATGCAACTGGTTAAGTTTCTGGGCCAGCATACTTGAAATGTGAGTAATTAAGGGTGCAATTCATCGTGCAGGGTGCCAAGGGAAGAGAGAAATATTTTATCCTGGGCAACGACGCTCTGGATGAATCCACTGTATGCAGCACCGTGAAGATGGCAAACTCATGTCCTGGCCTCACTTTCTAAACTGAACGATTTGTTACAAAAACAGAGAGCATGTGAAGAAAGGGTGGAACAAGGAATCCTCAATGTTATTTTTTTTTTCAAAGATTTATATTTATTTACTTGACAGAGATCACAGGCAGAGAGGCAGGCAGAGAGAGAGAGAGGGAAGCAGGCTCCCCGCTGAGCAGGGAGCCCGATGTGGGGCTCGATACCAGGACCCTGGGATCACGACCTGAGCCGAAGGCAGAGGCTTTAACCCACTGAGCCACTCAGGCGCCCCCCTCAATGTTATTTTTTTATTAGGTGTGATAATGGTATTGTGGGTATGATTTTCATAAAGCTTTTATCTTGGCAATTTCAGATGAAAGAATAAAGTATCTAGGACTTGCTTTAAAAATACTTAAGGAAAAGAAAAGTCCTGGCACACCTTCCAAGCAAAAATGTTCGACAGAGCGTTACGTGGATATCTCGCATCTGTTCTTTATCTGTGTACTTAAGAGAGTTTCATTGTGTTCTTCATTTTTCCTTTTATTTCCTAGAAAGCAATAACAGTCACTCGTATTTAGACCAATTTCAGGTATATTAGAGCTTCTCTATTTTAGAGTTTAGCAATAAATTGCTTTTTCATTGCCATTGTTGATATTTTTTTTACAGCTTTAGCAGAAGGGAGCTCCTCCTTCTAGACAGATCTTGAGGGTTGAACATCGCTGCTTAGGTCCTAGAAGTGGCCACCAGTGCTCCAGGAAGTGTCCCCGTACAGGATTCAACAATGTACCACTTCCTCTGGGTGACACAAGCCCCCAGCAGGGAACACTGGACATGTATTTTGCTACACCTGGGTTGGGCGCCCTCGAGTAGAGCGCAGTTTTGTATCATGTTGCGTGACGTGGACCAGTCCCGGTCCTGAACACTTCGGGGTTTTTTGTTGTTGTTGTTTGTTTCGTTTTGTTTTTTAGTGTCTGGCCGCTTTGCTTGGCAGCCAAGTATCTAGTCAGAAGCCAAATTAGGATCACTCACTCCCTACCGGGACATCTCATGCCCCACCGAGAGAGGTTGGCCCGGTAGCAAGTTTCTCTGCCATCCACCCCAGCCACCAGAAAACAGGCCAAGTTGCAGCTGCTAACGCCTATTATCTATTATGTCTTCACGTGGCCTCTCGGTGCTTCTAGTGATGTGCTGTGACAGAACTGTATGTGCGTACCCTTGGGAGAAGGCAAGGAGGGCAAATAAAATCTATGCCATTTTCATCGGCCAAATGATTTGGATCGTGAATAATGGTAATGGTAGTTGCTCTGGCTCTAGAAGCATGGGAGTCGGATATCTCTGCCGTCTGTTTCCTCTTTTATAAGGGGACTCGGAATTTTAAGTTGGGATTCAGGCTTCCAGAAAGGTGGGCAAGAAAGAAAAGAACCCGCAACGGGTCATCTATTGGATCTCACTGGTGACTTACGATGGCAAGAGCGTCAGTCTTAAATCCCAGCCGTCCATGCCTACCCTGCCTAGCCCGAGAGCCACTAGCCATGTGTGGCTGCTGAGACACCAATGCGGGCAGCCTGCCCGGAGATGCTGTGTTGTCAGTGTGCAACGCACCCCAGAATGTGAAGATCTGGTAGGAAGAAAAAACAATGGACAACTCCCTCAGAGCGATCGTATTCATTTCATTCCTAGTTCTTTCATTGATTCAAGAGTAGGGCACTGTGCCAGTTGTTAAAAATTGAGCAAGAAATAAGACAAGCACCGTCCTAGCCCTCATGATGCTTCAAGTCCAGTAGGTGTCACGGAAAGTTCTCTTCCCTCAGTGGTTGGCCATTCTCGTGAATACGGGGAGTACGCTTCTGATATTCTCAAAGCAGCACCGCGGTCTGGGGGTGCGTACCCATGGCCTCCTGGAACAGGTGCCATTTCTCACTGAATTTCCACGGGCTGTGAGGGGCATGCGGGATTCCAAGGACAGTCTGAAAACAGGAATATAAAGTGTTTCTTTCCTATGATGAAACGATAACATTGCATCAACACTGGATTACATGAAATGGATTATGAAGAGGAACCTGGCCTCTCTTTTGCTTTGTTAAAGGTGGTTCCAAGGAAAACGAAGATGCCATATGGGGCTCTCGTAGTCATCTACACTTCTCTCTACTGATTTTTTTCTGCTCCACCATTGCAAATATCCACCCTGGCTGGAGCTTGGTCCCCAGGAAGCTGTGGAACCACTGACGGAGGAACTTGATAACTAAGGCGCTATAAGCTGCCTCAGTTTCCCTTCTTTTATTTTCTGTTTGAGGACACTTATATCTTGGGTGATTAATGGAGACAGCGCCAGGCAAGGGAGAGGCACTAGTTCTCCATCAGAAAACTGACACCTTGGGTCTCAGAGTCCTTGCTGAAAAATCAAGAGCAAACCATGAGATCTTGCACAATTCCCATCTCACTAGCGATAACTATTTTAAAAATCTGTCCTATTTCAGATAGAATGGTAGTCAGTGAGGTAAGTGTATGTGAAACGACCTGATAAACAATAACTCATAGTGTCATTATCATCATTTATGATCATCATAATAAATACTTCTGTAAAGAAGAAAACTTGGGGGACAAAGAAGATTAAAATACCTTCATTCTGGGAAAATTTCCAAACAACAAAAATTCAAATACAAATATTAAAATACTAATGTTTCAGGGGTAAGGTTGACGAGGACAGAGGTGGGTTAAAGGGGTGGGGACCTCGAACGGAAGCATGTCCAAGAGCTGGGGACAGTTTAGTTTAGGAGCTCTCATCCTATCAACTGCCCTATTCCAACAGATCACTTTGATATTACTTGCCTTTCAAAAGAAAATTCTCTTTTATATACTAGTGATTAAAAAACCAATCAACCAACCAACCACCAAACTCGCCCTACTTATATTGTGATCAGCTGAGTGTTTCTGCAGTAACAAAGGTGGGCGGTCAGCCTCTGATGTCACACTGCGTAAATGGAAGCCTGTTAAAACAGAGGCCACTTTGTACAACTTCTGGCTTAGCGAAGCCATGCACCACACCACTTAGCCCGTAACTGCACACGAGTGAAACACAGAGACGTGATGATTTTTCCTGGCGTCTGAGCTGATACCAACATTCCTGGTCTCCGTCAAACCCTAAAAATCAAGGCAGATCCAATGGTTTCAGAAATCCTACTTTGGTTTTGCTTGCCAGTCTGGGAAACTTAAAAAAAAAAACAAAAAACAAAAAAACTGAGTTGTTTTATGCCTTGGCTGCACAATGGATTCAAAAAGCTTTCCAAATCAGAGCTAATTTAAACCAGTAAATACATTTTCCAGCGAGTATGACAAAGAGGTTGATATCATGGGGAAATGTATAGAGTTGCAAGAAACTGACTTTTTCTAAAGATGCTTCCAAAAGACATGATTAGATTATGTTGAATATTTTTTTAATATACCGTTTTTATAAAACAGCACATGACCTTTTTTTCCAAAGAATCTGGACCATCACTTTCCTTTGGAATGGCCAGCTAGGGGAGCATGGTTAAGCTTGGATTGAGTGTGGTTTTGTGGCATGAGAGGGGATGGGACACCACACTTGTAGAGGTGGGAAAGCCACAGAGAGGATGTTTAAGACACAGCGAGCAAACCTGTCTGAAGAAATGGAGGTTTCACTTCATGGCACAGAAAGGAGAGTCTCAGCAGGACACAGACGGCAGCACGCCGTCTGGAAGAGAGTTTAATGAATTCATTATTTAAAATGATGCGAGGGGCGCCTGGGTGGCTCAGTCAGTTAAGCGCCTGCCTTCGGCTCAGGTCATGATCCCAGGATCCTGGGATCGAGCCCCGTATGGAGCTCCCCGCTCAGCAGGAACCTGCTTCTCCCTCTCTCACCTGCCTTTGCTCTCATTATCTCTGTCACTGTCTCTCTCCCTCAAATACATACATAAAATCTTTTTAAAAAATAAAAATAAATAAAATGATGTGAGGAGAGTTAAGCCAAACCAAAAGAGATATTGAAACATAGTCGGGTAAGCAACAGCAAGAAAGGTTTACCACCGTTAGATCTAGATGGAAAGCAGACGCAGTAATTTTCAGGGCCTCGAAGCAGCGAGGGCTACAGGCCAGGCCAGGCCAAAGTTGATCGGACTCTGCAAACTCACCAAATGAGCAGGGAAGGAAGGACAGAAATAAACAGCCTGAACTCATTCTTTTCCCCCTTTAAGAGCCCTTGACAGTGCCTCTGTGGGCCAAAGCCAACCAAAAGCCAGATGGCAAAGGAATCTGGTTTTCCATGAAGGTCAGCCTCCTGGTATTCCAAGCAGAATATAGAAGATTGGAGAAGGGGCCTGGAGGGAAAAATGGAACATAACCCAGAGAGCTGATGAGTTCCATCAAAAAGATATCATGGGGCTAGAAGCTTCCGTAGGGCGGGCGGGTGGGAATGGGGGAAATGTGTATTTTCCGTCTACCCACTCCTGTTGCAAGCTTGCCCTGATTCGGTTTCCCACTGTCCACCTGACCCAGGTAGCTCGTGCTGCCAAGAGCAGAGACCTGGTAAAGCAGCTCTTCTGCGGGCGTTCAAGATGAAATACCTACATTAAGGGGCAAGAATGAACAAGAAACAAGGCCACGTGCAACTTCAAGAATACATTAAGAATTCTTAGATATAAAAACATTCTCATTTCTCATCTTGAGCCTTCTACCATCCTGAGATTTGGGCTAATCCCAATTTTGATTAAATTTTGATTGAACTAATCCTAAACTCTGTATTCATTAGCTGAGCAAATATGCTTTGGATTTGCTTTTTCCTGACTTGGCCAGATATTGATCTGGAACCGGCTAAAAGCTTGACGGGGTCTCGGAGTAGATATTAAAAAGAGGAAAGTATCCTAGTCATTTAATGTAGCAGATTCTTTCATGAGAATTTCTTTTTTTCAAATTTTCTGATCCTTCCATGGGCTTTGACATAAAAATGTTGGTCATTAAAGAGTTCTAAACCTCTTATTATAATTTATGTTAATAAGCCCCTGGGGGGCTGGTCAGTGAGACACCGTGAGACCCAGTGAAAACTCTGTGCATATTCTTGGTGGCTCAGCACACCGTATTAAGAACAGATTGTTTTAATAGAAGCCTTGCTTTATTCCCAGCCCTGCTGCCCATAATTATTGTAAAGCGGGACTATTTCCTGCCTTCCTGCCCAAAATAGCAGGAAGCATCCAACTCTTTCAACCAGCTTTGCTTAGGGTACCACCTCTCGGCAGGGGTTAGGGTTCACTGCCAAGAATTTCGAAAAAGCTAACCCTGTTTTGGTTTCTTATCCAGAACTTAGCTTGTGAGCAAAGAAATGAAGGAGGATCTGTAATATATCCAGGGTTTTCGAGAAATGACCTGGCTCCGGGCCCGGTTAACCACCCCGAGTGATCGCCAAGACGGCAGCCCTGCCTTTTTTCACATTCACTGCGGGAATCAGTTCCAGGTGACACCAGGTGAGCTTCTGGCTCATCAGAAATGATTGGAAACTCGAGAGAGTTTCTAGTAAATACCAAGAGCAAGAGGCTGTTCTCTGCCCCTTGGAATTCAATAAAAAGTTGTCCTGAGCCTTCCTACACCCTTCCTCTGTGAGTCCGTGCTACTCGGCGGTGGGGAGTCACAGCCAAATGCTGCTTACTCCTCGCCAGGGTGTCCAGCCCTACAGCCAACCTTGGGGTAGCTTCTGAGGTCACGTTCTTCAGGCATCCCGGGGCTCGGACAGGATGACCTCTAACTGTAACTGTTCACATTAACTGTGATCTGCTGTCGTCTCTTTCTTCTTTTCAGGTCTGTGCACCATACTCCGTTCTGCATGTTCTTATCCCATGAAACCTTACGGCAACCTCACCAGTCATCACTGTTAACCCTATTGGTCAAACAAGAAAGCGGAGTTTAAAAGGATCAAGCCATCTGGCCGACTTCTTAAGGGAGAGAGAGCTGGGGCCCAAACTAGAAAGTGCTGCTCTACCCAGGGCAGAGTGCACAGGGCCAGGCACCTCTGAGCGGTCTCCGAGGGACACGTAATAGCTACGTGCAGCACAAAAAGAACTATTCCCGAGGAGACCACCAGATAGGGTGGGTCGTTATTGTCAAAGGGGAGCCAGACCTAAGGAACGCAGCTTCGGTCTCTTTTGCCAGAGACCTTTGTCCTGGCTCTAGAATTGTAGTGGCCTCCAAGCAAAAGGTACTTATTATTTAAAAGGCCAGGGAAGCCTCCAATTTTACCAAAATCCTCCAAATCCCCTTCGTTAGATGTGAGCTGAAAATCCTTTCATGAAGAGACAAGGCCCTTTTATCTTAAGTCTGTGGTGGAGGCAGTATGGGGACCAAAGATCTCAGGGGAGGTGACTGTCCCACCCCAAGGAAGCAGTGTCCCTTGTTCTCTAGCCCTTGAATCATCTTTCTAGAAAGATGGATGGATGGATGGATGGATGGGCAGATAGACAGATAGAACAAAAGAACAATGATACTACATAAAAATTCCTTGTTTAAATGCTTTTGTATCTCCTACCCCATTTGGCTCAGAATTCTGTGATCATCAGAACTGCCTTAGGGCCTAAGGCACCGGTTCGCTGTTCCCAAGAGTACAATCTGAGCAGCATAAAAATGCATTTGCTCTTTCAAGGGAAGTTAACAATTTGTCCCATCTTCCTTCATGCACTCATTCATCACCAAGTGCTTCCTCGATATCAGCCACTGTGCTGGACAGCAGAGGCACAGAGCCAAACACAACACAGGACCTGCCCTCACAGAGATGACAACCTGACAGGTAAAACTGACAAGTAAGCCAACAAAAGCGGAGAGGGGATCGAGGCATTCTGGAAACAGAGAGGAGCAAGGACCTAAGTCTTCCTTGGGAGTCAGGGGTGAGTTAGGGCAGGTGTTTCAGAGACAGTAAAGCCTGATGGACCCCAGAAGGAATGAGGGGTCATTAGCCCTGGTTGATCTCATGGCAGAGACAAGGCCTGCTCAGCACGATGGGTCTCCTGACTGATAAGGAAGGACTCTGGGGGTTTGGAGAAGTGTCGCAGGAAGTGCCTGGAAGCAGATATTCTCTGCGTCTTGGGTGATCTTGACAGGGCTTGGATTTTCCCCTGAATTTATCCCACTTCAACCTCAAGAGCTAACTAAACTGCTGAGCACTGCCTAGCCCAGCTAAAGGTTCCATTTCCAAGATCCTAGTCTGAATACAGTACAAAGTTTGTGAAACCTATTCCTTCCACGCTATTATGGATGAGCCTTTCTGTAATTTCATCCTTCCACTTACACATTAAGTGGGCCTGTTACTAGTTCCCCATTTTCACGTTGCGCTAATGAGCTCTTCGAGGAGGACTTGGATCATTGCAAAAAAGAGGCAGGCCCTGGTTCTAGAGAGAAATGGTATAAGGGGTATTGTATCACGTTTGCTAGAAATGCGGCTCCTGCAGTCAACATCCTTACACACTCAAGTTCCCTAAACAATATCCTGAAGATTTGCAAAATGCGCCTGAGAGAGAAGTGAACCAAGACGATCCAGGGAGTAGAGCAGACATGTGAAACTAAAGGCTGCCATGGGAAAGAGAGAGGGAAGCGGAGAGCCCTCAGCTAGGGTGAGGGACCCTCAGGGGGGAAGACCTGTTCGCAGGACCTGCCTTATGAGAGCGCGCAGCCCCACCAGGAGGGGCAGCAGTGAGCTGTCCTAGTGCCGGAGGTGGACCAGGTGGCATCAAAGCTGGATGTTTCCAGAGAGAGAGGAAGAGTAAGCATATTGATCAATCAGATAAATAAGTAATAAATAGAAGGGTCCACAGTTTCTCTGTAGGATGCCAAGAGCAGCTGAGAATTATAGACACAAAGGCAACAGAATCGTATAGCAAGCCTGCCTGGGGCAGAGTGCCATGAGTCGCAGACATTTAAATTTTGGATTCTCGAGGAAAAATACCCAAGATGCTCCCTTACAGATGCAGAATAACCAGAACTCCGGGAACTCAGATTAAAATGAACACATAGGGGCGCCTGGGTGGCTCAGTGGGTTAAAGCCTCTGCCTTCGGCTCGGGTCGTGGTCCCGGGGTCCTGGGATCGAGCCCCACATCTGGCTCTCTGCTCAGCAGGGAGCCTGCTTCCTCTTCTCTCTCTGCCTGCCTCTCTGCCTGCTTGTGATCTCTGTCTGTCAAATAAATAAATAAAATCTTTAAAAAAATTTTTTTAAAAACTTAAAAAAAATGAACAAATATGCAAACCTTTGTTGTTGTTCTTTGAACTCAGTAGAAGTATGTTTGTTCTGTTTTGTTTTTTACATTAATGCCATAACTGAAAAAAAATTTATCTTAGCATTTGAAGATCAAGACCTAACAAAGTAGGGGGCACCTGGGTGGCTCAGTCAGTTAAGCAACCGACTCTTGATCTCAACTCAGGTCATGATCTCAGGGTCGTGAGTTCAAGCCCCTGGTTGGGTCTACTTAAAGGAAAAAAAAAATACAAAAAACGACTTAACAAAGTAGAGGTAACCCACAAACCCTTTACTCTGGATTGTCAAAAATCCAGGGTGAGAATCACAACACGAATGCATGTCCGTTCAGAGTTCTAGTAATTTATTATTTTTGTTCATTTTTTAAATAGTAAATCCTAAAGGCATTCTGTCTAGAAATATTATAAACAATGTTTGTCTGTGTAAAATAAAAATCACTCTGAGGTTTAAGAGAAGTCAGTCGGATCCAGGAAGAACATGAAGCCTAACCAGTTCCCCTATATTTATTTAGCAATTTATGGTTTATGAAGAATGTTGTGCCCATTTTCTGATTTGATCCTAGCTACTTTGTGAAGGAAAGGGGGCAATTTATATTAGCCCCACCTTCCAGAAGAGAAATCTAATTCTCAAAGAAACTAAGTATCAGGGAGATGTTGACACAGCTAGTTACAAACCCAGCAGAGGCAAGAAACCACATCTGCTGATTCCTAGTTCCCCAAAGGCTTGAATGTTGCCCCTGCCCTAATGTAGTTTTTAACTAATGGCAAGAGGAAACATTTGGTTGCTTGTAAAATGAAAATAAACAGTTCTGGCAAGCAGGTGAAATTCGGTGAACAAATTCCGAAGACGATACCAGATAAAGCAAAGAAAATGGGTATCAGAAATGGATACAAAGGAGTTGAATTTACCAACCAGATGTCAGATCTCGCGTGCACTTCTGCTGGACCACAGTGCCCGAGCCCTCTAAGCGCTTCTGGGTGTGTTCTGCAAATGACATTTTTGATAAGGAATTTCAAGAGGGATCCCGCACTGCTGTCGCTCTTACTGAAATGAAACTTTGCAGAGACGAAGGCAATAGCAGACTTTGGCTCACACTTACTTGGTGCTTGTCATTGTAAGGCGTTTCCATTGGAATCATCTCATTTTATAGTCTCGGTAGGTGGTTGGAATATATAGCATCAAAATGTCTCAAAAATGTATCAGTTCAGCTCTGGTCCCCCTTCTGTCAATGTAAACTGTATACAATGTAGTTCCTTCTTGAAACAATAGCTATTACTTATATGGCCTCAAAGAGCAAGTCCCTGCTGTTCACGGTTATTCACTGTATAGTATTTATTGTGATCATATCAATAAGGCACTGTTTCTATGGGCCAGCTGCATGAGACACGGAAATAGCTTTGTTTTAGAACATTCTCTTTGTATTTGTTGTTGTTGTTGTAATGGCATTTGTCATATATGGCTCTGAATTCTACTAAGGGTTTCGGGTTGGAGAGTGTATTTCTAGGACTCATCCCCTCTTTACTTTGCCTGTGCTGTGATCACAAATTACAAAACAAGGCTCACATAGGAATCACAAGTGACAGAGCCCAGGAGGAATTTTTACATTCCCTCCAAGTGATTCTGATGACTTCTCAGATTTTAAAGTGACTGTTCTACGGAACATTCTTTTATTTTCCTGTTGATCTGAGTTGAATCACTGTTTTCTGAGGATTCCATCTGATTATTAATGTATCCTTAGCATGAAAACCCTGCCCCAGACAAAACTAAAGCCTAACCCTTTGAAAACCTCCCTTAGTAAGACCCTCAGTCTGTACTAGGACCATTTGCTATAGGCCAAGTAATATCCTAGCATGGAAAAAGTGCTTATGATGTCCGAAAAACTCTTAAATACTCATTATCCTCTATTCCCCCACACGCAATTATAGGACACTGCTGAGGTTTATGCTGTGAGCACAGAGACAAATCAGATGGCGACCAAGCCCTTAAAAAGTCTGTGGGAAAATTACGGCTTGATTTTGCTGTTAATCCATTTCTCATCACAATTAAATCTGGATTGTTAAATGGCACATAGGAGTGAAAAACCAAGCAAATCTCATTCGCCGAACTACTTCTAGAAAATTTCCTGCAGTTTAGCCACGAGACAATCACTAACACACTAAAATAGGCCCACTAAAGTGTGTGCATATGTGCAAAAGGACACAAATGGCTTCTTGAGTGTGGGTCTTACAAAGTCTCCAAGAAGGGACATTTTCAATCGAATTTGTAGCGTAACCTCCCACCTCCCAAAAAAGCTTTGATGTTGCACAATAGTTTGCTACCTAAATAGTTTTGAATAAAGTTATCTATAGGGTAGGAAGGCTGTAATCACCTGTAAATGGACCCCGCGATATATTCCCAGGTCAACCCTTGAGAAGATAGGCAGAGCGGTACGAAGCCTAAAGCCCCTTGTGTGGAGTCACCAAACACTATCCTACAAAGCACTGCCGGTAATGTTAACTGACTCCAGGGTCTGCACTCCTCCCCTTTTCTCTGATCTTCCCCTCCTTTTTTGTCCTCCCTCCCTTTGCTTTGAGCCTTCTGACAGCCAACGACTTGTAGCTACTTTGGGTTACAATATGTTATCCCCAGTGGAAATCAGAAGCTGTAACTCAAAAGGGGACCACTCTTGACCTTTGACCCTGCTGCCTCCCACCCTGCTGCTCCCCTCCATTTTCTGTCTCCATGGAACTGAACAGCCAAGTGGAAAAATGGGAGCAGGCAAAGTCTACAGCTATTCACAGACCACCCCGCCCCCCCCCAAAAAAAAAGAGAGAAAGAAAGATGAATGAAACTCATTCATCAATAAGCAGGAGATGAAGAAGAAAGCCTTATTGGCTGAAAAGCAAGCTAAGAAATAGGGAGGCCAAAAAAAATGAGGAGTGCCAGGAAAGAAATAGAGAGGAGTAAGGAACCAGCGTGGATCGCCAGTTGTGAGATCTCAAAAAGAAAATGCCCAAGGATGAAAAGCAGCATTGCACATTTCCCCTGACCGAGTTACCTGCGAGGGGCCAACTGTTTCAAAATGAGTGCCCATCACTCGCATCACACCTTCTTACAACAAAAGCACCCAAAGAAAACACCAAGAGGAGAAGGCGCAGAGTCTCTAGGATTGTCCTTTCTTGGAGCGCCGTGGTGGCACCGTGTGACAGCTGGGAGATATGGAGAGAGAGAGCACCTGCCAGAGAGCTGGCAACTGAGAACCCCCCTCCACTCCTACGCTCATTCAGAGGAAAAGTTTTTGCAAAACAGAAAGCAAGCTGTGGCCATATCGGCCAATGTATTCTTTGCGAGCCTCACACAGTCGATCTTTCTTTCAGCAGTCATGCCTGAGCAGCCGGACGTGCCCAAGGTCAAACCACCACCCAAGGTCAAACCGCCACCTAAGAAAGTGACCCAAAATGAGACTGACAAATGGCCTCACCATTGACCAACCTGGTTACAGCGCAGAGGTCAGCAAACCCAAGAGCATTCCTCCCAATATAAGAATGTTAGATGTGGGGGAAAATCAATATTAAATTCAGGTCAATCTCAAGATAACCTCAAGATAGATATTTCCGCAGCATTCACCATCTTTCTCCTCCACCCATGAGAGGTAAACATTTCTTCATGTATTAATCATCTACCTGAAGAGCTGTTTGGTTTTTCCCAAGTGAGTGCTAGCTCTGAGATTAGTCCCCCAAAGATTCTCATTTTCTGGGCGTGACGTGCCAACACTGGGGCAAGACGATGTTTCCATCACCCTCTGTTCACTCCTCCTGCCCCAAAGGGACCTCAGTCATACCATTGTAGCTCAAAACGTAGCAAACAGTCTCCCTCCTTTCTCATGGACCGAATCCAGCTACTTTCTTGTAAAATTCTGAAACTATCTTGCCAGACAATTTGGCCCCTCGCCACCTTTATTTGGATCTCTGGTGACACCTGTCTAGCACTGTCAGATTTTGAAGCGTGAGGACGTGCACAAAGGAGATGAGGTATCGTCACAGGGAAACGAGAAGGATGAGGCGGACGAGGTAGCAAATGTCCATGAGCTTGAATCAGCAGGTGAAAGCTTGCGCACTTCAAGTTCACTAACTCACCACCTTGAGGAGCAAGGACCCTGAGCAACTCCGGAAATCACAACACGGGACAGAGAGAGGAGTCGGCAAGAAGCCCTCATTAAAGAAACAGCCAGAGGCTCCTTGCATTGTCCCCGGACGAAGGACAGAGATGACCCTGTGGTAAATACGGGGGTGGTTACCCCTCCCCTGGGGTGTTCCTTTACCTCCTCTGCTTCCAATTCCGCAGCTTCTCATGAAAAGCGCTGAAATGGGGACTAGAATGCAGAGGCAGAGTGGATTCAATTCCTTTTGGGCCTCTGCCAGGTTCTCATTAGGTCCTGGACATGTGAGCCAACGCTGATTTCCATGGCTGATCTACCCTAAATCTGCCCTTCCCGAAACACTAGCCTTTGTCCTTCCAGTCGCCGTCTCTAAATGGGGATTTGGGTGAGAGCAATACCAAAGGGACCGTCATTATATACCCATTATTATGAAATTGATGGGCTCTAAGTCTTTCTGGCTAAAAGCTCTGACAGGGTGAGATCACATCAGATTGTAGAATCATGGCTTTCCCCGGTAAATCGGGTTACAAATGAGAGCTAGAATTGGGAGGGAGGGTCAGTAGGAGGATAAAGGAAGAGTGTTTTTCCTCAAATTCACCTCGCTTCATGCTGGAGCAAGAGGCCATCCATACTCACGAAAGGCTAATTATATAAATCAGATGCCCTGGCTGAGTTTCCAACCCCCGGGGAGCAGGGAGAGCTAGGAATAAATGAGGTTCTCTGCAAAATGAAAGAAACCCTTTGAAAAAAGGCCAAAACCAATGGTTATACAGCTTAACTCACAATTTTTTTTTTAATGGAAAAAGAAAAATCTGGACCAAGGATAACAAAAATAGCTGAGTTTTCATCTTTCAGCAGACTTGGAAATAAATGTACTCCGCATTCGTTTACCTCCTTGCTCGTATTTACTGGTCTTTACTTTGGCATCGCTGAGTAGGACTCCTAAGATGCTCAGATTTCTAAACACAGGCTCAAAATGAAATCTGACTTGTGTCTTAGGAAGGTCACATTTATGTTAGGATGTCATGATAATGAACCATTGTTCAAGGAGGAGGCTAACTATGGTGGGGAAAATCACAGCACTAAGAATGAGGGATATCAACCTTTAAGTCTCTGCCACTCACCAGCACGCCATCTTGGGCCATCACTGCCCTTTCCAAGGCCTCAGATTTCACAGATGAAAATTATGGGGTTGATGTCCACCAACGACTATCACCACTTGATCTATGATACTAAATTTTCATACAGGCCACAGGTTCTCTGCGGTCAGATGAACGACTGAAACTGAAACCAGATATCAGTGGTGCACACGCCACTTAGTTTGAATTTCAGATTTTATACTGGGACTTTGATGTTGACATTCACCTTCTCTATGGATCGTCTTAGCCTCCACGAAAGTGCATTCCTATTCCGTTCCCAACTCGCCGACACGGTGCCCCGCTGTGTCTACTGACGTCCACTGTCTGAGAGCTACTTAATTCCTGACAACACAAGTTCCTTTTTAGGACAAGACAGGAAAGATGCCTAGATTCCTGAGCCTGGCACCTAGAAGTCACTCAGTTACATGCGTTTATGAACAGAAGAGCCACTGAAATGTTTTTCAGAATGCCTCTAATTGGATGGAGGGCTAACTTATTCACAGTGGTTTTGCATTCCAACAATCCATTTTTCCTAATCTTTATTTCTGACCAGATCAACTGATTGAAACTAGTTGCCTTATTAAGAACTCAGACCAAACATGTAAGTTGTCAAAATCATAGTAATGAAAAGAAATGGAACAGATGACGGAGACCATCTGGTCTACCCCATTTTTCAGAGCTACCAGGCTAGGAGAGAGGAGATACATTTCTTGCTCAAAATCATACAATCATATATTTGGCTTGTGGTGCGGCTGTAATCAGAACCTGTACTTCAGGATACCTAAGCCCAATTCTTTTTCTATCATGTCATATCTGGTTCTATTATAAGTTTCTCTTATTTGAATATATATTTCTATATAGTGTGTATCTACTCAATGTACACATACATAGCTTTAATATGTATTTAAAATATATATTTAATGTGGGTCCTCCAGGTTGGTGTTTTCTGCATGTAATATGGTTTATAATTCTGTGATTACCACTCCCAGTGTGCTTTAACATATAGCATCCTACCTGATAATGTCAACAACACTGTCCAGTAGAAAGGGATGCTGAGTAACTGGCCAAGGTCACTGATAAAGGACAGAGCCAGGGCCAGAATATATCTGTGACACCCCTCACCACCCCCAAATACCCTGCATAGCCACTTCTATTCCTGCCCTTGTCCCATGCACAGTGTCAGGGGCTGGAATGAAAGGACATTACAAAGCTTGCTGTGTTCTTTGGAAGTAAGATATAGCTTTATCTGTTCATGGGATCTCTCAACTACCCAGGATTATATTTTCTGCCCTCATTTCCACAAGTTACAAAATCCCTACTGAGAGACACACCCGCGTCTTAGCAACCCTGCCCCCTCGGACTTTCTCTTCTTGTAGCCTATGAAACCTTTATCTAGTCCAAGGGGAAGAAGATCAGTCTTCTTCATTGTTCAATTCATTGTTGTGGTTACAACTTTTATGCCCTGAGTCCCACCCCCCCCATGGATTTGAAAGCCCCCAAATTCACTGCTACTCAAAAGTCATAAATTTTGCTCTTTTCTCATGATCTGCTATAACCACTTTCTCTTGAGGTTTGCATTACGGTTTTATGAAGCTACTCAAGGGAAGAAGGGATAAAAAGAAAACTGGATTTACAAGTAGAGAAAAAATACAGTACAGAACCAATTCCTCTATTTCACATCATTACTTCATAGAAATATGTAAATACTTAGGTACACCCATATATCCTACCAGTGGGGATTAGATTCTCAAATCAGCTGACCAAAGCCTGTGGAAACTTCTAGAGAAATTAGCCATCTGCCTCATCTCCTTTTCAATGGTAGGTTATGCCCAGTTGCTCACGAGTTCTCATGCTCAGAGCACGAAGGCAATATTTGTTAAAGATTATCACCATAATGGCTCTCCACTGGGGTGACCATGTCACGATGACCATTTATATGCTACGATAGGTGAGGATCAAAATCTTCAGAGCAAACGGAACAGCCAAGGATAAGATACTCCCACCCCAAATTTCATCTCTCCAGTTCTCTCTAGCACACTGGCTTTCCGTAAGTTCCCTGGAACTGAGACAGTATTCTGGGAGTTATAAATATTAGGGAAGAGCAAGAAGGTTTGAACCAAGTGGCTAGCTCTACATGTACCGGATTACCCTCAATTGTCCAAGTTTGGTACTCCGCCATCTAACAGGCTTGGCTGGAAATTAAGTTCCCTCTCCACCCAAGAGGTTACTTTATTCTACCAGTTCAGATGGCCATAGGAAGCGGAGACTGAAAGAGAAAGTAAGATGATGGGACACAAAACACACCGAAATACATCCTAAACAAAGTGAAGGATGACCGTCGGACACAGTTTCTCGGGGAAATGGACGGCTGGAATGCCTGAGGAGACCAGGTTGTACCATTGATTGTATCATCTACACAAAAGCAGACGGGCCTGGTTTTAAGATGCAGGTAGCAATTCCGAAGCTCTAAGAAATATTTAAAATCTACCAGACAATGCCGACCGGGGAGAAGTACGACGTCTTCCAATCTGAAGGGCAGTTTATTCATTATTATCTATTCTTGGTGCTGACCGTTTTCAAAGCCAATTTTTAAATTACACTGTTGCCGTCATTCTCCAGTGAAAATGAATATAAATGAGGGTGTACAGCCATGAGGCAGCCAAGTGAATCCATCCCTTTCTCTTTGGGGACTCTCTGCAGTCTATACTTTTTTTGGAGAGTTTTACCGGAAAGCACTTTCCTTGCTTTGTTACCGAAGCCAGGGAGCAGGGTAAGTGAGACAGGGGACGTGGTTTCCTTTACCGGCTGCTCCTTAGTTATAATCTCTGCCCACTCTTTATCCTGGCTTTCCAACTCACTTTCAATACCTACATTTTGAAAGATTGTGGCAATTTAATTTGTTTTTTAAAAAAACCACTCCACCACCCCTTTCTCATATTTAATGGAAAAAAAAAAACAAATAGCAGCTATTAACAGAGAGATTTTCCAACATCTGGTCCATGAGAGAGACCAAAAAAAAAAGGTTAGTAAAAGGCTAGAAAATTCTATTTCTTTTTATAAAGGTTTTAAGTATGAAACTTTAAATAGACTCATACTCTGGTTTAAAATAACTTACCACAAAACAAATGCATAAAGAGCCTGAAACTAGAAAACTCCCAGAAGAAGAACGGCTGTAAGCAATTTGACATTGGTCCTAGCAATAATTTTTTGAATCAGTCTTCACAGGCGAAGGCAAAAAAAAAAAAAAAAAAAAGTTAAAATAAACAAATGGGATTACATCAAACTCAAAAATTTTTGCACAGCGAAGGAAACCATCGATAAAACCAAAAGGTAACCTACTGAATGGGAGAAGATATTTGCAAATGATATATCCAATAAGGGGTTAAATCCCCAAAATATAAAGAAGTTACACAACTTAAATATCAAAAGGGGGGAAAAAAAACCCAGCCTGATTAAAAAATGGGCAGAGAGCTTGAGCAGACAGTTTTCCAAAGAGGACACGCAGATGGCCAACAGGCACATGAAGAGATGTGGCACATCACCGGTCCTCAGGGAAATGCAAATCAGAACCACAATGAGCCATCCCCTAACACCTGTCAGAATGGCTAAAATCAACACAAGAAACAACAGGTGTTGGCACTGATGAGGAGAAAAGGGAACCCTCGTGCCCTGTTGGTGGGAAAGCAAATGAGTCCAAACAATATGGAAAACAATATAGAGGTTCCTCAAAACACCTACACCCTCTTGGAGCAGTCCCTCTCCTCGGCACCGGCTGTTCATCACGACCCCTCTTACTGGCCTGGGGTCCAGGCAGGTTTGTTCCTCTGTTGCTTTTGTCAGCTGCTGGGATGAGCGAGAGGCAGAAAGTCACACTATGAAGGCAGGAGAGTATCTACCTTTGGAGTCACTGAAGGTGATCTTTCAGCTATACAACATAGCTAAAATTTTTAGAAGGCTAGATAATGCCCTAAAATGTACAATCCTAAAACATGCTCCCAAGAATAACATCTATACCATGTACTCCATTAACTAAAGCAAGTTCAGTGGTATCGTGGCCCACTATTCTTCTCTGCATTTCTTGATCTACTCTGTTCCATGTCACCACTGAGGTACCCACTGCTAATGAAAGACAGACATGTATAAAGATATTTATAGCACAATGCAAAGTTGGCGTTTTAGACATGAACAGCGTTGTAAGAATATAGACTCTACCTCAGGAGATCTAATAGGTTTAGAAGTTCAGGACAATTATATATACAAATGTACGATATACACTATACCTATTTTTATCTCTTGGGTCCAAGCCCAACCTTCCTTATGTGGCTTTGTGATGCTCCAGAATTCCTTAGTGTTTTATTTTCAGTTATCTAGTTACTAACTTTATACATAGTTAGCTAATATTGATTCTGTTAAAATAATTGATATGGTTTCTCTCTTGATTGGTCCCAATTGATACAAAAATTGAAAGCAGGCAGGAGATCAGGAATCAGACCCTCATAGGTGGCCTTTAGGATTGGTTGGGTATGTCCAACCAATGGGTTGGGTTCGAACTCAGTGATGGGCTCCCTGCCAAGGGAAAATAGCATGCTTGTAATTATGTGATATGACAGCATCACAGTTAATCAAATGAACACCTGTGGAGGGCTGTGATCAAGTGCCTCCTAAAGAAAGTGTCTTCAGAGCCCAGAAGGCTGCTGTCCCAGACAATTATGTCATGGTGTGAGCACTGTGATGGGAGCTGGGTCCTTCTGAGTTCTCTGGAGAGATTACAGAAAGAAGTGCTAAGCTCAACTCTAAATTCTTATCACAAATCACAGAAGAGAACTTACCCAGCAGCCCTAAAGGACTCTCTGATCTCTTGTAAACTCCGGACTGATCTCCTGAAAATCAAGCACAGCACCTCCGAGTGTGTGTTACAGAATGACTTAACTGTGTTGAAGTTACAACTTGACCAGTCCTCTCACGTGCCAGTCAGGACATTATCTGGGAAGTAGATTTCCTGAAATTTGGAAAGCGGAGGTCTACCGGGGCTCTGACAGAAGACCCAGGCTCTTGAACCTCCAAGTTACTTGGAGCTTCCCCTCGGCGCCCCCCCCCCCCCACAGCTTCATGTGGAGCCAAACGGCCACACAGAAGTGTGGTCTGTGGCGTCCCAGCCCCAGCAACCCAGGACAGAGCGGAGAAGGGTGGGTGCCGAGCTGGGAGAAAGGAGCGATGCAAGTAAGCTCGTTCCGTGGTCCCGTGATCTTAGGTCGGTCTCAGCCTCTGTCTCTGCATGTGCATATTGAAAAGAAAATGCTGGACTTGGTGGTCTTTTCACTTCTGTTGTAAGAAGTAAAATCCTATCTAAAACTCTAATATATAACACGCATAAAAACAAGCTGCTCTGATTAGATCTTGTCCCAAAACAGGGGACCCTCCCCTTGCTTCCCATATTTACCCTGAGGCCCGTCTTCAGAACCCTACAGCTCTACCGTGGAGACTCAACTTCTTAAGGACATAATCTCTTAACACGTTTCTTGCTCTACAGGTAACGGATGCAGAGATTTTCTCTTCACGTCTAAGAAGTATTCTTCAAGTGAGGTCCCCAGGCCAGCAGCCTGCGTGCCGCAGGGAGGCTTGGTAGAACATTCTCAAGGCCCCGAACTCCAAAGGCCTCGGCCCCACCACTCAGCCTCCCCGCTGGCTTGCTGTGTATCCCTGGGGCAAGGTGCTCACCCTGGGCTTTCCATCCCTGGAATTCGGATCTTGAAGGCCTGCTCCGGAGGGAGGGAACACAATTCATAGAAGAAAATCCCTTAGGGGCACACACAAAGTCGTGTTCCTGAGAAACTCAGAGGGAGGCATTTTCCACGACTCCGCGTGTCAGGTGACGCAAGGGAAGCAAACATTATAAAGACGGTCCAGGGCCACCTCGCATTAATAATGGTGGGGTTGGGGGAGGCTCTCGTCTTTCAAACAGGAGGGGGCTAATTTCAAAAAAAGTGACTGCTGGAAGAGACCAGAGGACCGAGAGGGCCCCAAGGAGAGTACAAAGCACTTTGTTTGCTGTAGAAACTGGCCGGCCATTCAGCAAGAACAATAAGCAGGAGACCAAAGGCCTCCTGGGGCTCGTGGGGTTGCACAGTGGGCTCCCAAAGCATTACCTTTCCTACAAATGAGCCAGCTGCCAGATTTGGTAAACATCATCAATCTCTAAGAACAGGGCTGCACCCAGGAGGTGACCCAGGTGTTTGATCATCGAGGATGCTGGGAAATGCACAGCCAGCGCTGCCTGTGCCAAATGGGTCACAGGGGCCCCTCCGTGCTGCCGGTTCCCAGGCCCCCGCATGGACCAGCTCGCAGCCCACTGCTTTGTCTGTCCCCAAGCCGGCCTCTCTGCTGGACGGGGGTTTTCATCTCAGTCTGGTGGTCCCTCTCCCTGCCATTCTTTCTTCTTGCCCCACACGCGCGGCATCCTTCATCAGAAACGCCATCAGTCACCTTGAGCTTTTCTGACACTGAGCGAGCGCATTCATCACTCGGTCAGGCTTGAGGGAAGGAGGTGCTGGCAGGGCAGGGGGTGTGCAGAGAGCGGGGGAGGGGCCCTCGGGCACCTGCCCTCTCCTTCCCGGCCCTGCTCCCCCGACCCAAAGAGCTTTCGTCCTTCCGTTCTTCCGTACCCTCCATTCAGGGATCAGATGGTGACTTTAAGGTTTCTTCCCAGAGGTTTATTGAAGTTAAACTTAAAAACCAAGACTTATAAATGTCCAAGCTCCTCTGGATTCAGAGTTTCTTTTTCAACCTTCCTTCCTGAGCAGTGGATGTGAGGATGTGGGGAGACAGCGAGAGCGGAATCTCCCAAACTTGACCCCGAACTTGGCCACCCCACCCACCCCCAAACTCCTGACGGCATGCACACGGAGGTCCCAACTCTGGGAAATCCTATGGACTCCAGAATTCAATGACTTCCTTTTCATCCAACCTAGAAACCTCACAGGGTCCCCGTCCCACATCAGCGAACGCTCAGACAGACAACCATGTGCCTCCTCTCTTTACGTCTCTGGATTGTACAGAGCCTTCCCGAGGGGACACCTTGCTACAGTGAAATCACTGTTTCTAGAGCATTCAGTATGGACCTAAGGATGCCTTGCAGGGGATTGTGCTATAGGAAAATTTTAAAAACAGGCATATAGTTTACAGTCTTTGCAGGAAGAGGAGGTATCAGCTGAGAAGGTGAAGGGCACAGCGCGTGCAAATAAGGGTTGACATGGGTCAGCACCCTTGGAGCTCAACGAATGGACGGTTAAGGGGGCCGGAGGGTTTAAAGAAGACGTTCTGGATGACCAGGGCTGGACCCTTTGCTCACAAGAAGTAATCTAGTGGCCGGGACCCTACCGAGATGAAGGTCTGCAATGAACCAAGAATTTCAGCACCTCGTCCTTCCCCATTTCAGCAACTCCAGGCACTTCCAACAATGGGAAAGCCAGGGAGAAGTCTACAGATTCTAGATGGCATGTTATCACACGTGACCCCACATTAAATATTAATTTTTATATCCTCTGGACTCATCAGACATAACTCTAAGACAACAAATGATAGGTTCTACGCCTCATTTAACTTTTCATTCCTTTCCAGAGACCTGACACACAGATGCGTGTGCCCCGAAGGAACGAAGGCCCACGGGTGTTTCCGGAGGGCGCGCCCCTCCTCCGCCACCTGTCAGGTGTCGGCTTCCAGTCACCCCGAGGCTGGAAACAGAGCGGGGACTCTGGTGTCAGACGACCAGCGCTCAAAAGTCTAACCTTCGCCACATACTGCCCGGTGACTGAGAAATCGACCTGCCCTTTCTGAGCCGTCATTTTCCTTATGGATGAAATGGGACAAGACCAGCTCAAGTGAAGGAAGGGACGTGAAGGCAGAAGCAGAGCGTCTGATGCCCAAAACGACCTTCCCTCCACCAGCACCACGTTGGTTTGTTGTCCGGCACATTAGTGACTGGTGTCACGTGTCCCTCTCTTCTTATATCTATCCCCGACTACTGTCTACGCTACGGGTGGTACAGCTATCATGTGACTGCTGACAACCTGTGTTCCAGAGCCACGCACACCCCTGCCTCACCTCCTAACCTGAAGACCATGTGCATTTCACTAACCAGCTCTCCGCCTCAACCTTCTCATCTGTAAAACGGGATCAACTGGTTCCCACCTTACTGAATTACCGTGAGGATTCCCCGAAGTCTGACACATATAGGATTTCTCAGCATTCCCCGCTCAATGACGTGTTAGATTCTACAAGGACTAGCGTTTCCTCCCTCCACTTGTTTGCAGGCTGGAGCCTCCGAAGAGGGCGTGACTTGAACACCCAACACCCGAGCGCTCTCTTTTGAGTTCCTTCTTAAAACTCGACCTTGAAGCAAGGCCCTCCACGGGACGGAGACAAATATCTCTTCGTTATTTCACCGAGACAGCAGGGACCCTCCTCCGAAAGCTCGCAGGCCTTTTTTTTTTTTTTTTTTTTTTTTAAAGCTCTTCAGCTTCCTCCATAGTCACTGAAATGGAAAACTCCGGATTCCTCCCCTGGAGGGTTTTGTTTGCCATTTTATCAGAATCGGACTGAGACCTCAGACTGTCCTGTTGGCATCAAACCTGCACAGATAAGGAGGGGGACAAGCCGCCAAGACGGCAGGCCCCAGAGGCGGGGCACAAGGCTTGTGCCCTGTGGAAGTGGGAAGGGCCTGGGGCCTGTTCCCCGGTCTCTCCAGGTGTGCCGGGGCTCAGTGACATTGTGTCTTTCTATATGTAGGGTAGGACTTCAGTGACATCAAAGGGTCAAAAGGACTGTGAAGGTCTGGGCCATTTCTCCAGTCTGTACTCAGTACTCCTCGCTGCCTGGATAGCCCCCTGCATACACATCCCCCCGCTGAGAATCCACGTGTCCGTGTGCCCACGACATTCTAAAGGGCAGAAAACAAATTCCTCCCTCCTTCTAGCTCTGAAATGCCCTTGCACGCCATATGTATCCCCGCTATGTGCTTGCACTCTTGAAAGACACAAACCTATGCATTCATATTTAAATGACAACTTCTGAGAATCATCCATTTATTATTAGTATTTCATGTCACGGAGAACAAAATTGTCCTGTATTTTCTCTTTTGACTCATCACTCACTGACACTCACCCATGCACCCCAACACCCTTCCTCGTGCTCACTCACTTGCCTGATAGAAAATTAAGAGCCACACATTGGCGCAGAAAATCTTTCTCGAACATTTTAGCGTCAAATTAAAAATGTGGTTCTCATTTCCTAACTATCCTATCCACTGTACTCAATTATCGACTCATTTCATACTTCTAGGAAATTTCACAGTGCTGTTCTGAGTTTAACACCTGTCTCTGTACCAATAAATAAGTATTTATTACGAAGATGACGACCACGTTCGCTCCTTCTCGGACTTAAAGCTGTAGTGGAGAAAGAAAGGGAGAAAAGTATCTCTGGAAGATGTTTAAACAGGATAAAGAGTTAATACACACATGGGGAATCCTATAAAAAGAAATAGGATGCCAGATACTAAATAGAAAAGAAGCAAGCAAACTTTTATGACACTGTGGGTTTTTTTTCTTCAAATATGCACTCTACACTCTCTCTTGATTTTCTGACCTCAGCTTGTCAATCAAAACTTATTTCTGGGGCGCCTGGGTGGCTCAGTGAGTTAAAGCCTCTGCCTTCGGCTCAGGTCATGATCCCAGAGTCCTGGGATCGAGCCCCGCATCGGGCTCTCTGCTCAGCGGGAAGCCTGCGTCCCTCTCTCTCTCTCTGTCTGCCTCTCTGCCTACTCGTGATCTCTGTCAAATAAATAAATAAAATCTTTAAAAAAGAAAAAAGAAAAAAAAACTTATTCTTAACAGCAGCAGCCTTACACAAACCAGCACCCTGGCTTCTCTGGTCCTTCGGCCCATCGCCAGCCTGTCCCACAGGACACCTTGCTCTTCCTCGCTGGAGGTCATGATGTTACATTCATCTTACAGAGCAAGCTAGGATTAAGAGAACCCTCCGTGCTTTAACTTCGGGCTTTATTTTTCACAGACTCAAAGTACGCTGAGGTAAAGGGTACGCGCTGTGGCTCTGTAATGAGCATTCAGCAAGGCCCTTTGAGTCCACAGGTGTTCAGAGCATCCAAGCTAATGGGCAGTTAAGGAAACAGTCCAACAGCTGGTAGGCCTCCCTGGCTATTGCCAGCCTAGCTTCCAAGCTCCGGATGGTGCTGAATTATGGGACACAGGTACGGCTCAGCCAGCAGAGATGCTCCCCACTCACACCCCCCTCCCCCCACTGCCATCCAACTCCACGATTCACAGCACTCACCCAACTGGCTTCAGGGCAGGCTTTCTACCTGCTCCCAGCTTGACCAAGAATCAAAGACATGCTTGTTTTGTCAAAAGAAAATCCTTTAATCCAAATATGGTTTGAATTTCTGTTTGGCTTCAAAATAGTTTTTTTTTTTTTTTAAGATTTTATGTATTTATTTGACAGAGAGAGATCACAAGTAGGCAGAGAGGCAGGCAGAGGGAAGCTTTAACCCACTGAGCCACCCAGGCGCCCCTTCAAAATAGTTTTTAACCACGTATTTTTATACAGATTTTTCTTTCTCTAACTGGTAAAAAAAAAAAATAGATATGTTATATATGGTATATATTTTATCTCTCTATAGGTTCTCTCTATATTCTCTTTGTATATATTCATATGGTAACAGTGGCAAAGTTTCTCTTATCAATAATGTTTTATCATTGATGCCAAATTCCTAGATGATAGGTGATAAAAGATATTAAATACCTGAATTTGTGATGTCTCTATAACAGTATAATCTTTGCTAGATACTGACTAAAGCTTCAGGGGTCTATGTGTCTGTTTTTGTGCTAGTACCATGCTGTCTTGGTGATCACGGCTTTGTAGTAAAGCTTGAAATCAGGTAACGTGATGCCCCCAGTTTTGCTTTTCTTTTTCAACATTTCCTTAGCAATTCGGGGTCTTTTCTGGTTCCATACAAATTTTAGGATTGTTTGCTCCAGCTCTGAAAAACGCCCGTGGAATTTTGATCAGGATGGCATTGAAAGTATAGATTGCTCTAGGCAGTATAGACATTTTAACAATGTTTATTCTTCCGATCCATGAGCATGGAATGCTTTTCCATCTTTCTGTGTCTTCTTCAATTTCTTTCATGAGTGTTCTGTAGTTCCTCAAGGACAGATCCTTTACCTCTTTGGTTAGGTTTATTCCCAGGTATCTTAAGGTTCTTGGTCCTATAGTAAATAGAATCAATTCTCTAATTCCCCTTTCTGTATTTTCAGAAGAAAGCAACTGATTTCTGTACATTGGCTTTGTATCCTGCCACATTACAGAATTGCTGTATGAGTTCTAGTAGTTTGGGGGTGGGGTCTTTTGGGTTTTCCATATAAAGTATCATGTCATCTGCGAAGAGAAAGAGTTTGACTTCTTCTTTGCCAATCTGAATACTTTTTTAAATTAACGTATAGTGTATTATTAGCCCCAGGGGTACAGGTCCGTGAATCGTTAGGCTTACACACTTTGCAGCACTCACCATAGCACATGCCCTCCAATTTGAATACCTTTTATTTCTCTTTGTTGTCTGATTGCTGTCGCTAGGACTTCTAGCACTATGTTGAACAAGAGTGGCGAGAGTGGATATCCTTATTGTTCCTGATCTCAGAGGGAAGGCTGTCAGCTTTTCCCCACTGAGGATGATATTTGCTGTGGGTTTTTGATAGATAGAGTTTATGAAGTTGAGGAATGTTCCTTCTATCCCTATACTTTGAAGAATTTTAATCAGGAACGGGTGCTGTATCTCGTCAAATGCTTTCTCTGCATCAATTGAGAGGACCATGTGGTTCTTCTCTCTTCTCTTACTGATTTGTTCTACCACATTGATTGATTTGTGAATGTTGGACCACCCTTGCATCCCATGGATAAATCCCCCCTGGTCGTGGTGGATAATCTTTTTAATGTACTGTTGGATCCTATTAGCTAGGATCTTGTTGAGAATTTTGGCATCCATATTCATCAGGGATATTAGTCTGAAATTCTCCTTTTTGGTGGGGACTTTGCCTAGTTTGGGGATCAGGGTAATGCTGGCTTCGTAGAAAGAGTCTGGAAGTTTTCCTTCTGTTTCTATTTTTTTCAAACAACTTCAGGAGAATAGGTATTACTCCTTCTTTGAATGTTTGACAGAATTCTCCAGGGAATCCATCAGGTCCTGGGCTCTTGTTTTTTGGGGAGGTTTTTGATCACTGCTTCAATCCCGTTACTAGATATTGGTCTATTCAGGTTGTCAATTTCTTCCTGATTCAGTTTTGGAAGTTTATAGGTTTCCAGGAATGCATCCATTTCATCTAGGCTAAAGCTTCAGGTTTTTTTTTTGTTTTTTTTTTAAAGAATATCAGAATATGATTTCCTCTTCTTGTCCAAACACTACTTCATATCTGTTTCTCAGTTACAGTATAGTCACAGCCTTTGGAATTCAAACATAGGATCCCAGATTTCAAAATAGGTAATCAGCAAAAACAAAATATTGTTTAAAGTTATGCAAGAAAAAATTTTCATAGTTTTGAATTAAGGCTCTATTTACAGATTTATGATTTGGTTCTTTGTTTTACTTAAAAGAGGCCACACATGACTAGGCTAAGTAAAACAGTATGTTTACTATTAATAACTATTTGATATTCATAAAGATATTACACCGCAGAATAAGAAGTTTGGACTTAGTCACTGAAACTGAAGGAGATAAAATGTAACAGTGGTTTTATCCCCACCCAGGGACAGCCTGTGGTAGAAACTAAATTGGCCTCCCTGGACACCCTCCTTCCCCAGCCCAGGCACCCTCATAATGTGTCTCATTCCCCTCTTTGATTTTCTTCCTAACCCCAACACTAATTGAAATTACATCTGCTTATTTGGTTCTTCATTTATCCAGAATGATAGCTCAGGGAAAGCAGGCACTTCTGATCTTTTCACCTCTGTTTTGCAAGGATTCGAAGAGGAGTATGGGAGCATCCTATAAATACTTGAGAAGCAAATAAATGGATGTTTTCAGGTGGTGACCTCTATTCTATTGTAAAAACACAAAATGCATCATCTCACAGTTATTGTTCGGAAATGACACACACACACAGACACGCACAGGTGGTCATGGCCTTGCCCAGTAGGGCTTACGTAAAAATGGGCATACAGACTGAAACCGGGCAAAGCAACCTTAATAATCATTCGGAAAAATTATGACTGTTCCTTCAACTTGGATAATTTTTCACCAAATCATTCAAAACTCTGTCAGTTATAAATGCATGGAGAAATAAAAAAAGACAGCAAAACGAATAGCATACTGTCATTTACAATGGCAGAAATACCGAGACTTAAAGGGTTTCATCACTGTTTTTGTAAAACAGTTATCAAGAATCCTCTGCAGAGCTTGCTTTCCTTTCCTCATTGTGCAAATCACAATGCAGAGCAAACATCTTTCCTATGCCTTGGCAAATGCCTACGCCTTTCTAAGCGGAGATTATTTTATTCTTTCATTCTTCAGGTTTTCAAGTCTGAGCGTACACTTGAGAATTTCATTCAAGTGAGTTTTTGGCCAGCGTCAATCACTTTGGCACATTTTCCTCCTCTTTGTCTTCTCTGCCTGCCTCATTTATGTCAAGTTTGCGTTCACCACATGCCCTTGGCTGCATACGAGCAGCCTCTCAAAAATGACCATGTGTCCAATGTCCCGCCTCCCGCCCTTTCCTATCTCCATTTGGGTGTCATTTCAATTTCACGTCCAGCGGCATACCACGTCTCATGTCTTGCCCACACTTTCAACGTTATTGGCCAATTTCTTCTTTTAATTACCCATTTTTGGAAAATGTCATGTGGGCTTATTCTGGGAGACCAGGAGGCAGGAAGACGACCTTCTTCGCTCTCCTTGCAGAGCATGAACGACAGACAGAAGGTGACCAGTGCGGACAGATGATTAAAGGACTGATGTGCTCAGTCACCAATTAGAAGGCACATCTGTTAGTTACGCTGTGATCTGCGGACTGACTACCTGGAGTGAATGCTGTCCTGTGTACAATTACTTATGGTTAATATGCTAAAATCTAAACCACGTTATTAGGGGATTAGGGTTAATTAACTAACCTGCAGTAACCACAATTCAGGCATACTGGAACCATGTAAAGTAAGAAGTGCCCTTCATTGAAAATTTCATTGCTCTGCCAAGCCTTCCTGCAACCTCCAAATACCTCCATGGATGGGAGAAGCTACTTTAGAAACATGGGAAATTGGGGTTTTACCCTCAGAAGTCTTGGATTATAAACAGAGAGATTTTACTTTTCTTACTATCTTTTCCTGAGAAACAGACAGCAGCATGTAGTCAGAGCTCTCGGAAAGACAAAATGTAATTACAGAGCAAAAGATTTGCATTTACTGGTCAGGATCAAAAAGGCTTACACTGGTGGTCTTGAACTCGATCCTGTGTTACCATCTCCTGGAGGGCTTATTAACGTACGGCACCCTCTGCGTGCTACCCCACACTCTGAGTTTCTGAGTTCGTAGGTTTGAGGGGTACCTGAGAAGGAGTATTTTTAGGAAGTTCCCAGGTGAACCAGACGCCGCAGATGAGGAACCCCAATTTACGAACCACAGACGTAAACACACACAGCTTATTCCATGAGGGGAGCGCAAAGTCTCAGGAACCAAAGTCTGGCAAGAGCATAGACACTGGATCCTAGAGTTTGAGGGTCGCTTAGCGATCCTTCCGTTAAGCCCCCTTATTTTACAGTTAAGGACATGAAAGCCTGCAAACTTCAAATGATTTACTTAAAATACGAAGTTAGCCAGTCTTAAAGCCTGGTCTAGAACGTAGAATCTATTTCCAATAATGTCTGGAAGACAGCCAGCATCATAATAGACCGTATTCTCAATAGACATATGGTGAAAAGATCACTCACACACACACACACACACACACACATTCTCAAACTTACTGAGTATGAAATGGTCTGGCTAAAAATCGCCATTCCTAAGCCCTCACGTAAAGGTTCTGACTTCACAGGTAGAGGAGAAGGCACTTTTAGATGGCAACCCCATGGGATTCAAACGCAGGGCAACTGTTCTTCAGGAAACATTGGGTAATGCCAGTGTTTTAAGCCAAAGAAACTACACACTGCAAAGAACAGAATACCAAATGTCTTTGAATTTTCTCTTTTCTTTTTTTTTTTTTCCCCCACAAAGTACTTCCACAGATTATAACTCCCCCCATTCTTGTACGAGGTGGAGGAGGCAACACCAATTCTTCCTTCTTGAACAAACTTTGGACAAGACTTCCCCTTCCTAGACCCTCCTTTTCTTCATCTGTGTAAGGGGTAAAAGTCTTTTCTAAAATATTTATTTATTTTGAGAGAAAGTGAGTTTGGGGGGAGGGGCAGAGGGAAAGAAAGAGAATCTCAACAGACTCCATGATGGGTGTGGACCCTGACTTGGGGATCGATCTCACAACCCTGAGATCATGACCTGAGACGAAATCAAGAGTTGGATGCTTAAGCCACTGAGCCACCCAAGGCACCCCAAGGGGTAAAAATATTAAATCCGATATCATACAACTGGTCTGAGGACAAAATGAGATAGGACCTATGAAAGCAAATTGCAAAGGGTAAAACATTATCTGGATATTAGTTGTTAGCTTCATTACAGAGAAGCCTAAAGGGTAAGATTTTTTTTTTTTTTAATCAAGTGGGGTATCTGCAGATAAAAGATTCTTAATTGTAATATAATTGGCTCATCTTGGCAGAAGCTTACTGATCAGTCAAAGGTACCAGACGAGGCAAAATCTCCATGAAATCACAAAATGTTACCCTAAGAAGCCCCAGGTTACCTGGCCCAGAATCTGCAGATTAACGTCAAAGCTGGAACAATTTTAAGTATAATATATGCAGGGCTAAATGGCTTTCTTGGAAAATATCTTGTCTAATCTCCGTCTCCAGGACATTTCCTGCCTCTCCTGACTCAAATTGGACTGGAAACCAGACAACTGCGACTTCCTGGGCTTTCTTTTCTTTTAGCAAAGCTGCAAAGATAATTGTTAAAGCAGAAAAACGAGAACTATCCATTTACCTCTACTCTGCCTTCACCGAGAAGAAGATCCCCGGGGTTGGATGAAGAAAACGCCAAAAAAGGAAGGGAGAGTGTTCTTATCCCAGCAGGATGTGTGGAGGAAGCAAAGAAGCCATCTTGGTACAAAACATCCCCTCCCCCACACAGGAGCTCTTTCAACAAAGAACACAAGAACCTTTCTCCCTTTTTGGGTCCGGCTCTTGTTTTTCGGCACGTAATTTTCATCAAAATTTGAGGAGCCAGAACATTCTGGCTTCACTGTTACTCTGCTGTTGCGCATCATGAGGAACTACTTCCTTCCACTCGCTGCCCAAGTGGTGACTCTACCCACGACTGGCACGAGATCATTCATTTGAGGAAAGGAAAATGAGCACTTTTAGGGAAAGAGCGGGCATCTCACTGTGAGCGACTGGTGCTCATCTCCAATGTGGTTACTCGAATTACAGAAGGCTCTTGGAGAACAACCGACCTCTTTGAGAAGAAGTGGCTTCAAACCATTCCCTATGAAATGCCCAGACCTGATTACAGAGCTTTCTCGAAAGCCGACACATCTAAGGCAGATTTAAAGCAAGGAGTAAAGGAATAAAAAATATTCCCCAGAAAATAAAACTGTTCGTGTTGTCTTACCTCACTGTAGCCGGAGTAGCAGGACCTCCCGGGGCAGAAGGTACAGGAAGGAGCCTGGTTTCCACTGACCCCGTGTGACACACCTGGAGCCCGTGCTCCTCAAAGGGCCTCCCTAGACACTAAGGATCCTCCCAAAATTCAGAGACATGTGGGATGCGTGGGTCCAGCTCATGCTCAGGTCTGAGGATAATCCCGTCTTGCCACAATTTCTTCAGTCCGAGGACATCGGCCTCTTCCCCCAAATCAGCCCTTTCTCTAGATGTCGTCTTTCTATCCGCGACACCTGAATTTTCCCAAACGGGTGAACTTCAACATTCCACTTCCAACCATCCTTCAAATACCCACCTTCCAACCTCACGTCTAGACTTCAGATGGCTTTTCTTTTCCTTCATAGTGTCTCTGGAAAGGGTCCCTCCCAAGTACCTTGTTACACCAAGACATCAGAAACTGATTCATTCCATATTGTGCCCAAGCACTGGGCGAAGAGCTCCACAGATAAGTAAGGAAAAGAGAGTCATTTAAAGTAACTGTTCAAGACAAGAATAAAATCAGGACTTACACTATTGTCCCCACCTAGAACGTCCCCTTTCTCCCTTATCTTAGTCGAGCTTTAAACACAAGTCAGGAGACATGATCTCCAAAAAAACCTGTTTTGAATCCACTGTCAGCGGACTTTGGTGTCTCTCCCACGGACTTTCCCAAGTGCCTATCTTGATCCCTGCACGGACACTCCACTGATGGATGTGTCTGTCCCCCAGCCAGACGGTGGGATGTGAAGACACAGACGGGGTCGCATTCATCTCTGCATTCCTAGCACTTAACGTGGAGCTCAGGACACGGTGTTTATTGCATGTTTTTGAAGCAATGAATGAAAACTAGAAGAGAAATCGTTGAAAGCTGGGGAACAGAGAAAGAAGTATTCATTTCAACTGGGGCAGTGAAGACGGTTTTCTTGGAGGAGGTGGTATTTAACAAAGCCCTGAAGCATGAACAGGATTTCTAGAATGTGGAAAGATCAAGGGCTTGAGGGGCAGGGCCGGTACACAGAGGATTACTTTTTAAAACCTAACGGATTCTCTCCACCTCTAATCTATTGCTTTTCGAAAAATCATCTTTCTTATACTCTACTACTTTTTTTCCCCCTTCCCTACTGGTGGAGAACCTCCAGTGAGTCCTTTCTGTCTAACACAGCGCAATTCAAGCGCGTTAGCTTGCATTCAGGGCTCCTGCTGCCCTACACTTTTTTCTGCTCCTAACTTTGGTCCTCTGGCCACCTACTGTGTGCACACATTGGATCCGTCTGCAATCGGTCCTCTGTATCTTGATTTTGTCATCTCCTTGGCTGTCCCCTTTCTTCACCCCTCACATGGATACTCCCCCCACTCAGCCTGCCCTTCTCCCACACTCAACAGCACTCTTTTTGCAAATCCTACGTCCTCAGGCAACCCCCCTTTTGCCACTGCAGACCAGAGCACCTTCTTCCTCTAGGTACCCTGATCGACCTCTTCTTTGACCAATTCATCATACGCTATACTGTATGGTTTTCTAACTACAAGTCTGCTGTGCCCCTCTTAGGAGGACCCAGACAAGGGACCTCCAGTCTGAGATAAAGGATGGTAGCCCTCTGTAACACGCTGTGTCTCAGACATTCTACTGGCTAAAAATTCTCATTGAATTGAATATTCCTCTGAGGACATACAGGGGGGTCTGTAATTTGGGCAGATATCTTCTTATTCAGCTACCAGTGGATAGGGGGCTTACAACACAAAATTGAATTTAATGAGAATAAAATTCTAGTATTCTTTTGTTATGAAATGACCGACTCTGCCGCTGTTACAAAATAAGAACTTTGCACTTCTCTCTTTTGTTGATAAAATTACAGTCACAGTTCGTCTTACTTCGTCCACACAGCCAAAGGAATGCTTTTTTTTTTTTTCCTATTCATACTGTGTGACTGGCCCTTTAAGGCAGGTGCACCCTTCCCACCGTTTTCGTGCCAGCCCTTGTGACTTCGGGGCCCCTTCATGGTCTTCAGTTCCCCCCAGGCTTTGCCCCGCATCAAACCACATCAATATACCAGTCTCAGACCTTATTCGTGAAAGACACCGAGGGGCACAGGGCTCGACATTTCGTCCCACACAACAGGCCACAGGGCATGGAGAATCCATCACCTAACCTTTCCCAGCCTCTGTCCATCTGGGCCCCACTGTTGGATGTCCAAGCTTGACAGGGAATGCTTTCCAATGGGAAACTGCAGCCGGGTTTTTTTTTCCACCCATCCTTTTGGTCCCTATTGTATGTTCAGCTGCACTGGAACTAGCCGCTAATCAAAGCCAGAGCCTCTCATACACAAACAAACACGGCATTGTGGCCTCCCCCAGGGCTGGAACACAGCAATCCAACAAACAATTTAGTCAGGTGATAGCGGGCCGCAGGCCCGGAGGGAGCATCTCCCAGACACCCTCCTGCCCGTGCTCCCCTGCCCCTTCCTCAGCACCAGCCCCTTGAACCACCAGCCCAGGCCAAGTGACCCTTGAGGAGACAATGGAAAATGAGCCAGTACATGAAAATATGCAGCCAAAGAGGTCTAGCCTAATGACAGAATTCTTTGACCCAGGGAGGGTATTCTCCCGATCAGAGGGAGGTAGATATAAATTACACAGTGCAAGACCGTATTTCTGGGCCCTGGCCAGAGGAAAGAAGGGAATATTGAACCAAAACCTCTTCAGATACTCACGGGACCCTTGTCATGGAACAGGGGGAGGGGGGTGGGACAGCATGAGACTTAAGACCTTTGTGGTCAGAGCTACTTGGACCACAATCCTAGTTCTACCTCTCACTAGCTTGTGATCTTGGACAAGTCACTTAACCATCCTAAGACTCAGTTTCCTCATCTTTAAGAAGCAAAACAGTCTTTCTCCCCCAAGGCTTTTGGGAACGTTTAATCTGTAACTGAATGTCAAGTTTCCGCCTTGTGTCCCACACAGAGAAAGCACCGACAGACGTTAGATAGCATTATCCGAGCTGGTAGATGGCGCTCCGAAAGGGAAAAGGGGAGGAAATCACACAGAAAAGCGAGCAAGGTCTGCAGCTTCTCAAAGTCGCTGATGATAAGGGACAAAGTCTGGCCCTGGAAAGTTCCTAGAAACAGCACCCCAGACGTGCTGGCAGGTCCTGAACTTGACAGATGGCCATGTGTCCCCAGAGCACATCAAGGGAAGCGAGGGATGCCAGTGGCCAGCATGAAGCCTGGATACAAGATGTCTTCACAGAACAGCAGAAGGCAGGCCTCTGGGTGTCGGAACATCGATAATGGAAATATCCCTGAGCACGAAGGATCGCGTGGAAAAGAAAAGCTGGAGATGCCAAGGAAGACGACTGCTCAGGTCACAGTTTGTGGCGAGGGCAGCCAAGTAATATTCGGTCTTGCCAGGGCTGGTGGAGGGAGGGCAGTGGGGATGGGGCGTGGGGGGTAGAAACTAGGTAATATGTTATCCTAATTCTATGCAGCAACAAATGTGAATTGAGCAGCTGGCTCTATGCCAGCTGCTACCTGGGCAGCGACAAAGAGAAAGAACTAGAAATGATGACCCAGCAACAGAGTTTAGAACAATGAGCTTCAGTGACAAGACCCGTGACGGCTGAAACTCAGAACTAATGTGATGATTTCCATTAAATACGAAGGACCAACGATCCAAAATGACTTAACAACTGAAGCATCTTCAAAGGTGCCTGGGGGGCTCGGTGGTCGGTGAAGCATCCGGACTCTTGATTTCAGCTCAGGCCTCGATCTCAGGGTTGCGAGATCGAGCCCAGAGTCAGGCTCCACGCCCAGCAGGGAGTCTGCTTGGGATTCTCTCTCTCCCTCCCCCTGTCCCCAGCTCCCCACTCGTGTGTGCCTGCACACATGCTCTCTCTATAAAATAATAAGTAAAAGCTTTAAAAAAAAAAAAATGGAAGCCTCTTCATATGGAGATCTACAAACAGAAATAGTATCAGATGTCAGCTAGAGGAATGCGTCCTAAGATCGGCAGATTTGCTTCAAGAATCACCGGTCATTAGTTGTGTGCCTGATGCTTGCTAGCATGTACCTCAAGTGTCCCTCAGTTTAGCTGGTGCTCCTGCTGGGGACACATTCACCCTTATTTCAGTAAAAGTCAATGTCATCTGATAAGCCGCAGTCCTGGAGTTTCTCCCTTTGCGTCCACTGGGAGAATGTGGTCACTGGCTCCTTAAAGCCTTACTAACTGGTCTGCACTTGCCCGCGCCTGCTGTTACCTCCTCCAGCTCTCAGCTTCCCGGCCTCCCTGCAGGTCTACGGTCATCCCAACTCAGCGTGGCATCATGAGTCATAACAGATACAAATATTTAACACTCTCAAGGGACAGAGAGTGATTTTGCTCAAAATGCACCAAGAATAGAGATAAGCAATCGCTTATCACACCAGAGAAGCCAAGAAATCCATTCCCCTTTGAGAAAAACAGCCTCTAGTACTTAGGCTGATCTTCTCCACCAAAGATTATATTTAAAAACCAGTAAGAAGAGAAGTTACACTTTCCCCTGATTCTGCACTGGTTTTCAACTATTGCTCAAGTTCTAGTGCCTGATAAGAGACCGGGCCACGCCTCATCGTGGACTTGGGAAATCAGATAAGGAAGAGGTCAGTTGGAGGAAAGAAGAAGACAAGGGGATAACAATTTGTTCCGCAACATAAAATTGGACTTTTTAATAGGCGGGGCCAAGCCTAAACTTTTTTCTGATTTAAACCAGATGCTTAACATTACACCTTACAGCTGGTGACGAAAGGCAAGGGACAAAACCGACCCAGGAAGCTCATGGCACGTGTGCAGCCAAGCCCTGGGCCTGGAGGATCCTGCTTGTCCAGGGCATGAAAGGGAGCCTCTCTGTCTCCTCCTTGATCCCCTTTCTTGATCCCCCCTGAGGGTGGAGAAGACACGGATGGAAACAGTAGGCTAGAGGACGTGCACCTCTACGGAAGAGTGGGCTCAGCGACCAAATGGTCTACCTTGTGGTCTTACACCCAAGATCGCTCAGGTCCTATTTGAGGCACTGGCATGGTTGCTCCTGTTTGGTCTTCAAGAGCTTCCTCTGAGAAGAACAAGGAGGGACCAGGACTGCTGCCTAGAGCCTGACTGACTTCATGGCATCATTATACAAAGAGGCATCTAGAGCCCGGGAGACTGGGAAAGCAGACAAGACCAGTCCAGCCCAGAGAAGTCTCCTCACAAACCCTGCCAAAGCCAGTGGGCTCACTGGTGCCTCCACAGTGGAGGAAACCTCAACTCTAATAGAATTTTCTGGGAGGCCTGAAGTTCCTTTCCCCAAGCACAGGGCTTCCGACTATCAGGCTTGGGGAGGTTTTCCCTAAGATCTCAAAACCAAGTCCACTCCCATTTCTTTTGTCTGTTGGTTCTGCCGCCTTTGAAGTTGACCGCTGTCATTTTAACCTCTTGCAAGAGTGCATCAGTGGACGCGAAACGTTAGACACCCAGAGTCAGGCTGATTTCGGAAACGCGGATCTATTTTGAGAGAAACTGGTTAGAAATCCACCTCCAGCCACTCACTCCTGCTGAATTGCTTCTGATCTGTTTCTCCAAACCAAATTCATTTATGACAGCCTTGAAGTTGCATCTCCAAATTCCCAGATATCACATATCAGAGGGCAAACTCTGTGATCCCCAACTGTCGGACTAAAACCTCTATTTAAAAAGAGCTAAAAATCGTTTCGGGCTCACGTTGGTGGGACTCCCAGTACCGGCAGAGACAATCAAAGCGTGTAAACTGTGGCCTGTCCTCTCCAATCAGCAATGCGGTCGTCCAATGTAAATTTGATCTGACTCACTTTAAACTCGAGCCCATTTGTACATTAGTCATTCCAAACAACAACGGAGCAAATAAACAACTCCCCTTTGGGTGCCAATGCATCAAAGAGCCACAGGCTTCAAAGCATTTGCTGCCCCTGCAGGTTACCCACAGGCAGGGCTCTGGGTCCAGCCCCTCAGCCCCAGAGCGGTCCCAAGGGCCCCTAGCCTCCTGGGAGCTGCTACAGGGTTAGATGGGTCCTGGGCAGGAGCAGGCAGCTGTGGCTTCCCCGGGGAGACTTTACCCACCCCACCCCACCCCCCCAATATGTATCCGGAAGGGTCCTCAGGGTCAGGATGGAAGATACTGTTTATTCAGCCTGACCTTTAATTGGCACACACGAAACACACGAAGTTCCACGGAATTAAGCGTTCTCGTCTAAACAGCACATCCTTTCCTGGGACAAAGACTTCTTTTGTTTGTTTGCTTCCAGGGATTATGCTTGTTTGCTTTCATTTTTCTACTTCCAACTTTATTAGGAGAGTCTGTAATAGTAAGGGACTCGGCTTTTTTTAATGACTCAGATTCGCCCATGTCAAGCTAAATACGCTGACTTTCCATCTTAATTGGCCTCTTTCATAAAAATAAATGCACAGGAATGTGTGTAAAGCTATTAAAAATAGAGCGTGCGTTAATTATCATGTTGATTTGTAAAAGACAGGCAATTATTCATTCAACTATTTCTTACAGTACCATCAGCAGATCTGAAAGCTGCGGATGTGTATCGGAGTGTTAATAGCAGCATCTTTTTGGAGCAAGACTCGAAGTGAGTTTTTCTTCTTTACAGTTTTTAAAAATTTGAGCATCTTATGCCATGATGATATATTTTTCTAGAATGAGGAAAAAATGATTTTTTGCAGGTATGTATTTCTCTTTTCCCAATAACAAATATAATAATGAAAAACTTATTTTTCCCATGATGAAAGTGAAGCCACCTTTTCACAAGTCTGTCATGCATGGTGCTCTGAGATTCTGAATACTGCCAAAGACATTGAATTTAATAGTTAAATGTATGCTGTAAATTTAAAGTGTGCATAGGAAGACGGGCTCTTTTTTCAAAATTTAAGTACTTAAATCTATTAAAATAATCTAATCAACTACCTGTTTTCCTTCCTAGAACAGTTCAGTTTTCCTCAGTTACAGTCCTTGGACCATACCTACAGAAATACTGCAATATATTGCACAAGAAGGTAACATTTTTTCTTTCTTTCTTTTTTGTGGTTTTTTTTTTTTTTTGGTAGAAAATATCTTTTGAACAACAACACTGACCCTTGCCTAAAATTCTCCAAAGCTACTTTTAAGCCCCTTCGGGCTTAACGTGGATGCCCCACAGGACCTGCTGGCACATGCCCACCAAAACCCCTCCAGGGTTCTTAGGATCCAACTGGAAGACCACGATCTGTCACAACCTCAGGGATAACCCTTGGCTATTACGGGCAAGACTCCCAGGGCTCGGTTTAGAAAAAGCTGCATTATTAGCAAAGAAGGAAGGCCAGTATGAAAACACTGTTCTAAAATTGTGTGTGGTCTCCCCTTGTTTTAGCTTGAGTGAAGATTTTGTTACCCAAGAATGGTACTGGGATATGTTCCTTATTGCTGAAACCTGGCTCTGCGGCAAAAAACTCTAGCGGCCCAGCGTCTTCCCAGAAGTCACCAAGATAGAAGACACCTGCTCGACTTCCGCTACGGTACGGAAGGGACGATCAAAGAGAATCATACTCAAAATCTAAAGAAGAGAATATTCTAGCACAAAGAAAACAAATGATATTATATCCTTTTCATAAGAAAAAGGGAGTTTCCTAAACACATCTCACTCACTCGCTTTTAAGACAAATTAAGGCATGAATCACTTCTCCCTTCTCCAGGGAAAACAATGGAAGGAGACACTGGTGCACGCCTGGCAGGGGGCCTCTTACTCTAAGGGTCTTCAGTTGAGCCAAGCAGGAAATCAGATGGTGATTGCAAATTTCTTTTATGAAAAACCAAACACTGTAAATATTTGGACATCAAGCATGGGCATGCGCTGTTTTTGCGCACAGCAAGAAGGGTTATTGCCCATGACCCTCAATGTTTGTATTAAGCTATGAAAGGTCATGCCTGGAGAGTTCTGGTGCCTCTCCCATTCTCTCAAGTTCGTCGATCCCAACCCTGGTGGCTGGCTGCTCGAAGTCAGGTCCCCAGGCCCGCAGCCGGGCTATCGCTGTGGGAGAGGTCTGCCGGGCGTCTGCTAAACCACAGGCTGCGTTGTCCCGAGACCTCCAGGGGACTGAAATGCCCGTGAAAGTGTGAGAAGCACCGGCTACAGAGTAAACGCGGTGTCGCTCTTCAGTTGCAAAGACCTAAATTTAGCGAGCAAAACTGACTGCACAATTTGGCATGTCTTCTTGACAACTTTCAGGAAGAACTATAATATAATATTTAGTAAAAGAATGCAAAACCATTTTAATTGAGCCTTTTTTTAGGACTGTCTTCTCGCTTCCTCCCCATCCCCCAGCTCTGACTCAGATTTTCATATTTTCACACCCTTCACACATCTCTCCTCCTGCTCACTTCGTCCGGTCAAGCGGACCTTCGGGCACCTTTAGCGATCTCTAGGCGTCCTCGGGAAATGACAGTGACGAGCAGCGGAATTGGGGAAAGAGAACGGGTTCCGCTGATTTTATTACGAACTGCTCACATTTAGCCTAAGAGTTTATTACAGTTTATAAACCTCAGACTGTCACGATGTACCTTTATCACTGAAGGCAAAAGCAAGGGATGCCATCCCCAGCCTCCCTGCCATCTGACAGCCAAGATGCCCTGAGGCTGCAGGAGGGTCAGTGACACAGGCCCTGTCCCTACCAAATGCCAGGCAGAGCTGCCGGGGAACCATCAGGTTTCTGCAGCTTCATGGGGACTCCCACCCGGAGCTGATGCTTCCTTGGTGGTGGCTGCAATCAGGGAGAGCGTGGTTACGGGCCTCCCCAGTGCCAGGAGTGGGATGGCTGCACTGGACTGGGGGGCCCTGAATGCACAATGCTCTCCTAGATGCCCCAAGAAAGGCCAAGGTCAGCAGCCTGATTTGGAGACCCCAGGCCTTAAGCACGACCACAGGTTGTGTGTTTCTTTTCAGGGGAAGGGAATTTGGGAGCTGTCTTTACAGAGAATGATCTAAGAGTGTGAGGCACAGCAGAAGGGTCTCACCCAGGTCTCACCTGTCTGCATGTCTGAGACCCCAACTGGGCCTGAGAAATAAAAGCGATGGGGAGCGTGGTGTCACCGGGCAGGGTCACTGCGCCCCCGGAATTAGCGCCTTCATCGTCTTCATCCAACAGCCCTACCAATTAGACTCTGGGTTCAGTCCTTCATGTTCATTTTCTAGATTAACAGTCATGTCAGTACTGCAAGGGAAGTATTCATGTTCTCAGTAAAATGAGAGGTCAGGCAATTGAAGAAAACCCGTGATATCTGCTGATGGTCACAGACCTATGAGTGAGTAGAACTGTGGTTTCTACCTTGAATTCCTTGACTGTGGAGCTCAAATATGGGCCTGTTAGGGCTAATACACCTACTGCATCGCCTACATCCGGGTGGCCTGTCACATGTTTGTGTTCCTTGGTTCCACCCCTCAAGGCTGGGCCCCTGGCATCTGGAAGTTAAGACATGATTCTAGTTATTCCCATAAACAGAAGTCAGGGAACCGCCACCCCAGGTTATTTGACCTCTTATTATAGATACCTTGCAGTTTAGGTTTGATATAAGAGGCAACTGAGGCATAGAAATTCATTAGCCAGAGGATGAAATGGCATTATGTTATAGAGAAGAAAATACCCAAACTAGGAATTTTTAAAACTTTTATTTTTATTTGTTTAAATAAATAAATAATAAATAAAATAAATAATTTGTTTATCTTTATTTATTTATTTATTTGTCAAAGAGAGAGACAGCGAGCACAAGCAGGGGGAGCAGCAGGCAGAGGGAGAGGGAGAAGCACGCTTCCCGCTGAGCACGGAACAAGTCTCGGGGCTCAGTCCCAGGACTCTGGGACCATGACCTGAGCCAAAGGCAGATGCTTAACTGACTGAGCCAACCAGGCACCCCAAAAGCTTTGTTTTAATACTTTCATGGCACTTACGGGGATCATCTTAACCTCTCTAAGCTTAGCTGTATCAGTGTAAAAAAAAAAAATCCTGCTCTAAGTGGAATTGTTATAAAAATATTTAAAAATAAATGTAAAAAGTTCTGAAAAGCAAATGTTCTAGCCACATTGGAGTTATGATGAAAATAAGGCTTTAACTGAGCAGTCTTGTAGCTTTGAATTATATAGGTCTGTTAAAGAAGAGGGAAGTCAGATTTCTCTCTCCATTATGGAGGGAGCCATGAGTCAGAGTCCTTGCAAGTTCTGGGCATAAAGCGGACAAGGGAGAGTATGATTAGAAGACAGGCCGGAGACCTGAAAGGCTTAGATGACCTGTGAAATGACGGAGGTGAAGAAATGAGAGATGGATAGGCTTCTTACAGAGGTTCGAGGCTGAGAATGGGGTGCTCAGATTTAAATAGGAAATTGGCACCAGGTGATGTCTAGAGGAATCAGGTATAGAGGACACAGATCATCAAGGCCTTTGGAGCATGAGAGGCGGAGAGAATGGTATTCAGAGTCATTTATTTTTTTCACTCATTTGCCAGACATTATTGGTCATTTTCAGTGGTCTGGTCCTTGATAGTCTAGGATTCTCGAGATGAATGAGACAGAGCCCCTGCCTTTCTGGATGCATGGTGTGGGTGGGGTGGAGCTCCCGATAATGGTGAGTAACTATGACAGGGGAAAGATGAGCTTTTCCAAAATCAACCCCGCTGGGAAAAGCAAGAGTTAAAGAGTTAAAGCGCCACCTAGAGGACAGATTTGCCTGGGAAACACCCCACCCCCACCCCCGCTCCCCATGCCTTCAACCTCCTATTCACTCACAGTTTCATCCAAATTCCACAGCTGACATGGAGGATTTGCTTTCTTTTCCTCCATGCATAGATGTCCACTGAAGGACAGTCAAAACCTCATGTCTGGTATATCTTTTCCTGAAGAGACCATCTATGGTGATGTGTCAAGTCTTTAATATTAATTATATTTATTCTAAATAACTCAGAGTGAATTCTAAGATGTCACTTTCAGTCATTTCCTGTCTGCCCCATGACATGGTCAATGCGAAATGAAAACACAAAGGAATCCAGAGTCAACTTCTCTTCCAGAATAAATCGCAATAAAGTAACCAAAAGACAGTGATGATTTTGAAATAAATACTATCACCTTCTCCATTTAACCTTTTTGAGTTAAACTTCCTTTTTTCTCATAAAAAATTTTTTTAATCACTTTTTTGCTGGAACTGCTTAGGGCAAAAACTTTGTATGTACATATCTTGCTGTAACTTGTGTTGTAGTTATTTTAATGGTACTCACACATACACTGAGTAGCCCATAAACGATTTGAAGGCCTATTCATTTTTGTATTCCCTATCACACTACCTGACAAGTAATGAGACAGTCATTATGTGTAGAAGTCTGTTGCAATTAAGAATAAAATAACAAGAAGTCCCTTGCTTCAGTCTCCTTCCCCAACTAGGATTGTCCCCTTTAGTATTTATTTAATAAAAAAAAAATTTTTTTTTTAAGTGTGACACCAAAACTCAACAGAGAATGGAGAGATTTGAGAGTTCTCTCATGAAGACTGGAGTAGAAACCCAAAGAGTCATGATCAATACTGAAGCATCTGGAGAGAGAGGGAGGGGCAGCGGGGAGATGTGAGTATTTGGAAACGAATGTCCACATGTGGAAGTTGAGAAGAAAAGAAGAAAAAAAAATGCTGAGGAGTGGCCAAGGAAGTTAGAAAAAATTAATATGTCAGGGAGGTTGCAGTAAAAGATAATCAGATAATCATAAGAAAGCAGCGTTGGCAAGCGATGCTGTTGCACGCTAAGGGAAACGAAGAAATGTAAAAAGTCATTTGTTTGATGAAATGACCTGTGACTTTTAAAGTGTTTTTTCCAGAGATGGGGGGGGGGGGAGGGCAGGGCTATAAATGGATTTTCATTGTCTGGCATCTCTTTTAAATGTATTTGTAATAAAGAATTTCACAAGTTAGCACCATTTCCATATACAAACGGAACTGTGAAACTGTAAGCCTTAGAGAAAAGAAACTTTTATTTCTTGAGTATATTACATTGTCTAGCTCAGTATTAGGCATCTAGCATACATATAATGAAAACTGCTTATTATGGTTAAACTGACTCACCATAGGAGCAAGAAATCTTATACTGTGGAGGCGGGATGGGGAGGATGGAGGTGAGTAATCCAGGCTCCACTGAAGTTGAGAAACTGAGAGGAGAATGAAGTCAACACCGCTCTTAGTGACAGAAGCATAAACTGATCCTAGCCGGGGTCTTAGTCAGAAGAGAAACAATCCAGGGGAGTCCCACAGAAAGCATGTTGGACCAGAAAACAGGTTTGAACGAACCAGGCCAGAAAAACGTGAAAATTGCATCCCAGGATATGGGCGACCCTTCCGGATACATAGGTACGTGAAAGCGTATTCGCCACCCCAGATACGGGGAAGGAATTGGGCAAGACATCGTGGGACTTGTTCAATGGGAAATGATGGCACTGGATGGATAGAAGGGAGCAACGAGAAAGAGAGCAGAGGAGGGGGATAGGGAAGTGCTAAAGCTGGAAGAAGTGAAAACAAAAGGTTAGGAATACAGCATGCTATTTGCCTTTTTTTTTTTAAGATTTTATTTATTTATTTGACAGACAGAGATCACAAGTAGTCAGAGAGGCAGCTATTTGCCTTTTAAGTGACATTTTGGTTTGTCGAACAGTTCTTAGAATTAAGAGCACAGTGTCAGTGTCAGTTACCATGACTCACTTCTTTCAAGATTCATATACTTTTTTTTTTTTTTTCAACTAAGGATGATGTTTAGGAATCTTAAGAATTCTGCTTTTAGGAAACACATTATGATGGGTTTTTTCTTTTCTTTTCTTTCCTTTTTTGGAAATGTCACTTTACCTAAACCTACTGTGAAGAAATGGCTAACAAATGAATCCCAGTAGAAGAAATTAAAATTTTATTTCTCAAACTGTCTCAAGCGCCAACTGTTGACTGTATTCTTTGCCTGAGCTTAAAAAATAGGGATTTGTGGTGAATGTGATCCACATAATCGATTCCACAATGTTACCATAAACACAATGCCCTCCGATAATGTCATGGTATAGCTACTCTTTTAAACCACGGACATTTTAACTTTTCTTTTTTTTAAACCAAATACTAAAACAGCGCGGAACAAAAGGCTTGTTATATTTGACAACCTAGAAAGATGGTGAGACACGGAGAATTCTGCCACATACAAGACTGGCATGAAGTGTGTGGAAAAATGGCTCGATGGATGGAAACTTGAATTGGCCATAAATATCAGGGATGAAGAACAACTTTCCAAAGTCAGGCTGTGGCCGATGGAAAAAAGTCGGCCCAGCTCATAAAGAGAAGATCCATATCTGAACATTATTTTACCACAGAGCAAAGGCATGGCCTTGTGCCAAGAGAAGACAGAAGTTCTGATTATTCATGAGAACGGCAGCCTTAACCGTTTGAAGAAGCCCCATTCAGCATCCAGGCAATGGAAGGGGACAGTTGGGAAACCTGGACTCCTCCCAGGGCCCCACAATAAGCCATACCTTAAACTAGACTCAATGCCCTCCGGTGTAGACCACGCTTGCTCTCTGGTCGGCCTGGGTACTCTCAGTTTAAACACTGCCTTCCGTAGGGAAGTCAAGGACCACTCCCCATATCCCGACGCCACCATATTAAAAGCAGGAGTGGAAAACTTGAATGTATAATCTGAATTCTGACTTTTGGTCTTCGATCTGCCATTAGCTAACCACACACACCATTTTGAATAAGCCAACTTAACTCAGTCTCCTGGGAAAATTTTGAAGAGTAATAAAAAAAAAAAACAACCCACATATGAGAAAGAGAATCAGAATCCACATGAGAGGTCACTTAAATGAGAAACCGAGAGTATCTTCAAAGGGAAAAAAAAAGCATTTAAACCTAAAATATTTCATTTCTAAGATGGATCTTATTGATAAAAGCGATTAAACTATTTGGGGACCTTATTTCTCTCAGGTTATTTCTAATGATCAAGTTCCATGAAAATTCAACAAGGCCACTGGCTTTTTTTTACTAGAGTAAGAAAAAAAAGGTGCACTGAAGCTCTTAATATATTGGCAAGTTTATTACTCCAAATATCTTGGAAGAGGTCTAGGAAACCACAGAACTATATATTATTATATAATATATATTATATGCTGTATACTGTTAAATTAACCTCATTCTCTATAATACCTCATTTAAACATCAGGTGATTCAAGTTCTATATTAACAGGATGTTAACTGGGGATTAACACAACTCCGGTTTCGAAAACACAATGCGAGGGGCGCCTGTCTGGCTCAGTTAGTTCAAGGACCCCACCTGGTTTCAGCTCAGGTCTTGATCTCAGGATCCTGGAAATGAACCCAGCCTGGGAGTCTATGGTCCCTGCGGAGTCTGCTTAAGACTCTCCCTCTGCCCCTTGCATGTACTTGCTCTCTCTCAAATAAATAAATAAACCTTAAAAAAAGAAGTAAGAGAGAAAAAAATACAATGCAGTTGCATCCATGCGTGACCAGCAGAGAGAGCGCCTACTGTGGTCCTGAATGGCTTCAGGTGGGCACGCCTCACAGATCTCACTTGTGGGAAGAAAACTGTCCCCAAGATGTCTGGGAACGGAAGGAGGTCGGGGGAGATCACCTTCCGAAGACGTAAAGTACAATTAGAGAACTCCCAGCACAAAAGTTTCTTAAAGCACACGGTAATGGAAGGAGGTGTTTTTGTTTTGTTTTGTTTTGTTTTTAAATAAAATAAGAAAAAATCTCATCCTCTAGTTTCAATGAGTGCAAGTCTCACCACTCTGAAGGCACCCATAGCCCCAAAGAGGACGAGAGCTAATACCCGCTCTAATTTCCTTTGAATTTAACTGGACTGTGCATGTTCTTTAATGATTTGGTCTTTAAAGTGCATAATTTACTTAAAAGGGCACATAATGAAGATGAAAATGCATGCTTTATTTTGTGCTGGGAGACACGTCTTTTGTTTCACTATCAATACCCTGAAATATCTCCACGTATCAATTAGTCCCCAGCGATCCACGGGCATGAATGGGCTCTACTGTTTCATCAACTTCACATTTGCCCGGGACCATGAAACTGCTTCCTGATGCTCTTAGTCCCAGAGCCCTTCTCGGTGGCTGCCACCTCAGTCCTCTCCCAGGCCCGTGGCTCCCACACAGGCGCACGCAGGCACACACCACCGTTCTCAAGCTGCTACAGCAACAAGCCCACGAAGAGGAAAGATGCTAAAAGGAAACTTCGAGGTCCCGCCCATTGTTCACTCTCCCTCATCGGCCACCTCTCCCCCTCCCCCCATGCCACTATTTTTTTTCAATGTATCCCCAAACTTACAAAGCAGCTGTTAACATAGAGAAAAAGAGTTAACAGCCAAGTGTGTATCAGCGAGAGGTGTGTGTTCTGTGTGTTTTTGTTAAGAAGAAAGAGGTGTGTCTGTGTGTTCAAGAGAGGAAGTTTTAGGTTTTGTATGGAAAGTAAGGAAGGAGGTGAGTATATTCCTTGCTGTAAAAACGTTAATTTCTTAGAAACATTAACTCGGAAACGACGAACCGGGCAAATTCGTAATGAACATTCCCCACCTTTCTGTGCGGGAGCCTCAAAGTTCAAGGGCCTGTGTCCGGGGCGGTGGTTAAAGTCCGCATTCAAACGAGATGGGTTTCAGGTGTGTCTTTCTAAACTTTGAATGTGACCCTTTCCGGAGCCCCTCCCGGGCTGGCGGGCAGGACAAGGAGTGTCCCGGTTCGGTGAGGGCTTCTCGATGTCCCCCGGCCCTGGGAGGAGCAGCCCCCGCCGCCCCCGCCCCCGGGCACCGTACCCACAAAAGCCAGCGGACAGGCGGCCGCCCGCAAGCCCAGGTGCAGGCGGAGGCGCGGAGAAAGGACGGGAAGCCGAGCCCCGCTTGCCGGGGCGCCTCCCTTCCTCTCACTTCTCCCCAGACACAGACACACCTCCGACGGCAGGTCTTCCGGAGCGCGCAGCCCCGGCGTGGACCCCGCGGGCCGCCCGCACGCGGCGCAGAGGCGCGCAGGGCATGGCCCCAGCTGCTCTCCTCCGCTCACCTACCCGCACCCCGACTCCCGGACCCGACTCTCCCCCCGCCTACGCACCACCCCCCCCATGCCTCAGTGGGCCCCCGGAGCGAATCCGTTTCGGGGGCAGCCCGCTCCCACTCGCACCCCCATCCTCGGCTGCACCCGGGCGGGTGGGCGAGGGTCAAGGAAAGTGGCCCCGGGCGGCGGCGGAGCAGCGCGGCGCTTCCCACTTACTTGGAGTTGCAAACGCCGCACGCGCTCGGGCTGCCTTTGTTGAACGCGGCGAGGCTCTGCGCTCGGTCGGGTGCCGGTGGCCGCTGCCCGCGCGCGCCTGCTGCGCCCTCCGTCCGCGACCGTGCCTCCCCGGGCTCCCGCTCCCGTGTCCCCGCTTCGGCTGGGGCTCCGCGCGGCGGCTCGGTCGGCGGGCTTTGGGACGCGCGGGCGGGGAGCCTGCTCCAGCCTGGGCCTGCGCTGCGCCCTGCCGGGGAGGGAACGGAAGGGAAATGGAGAAGGGGAGGGATGAGCGGAGCGGGCAGGGCGAGGACGCGGGCTGGGCGAGGGAGGGAGCGCGCCTTTCCCTCGCGAGCTGATTGGGAAGCTCATTAAAGGCAGGAGTCTCCAGGGCCGCTCTCCCCGCAGGAGCCAGCACGCGGGTTTGAACCAGGGGGCCGGGAGAGCAGGCACTGTTTTGTTTGGAGCAGGGACCCGCACAACCTCTCTTTTCCAAACTTGGTGCTGACCTGTGCTTTCGGTGGGTGCGCGCCGGGCTTCACAGGGAGGATCGCTTAAATGCAGAGCGGATGGCCTTTTAGGATACAGTGTTGGCCTCAGACATTTGTTTTGTTTTGTTTAAATGATATTCGGGATGAAAGAGCCCAGACTTCAAAAGCAGCTTCTCCTTCCTCCCCACGCGCGAACACCCTCGCCTGCACCCGGCTCCAGTGTCTCCCGCTGTCAGCCCCGTCCCACCTGCGCGTCACAAATGTGCGAAGTCCTTTCTCGCGCTTGTCACCGAGAGTGACAGGTGTCTGAAGGTTCCCAATTAAACGCCACTTTCCTTTAGGGGGCTCTTTCCTTTTTTGGCTTCCTGGTGCCTTGAGTGACCTATTTAGTGACAGGCCTTTGACACCCAAGGGTTTAGAGGCTTAATGAATGGAGCTCAAACTCTGGTCTCCGTGAAACTCGGAGGCTGGGTTGCGTGGCTTTCTGGATTTTCATTATGCTGAGTTGAGAAACCAGGCTAAGGTAATACGGCGAGGGTTGTTTGGGCAGCATGTAGATGTTTATGATACCGATGAGATAAAAATATTGCGTGTCATAATCGTGGCGTATGAAACAAATGTCCCCAAACGTTTCAAAAATTAAATTTTGAGGAGGTGCCTGGGTGGCTCAGTAGGCTAGGCGTCTGCCTTTGGCTCAGGTCATGATCTCAGGGTCCTTCTCCCTGCCCAGTGGGGAGTCTGCTTCTCCCTCTGTTTCTGTTCGTGTGCTCTCTCCTCTCTCACTCTCTCGCTAGCACTTGCTCTCTCTCTCTCTAGCAAATAAATAAAATATATTTTTTTAAAAAGTGAATTTTGAGATTTTCTGCCACTTATCAGTTCTTGCCTGCCCCCGGTCTTCCTCCTTTCAACGTATCATTGGACAGCATCCTCCCACAGATGGTTGCAAAGTCAACTTCCATTTTCCACAGTTCTGAGGTTACATCCCTTCAGGTCCGTTTGGTTAGTATCTACTAAATGCCTTAAGTAATTCTGAAAATTTACATTTGCTGAGACCCATACCCAACCCCCCAAATTAGAAGCATCGTTTTGTGGCGAATCGTCCCCAGTGATGTGGGGCTCCTATGTTGACTGCTACTGGACAAATGTCCCAGGAGGGTGCCACTTAGGGTCAAAGAGGTGTCTCCCCATGTAGACCTTTTAATCAGTCAGTGAACCAATCATTTCTTTTGTCAAAAGGGGCAGAAATTCGCTTACAAACCTCCAGTCTATCCCTATACCTAGAGTCTTCATACACAAGCCTATATATATACCATCCTAAAGCACAAATAAGTGAATAAGGAGCTGTGTCCCCTCGACTCACGGACTGCATGTTGCCTCTTTCTCCTTGTGATTCCATTTTCTCAGTGACGAAGCCATGTTGGTTTCAGTGTGATTTCACCTGTATAAATTGGGAAGGTATGCACTTTGTTCTTTACTATTTTTATTTTGCCAAGGCTCTTTTCTGAAAGGCGCTTCTCAACATTCACTATTACTCCTGAAGGGTAGAGTTTCTAGGCCTTTAAACAAGGGGTTACTCATTTTCTATTTCTTCCTAAGTTTTATCTTAACACGTACAGATGTAACATGTTGCTCGTCATTACGGGGCTTACACTACAGAGTTGATAACGTAAGCAATGGTATCCCCATGATTTCCACTCCATAGCATGTATTATATAAAAAATAGGATCCTCTATTCAAATAGGAATATATGAAAATTATTGATAACAGGGCTTCTCAACCAGGAGCAAGAATCGTTGCCCTCAAACGAGGGCAACATAGAACATCGAACAATGTCTGGAGACATTTTTGATTGTCACAGCTTGGGGGGGACAGTTGCTACAGGCAAACCCAGTAAGTGGAGACCAGGGATACTGCCAATCGTCCTACGATGCCCGGAACAGCTCCCATAACAAAGAATTATTTGTCCCAAAATGTTAATAGTCCTGAGATTATGAATCCCTTAAGAGTCTTTTTTAAGGAATAGTAATCTCTGAGGTTGAGATTAGTCATAATTTACTTCAACCCAGCATTTACACCAAAGTTCAAATGGAAGATATTTTCACCCGTGCTCCGAAGCATTCACTTCCAAATACAACCTTCCTCCCGTAGCCTCATCGTGGGTCTGCTGATTCAAGATTTCAACTCATTCCGTTCCTTTAGCCAACAACCTTTGAAGACTCAAGTTTTTGATTGAATAGAGCCAGGAGCAAAAACAGATAAAAATCCCTCCTACGATAGAGTTTAAATTTTTGTTTACATAAATAAACATGTTTAATTAACTAATTAATTAAATTTTAAAAGGACGTGAGGAGTGCCGTGGGGGTGGAAAAAGACAATGAAAGAAGATAAAATTGCCAATTTGTGGGGTGGAAAGGTCCTGGGATGAAATTTGAGTGAAAACCTAAAGGAATTATAAAATGTCGTTCATGTAAATATTTGGGAGGAGACCACTAGGCAAAGGGATCAGTCAGTGCAAAGGCCCTGAGGTCTGACCCTGCCCCATGTGTTAGAGGACCAGGAAGGAAGCCACTATGGCAGGAGCTCAGTGGGTGGAGAAAGGCACCCAGGCCAGGCAAGTAATGGGCCAGATCATGCATGGCCTTTGTCTAACGTAAAGAATTCTACTTTTGCTCTGAATGAGGTGGGAAGCCATTGAGAGTGACAAAATCTGACTGATTGATTCACTATGGTCTCTCTGTGTTGAATAGCCCACAGGTGGGCAAGGGCAGAAGCAGAGGTCCCAGATAGAAGGCTACGATAGTAATACACTGTCCAAAATTCTTCTCCCTGTTTCTTGTGAAAAACAACTAACTGCAAACACCTTTTCATACTTCCCCATCCCCCAGACATGCCCCAGCATTTGCTAATGCTCACCCTCCCTGCCAGGGGCCAGCCTCTCCAGGTGTAATTAATGGCCCCCTGCATGAGGGCTACCAGTTAAAATATAACCCACGCAATACAATCTGAAGACATAGAAATTAAAACGTGTCCTAGAGGTGCTTTGAAAATGAGGCCACTGATTTTGCAGTGACAAATACAAGGAGAAGTGTGATCAGCATTGGAGTGAAAAAATATGAAGGAACCGGATGAAAAATTTGTCATGTGTCTCACAGATCCCCTACTTGGCAGGATGTTTGGATTCTCGATTACCATTCCAAGTGCTGCAGTAGCCCTAGAATGCAAAAGGACAAGCCATCAGGCTCACACGGTTTGATGGAAGTCCCATTAATACACTTCTCCTCATCTCTCTGAAATATTCCAAAGGTTAAAAAAAAACTATTGTTTTGATCACTGTAACTGGATTATAAAATGTACTTCTCTATTAGATAATTTTCATAATGCTTGTGGGGTTTCTTAATTTATTTTTTAAAAAAACAGAAGGGGTGCCTGGGTGGCTCAGTGGGTTAAGCCTCTGCCTTGGGCTCAGGTCGTGATCCCAGGGTCCTGGGATCGAGCCCCGCATCGGGCTCTCTGCTCAGCAGGGAGCCTGCTTCCCCCTTTCTCTCTGCCTGCCTCTCTGCCTACTTGTGATCTCTCTGTCAAATAAATAAATAAAATCTTAAAAAAAAACAAACAAACACAGAAAACTCAACTAAAATGGCTTAAATATTTTGGGACTTTATCTCAAAGAGACTTGGTAAAGTCAGTGTTTCAAAGTCTTCCAGGACCAGGTGTTTCCATCTTTGACTCTGCGTCTTCAGTTTGTCAACTGAGGCTTTTCTGGATGGTTTTGAGGAGCTTCAGGCATATTTGGCTTCAAGTAAATAAGGCCCAGGTAGTTGGGGTGGGATGGGGTCATTGGGTGATGGGTATTAAGGAGGGCACGGGATGTAATGAGCACCAGGTGTTATGTGTAACTGATGAATCACTAAATTCTACACCTGAAACTTACATATGTATGGTTAACTAAATAGAATTTAAATCAAAAATTTGAAAGAGAAAAGTAAATTAAGCCAAACCCAGTAGAGAAAAATCCAGCCTCCCCAGTCACTGTGACCACAGAGACCACGTCAGCAGAAGGAAGAGGTAGAACAGATTTGGGAAGCAGGAAACAATGCCTATAAATGTTATCAACTTACACTTTTATCAGTCAAGCAGCTATGAGTCTCAGTTGCTTGACTTAAGCCCGTCAGTCTTGTCTCTCTTATCAAGAGCGGCTAAAATATCAAGGTTCTAAACTGGCAGAGCTGAGGACCAGGCCTTGGGGCCCCTCCACACTCACCCAGCAAATCAGGCCTGAAATACCCAAGAGCTGGAGCGTAAGTTACAAGAAAGCAATCTGCACACCAGTATCCCTCGGGACAATAAATGCTGACGCCCTTAACACATATCATCGAATCACTGCCAGGAATGTGTAAAAATATGACTGTATTCTACCACATTGGGTGATTATCCCTGGAAAGCAAGTTTGGTTTTCCGTGTGAAAATCATACAGCATAATTCACTATATTAGCAAAATAATTAGAGGGACAAAAAGAATACATTTACATACAGAGAGGAAAAGGCATTTGAAAACATTCAACACCCATTCATTATGAAAATTCTCAGCAGGTTAAGAGTATAACTGATTATCCTTGTTCTGCAGAAAGCCCTCAGCTACTGTGACACTCACTAGAGAAAGTGAATACTTTCCATCAAAGATTAGGAACGAGGCAAAAGTCTCCATTTTTACAACTTTCAATGGATATTGTACTAGAGATCTCAGCCAGTAAAGTAAGGCCAGGAAAAAGAAATAAAAATAATGGAAAGAGGTACAATTTTTATTGTTATGTGGCATGAGTATACACTCATAGAAAATTGTCAGTAATTCAGAGAAGCTTCTAGAACCAAGTGCCCTTAGCTAGATACAAGTTCAAATTATAAAACTCAATTTTATTTCTATATTCTAGCAATTAATCATTGGGAAAATAAATATTAAAAACTGTATCTCAAAAACATGAACAAGTAGTGAGATAAGTTTAAGAAAACACGTCCAAGGCTTAGACATTGAAAAACACCAAACATTTCTGATGGGAGTGGTGGAAATAAGTGGGAGAGATTCATTATGTTCATCAATCTCAGATTTTAACGCTGCTAAGATATAAATTCAATCCATATTTATCTACAGATTCAGTGTAATCCTAACCAAATGCCAACAGATCTTCTAATAGAAATTGACAAACTGGAGCCAAAATTTCTAGGGCCGTGCAAAGGATCTCAAATAGGCAAAACATTTTTAAAATAAAGAACACATTTGGAGGGCTCATACTGCTTGATATCAAGTCCCAGTATAAAGCAAAAATAATCAAGATTGTTGTGCAATATTGGCATCAAGATAGACTTTCACATCAGTGGAGAACAAAACCATCACTTTATGAATAGACTCAAACATATTTCACGGGGAAAGGATTGTCATTCCAAATGGTCCCCAAAGAACTGAGTCATCATGGGAAAAAAATACATTTTCACACTGTAGAGCAAAATAAACTCAAAATGGATTGTGGACCTAAATGTAAAAGCAAATGTTATAAAATCTCTAGGGAAAATAATAGGAGAAAAATCTTTGTTACCCTGGTGTAGGCAAAGCTTTCTTAGATAAAATATGAAAAATACATAAATTGTTACTAAGAATTGATAAATTGCATTTCATAAAAATAGAATTTTGTTCTTTGGAAGCTACCATTAAAATAATAATAAGGCAATCCTGAGAATGCAAATAAATATTCTCAACCACATGTGTGTCTGACAAAGATCGTGATCCAGGAAATTAAAGATTTCGTGTAACTGAATAATCAGAAGTCAATCAACCCCATTTAAAAAATGGCCTCCACAGACACTTCACAGGAGAAAATCTGTAAATCCCAATAAGCATATAAAGAAAATGCTTCACATCATTTTCCTTGTCAAGGAAATGCAAACTAAAATCCCAAGGAGATATAGCCTACTGAAAGGGCTAAAGTTAAAAAGACCAACAGTCCCAAGTGTTGGTGGGAATATAAAATGGTACAACCACTTTGGAAAAAAGTTTGGCAGCTTCTCCTAATTAGATATACACCTACCAGTGGATGGAGACTTTTTGCTGTTGGATATTTTCTCCAATTAAATACATATAGGTGTGTCCCACACAATGGACATAAATGTCCATTGCATCCTTATTTATAATAGCCCCAAATCGCAAATCCATCAGTTGATGAACGTGTTAATAAAATCTGGTGGATCCATTCAAGGAGATATTATTCAGAAATAAAAGAATAAATGTTGATACATGCAACAACATCAACTAACTTCAAAAACATTGCACTGTGCCAAACAAGCCAGACACTTCTAGGTGCATACTGTATGATTCCAATCTATCAAATTCTAGAAAAAGCTCATCTAATCTACATTGACAAAAAACAGGGGCGCTTGGGTGGCTCAGTGGGTTAAAGCCTCTGCCTCCGGCTCAGGTCATGGTCTCAGGGTCCTGGGATCGAGCCCTGCATCGGGCTCTCTGCTGGGCGGGGAGCCTGCTTCCTCCTCTCTGCTTGCTTCTTTGCCTACTTGTGATCTCGCTCTGTCAAATAAATAAATAAAATCTTAAAAAACAAAACAAAACAAAACAGGTCAGTGGTTGTACCTGTGACATCAAGTTGAGGTCAGGGAGAGGTTGATGGAATCATCAAATATTCTATTAAAGTGGTGTTTATACAGAAATATACATTTGTCAGGGTGCCTGGGTGGCTCAGTCAGTTGAGTGTCTGACTCTTGATTTTGGCTCAGGTCATGATGTCAGGGTCATGAGATTGAGCCCCACATTGGGCTCCACGCTCAGGGGGAGTCTGCTTCTCTCACTCTGCCTCTGCACCTTCTCTCACTCACTCACTCTCTAAAATAAATAAACCTTTTAAAAAAAAAAGAAATACACATTTGTCAAAAATCAGGCTATATGCTTTATGTGGGTACATTTTATTATCATAACTAAAATTATTATATGTACTTCAATAAAGTTGACTTGCAAAGTAAAATAAAGAGATAGTATTTAACAGCATTGGCTATAGTCAGATTCCCTGGTTTCAAAGCCTGGATCTTTCACTTGCTGGTGGTCTGAACTTTGGCTAGTTAATTTACCCTCCATGCCTTGGTTTATACCATTTGTGTAGTGAGGGTAATGACAGTGTCTGCCTTCTAAGTTTGCTGAGAAAATTATGCTTTTAACCTGTTTAGAACATTACTTGCTAATTAATAAATACTCTATCACCATTCGTTACATTAACAAAGAAGCTTTAAAATCCCCACCCTAAATTCTGGGCCAGAATAGATCCATGTCAAAACAAACCATATCCTAAGACTTCCAAGAGCCAACTTCTTTATTTTAAGAAATCCATTTTTCTTTGCTTATTTCCCAGAGTAGATTGCCAACTGCTGTTATTAATAGATATTCAGTTGATAGTTAACCCAGAAGGATGTCTGCCGTGTAGAGATGCCCCACCAGGCAACCCTCTGAGATTCTGCCCCAGGACCTGCTCATGCGGGGGCAGCATGGGGACTACAAACACAGTCCCATGTGTAAGGACATGTACCCTGTCCTCAAAGAACATATGCATACAGCATCACTGATAAAAGTATAGGAGTTTATAGTAAAAGGTGGTTTTCTCCGTTCGGAGGAAAAAAGGATCCACATCAGAGGTTAGGGGGGGAAAACAACTTAATAGAAATGGAAGGATGTGGGGCGCCTGGGTGGCTCAGTGGATTGAAGCCTCTGCCTTCGGCTCAGGTCATGATCCCGGGGTCCTGGGATCGAGCCCCGCATCGGGCTCTCTGCTCGGCGGGGAGCCGGCTTCCTCCTCTCTCTGCCTGCCTCTCTGCCTACTTGTGATCTCTCTCTCTCTGTCAAATAAATGAATAAAAATCTTAAAAAAAAAAAAGAAAGAAAGAAATGGAAGGATGTATAGTGGGTTTTGAAGAATGGGTTTAGAGAAGTGAGGCAGATGGAGTCAGAGACTGTAACTATTCCAGTCATGGGTGAAGCCCACGACGTCCAGCAAGAATAATGGGAATGGCTTGTAGACTCTTTGGCTGAAGCAAGGGGCGAGGTCTGGGAGCAAACCTGAGCTAGAGTGAGGTTCATGTGCGGCAGATCTGGAACTTGCCTTTGTGGCAGACAGGACAGAGACATGCAGGCTTCTAAAACAGACTGACCCTGTTCATGTATCATTTAGGAAAACTGATATGTAAAGCACGGAGGCAGCCTCAACGAAAGAAAGTCTACTAAGAACTTGTCATCTCATCAATCTCTCATTTGAGAGCCTAAGCTTTGATAGAGCCCAGTAAAATTTATTTGAAGAGCATCATCTAAAATTTGGCCTTTGATAACACGCTTAATTTTTTATCATCTCCAGTGAATTATTTGTACCGCAGCCAGGTAGCTGTCCCCAGTGCCCTCTGGGTACATCGTGCTGCGTGACTCCTCGTGGACTCTTGCTCTGTTCTGCAAGATAAGTCTTCCCTGCTCTGCATTCACTAACACCCTACCCTTCCGCCCAGCTCCTCCCATACCATGAAACTTTCCAGAATGACACAGCCACGGAGCTATCCCATCACCACCGCCACCTCTCTCAGAGTTCATAATCCATTTATCAAACAACAACAACAACAAAACCCAGGCCACTGTCCTTAGTAAGGAATGCAGATAAACAATACGGGGTTAGAAGAGTGAGATTCCCTCCAGGTGCTGCTGGTTAGTTTCCGACTTCCGATAAATCGCTAATGGCTCTTGATCTCGATTTTCTTTCTTTCTTTTTTTTTTTTTTAAAGTTTTTATTTATTTATTTTTAAAAGATTTTATTTATTTACTTGACAGAGAGAGACAGAGCGAGAGAGGGAACACAAGCAGGGGGAGTGGGAGAGGGAGACAAGCAGGCTTCCTGCTGAGCAGGGAGCCCGATGCTGGGCTTGATCCCACGACGCTGGGACCATGACCTGAGCCAAAGGCAGACGCTTTAACGACTGAGCCACCCAGGCGCCCCTCGGTGTTGATATTCTTATCACTAAAATATAGTAGGACCAGGAATCTTCAAGCTTCCTACTTTTCTGGGTGTGGGATTAGATTAGACATCTTATTATAATTTTAGGAGTTTGGAAGTCCTAACATGTATTCACAGGAAAAAAAATCCATCTTTCTTTTCATTTCTCCTCTTAAGCAGTGCCCTCCCCAAGTGGTACGCAACTCTACCCCCCTTAAATAAAGTAAGTTTTCCCTGAAACCTTACTTTATCCGGTGTATTCTCACCGGATACACATCGGGAACCCTATAAGGATGGATATCATTACTACTTTGTAGCTGGGGAAACACAGTTTAATCGAGTAATGAGGAGGGTGACAGCTTTTCAAAAGGCATTGATATGTCCTCTCTCCCGGTCCTTCACTGACTCCCTCTGCCACTCAGCTGGTCCCAGAAAATATGCATATTTCATATCTGAGATTAATTTCTCACTAATGACAGTTCTGTAATAGAACGAAAAGCTTATGCACGTGCACTCCATTTAGACCTTCCTTAAGACTTTAATACTTCCTTTCTTGTATCGAAAGGGGTTTTTGAAAAAAATTTTTAAGGGGAATCAGGCAAAGAGATGTGCGCCTGAGTCATTTTGTTATGATATGTTGGGGCTCTGTGGTTTATTTTAAGATCGGTTGCTATTTAGCAATTCATAGTCCTAGTTTTATTTTGGAAATGACTTTCAGTTTCCATTGCGTATGAATATTTAAGACAAGATGATTATTATTTGAGACCAAAGTTTACTCTTTGGAACTCAGCAGAACAGTTTCGGAGATTCAAATAGAATGTGGCTCCAGGACCTATTAGTACAGATGGATTCTGCCAAGCATCCACCCCCTACCCTCGCTCAAACACACATTACACACACACGCAAAGAAGGGACAGGAGGAAAGCTATACATGTGGGTACCCGCGAACACACATGTCTAGAAATGGAAGGAAATGTGCCCGCAAATTCTGTTTGCCAAAATCGCTACTCCTTGAGATGAAATTTAGAAGTCATTAGTTCACTCGAGAGGGAGAAAGCAAAAGAAGCCTTAAGATACTGAGTTCCTTGTTTGTCCAAGGTTAACCCACAGTATCTTATGTCTATAAAGCAATTTTCCTTTCAAGGACATACCAGACTATCCATTTCCTGCTAACTGTGCATAACGAAATAGATACAGATGTTGGATGGCTGAGTTGGAAATGGAAATTTTCTTCTTACTCCGAAAGGTACCAGAGCTCCAAGTCCATAGTCGTTTCTGCTTTTGCCCTCTCCCCCTGCACCCCCACATGGGCTTGGGTTGTGCATGAAAAGGGAGATTCTGTGACTAATATCAATGAGACAAAGAAATGAAAGCTCTCTAATCCCTGGGCCGGGCGCCAGCCTTCCCACTGTACGGGGCCATTGGCCAGAAATCCCACTGTATGCTGGGCCCAAAGCCAACCGGGATTGGATACAATGAATTTCACAGCCACTTTTCAGAGCTGACAGCAAATGTCGGGGCACCAACAGCCTTTGATAAGAGCTCCAACTTTCTCTCTAACATTTCTACCCAATAATAATAAAGCTTTTTTTATTTATAAAGTGGTACTCTCTTGAAGATTGCTTAGTGCTTTTAGAGACACCAACTCATTCATCTCAATGCTTATAGTGAGAAGGGGTAGGGCTGGTGGCCAAGACTGGGAAATCAATATTCTCTTCCTGTTTTGAGAGAGAGAGAGAGTGAGAGAGAGAGAGAGAGAGAGAGAGAGAGAGAGAGACATTACTTTATGCAACAGTTGATGCTATTATTGAAGTTTCTAGACAAAGTCTCACATGAATATTCTTCCTTAAATTAAATGTGTTGCTGTGTGATTCTTAATGAGTTGTTTACTTAGAATACCTTCTCTCCTCTTAAGACTGGGGGCTTTTGAAAGGCCAAACACATACACAAACCAGTTAATGCTGGCAAGCTTCGTGGAACTTTCTGGCTGTTTCAGATTTAAATATTGATTTCTTTCTCTCACTCTCCCTGTCTCTTCACAATGGCAGCAGCTGTCAGGAAGTTGGGAACTTCGTGCCAAGAAAGCACCCAGGAGAGTATGAACGCCATTAAAATATTTTTTACCTTTTACTGTATTGTTGTTTTCCAAAGCTCTTGAGTAGCTCACTGGATATCGGGTAACTAAGAAGGGCTGTGCTTCCACTGGGGAAGCACTGGGTCTGATTTCCATTAGGGATTCTAAATTATTTAGTGGGACTCAAGTGTCCCAATCAGCTGCTTTCTGAGTAGTTGCCTCATGGCATCCGTTCATATCCAAGGTGTTCGGCTTCTCTTGAAACCAGAGCATTCACAACCGGTCACTTCTTCATTTTAATTTTCGATGGTGTAGGAAAAAACCTTACTAAGAATTAGGTTGGATAGAATACATATCTTGTATGCAAAGCGAGGCCTAGAATATTGAAAATTGGAATAATTGCTACTACCTCACTTAATCACCATCTCCTTCTCATTTCCCAATCCTGTCATAAGGTATTCTGGCATATCATTTCCAGATTTTGCATTCCTTTAAACTGTCAATGAATAGTAATTGCTGTAAGAAGTTAAATTCCTAGCCCTTGCATTACCTTGCTGACTCATCCTGTTGGGTTCAATAGATCGACATTTTTGATTGACACTATCAGAAATTCCAGTGGAGATCCAGACAAGAAAATAAAAGGTTGGGTTGAAGAGAGAAGCCAATGTATAGATACATAAATAGATAGCTATCCCTTTCTGTTTCTTGCATGTTAGAGAGAAATCAAAACGGAGCATGGCCATTGACCCCTTATATATAGATTTGTCATTTTTTAAAAAAAATTACATAGCAAGTTTGTAGCAAACATACCTGAAGAGATGAGCTTGGGTTAAGTCTATGGATAATCTTGCCAACATTCATATGGAAGTTAGAGTTTATTGTTATAGACATTCCTCGGTATGCTGTAAGCCAAGAAGCACCATATTTGTATTTCCATTTTGAAGGTCTGGCTCTGGCTACCTGGAGGTGGGGGAATGAAGATGCAGAGGGGATCCGCCTTGAGATAATGCAACTGGGAAATCATGGTGGTTGAATAAGTAAGCCAGCAATGATGATGGAGGGACAGCAGATTAGAGAGAAAATAATGGACAAGAAGCAGTAGATGGACATGAAGCAATATATGATTGGCTATGGATGGCAAAAGGAAAAAAAATGATTAGAAATAACCCCTAGGGGGCACCTGGGTGGCTCAGTGGGTTGGGCTTCTGCCTTCGGCTCAGGTTGTGATCTCGGGGTCCTGGGATCGAGCCCCACATCGGGCTCTCTGCTCTGCGGGAGCCTGCTTCCTCCTCTCTCTCTCTGCCTGCCTCTCTGCCTACTCATGATCTCTATCAAGTGAATAAATAAAAAAAAAAAAAAAAAAAAATTAAAAAAAAAAAAAAAAAAAAGAAATAACCCCTAGGATTGGAGCTTTGTGGATGGTGATGCCATATTTTGAGACAGGGAACAGGACTGGGCAACTAGAAATAAGTCCACTCTCAGGAATGCTGAGTTTGGACATTTATGTGAGGTTCAAGTGGAGAGTGCATTATTTCAGAAAGATTTAAAAGAAATATATACCACGGCACAAATGGACAATTTTAAATTCACTTATTATGTATTTTCAAAGCATGATCTAAGCCTCTGGACCACTCACTTTGATTAGCCCATTTAGAATGCCTCTCTAAATCAGTTCATGGAAGAAGCTCTCAACCCTGTAATAAAAATCTTCCCAAACTAGATTTTGCCCTTTAAAAGGGGGTGTTTAATTTTTGATGTTTCCATTTCTGAAGGGAAAAGGAGAAACTTTGCTAATGACTAATTCTTTCATTTCTCCCCCACTTGGACGTAACCATATTTTGGAGGTTCCTTATGTCAAAGTGATTAGAGAAACAGGAAGTTGTGTCTTTGTTTAAATAAAAACCTGGTTATTTGCTACACAAGGGACAAAATTGGTAGCTTACCTAAGACTTGTTTTCCACCCCAATCCCCCAATTTTTGGGGGCCCTTCCCTTATCCATTTAAACAATCATTCTCAGGAATATTTAGTAAATTTGTAACCAGATTTTTACTATTACCCAAAGCCTATAGTTTCAATGTCTTAAATCCTACTTGGTTCTTACTTTGTTTTGTGTTGTATGTTTGTGAATCTTCTTTCTCACTGTATTGTTATTTTCTTTTGTTTTGGCTTTCTGTGTACACAAGTGAGAGGATCAGAGCAACCCTAACTTCTGCTCCATTCCCGTACCCCAGCTAGTTGACATTTCTTGGGTATGGCTTTTACGTGTGTAGGGCTGGGTATCGTCTCCAGTTCCTTTTACATCGCCATCTTGCACCCTGTTCTCCAAACTCCCTTACAAGACACTAATTTTGGTCCCATCCTACTCAGATGAGTCAGGGAGAGGTTGGTAAGAAGAATGCAGTGGTTGACTTGTGCATAATATCTAAAGGATTGGAATAACTGACTACCCAGGAGAAACTTGGCACCAACGGGAATTTTGTCAAAAAGGAAGAATGAGTATATTTGAGAAGTAAAGACAGAATAAAGCTTTCCTGAAAAACTGGAAAAGTACAAGTTGATATTAAGGAGGTGACTGACTACAAAGAACATTTATTTTGCAAATTCAGGAGTATGTAATAACAGGCCATAATCATCTTCATCTTCCAGGCACTAGAATAAGCAATTTATAAATATCACACATAATTCTCACAACAACCCCATGAGGTAAATGACTCATTATCCCTATTTTTCAGATGAAATCATACAGGTTGAGGTGGTCGAGTCAGGGTCTGAGCCAGGTCTGACCTAGAATGTACTTTGACCTTCTTTGGTCATCTCCTTCCCAGACTTTTATCTTTTTTGCCACATTACATAACATTTTGATCTGTGGGAAATGAATCATTAGGATTATTTACCTTCTGAAACTAAACTGTTAGAGAAAAATCACGATGGAATTCAGTTGAGAAGATACATTTCTGTCCTAAAGTGTGGCCTCCGTTTTTAGGACTAGTTAGGAATGCTTTCAGCTTCAAATAACAGAAAACCCGTCTAGCAATGTCTCACATAACAAGACTTCTGGACATCTGTGGTCGTTGGCAGTGATTCAGTGTCTCCAAGATTTCAGAGCCCATTTGGTGTCTCTGCCACGCTCTTGTCCTGCATCTCGCATCTCACAAGATGGCTACCTCACAGGAGTGGTGTTTGGCAGAGGGTCTCTCCTTGAGTATCTCCTGCATGTGGGGAAAAAAAATAAATCCTTCCAAGACCCCCAGAAGACCCTTCCTTGCATGCTATTAGCCGTGACAGGTCAGATGTGACTTCTCCTGGAAGAAAGATGGAATAAGTTGGAGATATGATTTTTTCAGCCTCCATAATGGGGGGGGGGGCAGGCAGCAGAGATAGAGTTTACAGAAGACAAACATCTGAACCAACTATTCCATGGCACAAGCAGACTTCTCCCCCCTCGGTATGATGAGTAAACCATAATCACATGATCTCTTCCCCCAAGACCAAACACTGTTACCTGCACTTACCTGGGTTTTTGTTGATTTGTTTTGTTTTTCTAATGCTGGATTTCAGCTCGTTTATCTGTACTAAGTTTTAGCAACACTTTAATTTCCTGTTTTAATTATCACAGGCTTAATAAAAAGCTGTTGCGTGGGAAAATGGTTTTCTTCCTCTTCATCTCCACCAGGTTACTTCTGTGCAAACAGTCTGTAAGCAGTTCTGTTCTTTTCCTTAGACTTTTCATCTTCTTTTTTAGGCTTTTCAGAGTTCCTTGTTGATCTCACCATATAAACTCAGAACTCCTTAGCAGGATCTGCTGATAACAGGTTCACATTTCAAGCTTTTTTTCTTTTTTCTGTCACAATGTTTAGAATAAGAAAACACTTAGAGCCTAAGATAGACTCCCAATAAGAGATACTAATGTCTCATTCCGACAAATATTTTATTTCTAACAGCGGCACAAAAGATGTGTGTGTGGGGCCAAATGTTATTAAAGGAGGAATTTATGCTAAAGAAGATTCTTCTTCCTGAATAGCCAATCACATATCTCTTGTTGGTGAATTATCTAGACCCCAATTGTTCCAATTCATAGTTCTTTTCCACTTCCAGGGTGGGAAGACTTGAGGAAACAACATGCAAGGTCATCCTGTGGGCTCTGTCCTTCTAGAAGCCATAACGGGAAGCCTACTAGTCTTTCCATATGAACCACACTTTCAATATCAGATTTATCATTAATAAAAGCAATATTTGGGGGTCCCATTTGCTTTGTCCTGTTTTATTTGTATTTATTTATTTTTAATGTCTCAATTGGCTCGGAACTTAAACAGTAAGGTGGTATGTTATTTAGTGACTCCTTGAACCCCATCAATAAACAACTTGTGATCACAATTCCTTTTCTTTTATCAAATACCTATCTGAATTTATACCAGCTACTTAAATCCTTAACCTTAGTTTTTCTCATTTATAAAATGGGATTACTGGTAGGTACTTACTCCAGAAGGTTGTTAACAAGGATTAATAATGAGAAAATGAGTGTAATGTGTACTCAGAGCAGATCATGGAATATAAAAGACACTCACTAAGTGGTCATCTCTTTCTGTCATTTGTACCAGAATTTGAATCATGCATTCAATACAGTTAATAAGTACAAGAGGGCCTTATTATCTGAGCATAATTAGAACATGGAAAATACCTTTTTAGATAAGTGATCAACATTTCATAGTAAATGGGGATTATTATATTGAAGAGTAAAATGAAAATATTTATATTATTTAACAAATTAAACTTATAATAAAAATATACACTAATTACCAACCCAAAGAATACATCAAATTTTCATTTGTTTTTTACATTTTGTTTCTGTCTTTCCAACAAATTGTATGACAATGCAATATGCCTTATTTCACATTTTAAATCTGAAGCATGATTTTATTTACAACAATTTGTAAAGCTTTCATCAATTTTCCAAGATTCCCTTATTCTTTGCAATTCAATTATTCTCATTTCCAGAAACTACACTGCCATTGTCAATAGTTTGTAATTTATTTCTATAATTTATTTTCCTTGTATTATGTTGTATTATTAAGATATTATGGCATACCAAAAAATCAGTGAAAGACTGCCCAGCAAGATGTTGGTTCAACAGTTGAGGGTAGATGCTAGCTAGCATCAGGAATGAAAGTCTAAGTAGAGACTAATTTTGCTAGTGGTGTATTCAAAAGCCAATGGTTCTATACCACCGCAACTTTTGATCTACTATGCATTTGCAACTACAGGAACCTCAATAGTGATGTCTTGACTAGCTAGGATATTACTGGTCAACTCTCTTAAGCTTATTGAAAATTATATAAAATATGTCATAAACCATTTTTTTTAACCTCAAGATGTATCTTGAAAACCTACAGTATGGAATAATATTTAGTAGCTTATCTAACCTCACATTTTGTTATTCCTTGACCCCATGACTAGAGGCTTATCAGACTGGCATACCTGGGGTTTAGAAACTCACATATGGCTGCTGTTCTTCTCCAAGAACTTAAGGTAGCTTTTCACTAGGAGCCTAAAATTCATCCATATCATCAAGTGAGGCTTTTTTATAAAAAAGAAGGAAGAGAAGAAGGTAGGGAGGGAAAGAGAGAGAGGAGTGAAAGGGAAGGAAGCAGGAACACAAGGAAGAAAGGGAGAAAGAAAGGAAGGAAGGAGGAATGGGATAGAGGGAGGGAAGGAAGGAGGGAGGGAGGAAGGAAGGAAGAAAACCAATAAGTTCAAGTGACCTGAAAGCATGGGACTGCAGCTCCTTAAATGTCCATCAAGACTTGAAGCAGAGTTCTCAAATCAGAGGTCCTTGCGGCTGAAATGCTCTACATTATGGAGTGACTACAGACACAGCTGCTTCTTTATGAGGTGAGAAAGTGGCTGGAAGCGATTTTCCTACTTTGATAGTTTCTCAGTCCTTTACCTCACCTTTCCTCTCAAAGACTTGATTATCAGCATAAACAGTCCCCTGATATGGATATAGCCACGGATCTGACAGCTTTAGATGAACATTAGCAGAAAAAGTACAGTAAAGCAAACAAATTAATTCACTTTAATTTAGCATTAACTATGCTCTAGTGTTGTTAACAGTGGTCTGTGTCCTTCAAAGTGTTGGAAATCACTGGAGCCAACACAATACAGATACTGGGAGAATCATGAGGCTTGAATTCTGTTCCTAGTTCAACTTTGGTGGACTCCATCTTTGTTTTTGTTTTTGTTTTTTTTTAATTTTCAAAGTGAAGAGTTTGAAAATACAAATGTATACCTTGGGAGGACTATCCAATTCCATAATTCTGATTCTGTATTGCAGTACAGGCCACTTCAATGCACAAACTCAATTATTGGTGGGCTAAAAAAATCATGTAACTATTCCCTCTCGTATCTTCACTAATATGAGGGAATGGCTCACAAACGGTCGAGCCAATCAGGCTGTGTCATTTCAGATACTGAGACTGTGATTCAGTTATCCATGGTTTTGTACCAAACCACCGAAAACTTAGTGGCTTTAAAAATCAGCAATCATGGTACGCCTGGGTGGCTCAGTTGGTTAAGCGGCTGCATTCGGCTCAGGTCATGATCCCAGCGTCCTGGGATCGAGTCCCACATCAGGCTCCTTGCTCCGCAGGGAGCCTGCTTCTCCCTCTGCCACTCTGTCTGCCTGTGCACTCGCTCTCTCTCTCTCTCTCTCTCTCTCTCTGACAAATAAATAAATAAAATCTTTTTAAAAAAATCAGCAATCATTTTTATGCTCATGATTCTGCAGTTTGGACTGGACTCATCAGGGTGGCTCTCCTCTGCCACACACTGGGACTAGAACATCTGAGATGGCCTCTTCAATTATACATCAGATGGACGCCTCCACCGGGGTGGCTGAAACGGATCAGGGCTGACTAGACATCTTTCTCTTTCTGCATGTCTCTCCATGTGGCTAAGTTGGGATTTGTCATAATGGTGCTGGGTCCCTAGAAAGAGCAGACCAGAGGGACAAGCCCCATTGGGAAAGTGCCTATGAAACCACTACTTGCTTCATACCAGCTAAATGGGACATTAGCAAAAGGGACAGACCCAAAGTTAGTGTGGAAGGGGATTATACAGGACATTAAGATCAGGAGGTGGGGTTCACTGGGGCCATAAAATAACAGTTGACCAGAGTATGGGAACCTCAGTATGGGAACCACTGGTTCAATTTACACCAGTGAGGAGACTGGAACAGTTTCTGACCCAGGCTCCCACAGCCTCTGTTTTGTTCCTTGAAAATAAAAATTACAACATAACTAATAAATTTCTGGAAGACTCATTTTTCTTGAGTGGGGATATTAAGTCAAGTGACAAGGACATTATTCTAGCACAAACCACATGGATGATATTTAGTATTTGTGACATCCAACCTCCACTCCCTACTTCTTTTTAGACAAGATAAATAGAATGAGAAATATGAGTTGGGTTTGGGTTAGAGCAAGAAAATTCCTTTCCTTCAGTATCAGCCTTCTTGGGACAACCTAAATGGCCATTTTGCATTTGGTAATTAAGCATGTACTTTTTACCAGAGGCTACCGCTAAAGGAGTTGAGAATCTCACTCCCAATTGCCTCTGTCAGAGGGATGAGTGTGTTGCTGGCAGACAGGGCAACTGTAATCTCTTCCTGCAATGAACCAGCAGCTCACTGAGCTGGCGCAAAGTACTGCTATCGATTTTTCTGTATAGATAATTAAAAACAGCTTGTATGCCTCCATTTCATCCCCATCATCAGCAACAACGAAAAGGTCTTAATTCATGTAACTATATCATGGTGTTCATTGCAAACCTTAGGTTTGGGCTGAAGAAGCCTTTTTCCTTTCTGTACAGTACAAAACCAAACAAGAACAGAAACAAAAACAAAAAACAAAAGATGCAGACACACAAAAACCAACCACAAAACCTCAAAAACCTAAATTCAGAGGAGCCAGACGGAATGTAATTCCAAAGCTAAAAGCAAAGGTTATGCATAGAGGACATTTAAAGAGAGGCTGCAGGCAATGGGGCTAGACAGGGAAACTGGAACTGAAGCCTGTGGGTAGTCTGGAGAACATGTACAATATCACTACAGCTTACGCATTGGCAGAGGTTTCCATGTTACGAAAGAATCTTCCAAAGTTTGGCTCTCTACCATCTGAGTCTGGAAATTTGGTGAGCTCAACATTTTTTAAAAAACCAAATTAAAATCAGAAAACGATCCCTGGACCTAACCAAATTGTTAATAGGGTTACATGTGCATGCATATCAGAAGAGACAGCCCAGTGGTTTCCTCGTAAACCAGAGATGCCCACAGACTGACATCATATGAAACTCGAATCAGGACAAGCCTATGAATGTTCTTTTCCATTCTCAGCTCAAGCTTTTGGGTCTATTTATTCTGTATCTTCTGTCAATTTAAGTTTTCAGAATTATACCTTATTTATCCCTGCCAAAGTGTGTATACCTTTTATTTTTAAGGCACCTTTACAAGCCAGAGGGAGTAAAAAGGATTGAGGCAAACTTTAGATAAAGAACGTCTATGTCAGAGTAAAGGTGATTAAGTATACCAAATCATCTAAGTTCTATACAGGCCCTCTCCTTTCAGCTGTCCCCTGCCCCACAGTGCAGGGGAAGTGTAAGAAATGTGATTTAAAAAAAAAAAACAAAAACAACATGTCATCAATGTAATTCTCCCCAGCATATTTTCATAGGTACAATTTATTGAGCATTTACTATGTGCTAGGCTTTGTTCTAAGTATTTTTCCAGCCAGTCTCATTTAATGTCCACAAAAATCCATTTAGTTCATGGTACTGTTTTTCTACAATTCTGATGAGGATTCTGAGACTGAGAAAATGTGTTACATGACAAAGCTCACTTTGTCTGTAATCAGCAACATAGGTGTCGAACCCAGAGCTGTCCCCAAGGATTCAGACAATTTCAAGCAGGAAAAAAGCCCCATGACCTAACTGGAGTGGTCAGCGAAGGAGAAACCTTCTTGTTATCATTACCATGGCTGCCACGTAGTTATAAAACCTGATAGTTACAAGCATTTGTGCTCCATGTAAGTTCTGGTTCTTTCCACCTGTATGAAACTGAGCTAATTACCTTTACACCTCTGAAGTGACAGACTGTAGAGTCGGGGAGCTAGCCACCTGTGACTCACTGTACTGATCCCTGAAAATAAACACACATAAAAATTCTCAAGGGTTGGATCCATAGATATATTATTAAAAAGGGATTTGTTTTAGACTTTTAAAATGCTGACCGGTAATGAATGCTATGGCAAATGGCGCTCAAACAATATATTTGGGGGATAATTTTAGTAATGTTTTCCAAAGGGAGGACCTTGAATGGAGATCATTTTGAAGCTTTTTTTCATCTTTATAATGAACTTCTATTAAAAGATCCCCTTCAGGGACACATGGGTGGCTCAGTCGGTTAAGAGCCCAACTCTTGGGCCACCTGGGTGGCTCAGTGGGTTAAGCCTCTGCGTTCCACTCGGGTCATGATCCCAGGATCCTGGGATCGAGCCCCACATCGGGCTCTCTGCTCAGCAGGGAGCCTGCTTCCTCCTCTCTCTCTGCCTGCCTCTCTGCCTACTTGTGATCTCTCTCTCTCTCTGTCAAATAAATACATAAAATATTTAAAAAAAGAAAGAGCCCAACTCTTGGTTTCAGCTCAGGTCATCATCTCAGGGGTATGGGACGGAGCTCAGCAACTGGCTCTGTGCTCAGCAGAGTTGGCTTGAGAGTTTCTCCCTCTCCCACCTCCCCCAACCCCACTCTCTCTCTTTTCTCAAGTAAAATAAATAAATAAAATCTTTTAAAAAAATCCCCTTCAGAGTCTCTTACTACTTGAGAGAAGAAAGGGGCCCTCTAGAGACCATTGGTCGTACAAGCTTGTTCTACCAATGAGGAAAGTTGGACCCAAGGAGAACAAGAAACATAGCTTCTCAGGAGCAGACCTGAGCCGAAGTCCAGCGCCTTCTCACCTGCTACAAACATCTCTTTGTTTCACCCCAGGAGCTCCTTCAGGCGGCATCTGAAGCATTCGAACATGCTATTGCAATACCAGTTGCAAATGGGGAGCCCCTGAGTTAAGCTATGTCTGTCACAGTTAAGCTATGTGACCTTGAGCAGCATTTTCGGTCTCTTGGAACCTTGGTTTCCTCCTGTGCAAAATGAAGTTATTCAGCAGGCTTTCTAGAGTCATTTTACTCCCATAACATGTGACTCTGAGATTTGAATATATTGGCAAATTAGTTTCTACTTTTCATAAAGCACACAGGTCTTCTTTTTCCTAAGATTCTTCAGATTTCTAATGAAAAGTATCATAATTGGAATCCCAAAGGCAGACAAACTTTAGTAAAAGACAAAATAGCCATTTTTAGACATGCAAGAACTCAAAGAACTTATTTCCCTAGGGCTTGGTTTTAAGAAATAATTTGTGACTATACTCCAGCAAATCAAGAAACTAAGAAATATGTGAGTCGAAAGTGATAAGACAAAGGCAGGGGCACCTGGGTGGCTCAGATGGTTTAGCATCAGCCTTTGGCTCAGGTCATGATCTCAGGGTCCTGGGATCGAGCCCCACATTGGGCTCTCTGCTCTGCAGAAGCCTGCTTCTCCCTCTCCCTCTACTGATTCCCCTGCTTGTGCTCTCTCTGTCAAACAAATAAAATCTTTATAAAAAAAGTGATAAGACAAGTGTAGAAGTCCAAAGAAGAAAAGCCTAAGGTGATAATTGTACAGCATGACTATGAAAAAGTTCATCAAAGTTAGAACAGGAAGCCAGTGGACTCCGAGATACCCTGAAGGTAGAAGGAAGAATGAAATGGGTTCCAGGATGACAAGGGAGATTGATGATACAAGAGACATAATGAAAAAACTGTGTGTGTGTGTGTGTGTGTGTGTGTGTGTGTGTGTTGTATCTTTCAACAAAAACAAAGACAACATCAAAAGAAAGAAAAAAACAGTATCAAAAGGTCCAAATATGAAGAACAGAAATCTAAAAATAGTAAGATAAATGATTTGGTCTGAATGACAGAAATATTCTCTTTCGTTTGGCACTGGGGTCCTGGCCTTGAAAAGTTTCAGAAAAAAATGTAACCGTAGCTTAATATTTGCCTCTGAGAAACCCATTAACCTGCCATGCTAATAAATGTCCATGTTCTTAACTTTCAAATCTTAGAATTCAAAAAATTGATAACATATAGAATTTTTAACATTGGCACAAAATTGAATGTAAAATGTGTGTCTGTAGACTATAACAAAATAAAAAGCTTCTGCACAGTGAAGGAAACAAAAACACTAAAAGACAACCTATGAATGGGGAAGATATTTGCAAATGACATATCTGATAAAGGGTTAGTACCCCAAATATATAAAGAACTTATACAACTCAATACCCAGAAAACAAGTTATCCAGTTAAAAATGGACCAAGATCATGAACATTTATCTAAATAAGACATACAGATGGCCAACAGACACATGAAAAGATGCTCAGTGTCACTCATAATCAGGGAAATGCAAATAAAAACTACAATGAGATAAAACCTCACACCCATCAGAATGGCTGCAATCAAAACACAATAAGCAACAAGTGTTGCCGAGAATGTGGAGAAAAAGGAACACTTGTGTAGTATGGGTGGGAATGCAAACTGTTGCAGCCACTGTGGAAAACAGTAAGGCGTCTCCTCAAAAAATTAAAAATAGAATTACCACGTGATGCAGTAATTGCACTACTGGGTATTTACACAAAGAATACAAAAAAAAAAAACTAATTTGAAAGGGTATATGCATCCTTATGTTTACTGCAGTATTATTTACAATAGCCAAACTATTGAAGCTGTGCAAATCTCCATCAACAGATGAATGGATAAAGAGGTGGGGTGTGTGTGTGTGTGTGTGTGAGAGAGAGAGAGAGAGAGAGAGAGAGAGAGAAATATTATTCAGGCATAAAAAAGAAAGAAATCTTGCCATTTGCAACAATGTGGATGGAGCTAGAGAGAATAATGCTAAGCAAAATAAGCCAGTCAAATAAAGACAAATACCATATGATTTCACACATATGTGGAACATAAGAAACAAAACAAAGGAAAACAATGAGAGAAACAAACCAAGAAACAGACTCTTAACTATAGAGAACAAATTGGTGGTTACCAGAGGGGAGGTGGTGAGGGGATGGGGGAAAGAGGTGAGGGGGTTAGGAGCACACTTACCATAATGAGCACCGAGTGATACCTAGAATTGTTGAATCACTATCAGTACACATATAGTACACATTATATTAGAAACTAATATACTACCGTATGTTAACTATACTGGAATTAAAATTTTAAAATGTGAAGACATAAAATAAAATGCACATCTGTGACAGGGAATATAGTTAATAGAAGTTGAGAAGTGGAAGAAGGGAGAAGAAATGGAGATGTGTTAAGATTCACACGAGACCACCATGGTGATCACCGCTGTGGCCTGAGTGGGTGAGGAAAAGGGACCAGAGTGGGAAAGCAGGGGATTTATAATGTTTTGTTAAGAAATAAAAAGCTGTGGCAGAGTAGATGGGAGGGGTGCGGCGTGGCTGGTTGCAAAGGGCATTATTGCCAGCCACGTGCGAGCACTGGTCATTGTGCCTTCTAAGCATTTGACATGGTTCTCCAAAGTTTGGGTGGGTTTCTCTCCCTCTCTCTCTTTCTCTCTCTCACACACACACAGGCAAGTGTTTTACTGCATACCAAAGTGGGGGATCTCTGCAGATTTGTGGGGTTCTCTGTGCAGTTTCCTGATACTCCGCTCTGTAAGCTCAATTGCCTCGGTCTCCCCAACTCAAGAACTCTGCCAGGCTCTGTGGGAATGACCCTTCCCCAAGCCACTGTCTGGAAACTCTGAAGTCTGTAAAATGGCATAAACATGCAGCTGACTCCCATCTTTTAAGAATCAGTGGGTTTTTTTGTTTTATTTTGTTTTGTTTTGCCTAATGCCCAGTGTCTTAACAATCACTATTTCATATATAGATGTTCTTTAGTCACGTCCCTGGCAGGATAAATCTGGCCTCTATTAGTCCATCTTAAAAGAAGAAAAAAATTGTTTAATGTCTGCCTTGTCAGGGATCCCTTTGAGTTTCTGCCTTGTCTAACAGCCGATGTTTGCTTAGTTCCTGATATTGAAAATCTAACTTAACCACCGTTAAGGACAGCACTCACACCCGCCACATCTAGCAGCCAGTAAGAGAAGAAAAGAAACTGGTTATGTTTCTTAATTTTTATTCTGTACATTTCCACACAATTCACAATACAGAAAAAGTGTCCAAAAAGTAACTGTAACTAGTCAATTTTGTTTTCAGAGATTAGTTCAGTCTCCCAAATTAATTCCGTTGAAAATCTCTGTAGAGCAACACAGTGATCAAGATACTTTATATAAATAGGAAATGCAAGAAAATTAGGGAAAAATACTTTATGACTTTGTTACAAAAAACTCCATTCTTCCCTTCCCTTCCCACCCCTCCCTTTCCCACCCCCCTCCCTCCATTTCATATTCTCTGGATCCCAGTTCACCTGGAAATAAAACTTCATCAACTTACTGCCACAGCTGCTATTTTTTTTTTTTTTTTTTTGGATTCCACCTGCCACTTGGCAGCTCTGCAAAAGCATGGCTCTGGGATGAGAGAGGGCAGAATCAGAAATCATGAAAGAGCCCTTTATAATGAGACTGCAACTCTTCACACAGATGTATCCTCTGAGAGTGAATTACCCATAGCCAAGGGTCCTCTGGGTGTGCAAGAATCTTTTCCCACTCAGACACCAAATTAAACGGAATATAGTCATTCATATAGAACTGAGACTGTCCTCTGTTCCTTAACTCTTTACAGGAATGGTTTGGCCCACTTTTGATCAGCTGTGATCCATATCATATTCAGATTCATGGTTGTCACTTAACTGTTGGTAATAAATAAAGGGTAATTTTTAAAAACTAGCTAATCTTTACTGAGACTAAATCAGACTCTACCTTCTCAAAGACGTGTGTTGCAAAATATTCTACTGTGCTAGAATATTTTGTCTATGAAAATTCTGAATCTCTTTTCCCAGGATAGCAAGAAACCCATACTTCTCAGCCCACAATCAGGATATTAGCAAGCATAGATCTGAGTTCTAATTGCATTGGAAATTAGGCATGTGGCCAGAGCCTCAGTCCAACCAACAAGGAATGGAAGGCAGGGAATGAAAAACTGTAGTGTTAGTAAAACCCAAAATGTCAGGAACTATTTGGATTCAATATACAAGGTGCAGTAAATATCAAAGCTGGTTAGTATCTTAAAAGTGATAAATCTTACCCACATATCTCACAGAGTTACCCATAAATTTAAAACAAAATATAGGGTAAACCAATTTAGAGCTGTCATTGATTTATTTTTACAAGACAATTGGTAAATATCTCCTATTCTATAATTTTAAGAAGAAATGTTATATATAACCCCCAAAATAAAAAGAAGTGAGTCTTTCAATTTTTAAGGATTGAATATATTAGACTTATGAAAAAAACCCCAAGTTGTCCTTATTTCTCTCAAATTTTACCATAGACCATCACGAATCTGTGGATAGGTCAAACCTATGAGCACATAGAGAAACTCCTTCAACAAACAACCCAGTCCCGAGGAAAGCTCTATTAGAAAGTTCTATTATAGGAATCCTCTCCTCCCCTAAATGCCACACATAATTCTTCTAAGCTGCATAGATTGAAAATTTCATGATATTCCTTGAAGCCACTTTGAATAAGTTCAATCTTTTTCTACGTCTTCTGAATTTGCTTTTCATGAGGATCAAAGTTGGCTCAGAGTATATATTATTTGTGTGTATATATATTATTTGTATGGCGATTTGTGTGAAGACTGGAGCCTTATTACTGTCCTACTCTTGAGAATCTTTTTTTCTCATACATCTGCTCTTCTTTCACCTTCGGGGCAAGGGTGAGGTGGGGGAGAAGGTGGACTGGGAGCATTTTCTGAGCAAGATTCCAGCTAGGAGTCCATTTTTGAAGACTATCTCAATAGTGCCTTCCATTGAGCCAAGCTGAAATCTAAGAACTCAAGTCTTGTTATTATGGAAGAAAGGGAGGATGGGTAATTAAAAGTATAGTCCACAGGGCACCTGGGTGGCTCAGTCAGTTAAGTGTGGAGGTCATGATCTCATGGGTTGTGAGACTGAGCCCCACATCAGGCTCCTCACTCAGCAGGGAGTCTGCATGAAAGATTCTCTCCCTCTGCCCCTCCCCCAATTCACACACACATGCTCTCTCTAAAAATAAATAAATCTTTAAAAAATATTTTAAAAATGGACTTTAAAAAAACTATAGTCCACAAACATAGCAACACCAGTCTAGTGATATAAGACTAAGTCCTACTTAATGGCAATAAGTTATAAAAACTGCCTCTACACCTCTTTACTAGAAAATAGAGATCTTCTGCTCCTTCTCTAAGCCCCAGCCACAACCACATACCCCAAACAACAAATGGGTAGAAAGTAGGAAAACGAACACTAGATCCTTTTTTTCTCTTTAATTATTGAACCTGTGACTGTTCTGCCTTAGTAGAAATACATATCTTACTCAGGAGATTTGGAAATTGGCTAGCAATGGACAAAGAGAGTTCTGTGTGTCTGTGTGTGTGTGCACGTGTGGGCGTGCACACATGCAGGTGTGTATATAAGCAAAACAAATTGTTTCGTTGTCATGAAAAACCTGCTTTTCAATGATCTGGGCTATATTTGCAATGACTGGTGTTTTTACAAAAAACTTTAATTGCCATCAACATGGCAGGAACCTAAAGAGGCCGAGGGCTTTAAATGAGTTCTGCTTGGGTCCGAAGTCACGGAAATCTAAAATGAGAAAATATCAAAGGAGTCTTTTAGTCTAAGCTCCCTCACAATTATGGAAGTGCTTTTTCCTGTTCCCTCATTTGGTTGTTACTTTTCGCTGAAATACTAGAAAAAACCCTAGCTGTAGTAAATCACTTTGTTTCCCAGAAAGCCCCATCCATTTTTCCAGATGTAATGTTTAAGAAAAAAAGAAATCCTTCTAGAAGTAATAAAGTCACCTCCTTTTCGTGTCTGTTCAGAATTCTTCTGTCCTTGCTTTCTTCTGCATATTGTCTGCCCTAGAGGACTTGAATCTCACCATTCTTCACCTGTCTCCTCCAAACATTCCTGTTCCTGATCTAGCTTCGTCCTCTTTCCAGATCAAACATCCTTCTTCTACATGGTCACTGAGCTGCCCGCCAAGGTGTCTTGTAAAAGATGAGAGCAGGAATTGAAGAATCTCTCCAGTCTGTTTATTCTTCCCATTTCAAAGTCAGCAGAACTTCCCACAGGTGTATCAGACCTCTGTGCATGTGATGGTAGGACAGATGTAGCTTTGCATGGCCACCTGCTTACAGCAAAGGAGTCTTGAATGGCAGGCCCATTTTCAATACTTTTGGGTGACTTCCAAGGAGAGAAGACAGTACTAACACTTCGAAATGTTGAGAATCATAGAGAAACCTGGAAGTCATCCTCAGTGTTATCGGCTCGTGAAATCCACCTAGGCACCAAAACATTTGACCTTTTTTCCCCTTGAACTTTGCCCAACCTGATAAGCCACTGATAGCAAAAACTCTTGACTTTTTAACTTCACATTTTCCTCAGTTCTACCCTTTTGCTGTGGGATGTTAAGTCATTATCTTTTCAAGGAGGCACCTTCTAAACTATGGAAATCTGCATGATGTAAAACAGCAGTGAACATGGGCGGGGGGGTGGGGGTGGGGGGGCACTGTTTACTCAGCAAACATCTACTGTGGACATGTTACTCTGTAACATCCAGAGATGTTCGTTCTGGCTGCAGTTTTGGCATTTACTATAGGAATCTGTGAAAGTTGAATTCACTGTGTTGAGATTTGTTTTTTTCACCTAAAATGATCTGCATGACCCATCTCATGGGTTTGTACCGAAGCTCAAAGGTGTCACAAGGGCATCGAAATGCTAAAACCCTAAAAAGTTCAAAAATTACTCAAGTTGAAATAAACGGTACAATAATAGTAAGCAGTATACATTTGACTTATTTTAACTATTTTCTTTTGAAAGCTACAAGTGTTTCACTAAAAGATTGAGAAATAAGATCGTTTCGGTTGTTCCCACCACAAAGGGATCCCTTTCAGATGTCATTTGGCTCAAAATAGGAAAACTCTGGAAAACATTCAGAATCATCACTCATCTGCATGGGTGAGTGCTCTCTAGCAGTTATCATGCCTGCAGCAGAAGCAAAGGCATTTTCCATGATTGTCTTTTCTGTCCGTTCACTTGGATCCCAAATATCTTTTAGGCAAAATTTTCTTCTGTGGTTGTGGATTACATTTAACTGTGAGAATATCAAATCACAGCACTTTTTTTTTTTTTTTTTTACATTGGACGGACAGTAAAACCAATTTCTAATGTGACTTAAGAACGCCTAAGAACATTCATCCAAATCCGTGATGCTTCCAGAAGCATTTTGGAGTAAGTTAGACCACTGAGTATGTTTGCTTTGCACTAGCTCTTAAATTCAGGCTTAGTTGGTTTAAAATTTTTAAAATGAGAACCAAAAGTCATTCTCTCCTAGATTTTTCCTCTCAATGTGGTGTTCTAAACATTGAAAAATCAAAGATTTTCATAAATTTTGAAAATGAAGTCCAGCCATTCATCATTTTTAAAAAAAACCCCAAACTTCAAAACCTCACAGCATCTGATTTCAGCTCCTTAGATCAAGGTTCCTAATCACAGCATCCCTCCAGATGGTCAGGGAGCTTGTTCACAAACAATCCCAGGGGCTGAACGCATGTAATTCTGTAAGGGTGCCCACTCCACGATAGTTATACTCCATTGTCGTATTCAGTCAAAACCCACCGCAAAGTTTGCCTACTGCTTCTACTTCCATCCTTGAGAAACAGCATGAGTTTCAGCTCCCATTGGCGTCGTATTTCTGTCTCATCTTAAAGTCTTGGTTGCGAATACATTTTTAAGAACAGGACCAAGACTCTTGGGAGAAAGAAATGCAAAATATCATTTCTTTAATATTTATATTCTCATTTCATATTTCACAGAACTCAGACATCGCTGGCTGAAGAGTGACTGGCATGTAAAAGCCTGATGGGTTCCCCAGGGCATGCTTCCCTGGTACCATGTGCTATTGGAATCTGTCTTTTCTCCTAGGCTGCCAGCTCCATGAACTCAAGAGTTTTGGCTCTTGCTTTCATTCTTAGATCCTTAGCATGTTGCCTGCAGCAGAGTAAGATAAATTATTTTTCATATAAATGATTAAATATACAAATGTATGCTTGATTCACGAACATATGATTGCATGCACAATGCCTGAATACATATATAGACTCTAGAATCTGTCTACCATGAGGATACCATTCAATATTCAAATCCCTAAACGACAATGCTTCAACAGCCTAAGAATTATTTTTTTCTGCTTTCTTCCTGGGATCGGGTCAGTGCTAGGTGTTCTGGGAGAGCGGGTTTTCCGAGGGCACTCCTCCTTGCTCAGTTCCCATTTTTAGGGTTCTCAGTAAACTCTGGGGAGACAGCCTAAAATCCATGGATGGCCACTAGGGGTATAACACATATCTAGTCCAGTCATCTAGGTGATTTAGAGGAACACATGGTTTACATCACTGGATGTGGAAGAAGCCACCATGATCGTGGACAACCACGGAAGGACGAAGACATATGTGTGCTAAACTTCTATGGCAGATGGCTTCTCAGAATAAGGCATTTTGTAACTCTATAGGGTGATCAAAGTCAGCGGAAATATATTTGTCCTTCAGGCAAAATGGATACTTGTCCCAGAGGGTACTTTCATTCTGATCCATCTTGAGCAGAATACCTGGGGAAGATCTGGGTGTCTGTACGACAAAACGACTGAAGGTGGTGGCCGGAAGTCCAGGAGGACTCTTGACGACGTAAGAAACTAGAGGGACTAAAGATCAGTGAAGACCAGGACACAGAAGGGGATGGGGCCAAAGGCCATCTGAGAGACCAGACAGAGAAAAAACTACAGCAATCAGCTGAATATGGAATTCAGAGAATGAGAAAGTAGAGAGATTCAGAGAAGGTTCTAGTGAGACCTGGGTAGAAACGATTTTATACAAGTGTTTAAAATCAGTTAGAAAAGTCTCTCATTTAATACATGTTCTACATTTTTCTTACCCAAACTGAAAATAACCCATTTAAATAGAGCAATTGGTTTTATTTGATGGCTATGGTGCATTATTTCAACAATGATCAATCTTATTTTTAAACAGCATAACTGAATTAAAGATGGCACTGTTTTCAGTGATTTTCATGAACTACTCCCACGGGAAGGAAGCCAAGCTCCTCAGACCCCAGCCCATACCCAAGTTCCTACACCTTCCTGGCAGCAGCATGCCCACATTAAATATCATTAGGCAACGTAGGGAGTGTTAGCCCTGCAAAATCAGCCTTGTAAAGTGGAACGAGCATGACAGAGAAATAAACTCTCCATTTGTGATCCAAAAATAGCACAGACCAGACTCTGGGCTCAGGTAGGTCTCATGCTTCATGGTAGGTAACCTAAACAATCCTAAGACCTCTTGGTCATGGATTTTATGACACAGGCAGGCAATAGCAAACGCCATGTGTAATTGCAGTGGCTGCAGTAAGAGAACTCAGCTTAGCAGCCGTAAAAACAACAAAGAATAAAGGAAAATTTCCTGTTAGCTTGTCTTTGCTTGCTTTACTATACATAGAGAGATGATTAGCATGCTTCTAAAATGTTTTGTCTACTGGAAACCTATGCAATAAAGTGTGTATAGCATATATATAAATATATACTATACATACATATGTATACAAATAAATACATTTCTATATGTGTGTGGGGGGGAGCTGTATGTACAGTCTTTCTGACATAACTTGCAAGCAACAATGTTGATCAGTGTTAACACTGTTTATCTCTGGGGAGTGGGACTCAGGCCACTACAGGAGCACAGAGGAGACCTTGCCCTTGCCCGTGATTCTCATGTGTGTATTAGAACTTCTTTTATTTCCTATAAAAAGCATGTTCTACCTTTATGATTAAAAAAATCTATATATTTGAAACAAAATTGACATGTAAAAAAAATAAAACTGCTGCCCCACATTATTATAAAACCTGGATATTATGAGAAGTCTAGGAAATGAATGTCAGAAATCCTCTAGGCGAAGAAACGGTTACAAGGTCCAAATGCAAACTGCTTGTATCTCCCAATGCCAACACATCCGCTTACGTGCTAAGGCCAGCCACCGTGATGGGCTAGGGAGCCAGGGGTTGTGTGGGGGCTTTCCATCAGCAGTCACTAACGTCATGGCCACGCAGTTGCCAGCTAATTTGCCTTCTTCAGAAGTTGCATGGGTTTTAGGTTATAGCCTCCATAAAGGTAACCAGAACTCTCAAAGTGGAATTTGGGGCCACGGTGTTTATTTCCTTCTTGGCTTCTTTTGTTGTTGCTGTTGTTTGTTTTGTTTTCTATCAGTCCTTGAACGTGATAAAGCACAGCTTCACTGGGGGAAGCTGGGTTCTAAACCAGGTTCTATTCCATTAAACGTGGACTTCTGGAATACGGGGTTCTGAAAATAACCACCTGAAGGTTCTCTCCTGTTGTCTTGAAGTGACTCTCCATTCCTCATACTCCACCCTATCAACCAAAACCCACAAATGGAAGCCCAGAGCAGACAGCATCCGCCCATGAAGGGCTCTTCAGAACCAAGCACAGAGGACAGGCAGCTAAGCCAGCCACGCTCCAGCACTGTCCCGAGAGGGTTTGTAAGTATAGAGTTTTATGTCCTTTAAATTAAATGTTTGTGGGTTTGTGGGTTTCCAGATACAGACCAGGGCCAGACCACTGGTTTCTGCCCTTTCTGATGGCCCACTAAAGGGGATACTATATGCTTGAGCTGAGCTGGAAACTCCTGGAGCATATGGGCCCAGCTCCTTCTGATGGCTAGGACTTTAAAAAATGCTACAGGAGGTAGGTTTCATATTATATACATTAACTATGTAACCGTCCTGTTCATTTTTGATGTTCTTTTGTTGGAAAACCCAAGTCCTGAGGGTCTTTGCTTTTTCAAAAAGATATTTGCCTTGGCTGTACATAGTTTCCCATCCATAATGCAGAACTCTTTTGGGGCGGGGGGTGGTGGCTTGGAATGATTTCCAAATGTATAAGAACCCCTACAGTAGTCATGACTTTATCTATTTTCATACCAGGAATTTACTTGTGACCTCAGCTGGACCTATTTAAACTGGCCTGTAGCCATCCATACCCTAAATTCTCTCTGGGCTGCTTTGAAACATCACAAAGAAATAGGAGATGGTAGTTGGTGAAAATAGCCCTTCATCCCAGAGATGGCATCTGGGTAACAAACTGTGTGGCCAACTATTTGGCTCAATCTAGGGAACGGAAGGCACCATTCAAAGCCAGATTCCAGTCTGTTTCAAGGACTATATTTCTGTCATCACCACATCTCTTTGACAGTCCTACCAACTGAAAAACTCCCAGATGAAGCCCAGGGATTAAATTCTCCTGGAGCCTATTTTTTTTTTCTAGTTTCTGGAAACAATCTACTGCCATCCTCCTTACCTCACCATAAAACGCAACAGATACTTCCATCTCAAAGACTGATAGATGGAAATAGATTACTCATAACCAACCTATGCTTCCACAGCTAGAAATAACACCAATAATTTGATTTTGAAGCAGCTAAAGAGATCCCTTATCCCCATCCCCAGAGAAGCTATTCCTCCTTAAGACAGTTTTCATATCTGTCCTCTCAAAATGATATGTGACCAAAATGCGGTTCAGGTAAGCAATGCGTCACCACTGGACCTTTAAAGTGAACGCGGAAATACAATCATTTATATGTTCACATGCAGAGACGCTAGGAAAGCACTTTGCTTGTGTCTAAGAACAAAATGGAAGAAAGCTCAGAAGACATCAGCTTTAGTCTGAAACAACCCTGGATCACCCACTTTCATTTCTGACTTCTGCCCAAGTCAAGTAGACATCTTCACTGAAAGTTAGGAGCCCTTTCCTCCTGCTCTTGTAGTTGTCACAGAGTCTCTATTCGAGGGACCTGTAAGTACCAAGTGATCTGTGGTGGGGCTCGAAGTTGTAATTCCGACGCCAGAAGACACGTTTCTGGCTAGGATCCCACAGTGGGTTTCTACTAAGAATTTCCTGGTAGGGGGAAACAGAGAAAAGAATAAATCACACTACCCCATATGTAAGAAATGGGGTTGCAGTGCTATCAGACATGACCTTGGGACCTGACAAGTAAAAGGTGAAGCATCCATCGGGAAGATCCAGCCATCCTGGAAATCCGGCAGTGGAACTCATTAAACAGGGCTTTGTCCTTGGGATAAGGCTTACTCGGAGTAATGAAAACCAAACGCTCAGAAGGAAAACCTAAAATGGGACCCCTCTCACCACTACACCCAAGAGTCTCTACTTATTAGCCTCTGTGCAACACGCCAGTGACTGTGTTCTCGTTTAAGTGAGTTATTTTGACATATGTTGCTACTTTTGCATTGGCTGTTTTATTTCAAGTCAATTAGCCTGCTTTCTATTATCACTCGAGAAAGTCTAGAAGCAAACACTGTCATAGTGCTCGATTTTCTGTAACCACAGTCCCCACACATGGTTTTCTGCTCAGCAACTTCAACAGCACTTAAAATCCAGTGATTCCGCCAAACCAGCTGTGGGCCTTCATTTAATCCTTTGCTCGTCTCTATCACAGCAAAAGGCAAAGATGGCTACACGTAGGCAGTATGGGGTTGTGCAAACAGCCCAAGCTGAACCAGTCCTTTGTGGCTATCGGCAACAGCCCTGCAGCCAGGGCCGGCCCCCGGGTTCCCTCCCATGCCACCTCACCATACCTCAGAGATATAGCACACACGTTGACATTATCCATGTGGCACGTCCCAGCTCCTACAGAATGACAAGGGATGAGGGAGGGAGGGGAGACATGCAAAGAGTCACTAATAGTCTTGGTATATTTCGTCTTGGAAACGGGAGCAGCTTTATAGTTGCATTTTTGCAGGACATCCAGAGGGCTTTCAGAGACCTCCAGAGTGTCTTGTGGTCTTCAGAGACTGAGTGTAAAGACAGCAGATCGTATATATATATATATTTTTTTTTTTTTTTGAATGGTGGGTAGTTGCAGTAGAATTGTGTGGTACAGAGGGATTGTGAATGCATGGGGGAGGAGGGAGCGGTGCCATTTGTACGAACATCCTGTGAATCTCGAAAATAAATTATACAGGTGAACACAGAAGTTCATGCTACTTGCTGGAAGCAATAAGGATCAAATTTTGTGGAATGTGTATTCCACAAATCTCCAGGTATCCTGCCTCTTCCTCAGTGGGCTATGGTGTTCTGTTGTATGTCTGGTAGCCCTTAACAACTGGTGGCATGGTCTCAGATAGATTCTTGCAGAGAAAGACGTATTTGTGGATTCCAACAGCTTCTTCCAGGGGAGCTGCCCAATTGCCGGGAGGGCACAGGTGATACACTTGCTCAGGTTCTCTTTGCGATCTACCAGGGTCAAACAGCAGTTTCCAGGTCCTCATGGCCAATGATCTTATAGTTCTGGCGGCTTTCTAGGTAAGCAGCCAAATCTGGGTCTCCAGCCTGCTGGGCTCTGTCTTGAGGTGTCTTACCCTAAAGGTGACGATGGGAAGGAAAGAGACATAAATACTTGGAATGAGATTTTTTTTTTTTTTTAAATCAAAGAGGTGTTCAAAGTTTACTCACTAAAGGATTTTTCCATGCTTATGGTTTTAGAGTTGACAAGACACTTTCAAATCTATTGCCACATTAAACACATGAGGTAGGTAAGTTCGAGAGAAAGACAAGATCACTCGACAGGTGGGGCTTACATCTGAGGAAAGTGGGGTTCAGAGAAACTGAGTCCACAGGAGGAAACGGTGTGGCACCCTGAGTTTGGGAACCCCGATTCTTTCAGGGAGAAGGGCAAGAGAAATCACTGAACAGAAAAGTAGGAAGTAGGCATTTGGACTTCCAATGCCAGACGCTTCCATTATGCTAAAAGCAGCAAGCAGAAAATGAGAGGACCAGATCCTTGTAAATGATCTAAAAATGTTTCTTTGCTGGTTTCAAAGTCTTCAGTTAAGTTTTCCCAATTCAGAATATCTCATCTCTCTAAAAAGAGAGTCAATTTTGGACCATAAAAGTTATAGATGTTGATTAAGTAAACTTGGAAAAGCACAAAATTGTAAGGAAGAAGATAAAAATCACCAATAATTCCTATACTACACTAAGACAACTAACTGCTGTTAACCTTCCACAGAGTAGCCAATTTGTCTTTTTCTATGGCTCTACACATAAAATTTCTGTAGACAGAAAACCATACTATGGGATACCTGGGTGGCTCAATCAGTTAAACATCTGTCTCTTGATTTCAGCTCAGGTCATGATCTCAGAGGCCTGAGATCAAGCCCCGTGCTGGGCTCCATGCTGAGTGCAGAGTCTGCTTAAGATTCTCTCTTTCCTTCTCCCTCTGCCCCTCCCCCCTTGCACTTTTTCTCTCTCAAAAAAAAAAAAGTAAAAAAAACCCCACATACTCTGTTTACATCCTATTATATAACACACTTTTCCACTTCATTAAGTAGATTTGATATATTTATCAAAAATTTATGTCATGCAATGTTCTTCTACATCATCTTAAAAGATTGTATCATTTCTTGCAGCCTACTCTAATGCCATATGTATATGTATACACACACACACGATGTTTTTGGAAGGAGGTCAACAGATAGAATTCAGTAGTAGAAGGAAGGAAGGTCTCCATTCTTTTGCATGCATATAGATATTACCGAACACTCCCTGAATCTTCTAATTTTTGTTCAGTGATATGGCTTTATCTATTTAAAAAGTGATATTAAATTTGAAAAGATAGAAGCATGGTCATTGTACCAAAGAAACAGCTCCATGTATAAGTGCACATGAGTATTAGAAAAATTACTGCAGGCTTCTCAGCCTCCATCTGAGTCACTTCAACGGCGAGTGTCAAGCTCAATTAAGCCTGTTCCCTGTAGCTTACAAGGGTAAGTGGGTAGAGGATAAAAGGAAAGTAACAGTGGCTCTGGATTCTTTCTAAAATTTTACTTATTTGGGGCGCCTGGGTGGCTCAGTGGGTTAAAGCCTCTGCCTTCGGCTCAGGTCATGATCCCGGGGTCCTGCGATCGAGCCCCACGTCGGGCTCTCTGCTCAGCAGGGAGTCTGCTTTCTCTCTCTCTCTGCCTGCCTCTCTGCCTACTTGTGACTCTGTCTGTCAAATAAATAAAATCTTTAAAAAAAAAAAGAAATTATTAAAATTTTACTTATTTATCTGGGATTTAATATTGAACTGCTAGCTTAAAGTTCCTACAGTAAGTTTTTCCATCTTGCTTACAGTATTAATAAACTATCTGGTCTTCAATATTAATGAGGTTGGAATTACTAGCTTCCAAGCATTCAGAGAGGTGAACCGAGGTGGCCCTTGAGTTGGTTTTTAAAGGAACTGTTCCGCATCAAGGGAAATTCTTAAGACATTGCTTCTCTCCAAAAAAGAAAAAAAAATCTAGGAAAAGATCCAGTCATAATTATCATGTTCTGCTTAACTTAGCATAAAATTACAAAATGGAAAAATTAACAGATCTCCCGAAAGGATGAAGCATAGACTATTTCATATGGTAAGACTTCTAGAACACAACGTTGGGGGACATAAGCATTCTACAATAGCATGAAAAAATAGTAGGACTTCACCGACTTAAAAAAAAAATGAGAGAGAAAAACAGGCATACCTACATGTGAAGAGAGATCATTAAAATTTTAATAGGATATAGGTCGCAGAGTGTGAGATTTCTCATGATTTTAATCTTTTTAGATATTCTTTGCATTGCTAGAGTTTTCTATATAAGAATGCACTATATTTATAATCATAAAAATAAGGAAGTGGTGTTTTGGAAAAAAGCACACACACACTCAACAAAAGAGAACACAATCTCAAGGAATGTGGAGCCCATTTATCTGATTCAGAAACTTAGAAAGATAAACAAGACGAGTCTGCTCAGGGGCCTGGTGTCCTGCCCAGTCTTTGGTCTCTTTCCCATTGCTCCTCTGCTCCTTGGATTTTCTGAGGTAAGAGCAGTCCTTTGCATGGTTAAGTAGGCAACTGCCGCCCTGTACGGTGAGTTGGCCCAGCCAAGCCAAACCTACCTGAAATCGAGGCCTCCCCGATCCTGCCTGGAGGGTTGGTGTTTCTCCATCGGGTTACACGACGAAGAGTTTAAACGCAAATATCATCTGGGAAGAATATCCCACGGAGCCCTCAGCTGCCATTTGAAACCCTACACCCACTTAGCTAACCAGACAGGTAACAGACACAGCTTAACATGTCCGACAGCCCTAGCGAGGAACCCAGGCAGCCAGGGACCTCCCTTGGAGAGCAGGGGTCTGGTGGGCTGCAGGGAGCGTGGAGAATCAGGCAGTGCTGCTGGCTCAGAAGTGGGTTCGAAGGAAAAGAGGTCCACGTGGGAGACAAAGTTATTTTATGGCATTCCCTGCAGTTTTAGGACACCCCAGAGGGAAAACTGACCAAAGCAGTTGCTCGTCACTTAAAGAAGTCTCATGGGGCTCAAGTCCTATAAGGAAAAGGTCTGTGTTCCTCGGCTACATTCATCGGCTCCAAACTTAGGTTATGCACTGCCTTAGCTTAATGAAACCCTCATCTTTACATTAGAATTCTTCTCTGCAACTCTCTACAGTTAAACGGTTTGTCCTTTCCTTCGTGTCTACCCAGGATGGTTTCTCAGAGCTGCTCGGGCTCCTCTGGGGTACCGATGTTCTGTATTAACCGTCCCCCCACAGCCCCGTCCCTTCCCCTGGGCTACAGTCCCGGGGCCGCACCACTGAGCTCTGTCTACCTCTTCCTCTGCTCCAGCTCCCAGGCCTTTCCTTGGTGCTTTCTGTAAATGAACGACTCCCGGGGCAGCCTGATCTCAGGTCTGCTGAGTGGAGTTTCTCCTGACACCTGACCTCTACCTGTGGGCGTCTTTCCCCTCAAGGTCGGCATGTAGGTCACGCTATCAGTTTCTGGCCTCACTGCCCTCAAGATATGAACACACTTTAAATCCAGATTGACATGCCTTTTGCTGCAGGGAAACCAACTATGCTTCAGGTCCCGATGCCAGAGGACCACTGTAAGGCAAAGACATTACACAAACCATGGGAGAAAACCCCACTTTATTACTGTGTTGCCTCCTCCATCCCGTTGGATCAGGGGAGTGTTCTGTCCCCACGTGAGAACGACTCATCTGCTGGGCTGGGGGTCAAAAGAGCCGGCTTCGGGCTCAGCTCCTGGTCTCAGGGCACAGAGCTCTCTTTTGGTTTCAGTTCCCGCATCGAAGAAATTCCCACCCTAACTTCAGGGGTTAACTTTTAGGGAAAAATATACGAAAATAAGTGGGGAGAGACTTTTAAAAATAAAAAGCCAACATAAAGGCACCAGATTTAAGGCGGTAACCCTCTCTCCGGGCTGACCATCCTGACAGAGACAGCTAATGACCTGGGCACCCAGACGCGGGGCCACAGAAATCACAGATCGGAAGCTACTCTAGATAAAGTCGCTGAAGGAGAAATTCCAAAGCAGGCCAATGTCTCCTACCCCTCTCCCAGGGCTTTGAACCTCACCTCCCCGCAACTTGGCTGCTGGCCGGGGGCAGGACAACCCCAAAGTCCCAAGGCCAGCACATTCAGAGATTTATAAAGTCCCATAGGCAAGCACACACCCTTCCCTTTGTGCTTATACATTTAAACTACAGTTTCTCTAAATGAAGCACTTTATTTTTTCCTCCTTTTTCCAAAGCCCCAGGCACTTCCATAAGCACAGAAAGGATGCCTTTGCTGCGGGCACAAGCGAAGGCGATGGGGCGGGCGATCGGGCCCGGCGGGAGGATGCTTGCCCTCACTCCTCAAGTTACCTTGGAGTCCGTCTTTCTCAGAGATGCTCCCGCGTCCACCAGAAGCTGGCACACAGCCCGGTTCCGCTGGCAGGCAGCCTTGTGCAGTGCGGTCTCACCCCTAAATCAAAGATGAAATGGGAAACCACCCATAAAGGGGCTGGGGGCGGGGGTGGGAGTGGGGGCGGAGGCGGCAGGGTGGGGGTGAGGGTAGCTTTCTATCCCTGCTGCTGGGGTTCTGGGCTCGTCCGCCTCCTTCCCTATCCGCAGCGGAGACCGGCGGCTGGGCGCCTTCCGGGGAGGTGGGTGAGGGGGTGTCTAAAAATGCCTTCAGTCATCAATGAACCATAATATCTGACACCAGTCGCTTGTCTCCACAGTGTTAACTAGGCTGAGTGATTTTGTTTTCAGCCACCAGTGTTGGATTTAGGTAACACCCAGTGGCACTGTTGAACACACTGATGCAGGAGACGGGGTGAGCCCCATGAAACAACGTCCTCGGTGGATACGTTAGGGTAGAACACAGGGACCACACCAGGGACATACAGGGCAGGCATGGAAGACCAGAGGCCTTTCTGGCAGCTCAACACAGGGCTTGGCAGACCATCTTCTGGCCCTCAGGGGAGTGTCTCCGTGGAACCTGGCATGGAAGGACCAGGTCAACACAAGCCGCCCGACCTACTGATACCGTGTGAATGGCAGGTGGGCGGGCATGGGCCACCACAGAGGACATCTGGGAGAGCTGGGAACATGAGCTCTCCCCTGTTGGCCATAGGCCCCTCAGTAAAGGAAGATGGCGAAGCTAAGTAACCATTTCCACCCCCTCTATGGGGTAGTCTAGGGAGGAGGAGATTTTCATTCTGAGTCCAATACTGAAAAGATGCTTAAGGCCAAAGCGTATGGAAAATCAAATGCAGTCCTTAGAACAAATGGGTAAGCGACAACCTTGCCAATAGGTTGAGGTGTGCGGACAAAGTCTCTGTCACAATGGGCGGTGCCTTCCCTTTCTAGTCAGTCATAACCATAGAAGTTGACCTGTCCCACTTGGCTTCCGTCCTACTCTTTTCTCCTTTTCCTCCTCCAGACCTACTGAGCCCCTCCCCATGCAGTTTTATCTCTTTTCAAATGTCTTTGAAGGTTTACAGTGCTTTCTATATGGCTTTCAGGGTGAGATGGTTAGCCTTTCTTTGTTCCTACTTGGGGAGGAGGAGCTATTTTGCTTCCCTAGGAATAAAAAAAGTTGAAAACAAACATCATGAGTTGGAGGACCACCCCAGAGAGGACGATTTTCTCAACGAGAGTTTCTCATCTGAACCACAGAACATAAAAATGGTTGGAATGACCATAGTCTTAATTCTCCAATGGTTGCATACTTCTTGTTGCGTTCCAGACCCAGTATAGGTTTCATTACAAACAAAGCACGCCGTAGAGTATTAGGACATAATTTTCTCACAAACCCCAGTTGAGAAAGAGTAAATAAAAAAGGTAAATATATTTATTTAGACTTCTCAGTAGTCTATGATGCACCGTGTAAAACTACTTTGCCCGTAGGAAGCTCTAAATGATGAACAGCAATGACTGTGCATGCAATCGTTATGATTCTTGTCATCAATTTTTATTGTGTAATTCTTGATTTAGAAGATTAGCCCTGCACGGTTATAAATACAATGGAAAGTGAACTTCTTACCACTGACATTTAAATTATCTGTTGTAGGCTCTATAGACTACCTTCTTCTCCAAATATGCTCTGAAGAAAATAATCTAGACTATGTAATAAAGGCAACACTCACGTTTCGCTGTCTGCCATATCCAATAACTCAGAAGGTCCTAAAGAGGAGAAAAGTAAGATGCCATCAAAAATAAATTCAGAAACAAACCATTAACAAAAAAATCTATAGTCACAGAATTAAAATACCTTGGAAAGGTGAATGAAGTGGAGTCATTTGGTGGAGGGGATAAGACCACCTCCCCCACTCCGCCCCCCGAAAAGACAGGATTTCCCTATTCCCACTCCCCAACCTCCAAACCACCACCGACCAATATGTGTGGGATGATACAGCCTATGCTTTTAAAACAGCTTTCAATCAGGTTGAAGAAATAAGATCCATCAGAATAGAATAAGTGAGAAATAACTAAGTGGTTACCTTGGGAGAACGGGGACACTTTAGTGGGCTTTAAGGATTATCATTCCCCAGTGGCAGATTGTTTGAGATGGGCTTTTATACAGTATGATTTTAAAGCTACAAGATACCATAGATATCATCCAGTCCAATATCTATCTTCTAGAAACAGAGTAAAATTGTATTTTTCATAAAATTTCCCTTCAAAGACCTGGAAGAAATGTTATGCATAAACACCAAATGGTTATAGATGCTTCCTTAGGAACGGAAATGTCCGGTGGGTTTGTGCACTGATGATGTTCTATTTGTTCGACAATTAAATCATTCAATCTGCAAACAATGCTTGGAATGACCACCTTTCTACCTTCTGCACCACTGCTGCCCTCCCCAGACCTCCTGTACTCAGTCTGCAGGTATCAGCTGCGACCCATTTTCCATAAAGCCCTCTACAACCCCCACTCCAAATACTGCATTAAATGTTCAGCCTATGTGCCCCCTCACTTTGGACACTAACCCTTGTCCTGTAATTGGGAGGGTAACATAATTCATCATCCAAACTGAGATTGTCCTAGACGGGTAGGACTATGTAATTAGCGATCATGACATTTAAACTGTAATGAAACCACCTGCTGATTTGTCTCTCTCCACAACTAGACTCTGGTAAACCCCCTTGAAGCTGTGGCCTAGGCCTTGTTTACCACTACGTCCTTCCTCAGTGCCTGCATGGAGCCTGGGACCAAGCAGATGCTTACATGTTTGTTTGGATTAATGAATAAATGGGCTTGGACGTGCCAAACGCAGTTCTAGGTATTGAGCATTCTAGTCTTTAGTAATATGATCCTGTTGATTTGCTGTCTGTCTTGTCAGGTATCATTATCACTGGAAATGTGCATATGTGATTACTTATAACATAAAAAGAAGAAGGGGAAGAGGTTAGGACTTTCCAACCATGGAAAGTCACTGGCCAAGAAGATGACCGAGTTGCTGTGGGACCTTCACGATCCTCCTGGTCATCCAAGAAGCTGCCTCTTCTTTCACGTCTCCTGGCCATCTAGGCCACGTGACTCTTCCCTATTTGCCTCTCCCCTTTGTCCTGTTTGACAAATTAGGCTTCCTAATTGGTCTCTGCCTGGAGCATAATTAGCATACCGAAACAGTTACTAAGAAAAATGAAAATCTCTCTTTTCAGTCAAATTTCCAGGTTTCCAATTCAGCATCCTGACTGCTCACTCCCAAGTGTTCAACCGAGAAAGTCAAGAGTCTTCCAGCTGGACCCGCCCTTCCTCAGTTCGCTCCAGGTCCCATTTTTTTATATCAATTCAACGGGTAGCTGTGCCATCACCAGCCCGTCTCTCGGGCTCTCCCAGCTCACAGAGCTTATTCCCTCCACGCTCCCGATCCAGAACAACTTTCTCTTTTCTAGCCACATACCTAAATGTTAGCCCAGTCTGTGACGAGGCCTTCTGCAGAGACCAGCTTTGACAGAAAGACTCTCTCCCTTCTCTGCACTCCCGTGACACGGACTTGGTTCCACCCCTGTTTTATGGATTTGCTTTTCAGTCCTATACTTCTCTCCCTGAATGAATTATACTAAATCCCTGCCATGTAAGAATATTTATTTTTCTTCATTTATTATTTTTTCATTTATTTTTCATTTATTTTTTTCATTTATTTTTTCATTTATTATTTTTCCAGCACCCATCCTACATCAAGGATTTGGCAAAGACTTAACTCGTTTATTTTTCTTCCTCGGTCTTGTGGTTCTAAGGAAGCATGAAGGATAACGCCCACAACGAACACCCACAGAAGGGCAGGGCAGTACAGTGTGGCAATGGGTACCGGAGCTGAACCTCCCTGCTTCCAAATTCGGGCTCTACCTGGCACTTAACTGGATCTCGGGCAAGTTCATTTACTCTCTTAGTCTCTCAATGGCCAAGGACGTTAAAGAGGCATTGATAGTATTTATCAGGATTGTTGTGAGGTTTCCTAAGTTAATCTAAGCCATATGCTTAAAATGGGAGCTGGCGTGCTGCATACCATGCCTGAGTTTGGATCTGAAGCGTCCTACTCTCCGCTGTAAGCAGATTACACTAGGCTGAGATGCGGAGCATCAGTGGAGGGAGGGAGTGTCCTGGGCTCTGCATTTACCTCCATTGACTTCTTCTTTTTTTTTTTTTTTTTTTTTTTAATGAGTGAATAGTAAGCTCCTCCATTGACTTCTGAAGCTCCTTGTTGACTCAGATTCCGTGTCCTGAGAACCAGTGCTCCAGACCCCCTCAACTGCTGGCGGGGATTTCTCCACAAGGTCAAGAACAAGAGTGCTTACAGTGTCCAGCGGTCCTCACGGAGAGTGCCGGCCACCTTGAGGGAACCTCTGGGGCCATTCCTTTGGAAAGCAGTTCCAGGAACAGGAGCAACCAGCCCCACTGCACTCGCGGCAGCTCGGTCCCTGCCAATCCCTGTGAGTGCGAGCCCCTTCAGGCACCACAGGTCGCACCCTCCTCCCCCTCAGCCCTCAGAGCTGCTGCACCCATGGCTCCAGGGTCCATACCACCATGTCAGGGAGAGGCTGCAGGCCCAGCTAAATCTGTGCTAAAACCATCATCATTTGACACTCTGGAAGTGGGGACAAGGAAGAGTGTTCTGTAAGAATCCCCATAAACGCAGCCAACCCAGAACCATGAGAGACTGATTCCCCGGTCTGTGAGCCCCGCATGCCTGTAGTTGCCTCTCACTTTCCCCTTCTCTCCTTTTAGTCCTTGGAGGCTGACAGAGGTGAGAGGAAGAGGTGCTGCTCCTAAAATGAGATACTCTTTCTCTTAATTAAAACCTAACAAAACTCCAATTATAGGTTTCGTGAGTGGAATGGGCTGTGGAATGATGGACTTAATTAACCCAAAGTTTCCTCCTCTTCCTGTCAATCTATGTAATCACAAGAGAGCAGAACGTTTTGAACGTTGTCAGGCAAATCGCCCATGAAGGGGCAACGATGGCAGTGAACCGATGACAGGCGGGGGTCCGGAGCTGCTTTTAATAGCACGGGTGCATCTTCTAATAATTTCTTAACCTGCTTGAAAATAATTGTGTTTGCATAATGCCGGTGAGAGGGGGTTGTCGAGGAGGAAATGAGAAGAGGCTTAACTAAGTGCCAGGTGCCGCCCAAGAACAGGCTGGAGCTTCCCTTCCTGTATGTGACCTGCTGGGAGCTCCTTCCTTCACATTTTGTGCTGTTTAGTCGTGCCCCGCGCGGGTGAGTAGCATTGATTCTCCAACCTTCTGATTTGGCTAGAGACACCCAAAAGAATCCACAGAGCCCTCACAAAGTCTCTTTAAAGGAAAAAGTATTTCCAAAAAAATAGCATCTAGGATTTTTGGAAAGTTAATTTGAGTCTCACTCGTAAGGGAGAGCCCAAGAGAAAGAAAAGAGGATGGAATTCTTCCCATTTCTATCCATGCTGAATGTGTGGCTGCAGGGCGTATTGTATATTTTAGGTATGCATATGGTCTGGCTGTGGATATCATGCCATCTCCCTTAGGGAATTGGAAGAAATTCCACGACACTGTGAGCTGTGAGCTCACGTGTATTCCCTGAATGTAAAAGGACGTCTTGGTTCTCCGTCCCTCCTAGGGTTTACTACAATGTCAACACTCAACCCTGCACCTGACCTACACCAGAAAACAACGGTCCAGTCCCGATCGAAGGGACACGTATGCACGTTTCTCCATGAAACTTTCAGAGGCAGAAGATCGATCACACCCCTCCACAGCTCTGCACCAGTTGTCACGGGAACCCTGCATGTAATATTTCTATCGATCTACCCTCACTGGGTTTTGGAACTATGGAGGGCAGAGACCATATACTACATCTTGACCATATACTACGTCTTGGCAAGTAGCCTAACATCACTGGCTTCAGCTGTCACCCCCTGCCAGATGGAGATAAGAGAGTTCACGATGGAGGATTGTTTTAAGAATTAAATGTGTTAACACAAACAAAGCAATTTGAACCCTAAAAGTTAGCAGTGGCTATCGCTGTAATATTTTTTCTCAAAAGTTCACGGGGGCAGAATTTACTTCTTTTAATGAATGAATGAAAACACTTAAAAATCAATGTGGATCCCAGCCAGCATCCTAGTTTTTCTCAAAGAAAGATCCACAAATGTAACATGGATTCCAAAGCCTGTGCTATATAGGAAACGGTCTGAAAAATAAGGGGGGGGGGGAAATGTACTAAGAGGATAGACACATCAGTATTCGGGGGAAAGCCAGGGAATGCAAATGGAAGCCAGACTTCACAAATCTCCCAACACGAGAAATCAAATGACGAGGTTAGGCAGTTAAGCTTTCCAAACTGCAAGTGTGCTGGCCGGTGCTCATTCCACTGGTTCTCCCACTGGACGCCCCAGCTCTTGCGGGAGCAACTCTGTCTTCAGCACTGTCCCTGTATTCTATAGGATATGCCTTTTGTCACGTGCATCCTTCAGTTTGCTTCCCACACCAAGGCATCCAAATCCCCTTTGCTATTCCTTCCACCTCTCCATGGCCTCTCTGTCCCCGGACCTCATTTCCCATTAGTCTCCCTGACGCTGCCAGCAGACCATTCCAAATCCTCCTCTGCCCCAGGACAAAAGCCGCACAGATGTGGGGAGAGCTGGCACTGGGAATTCTAACAGCACCATCATCCTGTCCCAGCGGGATGGTGGTCGTTTCTCTTGGGGACCAGAGGCGGAAAAAGGAGGGTAAAGAAAAAAAAAAAGAAAGACTAGAGACAGAAAATGGGGGAAGACAAAATAAGCCATTGAAATCAAAAAGGAAATGCATGAGTGAGATTTCTATCAGGACACACAGTAGGGGGGCACAGGGGTGGGAGCGGGAGAATAAAAACAAAGGAGCAAAATGTGCGGGGTGGTAAAAGCCTAAAGCAACACAAAAGTCTCTTGGAGGGGTACAAGGAGGGAGGAGGGAGGGGGCAGAAAATATGGTTGAAAGGAGCTGAAAAGCGGGAACCACTGGGGGACCCGGGCTGGAACCCCCTCGGGGTCCTTCCCTCTCCACCCTGTCCCGGTGGAATTTTAGCTCCCTTCCTCCTCCATTCTCTCTGCAACTCTCCCGAGGCCTAAATTCCAGTTTTTCATAAAGGAAATCAGCAGGCTGTGCATTTGAGAGAAAGTCCCAAAGAAGATGCAGGACAGAGAAAAATTCAAGCCGCCTATGGCTTTTCAGAGCCCACGATACGCTCCCGCCCCTCGCCCACAGCCCAGTTTTAAAAGACGCTTAGATGAGAAAGACATTGCTTAGTGTGGTGCCTGGGAAGACAACTCATCTCCCACGACTCCTGTTCGGCGGGGGGTGGGGGGGCGTCCTCCTGACGGTGGGCCCCACTGCTTACCATAAATGACCTGTGAAGAGGGAGGCAAAGCAGAGGGGAGGGGGCTCCCACCTGAGCAAGGTGTGGGGTGCGAACAAGGCCCTCCCCTCGCAGACACCTTGAAAGGGGCCCACGGATTTCTCAGAACCCTTGTCAAGAAGGCAACTTTATCATCCGGTCATTGAACAAACTTTACGATTTATATCATGTGAAGCCACAGGAAAGACTTACACCGGATTAGAAATAAAAAAGAGAGAGAGAGAGAGAGAAACTAAAACTTTAAAAGTTTTGCAGCATTGGAGATCGGCGAGGAATGCCCCTCTCCATCTTTGGCACCAGGTAAAATTGTACTCTTTCCCCATTTACATGAATTCAAATTGATCAGACTTGTCTACCGCAAATCTGAGGCCGGTTTATAAACACGTTGCCACGGCTGCTGTACATCCCGAACCCCGGCCTCCCAGAGGCCTCTTGGAAAAGGCTGTTTTCCTTGTCAGACCAAGGGGGTTCTAGAGCTGCCACGACATAAAATTAGGCAAGATTATTTCACCGACCAGGGGTCACATTAAGAGGATTGCTACAGAGCAGAGAAAGGGTTATGCTTCCCATGAGTTTGTCCCTGCCTCCGAGAACACTATAATTTACAGGGGTGTCTATCATCTAAAAGAGACAAATTTTTCTGCAAAAAAGAGTTTGCAGTCTCCACATGCACAGGCTGATATAAATTGTCATCAGCGACTACACAGATTAAAACAAACGGCAACAATGAAAACAGGGGAGCTAAAGCGTTCAGTTCTTGAGGAACCTGCTGACTTAGGCGGGCCATGTCAAGAGATCTTCATGAATACTCCTGAGTAAGTAGAAATAAGGAGGTCAGCGCTAAGGCTGAAATTGACAGGGCCTATTAGGTTGATAAATGCTGGTTTCAGTAAGAAATCAATGGCGAGTTAGTTCCCATTATTTGACGATAGTATGAAAGGCTAAAAACCACCATCCCTCAAAACTGTCCTGATTCTTGGACTCGAGGCAGAGTGAGATTGTATTTTCACACAGAAAGATGGAGTGTGCTTCGTTATCTCTAGTCTCTCTCTCAGGTATGTACTGGCCAATGAGAGACCCTGGTGAGGCGGGGAGGGAAGCAGAGGCCTCCCGTGACTGTGACCGTGACCATGACTGTGGGAACTGCTTGCCTGTGAGGGAAGTAGAGGTGAGATGATCTCCAGTTGCTTTTCTCATTATCATAAATGTGAAACCAACTAATTTATTAAAATCTACCCCCCCCAAAAAAACTGGAAAAATAAACACCCACCTCCCCCAAAATTAACAGATTGCTTTCTTGTCCTTCAGTTTTGACAGAGAGAGAGCTGTATTGTGTGATTCACCCTTTGCAAGAGATGCTGGAGATGGAAGAGAAAGGAGTTTAGTATTGGAAAGTCAGGCTTTGGTTACGGCACTAAGAGAGTAACATACCAGCTTGATACCGTGCGGGGCAAAGGACGCGTGCACCAATCCACAGGTGGGGTTTGAAACTGCAACCTTTCAGAGGCCCTGTTATTTAAGGCAGTGGAAAAAGTGGGGGAAGTGAAAATCTATGGTTTAGACTAATATCATCCCATGTCTCATCACTCATGCCCCTGGGGGCATGCAACCGAGGGGAGGAGTTTTGGTTTCATTTTTAGTGTAAGTATGTCCCAAATATTGCACAGGTCATACTTATGCTTAGAAAGGGGGAAATTGTTGTTGAAGAACGTGCAAATAGAGTTATTGTTGCTAATTAACCTGAGGACCCAGAACCAAAGCAAAATATAAAAGCCAAGGTCCGGGGGATTCTAGGTGGGACAGTAATTCAGGATACTGAGAAGGTAAGCTCATCATTTTCAACTGAAGACGACAGAGGGTAAGGGAGGATGGTAGGTTAAATCTGGCCACAGATTGTTTGCAGCTCCTTTCATGGGGCAGTGAGGGCCACTTTGCCCTCCCTTGAGTCAGGGCCAGCTCTGTGACCTATTTTAGCTAACAGAATGCTGCAGAGATAATGCGGAACTTTCCAGCCTGGCCTCAGGACATCTGGAAGCTTCTGTCCTCACTCACCTGGAACTCTAGGACTATCAAACTATAAGAAGCCTGGGATAAAAGAGCAGGTAGAGAGGGAGGCTCAGGTGTCCTGGCCATTCCATTCTCAGCTGAGAGCTCAGACATGTGGGGGAGTTTCCACCGCCAAGACAGACTCAGTCACAGCTGCAGCTCCCCGTAGCCTTGTGAGTGAGACCAAGGGAGACACCAATAGGTAAGTAATGCAAGGAGGTTTCCAGAACTCTGTGTGGGTGTGTGTGTAGGGAGGGAACATTAGCTCTTCAAGAGAGGCAGAGGGAGGGGAGGAGAGAGAGAGAGTTCCTAAATTGTGTTAGCAATCAAATAGATGGCCAGTGTCTCACCTAACTCAGGAGAAGGTCTGTAGGTATTGAACAGGTTAAGCTATGTGAGCAAGCGTTCAATCTCATTGGGCAAAGGACAAAAATTAGGAAGAAAGGATTGAGAATGGTCCAGAAGACTTCAACCAGGAACACTTCAACCTGAGCTAAAGACAAGTAAATGGACAGTATGGGTAGCTAAAGGTCATCTGCACTTTGTGTGGTAGAAATCCTGAAATCTTTTTGATTAAGGGAAAGATAATCATAGAAGCTCTGTGACTTCAGGTGTTGTGTATGGGGCTGGGTTCTAACATTTGGTTTTGCCTCTCACCAGCCTTTGGAGATGTCACTGTGGGAAAGCGAAAACGCCTATGATTTTTTTCATGAAGGAGGCAAGCAGAACTTAGGACCCCATTGCTTTGTAAGCCTGGACCCCCTCACCCCAAATGCTTTCACTGCTGTGGGTCAAATGCACAGGGCAACAGCAGATGAAAAGATGCATATACCAGACATGGCACCAAGGCATACAGCTTACCACCTAGGCTTTCCAGCATAGACAGGTTTGGGACTGTCCAGCCCAGCTTACAAGGGGGAAAGAGATGGTCTAATGATCTCCAATCTGCTTTAACATGCTTTCCTTCTCCTAAACCATTCTCTCCACCATAACTCAGGCCAAGGGTTCAAGCAAACGCATCATGGTGAGAAGGAACTGAAGACAAAACAAGGTGAGTCAAAAGTCCCTGACAGTTGAACACCTACCATGTAAGGTCCTTGTAAATATTAAAGGATAGGAGGTTTAGTACAAGCATCTGAAATACAGCAAGTGTGCGACAGCTGGGAGCTACGTCATGTGCCTGTGGCTTTACAATAGGACTTAAAACATCTATATAGAACTGTTTTCCATTGAATTCTGCATATGATTATATGTTTTTTAGCCTTAACTGCCTAAAAATGGTGACTGTAGCGTGTGTGTGTCTGTGTGTACGCACTGGTCTGTAACAGGTAGCTCCTGTTAAGCACTCCACAAATACGTGCTGACTACAAGACATGTTGGCTGAACTGAACAAAAACAGGAGCAGAGCGCCTGGCTGACTCAGTCGGTTAAGCGTGTGACTTGACTTCAGCTCAGGTCATGATCTCAGGGTCATGGGATGGAGCACCATGTCGGGCTCTGTGCTGAGCGTGCTGTCTCTCCTTCTCTCCTTCCTCCTTCCTTCGCGCACGCATGCTTTCTCATGCGCTCTCTCTCTCCCTCAAAAATAAATAAATAAATAAATAAAGGAGCAAAAGGAAATGTGCATGTCTACTAATACACTTACTTTTTTCAGCCTGAATCTGGACGGCACAGCCTCGCTGCGAGGGCTCACAGAAAATCTTCCAAGATCTCTCTGCACCTACATCTAGCAGAGCTAGAGGCTGTTTCGAAAACAGCTAAGCCAGGGAGACTTTTCCCTTTACTCCAGCTCTTAATTCCTAGAAACCCTATAAACGTGGGAAGCTGATAATCATGGTCAGGATTTGGGATGTATCCCTGTGTTTATGCCCCCTATGGGGCCATCAGAGAAAGAGGCTAAGGTGCTTGTTACTTCTGGCAACTATCTAACCACGGAAGACTGTCGCAGGTATTTTCAAAGAGAATGAAGTGTGGCTTAAGTTGAAATGATGCATGAGATTCAAATGGAAAAACGACAGAGAGAGAGAGAGAGAAAGACGCCAAAAACCTGGGAAAAAACCGTGCTCGTGTAACCCTCAGATTGATGAGCTATAAAGATGCATTTGGTACCTGGTCCCAACTAGGCAACTTAAAGCTCTTCCCAAAACAATCCAGTGTCATATGTCAGGATGCATTTGTTCTTGCCTTTTATTTTTCAATCAATCAGCTCCCCGGTACCCTTGAAGCCCTTGATAAGAGAATCCTTTTAGGAGCCGTTCGGTCACAGGGACCCACGTGGGCCGGCGGTCTGCGGTTCCGTCTGCTTCACAGCTGCCCGGGGTGTCGGCTAAAAGGTGGGGAGCGTTTCTGCTGTTCCGAGGATAGCCGGGGAGACAGCTGCGGCAGCTCAGTCGCTTCGTGGAGACGTGCCCCTTGGCTCACTGCGCCTACTTACCGTGGTCCAGGATATATTTCACGATCTCCCCGTGGCCGGTTTTGGCTGCGTGGTGAAGGAGGGAGCAGTGGTCCGGGCCCTGGATTAGCAGGCTGCCTCCATTTTTATAGCTTTCCATTAGCTGAGAAAGAGACACAGGAAAAGGAGCTCAGGCAGAGTCCGGAACAAGGGAAAGCCCAGCTAACCGGTTATAAAATGAGAGTGATGTAGCAAACCACAAGTGTTTCTAGCCTCAGAGGACACGGGGAAGTCAAAGGGAAGAAGCAGCGTTCCCGGCCCGTGTGAGCGCTCGGCTGGCGGGCCGGCGTCTGCCTCCCCTCCCTCCGGAGAGGGTCTGCGGGCCCTGGGCAGCCCAAGGAGACTGAAACGTGCTGAATGAGTTATTTCTTTTCTGTTTGATGTCTTTTTCTTTTCTGGGCACTGGTTGCTGTCCCGAGAGAGTGAAGGGCAGCAAAGAGAAGAAACGCTTTCCTACGTTGGCTCGGCTTTCTCTTGAGTGAAAGAGTAATTAGGGCCGGAGACAGGAATAGCTTGGTGTCTGGTAGCTCAGCTCCTTCCCGAGCCTATGGTTTCTCTCCAGCCTCTAATGAACCCGGCTACCAAACGCGGAAGCTGCTTCCCCTTTTCCCGTGGGAGACGGTGGCACACGTGTGTACAGCCTCTTTCTTCTTCTAGATCTGCAGGCCAGCCGGCACGCCTTCTGCGAGTCATCTAACGTGTACCCAGTGAGGCTAGAGAGGATCCACAGGACGAGAACCCAAGGGATTCAGAGACTGTGGCAGGAGAAACCTGAAATACCTATACTGTGGGAACAGACTGGAAAACGACCAACAGATTCGTAGCCTGAGAACCACATGGCGGAATGAGGATGTGGTCTCATTTCATGAAATACTGAACATTACAGAAAGTGTAAACGGGTCCCCGTTCTCCAAACCACAGTACAGGAGAACAAAAAGAGTCCTTCTGGAACTTCGAAAGGGTAGTTTTAGCACAAAGAAGAGTAGAATAAGCCGGTAGGTACCAAGCAAAAGGAATGGATCTAACACCAAGAAGCTAGACGGCACATTATAAAAAAAATTAAAAAAAAAAAGCAAGCATCTCCTAAGGTCAAAGAAAGTAGACTCATAGTTCATGGTCTCACTCAGATCCAACCATGGAACCGCCATCGGACAGATGCCAGGGAAACAAAGAGGAATAGGACTCGGTCCCCGGCCTCAAGACCTTGCCATCCACGGGGAAGACAGATGTCAAAGACACATGCAGGGACGGAGAAGAACATAAGGAGTCTATCACAGGGTGAAAAAAAGAGTCGGGGAAGGCTTTCCAGAAAATAGGCCAAAACCAAACAGTTGATTGGAAGTAAAGAACATACGGGGACATTTATCCCTAAACTTTGAGACTAGAGGACAGCAAGAGGTAGCTAACAGTTTTCCACAAAGCATCTACGCATATCCAGCACTGTTCAACAGCAGTCTTACAATGACACTCCCTTTCTTTTTAGGCAGATCCGTGAAGGATTTGGGCTCAACGGAGTAGCAGAGACCCAATCCATCAGCGGCCCAGACGCTGCCTTTCTGTGGGTTTTTTGGACCCTGTGGACATGCAGGTAGCCTGTGGGTATCTTATGCAGCTCAGGGGCACGGCAGCCGCTCCCAGCAGCCTTCCACGGGACGGCTCCTGGGGTCTCGGTTCTCTGCTGTCTGCTGTGCACTCTCTCTCTTACACACACACACACGGTTTAGTATTTAATATTTCTTCTGCTTTCTGCATGGACTAGACAAACAGAAGAAGGTGGAAAAGAAAGAAAAAGGGAAGAAACACTTGGGAAGGAAAGAGAGAAAAAGAATGAGAAGGAAAAACTCCATGTCACTGCATTTCAACTCTCAATAAATAAGGTTGAGTAATTTCTTAGGCACTTAGGAAATGATTGTAATGAAGACAACCCATGGAATACGGCCATTTCCCATATTTCAAATAATTCTCTATTAAGTACAAGAAAAGTGGGGTTGTGTACCCGGGGACCTGGAAAATATGCTGCCTAGACTAAAAGCACATGCAAGAGGAAATAAGAAGATTTCACATGTAGTTCGCACACTTTTTTCCACTTAGAAGCTCTGTAAGGGCATTTAATAGAGGGCCTTGCCGGGTATACAGGATAATACTGCTTCGGTCCACGGCTGGGCAACAACACTGAACTCCCAGCTACGCTGCTTGGCGAGTGTGTTTTGCTTGTGGGTGACGATTCCCAGATGCAGACAGGGCCACAAGCCCCATTTCCAGGCTTATGTGTCTAAAGTTGGCAGCCTATCAAGGGGTTTGCACCCTTCGTGCCATTTCTTTCCAGTCCGTAACCTGTTAACACGGTAGCACAGGGATTTCTCCGTTGATTCAACAGATGCTTTGAAAGAACTTGCATGCAAAGTCATTGCTTCTCAGCTCTCTTTTTAAGGTGTTTGGTTTCTCGATCTGCAATGGCACCACACTCCACCCAGGCTGGTGGTCTTGTGCCCTACGCAGTTACCAACATTACAGAGCAGCTCAATGCCAGTGTGGGTTATACAGGGATATAAGGGCACTCATGAGTCCCAGTGCCTGAAGAATGACAGGAGACCAAATGTAGCTTTTAGAATGCTCATGGACTACACTGTGTAACAAGTATTTGCATCTCCATTGTGTTTATTAAAAAAAAAACACAGACTAACACTACCTGCTAGCATTTTAGAGTCCCTTCCCTTTAGAAACAGTCTTAAGAGCTTGGCATGTATTGTTACAGCTAATCCTCACAACAAAGGAGAGAGGCCACATTATTCCATTTTACCAATGAAGAAATTGAGGCACAGGGAGAATGAGATAATTATACAAAGTCACACAAACAGTGAATGGCAGAGCCAAGATCTGAACTCCAGCAGTCTGACTCCAGAACGTGCATTCCCTCTGGCGGCAGCAGTGACCACTTCCTTCCCTCCGAACTAAGAAAATGTAAGCACGAATTAAAGTGTTGGAGGGAGATCAGATGGAGAATCTTTTGGGTAGATGTGATCCCCAGAGCACAAAACTGTAATAATGTTAGAAGCTGTAGGCTCTGGCCTGGAGAATGTATTTCTGGGTGTTGTCCAGGTAATTCTTACAGATGCACTCATTTCAAGACCTGTCTAAAAAGAAACCTTTCAATTGCAAATAATCCGCTTCTGGACATCGTGAGCACTGCACCTGGGCAACGTGCCGCCCGTGTTAATTAGTCGAGACAACCAGCATGGTACCTTTGCATATGTTCTCTACTGTTGGGCAATGTGGAGATGCTGGAAAGACTCCTCCGGCCCTCTCTGCCCACTTCGCAAGAGTGCCCTTCCCCCTCCAAGTCAGCTAGCACAGGCAGGGGGATGACATATGACATACGAGAGATCATGAAAACTTGGTGAGAAATGATGTTAAAGTTCTTGAAGAATCACCAAAAGTGTGGGTAGGAAGATAGCTTACCTTCATAAGATCACCAGCTATTACTGCCTGCAAAATTGCTGTGGGAGACAAAAGAGAGATGTCCCATTAGTAGAAGACCCTCTCATTTAAATATCCCAAGGGGCTGGATCCATAGTTTGCAGAAATAGTCTATATTTGGGGCAGGAATCAGGGAAGGAGAAGCGTGCCAAAGTCTGAATCTTGCAACAGGCAAAAGCTTTCTCTTCATCCCTTCACTACCCTGGCACCCATTCTATCCATCATGCTGGAGTCTACCTCGATACCCCCTCAGGAAGCTTGGAGCCACAGAGATTCGGTTCAAATCTTAGCTCCGACACAAGCTCTGGGCAAATCATGGAAACGCTCAGAGCCCGGTTTCCACATCTGCCAAAAAGCAAGTCTAAATCTTACAGAATGACTGAAATGATCGATGAAGTCATGTGGATGTTCTCAACTCTTCTACTTAGGTGGGCTGGGTGCTTAACCATGATTGCTTCTGCTCCCTTCTTTCTACTTCCTTGCACTTTGTCCTCTTGGGGTTCCAAAAATCACTAATAATTTTGCTCTGCAGTGAGAGACAACACCTACCATTATGGAAAGGAAGAGGACTGGAGGTAGCGAGGAGGGAACATGTATGTTCTTTATGTTCTGAAGAAAAGAGCCATGTGGTCAGCATCTAATCCATGGGTGACTCTTATGGAAAGAACTCAAAGTATTAGGAAACCTAATCTAATTGTAAAAGTATGTACCTTCAGGGGCATCGAAGTGCAGGTACAAGTGCACTTGTACTTGGCAGGTAGAGGACGAGGGACAGGAGGGGACTGCTGAGAGAGGACAGGATGCGTGAGCACCTAATGACGATGCTAGCTCCTGAAGGGAATATGTGCATTCCGTGGAAATGGTCCCTTTCGAAAAACAACTACCTAGATTCTAGGACTACCGAAAAAATGGATTATTTTAACGCTTGAATGGCACAAAATTTTAGAAGAAAGTAACTTAAAGTTTCTTTCTCAAAGTGTCATTTTATTTTTCATTTTGATGTTTTTAAAGATTTATTTGTTTCTTTTAGAGAAAGAAAGAAAGAGAGAGAGAGAGAGCATGAGCAGAAGGGGGCGAGGGGTAGGGAGAGAATCTCAAGCAGACTCCCCACTGAGCTCAAAGCCTGATTTGGGGCTGCTCTCACCACCTTGAGATCATGACCAGAGCCAAAATCAAGAGTTGGACTGTTAACTGACAGAGCCACCCAGACATCTCAGTGCAGTGCCTTTTCACAACACTATGAACTTGATAACCTATAAAGACTATTTCCTTCCCTTTTCTCCAGGCCTCACAGAGCTAGAGGAGCTGTACCAGACAGAGATCTGGACTAGACACAGGGACCTGCATTATGGTGACAAGTAGGCCACTCACTTATAAGCACACTCTCTCTCTGAAAATAAATTAAAAAATAAAATCTTAAAAAAAAAAAAAGGACACTGGACTAGGGTCTAATTCTAATCCCTAATTTAGCAGACATGTAAGCTTAACAAGGCAATGCTTCCGAATTGATTTTCTTATTTGTAAAATAAAATTAATAGCTATCCTGCTCATCTCTCTATCGTAAAAATAAAACCAACAAACAAAAGCTTTGTAAGTTCCAAACAGTAGAGTGCTTATTTTTTCAAGATTATATTGAAACTTTCCCCAGAAATCAAAAGGAAAAGAAAAAAAGAGAAAAGAGAGAGAAAAGAAAAAAACGAGCTCATTAATTTAAAGCACTTGTGTATAAAATTTCATGCATATAAGCACAACAAGTCAATGCAATAAAGGAATTACCCAGAACAAATTCTATTTGAGGAGCAGCAGGAAGGGAAGTAAGGAAGGAAAAAGAAAGGGAAGGAAGAAGAATGAAAAGAAAGAAAAATATCAGAATCTGGGGAAAAACTTATTGGCTAGCTGTGGAGTTCAAAGATTTCTTGGAGGAGGTGAAATTTAAGCCAACTCTTCCATGGTAAGTGGAATTAATTAGCAAAGAAGATTTGGAAAATCCTTGCAAGACGAAGGTAGGATCCGAACGAAGACATGGAAGTTAAGTTGTGATGTCTCAGGGAACCCGCGAAGAGCTGTGTATCATCTTCCCTGAGGTGGGGAACGGCTGCAGATAAATATTGCCAAGTCGCAGGACCCCCACCCCTCCCCGGTGAGCACCTCTTCTGTCAAGATGAGGCACTGGAGTTTATCCTGCAGGTGGTGAGAAACCACTGCAGAGGTAAAAGTAAACCAGAGAAGCATCTAAATATCAACCATGCCAGTTTGACCCCAGCCTCCCCCTCCTGAAAAGAGAGTTATGACCTGCTCTCTGCTCATTTTCTCCAGATTGCCCAATATTATAGCCTCTTTAAATGTCTACCCCAGACTCATTCACGGTATTGCTATGCTTGTTGGTTTCCAGCAGCCTCCCGATTTAAAGTCCCCATGAACAGGCAGAGGATCACATAACAGAATCATAACCACGAATAATTTCCAATTGTACTAGAGATGGAAAGCAGGGATATTTATTCTTAAGTCAAGCAATACACCCAAGGGTAGCTATTATGCAAACATTATTAGACTCAAGGCTCACTTCTCTCTCCTGATTAATGTCCTTCCCCATGAACACTGTTGTTTAAGATCTCCTCTGCATAAAGAGAGCGTGGGTCTATTAGTATTCAACTCCAGATAATAACCTTCTGAAAGATCAAGCTTCAAAAACAAATAATGAATTGTTATGATTACAGTATTATTCTTTATTATTTCTTGAGCTCCAAGCTTGCCTTCCTGCCTTTTCCAAAACTCTTTGCAACTGGGGAAATCGTGATCCCAAATGCAAAGAGGGTAAGTCAAATTGCTGATGAGACATAAAGGCAATTGAGTAGATGGATAGCAGGTTTCCTGGACAATTAAATCACAGAAACGTACATAGTTAGGCAGGAGAGTAAGGGATAGAGAACTGTGAGGTTTGTCATTTTTAGAGCTTAGAAGCAGACTCATTAATTCATATGAAATGGCTGGTTTTTCCTTCAGTGCTAAACTGCTCTCTAGTAAACATCCTGGAACTGAGAAGTCAGGACTGCCGGGAAGGAATCACCATCTTCTGTCTTAGTCTCTCTTTCTAGGGCCTCTATTCCCAATAGTCTGGACATCCTCAGGCATCATGCATGAAGGAACAATGGCTACCTGCTGGAATCAGGAGAGGGACAAAACAACCCATAGGGTCACTTGGCTGGCCACCTGCTCCTGCCGTGCCAGGCCCTGTTCGAGGTTCTGGGGACACCTCTGTACAAAGCAAACTCAGGGAACTGGCATTTTGGCAAGAAGTCCAAATTAGAAAGGGATACATTATAACTAAGCTAAGAGTCAGACTCCTTGTGAGCCCCTGGGAGCACCATGAATTGGCTGTAACCTTGGGCAAGTTATAGTTTACCAACCTTCAGTTCTCTTGTTAGAAAAATGAAGATAAAGTCAGTTCTTTGGGGACTCTGCCTTTCAAATCAGCTCAAGGAACAGAGGACTGACTATTTTGGTCTCCTGTGCAGAACGAACATCATGGAATCCTGATGCTTTTGACCTCGTAACACAGAAAAAGAACCATTTCTCACCTATGAAATGAGAAGGTTAGATTAAGGCCAATTACAGCTGTAGAGTTTGGCATAGGATTACTTCCAAAGGGAGAGTTTAAGGTTGCAGTTTTTGCTGTGCCAACAAAAATATTTAATAAAAAGTATACAGGGCTTGGCAAAGTCACGTATATGAGTTCTCAATAAATCACCTGAAATAACTACATCAACTCTGTACACTCAGGTCTATTTAAAAAGTTTAAATTTTCATGTTATTTCTCAGTTCTTAAATTAATATTCTGTTTCCAAACCGTTTGTCACCTAGGAATGATAGTAGTCACTTTAATCATTTTTCAAAAAATTATGGAAGAAAGAAATTAAAAGTACAACCACCCACCATCGAACAAAGAATAGCTTGTAGAGACCTGGGTTGGGGGAGAAATCAGTTGTAGCACTGAGAAACATAAATATATATCTGGTTTTGCCCAATTCTGCATAGTTTTTAACTCCTAAATAGTTCATCCGTGAAGCAAGAAACACGTCCTAGAACTGTCTCTTCAGAAGTGGTCATATTCTACATTCCAGAACTATTTTGGGCTCTAGCCTCAACCTCTCATTTCAGAGATGACAACACAGGCTTGAAAAGTAAATGGACTTTTCCAGGGTCACACAGATAGTTAGCAATCCAGGTGAAAGAGAGACTCTTATTTTTATTTTTGTTTTTGTTTTGTTTCTTTCACGTTTTCTTTAACGTTATTGCATCTGACCCCTATGTTAGAATCCCTGCCACCATGCCGTTTCCCCTTGAACCTGGAGCAAGGTGGGCAAAAACTAAAACAACCCCAAGTAAAAGTCTCATGAATGCATCCCATGCCAAATTAAGTCAGTTTAAGGCTTCAAGGTCCAGGACTTTTTATGCCAAAGGAGACACTGAATATTAAGGGCAGATGTTGCATTCACAATTCTGTTAATCTGATCATGAAGGGCATCTTCCTACTTATCCTTTATTCAAAGTTATGTACTACTTAGTCACCAGATGGCTTGCATTGTCAGCTGCCCAAGAGCCTACTTCTTTTAGATACCTACTTCTGCAGAGCCTTTCCTGCATTTTCCTTATCAGAAGCATTCTGTCCAATTTTTCTACTTTGTAAGCAGTCCATCATGGGACATGAGCAACAAAGTGTGAAGGCTTAGCTCCCCAAAACGAATTTAGTATGATCATTAGATACGGCAAAGGTAACTAACACTCATTTAATGGCATGGATAACTACTGCAAATTATGCTAATGAGGCATAAATGAGAAGCAGCTCATGAAAATGACTGTAATTAGTATTATTTTACATAGCCATGCTCAACACAATGAGGTGAGAGAAAGGAGGAATTAGATATTTTGAAAGACCTCTGCATTTTAATGTAAGCCTAGAGGAGGTTTTGACAACCGCTAATAAGTTATGTGCCAATTATTTGTTAATAGCTAAAATACTGAGGGTTTTTAATATATTGGAGCAAATTCAAGATTATTCTTATAATGACTCACAAATCTTTATCAGCTCTCTGTGACTGCATAACTGCGAGGCACTCCTGGAGAGCTACATCATCCCAAAACATAGTAGCTTCAAACAAAACAATTATTTGCTTTGCTCAAAAATCTGCAATGTGGGCCAGGTTCGGCCAAAAGCTTGTCTCTCCTCTACCTGGCATCAGGTGCGCTGCTCCACTGGAGCTCAAAGATCCACTTTCAAGATGATTATACAGGACAGGAGACTGGGTGCTGGCTTCACCTGAGAGCTTTCATTCCCTGAGCCTGACATTTCATGGCTGCTTGGGCTTCCTCCCAAGATGGTGACTGGGTTTCAAAAGCAATCATCCCAAGAAAGCCTCTTGGAAGTCACCTTGCCTTGGAAATCATGGGGTGTCACTTCTGCTGCTATAGTCTTAAGTCTGCCCATATTCAAGAGGACCCAGACCCCACATCTCAATGTAAAGAATGTCAAAGTCATATTGCAAGAAGGATGTGTAGGATGGGAGACAATGCTGTGACTGTTTCTGGAAAACTCAGTCTGTCACATCATGCATTTACATTGTGATGTGCTTTGAGTAAGAGGGTTGACACTGACTTGGTTAGGTCTGGGAAATGGCCATGAATAATAGCCTTTGTTACCTGTGTCCTCTATGAGAGCATGTTTTGCACACAATGTCATCTGTTTTATGTCATGAGTATCTCAGCAGAAAAATACAAAAGGCTGACAACTGCTTATCTGAAGGATCAGCTTTTTGGAACAGTAGGAAGAAAGGCAAGTAGAAGATCATGAAGACAATAAGTGTTTGTTGAGTTGAATTAAGAATTCTATCTAAGGTAAGCTTTACCCTGAATCTCTCTTTAATAATCAGATGTAGGAAAAAAAACAAAAAACAAAAAACACACCGTCTCTCCTCTTTTTCCTCCTCTAGTCAAGCAAGCACTCACTCACCAAACTCTAGTCCCATTTCCCTCCCACCAGGTCTACCAGCTTCTCCTCCTTTGCCAAAATACAGAATGGAGGGCTCAGAGCACACATTTCCAGGATCTCCTCCTCAGTGGGATTAATCTATCAGCGGCATCGGAAGGCCATGAAATGCTACAATGGTCTGATATTCAACCACCACCTGTGCCAATGGTGCTCAGAGTGTGTAACCATAGACGGGAGACTTAAATAGGTTTTGTTTCTCTCTAATGACAGGGTTAATCCTCAAATTGAATTAGTCCCTGCTAATTGAATGCATGAATGCATATGGGTTCTTTCCATCTGCTACAGCAATCCTTTTGAAGCTACTATTGGCATGGAAGGAGTTTCCTGTTTGGAGAAAAAACAAACAGCCCCCTATCCAGTGTTCCCTCCTGGCAGGAAACCTCCACCTTGCTGCCAGAGGACCAGGACGTGCTCCCTTCAGAAGCGGTTGGTTCCATTTCTCTTATTTCCCCTCTGGAATTAGCTATAAACAGCGCAGGGACCAGATGTCTCTCCCTGACACCCCATTTGTTTACCTGTGGTTGTGAAATCATTCTCTGGTTGTTTCACATGTGGAAAGCCCATCTCTGCACTTAAGCCACAAGCACATGAACTGTGTTTTCACTTCTTTTTGTCTATATCCCATCTTTCAATAAAAACTCTAGTACAAGAAATATATGTAATTAGTCTAGTACAAGAAATACATGAAGTGCTTGGTTGATACTTATGGTCTGGTGATTCTGTGAGCTATCATTCAATCTTCTTCCAACCCTGAATCAAGGAAGACTTATTAAGGAATGGAAGAAAGCCCACTGTACTGGCCCCTGCTACGCTTGGCAGACAATTCTGGAGTTTAGACTATTTTCCTATCTTTTCAGGCATCTAATAGTGTTTACTAGATGCAGCAAAACAACATGGTAAGCATCTCATTAAACCAGAAATATTTATATTATGGGTCAAATCGGAGCCTTCTGCTAAGCAACGGTTATTTCCTAGAACATCAGCTGTAAACCTTAGGTCAGTGTTAAGAGAAATTTCATGGGTTAATTTGCTTTGAGCAGTGGGCTAGAGAAGCCAAGTTCACAGGTCTTCCCCAGTCTTCCCCAGTCACAGTAGGTTACTTTCAGCTAACTGTGTAAAATACATGCCAAACAGTCACAGGAGGGATGAGAGAGGTTCTTGAAAATGTCCTCCTGAGAATTTGTGTAACGCAAAATTAATATGTTCTCTAGTAATGATATATTAATATTATCATCTTTGGATATAGTAGCCAACATTTAAAAAAAAATACAGTCCCACCTTCTAAAGTAATAATCAACTATTCCCTTAAAACTAGAAAAATATCACTTCCTTTTTAGTGCTAATATTACAGAATCCCACCAACTATTCTGTCCAATAACTATTAAGCCTCCACCAACAGGAAGGATTTTTCATGGATGTAAAGTGTTTTCCTCTCGTTCTATCTTACTAAATTCCTATTCATGAACCCCAAATAATCATAGTACACGGTAACACTCTTTCTCCTTCTTAACATGTGAATAAAGTAGTACATATTAAAATTCATAGTACGCTAGAACTGTTTTAGTGATGGAAGAGATTAAAACAAAATTCTTGCCGTCTCCAAAAGTCCCCCATCTTTAGAGTGTCAAGAGAATTTAACTTCGGCTGATGAACTTTTTTTTTTTGCTTTCCCAGCATGTGAATGATAAAGCTATAATCCTGAGAAGCTAAGAGAAACGGAAGAACTAATAAATACGGACCTCCTTCGCCTCCCTTGAAAGTGCCAAGTAGAAGCTAGACTTTGCTGATAATGACTTTGACTGAGGGCCTTGGAGATATCTTCAGCACCTCCGCCTCATCCCACCTCTCAACATTGGGCCGCCTTCCTCCTATGAGAGGTCTCCTTGAATTCCTCTGATAAATTGTAGCTGTGTCCTTCACGACCTCTAAAAGGAACTTGGGTTGCAAAGCTGTGCTCATATTTCATTCTGTGATAGCTGTGAGCAGATCTGACCTGGCCTGAAAGTGATGGATGGTTATTGGTTTTAACCAAACATCAAGACTGTGTATGGGAAATGGTGTTTGAGGCCGGGATCCAAGTACAGAGGAGTGTGTTCTGGAGCTCAGAAAGATGATGGGTTTATGGGTCATCCAGTCATCAGGACGCACGCAAAGTACCTTATCACTGCCTAGCAGCACTCTGACCACTTTGGACAATGAAGGCCTTTCAAACTAAGAAGAACAGGTTTAGCCAAAACACTCCTCACTGAAACACAACTAAAACCAGTGAGGAGCTAACACAGCAAAGGTTGCTTTCAGGGACAAACACCAGCAAAACGCATGTGGAGCAAAAGTGTACAATCTTCTTTAAAAGATAGTTTCTACAGCCTGTTTCACTTTAAGTGTAAATACAATTTGTACCTGTACCTAAGTTATAATCAAAGACTAAGTTTGAACCTTCCCCAGATTAGACAGGTATTAACTGAAAGCATAGAAAAATTAAGCATGTTACTTCAGAAAAATGAACAATAAGTTTTAACTTTCACTTCAACATTCTGCTAAGTTAACTTCAGCAGCATCACACCTTAAAAGTAAGAATTCTAACGTAAATGGTTAGTTCTGAAGCTTGCTCAGAAGATACAAAATAGAACAGGCTTTAGTATATGGGCAAATCTTCCACGATATTTACTAAAGAACAGATTTTACCAATTGCCGTGAAGAGAAATGAAAACTAAACCTTCATTCTTCTTAGGAACTTCTGTATTCTTAAGGGAAAAAAGAGTTATCTATAAAGTAACACATGTGTCCTTACACATCCGCACAGAGCCCCTGAGTGCTAAGGAAAGAAAGTAGCGTACGGAATAATTTCCTAGGGAAGTTGTGAGAAATTGTCCATAAAGGGAAGATCTGCATTGGCAGAAAATATGGGTGGAGAATTTTCTGTGGAGAAGTCCAGCTGGTGTAGAGGCACGGGTAAACAAGCGATAAGCAGTTTCCCTTGAGAAAGTGGGATATCTCGGATGGGGTAGGGAGAAAGGAGGCAGGGAGGGAGTGAGGCGAGCATCCGGGAAGAACAGCTTCTGAGATGCAGAGAGTGATATGAGGCCAAAAAAAAAAATTTTTTTTTTTTAAGTCACTGAAAATCACTCACCAACTCCATTTTCAGAATCCAACTTTGCAAGACTATCACTCTCTTCCTCAAATATAAAAGGAGCTTAACTAGAAAGACCACTGGGAAATCAGAGGCCCAAAGAACATCTTGGGGTGAGCCATGCTTTCTGAGAAGGAGCCCGCAGAATTAGGGAAGATATGGGGTCCAGAGAGGCACACGGTCAGAGAAATACAACAAGCAGCTACACAAACAATTTGGTTTCCATGACCTTTTTTGTGGTCTTAAATACCACCTCTAATTATTATTATTATTATTATTATTATTATTATTATTATTATTTTTGGCAATGGCTGAAATCATTGCCTTTACTTAGTGGGGCACAAGAGCGGATGGAAATGTCACCAGACTGTACAAAAGTGAGTGGGCTCTGGCTGATTACAAATCCTTTTTTTGATAAGCACAGGGGCCTTGCTTTGTCAGGAGAAAAGCTGGAAACTGCATAATTAAATAGCAACGTATTTCATTACCTTGTTAAAGAAAGCTACCAGTGTGAAAGCGGCCTGCGGCATTTATGCACTTGCAAAATTGATTTTCTTTCTTTTCAGGAGGCGAATCTGGCGAGGTGTGGAAACAGCAGGGCCATGTGTCATCATCACGTCACCATGTGTCATCATCAAAAGCAGAAATAGTAAGACCAGCACTCCTTTGTAGCAATCCACACATCTGCCCCATAGAAAGCAGGACATGGGTGTCTCCCAAACACCCTTCCAAAACTGAAGGTGACATTTGGGGGTTCTCCTCGTGTATCTCACTGCCCAGGATTCTTCTGTGGCTCGGAGGCCTGAGTCTAGAGAACAGAAGATGCCTTACATGGTGGCCAGCTCTGCCTGATCTCTGAAGAGACAAGGCCTAAGGGGATATGATCTACCCCAGACTCCCCAACCCTGCGGAGAACAGAGCTGGGGCCGGGCCGGGTCCTCCCCACTCTGAGACAACACTCTTGTCCTTGCCCGCCGCTACCATCCACGCTCAAGTGTCCACTGCCCAGAACAAAACGAGTCACTCTCTGCCCACAGGGGTGTAACCTGAAGCATGTGTTTAGTTCCAGCAAAATCAGAAGCCCGTATGCTTGAAGAATATCCCTAAGTCCATGCAAATATGACACAGCAGGTCTATTTATAGAAAAAGATACTCCCGCTTTGGGTATTTGACATTGATAGCTCCTCCTGCTCTCTTGGGCACATCTACTCTCCTGCCCTGTCCCTTTCTTTTGTGAACATTTGCGAGTCAACTATGCACTAAGCACGGAGCTAAATACTATCTAAGTTAATCCTCATGCTACAACTGCTAGATAGGTACTGATAACTGTCATCATCCCCATTTCAGGATGACAAACTGAGGCTTCATGAGGTTAAGTCATTTTGCTCGAGGCCACATGGCTTACACGTGGCAAAGCCAAGATGGAAACCTAGCACGTGCGAGAGTCACTTCCAAGACAGGACACCACACTTCTCCCTCACTTGGTGACAGACAGTACTAGGGTGTCATTAGGGGGTGAAAAGAGGTCCTCTCTTGCCTTCATCTCCCTGGTCAGCCATGAGGAAGACAGCCATAGTGTCTCCGTGCCCTATGCTTCCCCAGCTCTGACGAGGGAGGCTACAGAAAGAAATGTAAGCGCTGGGAAAAGGAAATGCTGTAGGAAGGAACTGGTTCTAGGCGCCATGTGCCACCATGTTGACCAGAAGAAGGCCTGCTGCGTGTAGCTGCAACCGTTGTGCCCCGATAAGCCGAGCACCCGGAGTGCACCAAGAAGATGAGGACTGACTCAGGAGGCTGGCCAGATGGGGCAGCATTTCGTTGACCTCATTAGCTTGAAAACGAGCTGGACTGATGGCCATTTCTACAGTTCTAAGCAGCTAGTGCAGAGAGCATGGCCAGACAAAAATTCGCACAAAAAAACCCTCTTCCAACCAGAATGCGCCAGTATGGAACACTGCGAAATATGCAGGGCTGATCTTCCAGGAACCGACTAAAAAAGTGAGAAGACATTCTCATGTTTTGCAACAGGTAAGCATGATAAGGGAGGCCTGGGCCAAGACTGTCATTCAGGGCAAGCGGTCACCAGCACCCACATAGCTCTTGGCGGGAGGAAGGCAACACAAGAACAAAGAAGCTTTCGGCGGAACTCACTGGGGAAAAGGTGTTCATTGGATCCTGGGGTTTCTCTAGTCAAGTAGACAACAGACAAATGGAGTAACAATGACCTCCTTGTCAGGACCATACTACTGTCACCGTCAGTATATCTGCTCAGCCACTTGGGGACAGGGGTGTAGACACGGCTCAGGTCCTATCATTTCATACAGTAAAGGGCCTAAGTAAACACGGTAAACTTTAAAAAGTAAGCACAACTTGATTCTTCGTTTCTGCTCTTACAGATGACTACATGGAGACCAAGTCAGGCAGCTGCCAAGCCCTTTCACACACGTGCCTGGGGGACAAGTGACCGATCTACAGGCATGAGATCAGTGACAGCTTCATCTGAGACCAGAGCAGCCGTGACACACAACCTTCTTTGATGACCTCTTCTGACCTGTCTGCGTACAAGCAAACCAGGGGGTTAGCTTTCTCCCCTCCCCTCTCCTTTCTTGTCATTTTCTTATTTTGTGGTGTTCTAAGTACTTGGAATATTCTCTGAGGCCAGGGAAACTCAAGCCAAGTTGTAGGTGAATCTTAGTAAAGAGCACTCCTCCTGCTCAACATACTCATCTCTAATGAGGCTTCAAAAGATAATGAGACGATGGTCACCGACAAAGCCCTCCAAAGAAACCATAGGATCAAAGGATTATGTGGTTATAGTCAATAGTGAGATTTAAGAAGGGGGGAGGAGAGAGAGAGGAGCAGGGTCAGGACACACAGAAAGTGATATAACCTGATTCTGGAAAGCCCAGGGGTTTGGGTTTTGTTCTGTTTGCTTGTTCTGTTTTATTTTGTTTTTTTAATCAGCAGTGATTGTCTGTTTTCCTAGGAAATGTGAAAGAAGGCAAGCCAAAGAAAAGCATGCTGTCATTTTTATTCCTTTCCTTTCACACAGTCTTTGGGGAGCACCCAGTGAGACCACCATAAAAGGCCATTTTTTTCAGCACATTACCAACTGAATTTCTTTGGAAAAGGACCAGGACTAACCTATCTTCTACAACAGGGAACAATGTTAATGAGGCTACAATGGAATTCAAAGATGTGTATTGAAAGTTTCTGTTTGCCAACACCACATACAGCAGCGAATGTAACAGTGAGATTTGTATAGAGAAAATCAGTTCTGTGCCAGGGCACAGCATAGCATGGGGCAACATCTCTATTCACTGGGCTCCTAGTCAAATAAGAAGGGCAACACCACCCATGGGGGGAGAAATTTGGAATACACTCAAAAAAACAGTAAGTGAATAGGGAAGGGAAAATCGTGGGCATTTGAGTTGTCAGGAAAATTCATCATTGTTTGTCCCTAGAATCTATGGAGGTGGTTCCAACATGCGGGAATTAATGGGCACCAAAGAGGGGACTTGAATGAAAGACAATGAAGGTGGTCTGCCAGAGAGATGGTAGGAGGTGATACAAGCCATATGGCTTGGTGCATATAAAGAAGAGGAACCTGGAGAAGGGCCCACAAGCTGGGGAGGAGAAATAATTCACTAAAGCAACATGAACTAGACCAGGGTAAGAAAGGGCCTCAAAAGTGAGCACTCAAATGTTTGAATCTAATTAAAAAGCCAATGGGGGATTGCATAGTCAGAAACAGAGTATGGGGCAAAAAAAGAACACTCTAGCAACTTTGCATTAGCCAGCCCAAAGTCATTGCAGAGTGGCACACTGTGATGAGCAATATTGAAAACCCTTCCCAGTGAGGCAATTAAAGATCTGTGAGGTTTCCATCTGTATCACTACCGAGTTTACTTTACTCATTGCATTTTACTAATAAACAGCTTAAAATAAAAGTAAAAAACATCCAGCTTTCATAATCTACACTACTATTCTGTTCATAATATTGTCTTCCTGTTATGATATTTCCTTAAGGAAATAGCTACCTTTCAAGAATTCTACCCTTTTAAAAATGGATGCTATCGGCAGGGAATTGTTTGCCTTGATTAGTTTCCTTGATCGAGGAAACCATTTCCTTGATTATGGAAGTATGAGGATAGGAGCAGTGGATCAAGAACACATCTTTGAAACATTCTGCATCAAGGGTGCTGGCCACTGCTATGGAAAGAATATATACCTCATTGTTAAGGATGAATTACCACCCAGTAATTAGGAGCTCTCCATTCAACCGAAAGAATCAAGATTTCCTACTACATGAGCCCAACACTTAGCAATGCTTTTGAGGGACTGTATGGAGGAGTGGCTGAGAATGGGATCTGGATCTAGACAGATTACCTGAGTGTAAATCCGAGCTCTAAGCCTTACCAGTTATGCATGGGACCTTGGACAAGTCACCTAAAAGGTTTGTGCCTTAGTTTCCTCATCTGTAAAGTGGGGATAATAGTATTACTATGATTGTTTTGTAGACCAAATATATCTAAAATCTATGGAGTAGTTGGTTCAGTATACACTCATTTGGTGTGACCTAAAAGAAAACATTTAAACTCTAAGGCTCAACAGAACACACCTTAGGACAACACCTGGCACTGATTAAGTTTTAATAAACACTGACATATTTTTAAGTTTTAAGTATGCCTCAGAGTCTATTATCCCACATAATTCCAAAGGAGTAGTTGAAATTATTTGGCTGAAACACAAGGACACAAAACTTAATTAATCCCTCCATTCTGAGTTTCTCAAAAATAAAGTATTCTTGTTTTAATTTTTTAATTTCAGGGCTATCAGAAATTTAAAAATATATATAACTATTGAGGTGTTGAAATTTTATTTGAATAAAGATGAATATAGGACTCTCTTTTTGATAATAAGGGGAATCACTGACACTAATCTTCCCTAACAGTTTAAGCTAAAATGATGGATTAAAAAAAGAAAATCAGGAAATATGGGAAGGTGGTGGTAATAGTTGCAGCAGAATTTTTGAATGCTTCTTTTTTGTCTTTTTCCCAAGTTTTCATTTAAACACCAGTTAGTTAACATAGAGTGTAATATTAGTTTCAGGGGCAGAATTTAGTGATCCATTACTTGCATACAATACTCAGTGCTCAACACAACAAGTGCCCTCCATATTGCCCATCTGAATCCCCACCGAGAGAGACAGAGAAACTTGGTAAAAGAACCAAAACGCAGGGCACCTGGGTGGCGCAGTGGTTGGTCCTCTGCCTTCAGTTCAGGTCATGATCTCAGGGTCCTGGGATCGAGCCCCACATCAGGCTCTTTCCTCAGCAGGGAGCCTGCTTCCCCCTCTCTCTCTGCCTGCCTCTCTGCGTACTTGTGATCTCTGTCTGTCAAATAAATAAAATCTTAAAAAAAAAAAAAAAAGAACCAAAACACATGGTCAATCCTCAAAAGAAGGTAACAAGATATCTTCATAAACTTCAAGATTACAAATGGCTGGAGAGAGGCCATTAACAGCCCAAAGACCTGAATTCTCCCGGTGTCTGCACAGGAGAGCACAGGGAGGAAGTGGGGCAGCTGACACACCTGATCCTGATGGCAGGAATGCCTCAAAAGAGCCAACAGGTGGTCCTCGAAAAGTCCAGGGCACCCGTATAAGAACAGCCTCAGAAGCTGCTCCCATTCGCTTGACAAATCCGCACAAGGGGCCCCAGGAAAAACTGAAGTGCCCAGAGCATCGCAACTCCTGGGAACTTTCAAAACTGACCGCCTAGGACGCCTCTTCAAGACAGGACCCAAAGTCAGGATTGAGGCTGACTTTCCGAGTGGAATACACGCTGAGCTGAATACGGCTAACAGGAGTAAAGGAAGAGGTCTGAATAAAAGCGAGGATATGGATCAAAACCAGGAAGTCTGAGAAAGCAAGCCACCACAATTCAACGGGACATGAAACCCATAGAAAAAAGAGCCTTCTGAAGTGAGAATAGCTAACTGAACGTATTTTTTCTTTCCACAATTCAGAAAAATGAATTTTGTATAAAAATAGCAAAGAAAGTAAAATATCATATGAAGTTATTTTAGGGAAAAAAAAGAAAAAAGAACAATAAAATCCTAGAAGCAATGAAAGTGTTCCACAAAAACTTGCTCGAAAAATAGTAGCATACTATTTAAAATGACCTTAATGGCATTGGTAAAGTGATACACGGTACCAAGAATAGCATTAATCAGAATAATTCAGAAATGATGTCATTCAAAGAACTAGAAATAAGAGGGAAAAAATCATTTTCCAATGAAGACAACCTAGAAGGAAGAAATAAATAAATTCAACCAATAAAGTCTTAAGAAAAGTAGAAGAAACAGATAATGAAACTTATAAAAAAGGAAAAAGGCAAAAAGAAAGTGAGAGGAAATGACAAATGTTAAAGATACACAGATAAGATCAAACATACAAAAGAAGCTCCCAAAGAAGAAAACAAAAGCAAGAGAAGAGAACACATATAAATATTTTATTCAAGAATATTGTTGGGAATTTAAAAACTGAACAGAATATTTAAATCGTGTATCATGTACCTGAGAACAGGAATGTCTCAAAACGATCTATGCCAAGGTATATTTTCAGAAAAATATTGGACATTAAAGAAAAATATCTTGGGGCACCTGGCGGACTCAGTAGGTTAAGTGGCTAACTCTTGGTTCCCACTCAGGTCATAATCTCAGGGTCGTGGGATCAAGCCCGCCCACACTGGGGAGACTGCTTGTAGATTCTCTCTCCCTCCTTCCCTCTGCTTATGCTCTCTCTCTAAAATACATAAGTCTTAAAAAAAAAAAATCCTTTGGGTATCTAGACAAAGGAGAAAAAAAAAGAATTTTATAAGGAAAATATCCAGACTTTAAAAGCAATGCTTTATACCACATGTGACATGATGAGTCTGTATGGGCCACAACCAATTTTTAAGGTAAAAGTCCCAGACAAGCTATTACATGAAAGCTATTACAACCCAAAAGATAATGTTTTCAAGAGATTTTCCTAAGGGATCTCATGGAAAATGTGGTTCAGAAAATCAAAATAACTAGAGAGATTTCAACATAAAGACTTGTGATGAGCATTAATTAGTTACTTCTGCACCTAGGTAAAAAATGAATATTAACAGGGAGAAATTATACTGTGCAGTGGCTATATGATTTTAATACCAATATGTCATAAACCAATAAAAATGCAAGGAAATATCTTTTATTTTCTTTCAGTAATTCTAATTGAATTGTGTGGGCTAAAATAAAAGATTGAGCATGTATATACGAATACACACACACACACACACACACACACACACACACACATACACACATCCTGAACGCAAATATAACTATTTTATCTCAACAAGAAACAATGAACTAGTAGTATCTACTGCCCAAATTCTGGTCTTGAAATACTGTTTTTCATTGAAAGCATCTAAGAGGTTTTAGAGAAATGGCATCCAGGGCAAAAAGCAAAAACTACAAAAAGATGAGCCTGAAACACCTTGCTATGTTGGGTATCCAGGAAATTATCTAAGAATATTAGAGCAATGTTAGGAGGACTTAGAAGTCAACATGAAGGGACTTCCTTCTTGCCAAACAGAAAAATTTAAACTTCAATGAGAATAATAACTAGAATGTACTGCAGCCCATGAAATATGTTAAAATTCATGGGGCACCTGACTGGCTTGATCATTAGAATATGCTACTCTTGATCTCATGAGTTTTGAGGTTAAGCCCCACATTGGGCATGGAGCCTACTTAAAAAAGAAATCATGATTTGTCAAGATTTTTGAAAATTGGTCATTTTTTACAGTCATAAGGATTCAACTAATTAATTTGATAACCAGATAAATAAAAGGACAGACTTGAACATTTATTTTGTTTTCCTGAAGGCCTGTTTCACTGAGTCATCAAACATTAGAGGAGATGAGGTGGCTCTTTATAAAATGACAGAATTGGAAAATCCCCAAAAGTAGAATTAGAACAGCAAATTTTATAACCTCGATTAATAAATCTAGGTATTGGACATCAATAAAACAGCAAAATCCAGACATCACTTGTCCTTGATCAAATAACACATTCTCACCAACAGACTTGCCAAAGAGATGAGACCTGAGTTTGATCAAGCCTCTGTGTGTCAGTGTTCATTCACTCAGCCAAATCCCCCTTGTAAAAGTCTGCAGTTCAAATGGCCTGAGCACTTCCAAGATAAATTCTAAGTAAAAGAAAAGAATAGATGGAGAATGTGTGTTTAAAAGAGACCTGAAAGACATACTATTTTTTTAAATGGGCAAGATTAAACTATAGTATCCAGAGTGTGCTAGATAAAACTAGAGTGAGAAATAAGATTTTATAGATATGCAAAAAGACCCCAAAGCCCTACCAAAAAAAAAAAAAAAAAAACACCAAAACAAAACCAGAAGCCAAGATAGTGGTTACTTTTAGAGGCCTGGAGACATGCATATAGGATGGAGACACATGGAAGGAATTCCATATTTTGGCCTGAGTGATGATTATGAGTGTATTACCATGATTATATATATATATATATATATATACACACACATATATATATATATATAATGTATAATATACATATTATGTCCAGCTATATATTTGTTTCATTTTACAACAAAAATAAAGTAAAACTCATCATACACACTCATTCCCTACTATTAAGAGAGACAGTAAGGAATCCATAAACCCATTAAATAAAGTCAATCCACTGACCCTAGCAGATTTGCAGATACCCAAACTACTTGATGCCCTAAAGGTTTCTGTGACATGCTGAGAATTTTGAGCCACCCTTTGATGGCGGTGTGAGGCACGCGATACAGAAGATAAAGCCAGGAACCTGCCCAAATAGACCCCCATATAAAATTGTGCCCCTGAAGAGCTAAATCAATACAGAATGAATAATAAAGCCTACAAAGGATTTAACAAGAAAACTTGATGCTGTGTGGACATAAAACCCAAAACAAGGAAACTCTTATGTGAATTTATTGCTGAACACTGTGCACTCTGAATTAATGTCTGTGTTCCCTATGTAGCTAAAACAAGAAACAAACAAGCACACACACACACACACAAACTCACAAATGGGGAATTTAATTTAAATTAATCAAGTTTGGTAGTTTTCTTTGGTGACTGGCAAACCTCTCGGAAGGACTTAAAGAACTCTGGTGCATAAAGGTCCAAGCAAATGAGTGGCTGAAAGAATAATCTAAAACACATAAATACAAATCAGTAAAAAACAAGAAAACAATGTTGAAGAAATTATCCAGGATGCATTCCAGAGAAACAAGGAGAAATAAAATATAAAAGAGAGTAGGACACATACAGGATAGCATCAAAAGGTCTATCAGGCATCTAAACAGAATTCCAGGAGATGTACAGAGAAGGGAAAGCATTCAGATAATGTTCGTATACTTAAATTGTTTGTGTTAGGTGCCTAGGTGGCTCAATCGGTTGTTTCTGCCTTTAGCTCAGGTCATGATCCCAGGGTCCTGGGATTGAGCCCCGCACAGGCCTCCCTGCTCACAGGGAGCCTGCTTCTCCCTCTCGCTCTACCCCTCCCTCATGCTTATGCATGCGTGCACTCTCTTTCTCTCTCTCTCTCTCTCAAATAAATCAGTATCTTTGAAAAAATAAATTGTCTATGTTAGAAAAAAGTAGAAGTAGAACAAAGTATAATAATATGCCAAATGATTAGAATAAAGGAAATCGTAAAGATAAGAAACCAACAACAAAGAAAACAAATATATAATACCAATAAGACCAATGCAGCTAAAAAACAGTTTCTTGAAAAAAGCGATAAAATAATGAGAGCTCCAAGGCCTGTGGGGGGTGGCGAAGGGGGAAGACACAAGAAAGAGAAGCAAGCACGAACAATATTAAAAATGAAAAGACAGATGTAACTTTGGATCTCACAGATAACCAGATATTATAAAAATTTAATGCCAAAAATGGAAAAAACTTTAATAGATGAACTCCTTAAAAAAAAAAAAGTTACCAGTAACAAAAAATAGAGAATCTGACTATCTCTATAAACACATACTACAAATCTGTGATTGAACTTTTTCCTACCAAGGAAATGACATCCCCAGATAGTTTTGCTGATGGGATTTTTCAAAGTATTCCAAAGATCAATAAAACAAGTGTTACACAAAAGTCTTCCAAAGATTAGAAAACAGGGAAATACTTTCTAATTCCTTTAATAAAGCTAGGTATATCATACGTGCTCTGTACAATAGAAAGGACAATGAGAGGCCCATCACAAGGACAACCATGGATGCAAAAATTCTAAACAGAATAGGAGCAAACTGAATCCAACAATATAAAAAGGAGATAAATATAATAACCAATTTGAATTTATCTCATGCATATGATACTGGTTTCTACTAGAAAATGAAGTACACCATAATACCAAAGAAAGAAAAATCATTATCTCAAAAGATAAAGAAAAAAGCATTCATTAAAATTCTAATACCTGGGGCGCCTGGGTGGCTTCAGTGGGTTAAGCCTCTGCCTTCAGCTCAGGTCATGATCTCAGGGTCCTGGGATCGAGCCCCGCATCGGGCTCTCTGCTCAGTGGAGAGCCTGCTTCCCCTACCCCTCCCTGCCTGCCTCTCTGCCTACTTGTGATCTCTCTCTCTGTGTCAAATAAATAAATAAAATCTTAAAAAAAAATCTTAAAAAAAAATTCTAATACCTGTTGAATTTAACACATTTGGCTGCAAGGGAAAAATCCTGAAGAGGCTCTCTACAAGCAACCAACATCACCAGGGCTGTTCACCTCTTAGTGAACTTCACATTTACTGGTGACTTGTGGATGCCAGCCACTCTGAGATCAGGAACAAATCAAGGACACTATCTATCTCTACTTCATTCAATACTGTACTGTTCTAATCAGCACAGAAAGGACCAGAAAAATATATAACAAAGCATAATCATTGGAAAGAATGAAACAAAATTCTCATTACTTGCAGATGATAATATCTCTGCAGAATTCCTTCCTCATAAAAGAACCCTGAATTAGAGTTTATGAATGTGAAACTTAAGCAGGAGTCTTGAACCAAGATTTTGAAACAAGAAATTTGAAAGAAGATTCTAAGTGAATTTCATTTGACTGTGCCACAATGATCATTTAGAAAATACAAATTTTTTAAAGATTTTTTTAAAAAAATTATTTGACACACAGAGAGAGAACACAAGTAGGCAGAGAGGCAGGCAGAGAGAGAGGGGGAAGCAGGCTCCCTGCTGAGCAGAGAGCCTGATGCGGGCCTAGATCCCAGGACCCTGAGACCATGACCTGAGCCCAAGGCAGAGGCTTAACTCACTAAGCCACCCAGGTGCCCCTAGAAAATACAATTTTTACGATATAAAAGATCACCAAAATGTGTAAAGTAACTAGGAATACATTTAACAACAGATGGCCAAATCCTTCATGAAGAAAATTAAGAAATTCTATGGACAGGCATTTCAAAAGGCCAGTTAGTCTTAAAAAAAAAAAAACAATTAAATGTAAAGTGAAATGGTTTGAGATGGAAAGACTCATTGTTCTAATATCAATTCTCTCTATACTGATTTATAGATTCATGCGACTTCCATGAAAATTATGAAATAAAACTTGATGAAGGGCTCCTAAAATTTATAGGAAGGAGTAAAGGTCCAAGTAAAATTAAGACATTGTTGAAGAAGAACAAATTTTAGAGTATGTGCTCTCCCTGATAGCAAGATTTTACCAAAGTTAGAGCAATTAAAACAATGTGCATTGGACAGGAATGGATATACAGATCAATAAAACAGAAAAGAGAGTCTAGAAACCCACATATAGGGGAGGGGAAGATAGAATAGGCTTTGCAAGTCAGCGAAGGAAATAAATAACAATGACTGGTACATACATGAAAAAAATCAAAATAAAACTACTTTTATCTCTCTCAAACCACAAAATCATTTCCAAGATAATGAAGACACAATTGAAAGTTAACACTATAAAAACAGTAGAAGAAATAATGGGAGAATATCCTTAGGATATTCTATCCTATGACAAGATTTCTTTAAAGACATACCAAAGGTAGACATCATAGGGAAAATATTGATAATTTGATTATATTACATTAAAGAATACCTATTCCTCAAAAAAGTTTGGAAAGATAAACCACAAACTGGGAAAAAAAATTATAACACATAGCCAACAAAAAACCTTTACCTAGAATCCATAGAGATGTTTATGAATCATTAAGAAAAAGACAACCCGGAGGGGGGGCAAAATGGGCAAAAGAAATAAAGTGACATTTCATAGAAAAGTAAACACAAATGGCTTATACGAAAAATGCTTAATGTGATGTGTAATCATTTCACACAAATTAAAACCCCAAGATACCATTTGCCATTCCCACCAGATTGGGAAAATATTTTTCATCAGTCAACATCAAGTGTTGTCAAGGATGTGGGTCAACGGGAACTCTTCTTGACTGTAGTTTGAGGGTAAACTAGAATGATTACTTCGGAAAACAACTTGCCATTATGTGGTAACTTAAATAGGTGTATAACCTACCACCTAACTATGCCATCCCCAGGTTTAAACCCTAGGAAAATGCTTATATATGGAAGCTGGAGGAGTTATAAAAAAGAATGTTCATAATGATATTGTTTGCAATAGCAAAAAAAAACAAAACCAAAAACTCTGGAGTCTACACAAACATGCGTTTGAATTTGGAAATATAAACATATGTTCATACAATAGAATACTACGCATGAAAAATTAATGAAATAAATATATTCAGTAAGGCACTCAACAACGATGCATCACAAAAACATTTTGGACAAAAGAAGTTACAACAGGATTCAATTTATGAAAGTTCAATATAAGCCAATCTACACACACACACACACACACACACACACACACACACACAATCTGGAATATATATATACACACATTCCTATGTGGAATATGTGTATATGTAGTAAAATGATCAAAAGAAACAAGGAAATTCTTAGCAAAAAAGCAGAATAGAGGTATCTCTGCAGGAGAGGGAAGGGACTGGAAACAAAGGGAAACAAGAAGCTTCTAGATGACTGCAAATGTTTTATTTCTTAGGCTGGGGGCTGGGCAAGCCGTAGTTCCTTTTGGTTATCATTTAAATGGAGCTGGCAAATGTTTTGTACATTTTTATGAACATTGTATCAGTGAAACAGCATATATGTACATGTATGTTTATATTGTAGAAAAAAAAATCAATCTATGACTTTGAGCCAAGAGATAGTTATTGATATATGAAAAAGCTTTAGGCCACTGCACAATGTGTGGTTTTTGGGTTCTCTTTTGTTTTTGTTTTGCACAACGTACTGCAAAGGAAAACTTCGTCCAAGTCGGATAGGAGACTCCTCTTTGGGCACTTACGCTAGTGATCGTGGTCATTAAAATTTTTTATTTCCTGATACCTGCTACTCCTACTCTTGTCCAGTGGGTTACCGTTGCAACAAAAAAGCTACCATGTAATGTGAGAGCCATTACTGCCAACAGGTCTAGGAGGGAGGACAGGAAGGGGATGCCTGCTTCAGACCACTGGTTGGGGGGGGATCAGATTGTTGGCACTGCCTTGCAAGAGAGTCAGGGACCGTCCTGTGTTTGGGAAGTGAGCAGACATTAGCTGAAGACAGTCTGCCTGCGTAGGACTCCAGGCAGCAGCGGCAGAGAGGCATTCACAGAGGGCTCCCAAAATAAGCAGCCTAAGATGACAGAACAGAATCTGAGAGCTCAGGCAAAGCAGCCTGGGCACAGGAAGGGCTCCCGGGGCAATTTAAATGATGAGGTGATAGGCAGTAAACTCCCAGGGCAGGGCAATCAATCACTGCCAGGCTTATCTTCAGACAAGGGCTAGGACTCCAGGTTGCAGCTGTAACATTAAAATGTAATGTTTCCACTGGGATTTGGTGTGGCAGGTTTCCCTGAAGCTTCGTTTCACTCAGTTAACTAATTATGAGAGAATGTGACACTGGTATTTACTTTTTCTACAGGGACAAATCATTCCCAGCAGGAGAGACAGGCTGTGATTTTTGTTCTGTTTTGTTTCGTCATTAAAAAGAGATTACTTACATGGTAGTAAATAAACCCTTGTTAGAGGGAGGGTTTTTTTTTTTTTTTCCTCTCAATAATTCTATCAATTCACCTTAATGTGGACAATCATTTCTTTTGTTTTCCAGAGACAGGGTACATAAATGAGCAAGAGGTAGATGTTAGAACTGGGTTTGAAAATTAACTCTACCACTTACTAGCTGTGTGATCTTAAGCAAGGTATTTAAGTACCTTGAGCCTGTTTACCCCACTAAAAAATTGAGGATAATACATCTACTGTGTCTACTGTAGCCTTTATTCTTAATGACTCTGATACTATATTATACAACTAGAACATTTTACATTTCACTTATGCCTTATATGGCCAGTTTTCTATAGGACCCCACATCTAATCATGAATTGTATCTTTCCTTTAATATAAGCTGCATTGTGTATTAACCATTTCACTCTTCCTCATCCAGATATGAGGTTTCTGATGAAAACACAATATTTAATGATAGCAGTTTTCTGCCCCTCCTCCACCCCCAGGACACTTTTTAACTTTTCAAAGACAGAACGCAATGCTCAGCAAACATCACTAATAAACTCACACCTCATCCGTGCCTGGACAATAAGAGCATTGTGTTTGGGGTGCTTTTAGCCAACTGGAAAGTGATTTCACAGACGACCTCCCACTTAAACTCATAATCCCATGAGGTAGGCAGGGTAGATATGATAAGCTCCACCTTACAGGCAAGGAAGTGGAGGCTATGAGAGGGTAAATGACAGAGCCATGATATTCAAGCCTATTTCCTATAAAGGTAATCTGTGAGAACTGAGAATGCCAGGTATACTGGGCTATGGAAAATTAGATTTTCTCAAGAACAAATCTGTTTTGAAGGTAGCCAGAGCAACTGTTATTAGGGAGAAAAGTAAGATCACTGGAAGTAAGCTAACAAAATAGAAAGTCAAGAGGCATGGGGCTTTATATCCCAATTTCACAGTCCATTTGCCCAATGAGCCTCAATTTTTCTATCGCTAAGTTTGAGAAAGCAAAAATGTTACTTCTTACCATTGTTAAAAGCATGCATATTGTAATATCATTGTGGTGTACAAATGTAATATCATTCTATCACTTGATAGAATATTCAGGAGATTTAATGTGAATCACAGAAAACACAAACACTTAAAAATATATAAGCATGAGAAGACATATTTTAAGTGCTAGTAGAAAATCTTGGTGATAAAAGATAAGGATAAGAATATTTTCCAAGGGGGCGCCTGGGTGGCTCAGTGGGTTAAAGCCTCTGCCTTCAGCTCAGGTCATGATCCCAGGGTCCTGGGATCGAGCCCCGCATCGGGCTCTCTGCTCAGCGGGGGGCCTGCTTCCTCCTCTCTCTCTGCCTGCTTCTCTGCCTACTTGTGATCTCCGTCTGTCAAATAAAAAAATAGAATCTTAAAAAAAAAAAAAAGAATATTTTCCAAGGATACCTGGGCTAGAGGATGATGGAAAAGTAAAAAGATTAGACAAATCAGCACTGAAATTTCACATTACATATTTGAGTAGTTTTTGGAAGTTGCAGAATCAAACTAAGAGGCATGGACATGTAATAACTTTTGAAGCCATAAAAATATAAAAGCCCTCATATCTGGATAATGTTTCTTTAACTAATCACATATATAGTTCTTAAAATAATTAATTCTAATGGGTTATTCATACTGAGCAAGTCTTTCTGGTGGTAGACATTTTTCAAGGACTTCCAAGGATGCCACCACCCCCTCAGAGATAGCTCATAACCCCTTAAGAATTACTAGCAAACCACAGAATGACAATTCAGAAGTTCCCCCCACACTCCTTGTTTGGAAATAGGGGATAAGTTCTAATAGACTGGAAGGCCAAAGCAAACAAGTCATTTAGGGAAACCCTAGATCAAAATAAAAACAAAACACAAGTTTAGAATCAATGGAACTTAGAAGCCCAACGATCCCACAATATGCAATAAAAAACCTAGTCATACCAACACTGGCGAGCAGGGTAGCACATTGTAATAGGTCATCATTAGGTGGTTCGTTACCTTAAGCTGATTTAAGAGGTCTACACATGATTTGCCCTATGATCTTCAGAGAATGTGATATATCTTCATTTCAATATTGTGAGAGATCTTATGATATGGCAGAATATGCCTGCCTCAAACTCCCTCTCTTTGTCCTTAACTCATTCACGTAATAAGCATTTATTGAATGTTTGCTATTTGTTGGGATTTAGATCAAAGAACTCACACAGCCTAGCAGGGAGACAGGTAAATCAAGCATCAAATTTATGTGTTAAATTCTAGAAGAAAAATATTTCATGTAAATGGTAAGTGTGTCAGAAAGCTCTCAGAGAGGATGAGATTATTAGCAAGGTCTCGACTGGTAAGTATAAACCGTGTATATTGCAACAAGGAGTAGCTTCCTGTCAGAAAGAACAGTATGGATAAAAACAGGAAATAGGAACACATGGTGAGTTCCAGAAAACAGATGCAATACCACATGGCTAGAATATTCAGCATGGGTAGAAGAAAGGGGAAAAGATGGCAAAAGAAGCAAAAAGCAGTAGAAAGAAACAAAAGTTCCATCATTTAGGATTTCCATTCCACATTAAAATACAATAACAGAAAGCTGAATACAACGACTGGTCTACTGATAGAATTTCAACCCAGAGGCAATGGGAGTAGATTTTTGCTGAAGAACAGTGTGGTGCTCTCCAAGGGTAGAGTGAATTAGAGGATGGAAAACTAGGGTGGGGACATCAGTTTTGAGGCAATTTTAAAAGTCTAAGTAAGACACAGAGAGCCACTAAGCTACAGCAGTGGGGATGGAAAAGAGAATAGCGATAAAAGAAATATGAAAACCAGAGTTGATAAAATTTAGTGACCGAACAGAATAAGGGAACGAAGAAGGAATCTGACAGCAGCTTTCCTGTGCTATACTTAGCTGGCTGAATGCAAATGGTGCCCTTCACTACTTAGGAGGAATGCCAGTACTACTCAGAGTCCTGGTGTATCTCCCCTTTGTAAGATTAATCATATTTTACTTTATATTGCAGGAGGTATGGGTCTTTCTACCACCCCCTTCACCACTAGACTCAAAGCTCTTTCAGGGGGGAAATTCTGTCACATACCCCATTGTCTCTGCAGATGGGCCCCAAAAGCATATTTGCATAACATGATTATATAGTATCATGGACCCACTGTAGACACTCGGTGAACATTTTTGAATGACTGACTGAATAAATGAATTCCCAAAGGTAGATGTGAAAAAACTATACATTTTATCCTTTGAATGAAATAATTGTGTCTTAAATGTGAATAACTCACCTCAGTGGGGTAACAATTCACACCACTAGTGATTAGGTTCATTTCAGACTTCTACTACTTTTGGCAAATTCCAACATCCAATCTAAAGGGACTTTTGGGAGTACCTACTACACACTCTCATTTTAAAGATGAAAATCTGTGATGCAGAGAAACTACATGGCTAACCCCAACTCACAAAATGTATCCAGTGATGGGACAAAAATCAGGTAGATACATTAAGCTTCATAATATTTGTCAACCAAAATGGTTATAATGGATTTGAAGATATTACAAGATATCACATTTAGCTAGGATGCACGGAGTTTTTAAAAGTGCATGACATTTCACATGGAAAAAAACACAAGGCCAATGTCTTAGAAACATTTCCTTGAATAATTCCTTCCTCTGACAGTGAAATGCAAGGAATGGAACTCAACTTTTAATCTTGAATTAGTATAAGTAAGACAGATTCTTACCGTGATCTTCTGAAGAGACTGGTGACCTAAAACGAGATAAGAAGCATGATAAATGTTTTGTAAATGATACTGATAATTATAAATGCAATAATGATCAAGAATAATCTCCTAGAAATATTATCCCCGAATTCAATTAAATAGAAAGTCAATATAGTAGGCGGTGTAATTAATTTGTTGGTTGCATGGTATTTTCTGATTGGTCACTCCCAAAGCTTACCTGGACTGGTTGAGGGGTTGGGGTTAATAAAATTTCAGTCGACTGCACTATGTCACGGGACTGCCACAAACTTAGTTAAGTCTGGATTTATGACACACAAATAGAAAAGTCATAGTAATGTGGTAATGGATGGAATCCTGTGATGTCACCAAAGGCCAGGCCTCCAGAGAATGTAAATAAGCACTAGATTGAGTGTAAGTAAAAAGAAATCTACTTGGACAGTAAAAAAATGAGACAGAAGTAAAATAAATGGCATGTACCTTTATCATTGTTGTTTTTTGTTTCCACTCTGTGGTATTTAAGGTTTAAGTGGGCATGACACAGACTGCCCTCTGTGTGCAGGCCTCATAGCTCTAAACCCATAAGAACCAGGATGAGACAAGAGCGCAACTGCTGGGGTCCCACAGAACTTTTATAAATTGAAGACTTTTACATATCATTTATGCAAAAGTTCCAATTATGTTAGGAAGACACCTATGAAGCATCATGTCAATGCTTCACAATAAAAATCTTTCTTCCCCAGCTGACCACTAATTGAGTTACTCTGAGCAATACAGACACAACCTTGAGGATCAAGTCCCCTCAAGCTTGAATGATACAGTCTTGACTCTACCAGCTCATTCTTTCCTTGGGATGAAGTGAGATGTATAGTTCTGTACTAATAGGTGATAAAATTTTGAAGGGAAAGGCAAGAAACCAGCCAGAAGGCATCCTGTTCTAAACGATCAGCCTGCAGGGGGTCCACTGCAGGAAGACAACCAAAGGGAAATGCAAGCATTTAGTAATCTACCCTTTAATATAACTAGTGTTGGGGCAAGAATGATTCTATGGATGCATAGTGGTTGAAGGAAGATTTTAGCTACTGTGGGATGCTTGAGAATGCTTTATCTACTGATCAGTAATATTTTTGTCCATTATGGGAGTGATCAGTAAAGGACAGCAGTCGTGGTGGGAAAGCCGGGAAGTTCCCTTAGTGGCAAAGTGTCAAATCATTTCAATCTTACCAGTCTCTTCAAGTGAACCTTTGCATGTGAAAACAACAGAGGTTCCCCAGATTTGGTAGAGAGAAAACTGACATCTGGATTATGGGCACAGAGACCCCTGAAAGGGAACCTGCTCCAGTCTAAGCCATCCCTGCAGAGTTGTCTGCTTGAGAAATGCCACTTGGCCTCCCCAGATGGAGCTTATTTGGGTTCTCCTAGGGATTTCTCTGTTTCATACTATCACAAACCCGTCTTCCCCACTGGGCTGTGAGCAAACAGAAAACTAGGACCATTGCTTACATAGTAATAGAATGGATCCCTGATCAATATTTGTTGAATTGAATTAATGTCAGCACTACCACACAGGTGTTTAGACTCAAACACATTTTGGAGCACCTCAAAAAAATCATCATGTCACCTTCAAACCACCCGGTTTGCCAGATAAGACCGGTTTGCCAAGCTCCAAGGCCAGCCATGGCAGAAGGACCTAGGGACTGAGACAAGCTCCAGAACAGAGAAAATGTGAGCACTCCCAGAGCCGGAAGACATCCAGTACACCTAGCAACAGAGACCCACAATCTGCCTTAGTGGTTAGGAAAAGAAAGGGGGAGAGAGTGCAGAATAGAGGTGAATGGGAATGAAAAGTGAGTCTAATGAGAAACACATATTTGAAATAAGATAATTTCTTAAGATGCTCGGGCATGAAAAGAAGTCAGCAACAAGGTAACATCTTTAGCCCTAGGGTTTTCTGATGGGAATTAAGCAAAAACACATCCTGGATTGTTGGCAATTAATTTCTCATGGAGCTCTAGGAACAAAGAAAAATCCATGCCAACAGACGACTGAATGTCTCAGGTGGAAGGCTTGCGAAGCAAGGGTTTTGGTGCCTTTCTGTGAAAGCAAAGCACTAATATTAAATCTGAAAAATTCCAGATGGCTTGGTTAAAGTCCCCAGGGGATGCAGTGGTCCAGGCAGTGGGGAAGAACTATCCATTTCAGAGTGTTTGCTAAGGATTAGTCATGTTGAGTTTCTGTGCGGAATGTCTCCCACATGCCTGGATTTGTGGAATTTTAAGACATATGGAGTATTTCAATCCTCACTCAGTATTTCACCTTTCACTCTAACGAGTCACTAAATTATACTACTGAGACATGCACACCATCCATTATAGATGGAAATGGGCATAAAAAGTTTTACAGAACTTAGCTCAGGAGAGAGGAAAATTCATGAAATCAGCAAGAGAAGTAGTTATTTTTAAAACAGAGAGGTTGAACCATAGGAACAGATAGTCTTCCTTAACCTGACAACTGAGGAATGCAGAAGAATTCGCTGCTCATTCCTCCCACTGAACCTGCAAGACTTGTGGTACTGTTCCTGTTTATTTCTCCTCCATGTACACTTTATCTCGGGGATAGCATCACTCTCATAATGCAAACTATGACCGGCATTCAAAGAACTCCAGGATTTTGAGTTCTCGCCACTTTCCTCAGTACTAGCCTTTTATGACAGTCTGGAGAATATTTTCATTTGATTTTGCTTCGTTTTGTTTTGTGGGCTTTTTAGAAAAACACTTTTATTTACATCTCACTCAAATTCAGCCAATAACAAAAAACCCAAAAATTCAAGTCCTAGATTTTAAAATCTCTCTCCTATTTTAAATCTTTCTATTTATGTTGATTTAAACCTACATAATAATTATTGTTTGAGACCCTATTAGGTACGAGGCCCTGTGCTTCATGATGGGGATACAAAAACAAACAAGCTACCAATTTCAAGGAATTCAATCAAAGGCGAAAAATAGGCAAACAAATGATTATAGTGAAAAAAATGTAGTCATCAAAATACGTATGAACTAAAGAAGGAGCATGAGAGAGAGAGACCCATTCTGTTGCAGAAGAGTGAAAGAAGACTTCAGAAAGCAAGAACCATGGGAGGCAAGCTTGGAAGGATGAGCAGAAGCTTGTTAGGTAAAAAAGAAAGGAGAAGAATGTCAGGCAGAAGCACGAGGCATATGACAAGGAACATGGATAGGAAATTTCATAATACGTTACCAGGCAGACAAGGAACTAAGTGTGCTAAAATGTAAAGGAGTGATAAGTTAGGACTGGAGATAGAATAGACAGGGACCATTTCATATGGGCCTGACAAGCCATTTTGACGTGCTGGTAATCTACCCTCTAAGCTAAATGAAGAAAGTTTCTGAAGCAGTGAAGTCATACATTCTCATTGGTGCTTCTGATCAGGCAGGCTATGCAGAGTAGAATTTTTTTAAAAAGCAAGAGTAAAGGCAGGAGACAAGTTAAAAACTATTACTGCAAAGCTTCTGCTCTTCTCTTTGAAATTCATGAAAAGTAACAGGGAGAATGAGAAACAGAAAAGGAAGCATCGTCTTTGACTAAGCTAAAAGATACCTATAAGCCGAAATCATCTGTAAAGAAAAGCTACCAAGTACAAGAAAAATTGGGCCAAGTTTCAGGGAGACAGAGAAAGCATATTTTGATCTCAAAAGATATGAGCTACACGGTGCACCACAAAATTCAGCAGAAAGTGCTCTGCTCTGAGCCAGGTGCCCTGCTAGTCAGAAGTGGAATCAAATCCCAGAGGATAGTGCTGTTAAAAAAAGAATTTGAAAAGAGACCCAAAGTCAAGCTTTCAGAAACACACAACTACACCTAATTATCCATCCCAAACTAATGGCTTTCAGAAACACACAACTAATGGCTTTCAGAAACACACAACTACACCTAATTATCCATCCCAAACTAATGGCTCCAAAAAGAACTCCTTCCAAACAAACATGAGTAATAAAAGTAAAAGAAACCAGCATGATAACCACACAAAATTATTCTAAGAAGAAAGCAGGATAAGGATCTGCTGACAAAACTTAAGGTGGGAGTACACTAATAAGGTAATGGCAGGGACAGGTGAACCCTATTGAGAGACCTGTCAATTTTCCATGAAATTTGGAAATGGAAAAAGGAAAGGAGGGAATGAAGGAAGGAGTAAAAGATGGAATAGGGCCTCTGTGACAAGAAACATAAAGAAGAAGTACAGTGATTGGGGCGCCTGGGTGGCCCAATGGATTAAAGCCTCTGCCTTCGGCTCAGGTCATGATCCCAGGGTCCTGGGATCAAGCCCCGCATCGGGCTCTCTGCTCAGCAGGGAGTCTGCTTCCCCTCCCCGCCCCTGCCTGCCTCTCTGCCTACTTGTGATCTGTCAAATAAATAAATAAAATCTTAAAAAAAAAAAAAAAGAAATACAGTGATTATGAAATAGTCCCAATACAGCAGAAGAAAAGAGCAAACATTTGTCCAGAGTCTTCAAATCAGTAAATTATAGAAACAGCTTAAGGACTCTTTCCACTATATCACCACTACACTGGAAAAAGAATATTGAGAGGAGGTAAAAGATCCATAATAACTAAAAATACATTAAGATATAAGCCATTCATTTATTCATCCATTCAAGTAACTGCTTTGTGGAAGTGTCTTGCTGTTTTCCAGTTTGATTTACTTTTCTGTGATTTTTTTTTTTTTTTTTTGCTTTTTAAACTTTAAATTCCAGTTAATTAACATACAGTGTTGTATTAGTTTCAGGAGTACAGATATAGTGACTTAACAATTCCATACCTCACCCCTGTGCTCATCACAAGTGCACTCATTGGTCCCCATCACCTATTTACCCCCTGCCCCCATCCAACACCCCTCTGGTAACCATCAGCTTGACTCTGTAGTTAAGAGTGGGTTTCTTAATTTGTCTTTCTTCCTCTCTCTTTTATCTTTCCTTTCCTTATTTGCCTCGTTTCTTAAATTCCACACAAATGAAATCCTATGGTATTTGTCTTTCTCTGACTGGCTTATTTCACTTAGCATAATACTCTCTAGCTCCATCCATGTTGTTGCAAATAGCAAAATTTCATTCTTTTTTATGGCTGAATAATAGTCCATTGTAGATATCTATCTATCTATCCATCTATCTACCTATCTATCTATACCACTCCTTTATCCTTTCATCTATCAATTGACACTGGTTGCTTCCGTAGTTTGGCTATTGTAAATAATGCTGCAATAAACATAGGATGCATATATCCTTTTGAATCAGTATTTATTAGGGTGCAATTACTGAATCATATGGCAGTTCTATTTTTAACTTTTTGAAGAACTTCATACTGTTTTCCAGAATGGCTGCACCAGTTTCCATTCCCACCAACAGTGATGAGAGTTCCTTTTTCTCCACAACCTCTTGTTGTGAACACTTCTTGTTCTCTGTGTTTCTGATTTTAGCCATTCTGACAGGTGTGAGATGATATCTCATTGTGGTTTTGATTTGCATTCCTGATGGTGAGTGACGTTGCCCATCTTTTCACGTGTCTGTTGGCCATCTGGAATGTCTTCATTGAAGAAATATATGCTGTTGTCTTCTGCCCATTTTTTAACTTATTTGTTTTGGATATTAAGTTGTATAAGTTCTTTATGTATTTGTATAAGTTCTTTATGTATTTTCCATCTAAAACCTTTATTGGCTATGTCATTTGAAAATATCTTCTCCCTTCGGCTCAGGTCATGATCTCAGGGTCCTGGGATCGAGCCCTGCATCGGGCTCTCTGCTCAGCAGGGAGCCTGCTTCCCCCTCTCTCTCTGCCTGCCTCTCTGCCTACTTGTGATCTCTGTCAAATAAATAAATAAAATCTTAAAAAAAAAAAAAAGATTGCTTTGGCTACTGGAGGTCTTTGTGGTACCATACAAATTTTAGAATTATTTGTTCTAGTTCTGTGAAAAATGCTGTTGGTATTTTGATAGCGATTGTATCAAATCTGTAGATTGCTTTGGGTAGTATAGACATTTTAACAATACTTATTCTTCAAACCCATGACCATGGAATGTCTTTCCATTTCTCTGTGTCTTCTTCAATTTCTTTCATCAGTGTCATAGTTTTCAGAGTACAGGTCTTTCACCTCTTTGGTTAGGTTTATTCCTAGGTAACTTATTATTTTTGGTAGGACTATAACTGGAATTGTTTTCCTAATTTCTTTCTGCTGCTTCACTATTGGTGTATAGAAATGCAACAGATTTCTGTACATTGATTCTGATCCTGTGACTTTAATTTGTTTATCAGTTCTAGCAGGGTTTTTTTTGGTTGTTGTTGTTGTTTTGGTGGAGTGTTTCGAGTTTTCTATATATAGTACTGTGTCATCTGCAAATAGTGAAAGTTTTAATTTTCCTTGCCAATTTGGATGTCTTCTATTTCTTTTTGTTGTCTGATTGCTGTGGCTAGGACTTTCAGTACTAGGGTGAATAAAAGTGGTAAGAGTGGACAAATTTGTTTTGTTCTTGACCTTAATGGAAAAGTTCTCCATTTTTCCCCATTAAGGATGATGTTAGTTGCAAGTTTTTCATCAATGGACTTTATTACATTGAGATATGTTCCCTCTAAACCTACTTTGTTGAGGGCTTTTATCATGAATGGATGTTGTACTCTGTCAAATGTTGTTCTACATCTATTGAAATAATCAAATGGTTTTTATTTTTTTTCTTATCGATGTGATATATCATGTTGATTTCTGACTATCGAACCACCCTTGCAACCAAGAAATAGATCCTACTTGATCATAGTGAATGATTGATTTTTTAAAATATATTGTTTATGAGTTTGCTAATATTTTGTTGAGGAGTGTTGCACCTATGTTCATCAGGGATATTGGCCTATTGTTTTCTTTTTTAGTGATTTCTTTATTCGGTTTTGGTATCAGGATAATGCTGGCCTTATAGAATGAATTTGGAAGTTTTCCTTCCTCTTCTATTTTTTGGGATAGTTTGAGAAGAATGGGTATTAACTCTTCTTTAAATGTTTGGTAGAATTCACCTGTGAAGCCATCTGGTCTTGTTCCTTTGTTTGTCGGGAATTTTTTGATTACTAATTCAGTTTCTTTGTTGGTGATAGGTCTGTTCAAATTTTCTATTTCTTCCTGTTTGAGGTTTGGTAGCTGATATGTTTCCAGGAATTTATCCATTCCTGCTGCTAGGTTGTCTAATATGTTGGCATACAGCTTTTGATAATATTCTTAAAACTGTTAGTATTTCTGTGGCATTCATTATTTCTCTGCTTGCATTTGTATTTATTTGAGTCCTTTATCTTTTTTTTCTTGATAAGTCTGGCTAGAAGTTTATCCATTTTATTGATATTTTACAAAGATCCAACTCCTGGTTTTTTTGATCTATACTATTATTTGTTTTAGTTTCTACGTCATTTAATTCTGCTGTAATCTTTATTATTTACTTCCTCCTGCTGGTTTTAGGTTTTATTCTTCTTCTTCTACTCCCTTTAGGTATAAGGTTATGTTGTTTGAGATTTTTCTTGATTCCAGGCTTGTATTGGTATAAACTTCCCTCTTAGAACTGCTTCTGCTACATCCCCAAAGTTGTGGACACTTGTGGCTTCATTTTTCATGTGTTTCCAAGTACTTGTTAATTTCTTCTTTTACTTCCCGGTTGACCAATTCATCATTTGGTGGCCTGTTATTGGACCTTCATGTATTTGTCATCTTTCCATATTTTTTCTTGTGGTTGACTTCTAGTTTCATAGTGTTGTGGTCAGAAAAGGTGCATGGTATGACTGATCTTCTTGAATTTGTTGAGGCTTATTTTGTGGGTGAAAATGTGATTTATTCTGAAGAATGACTCATGTGCACTTGAAAAGAATGTGCATTCTGTTTTAGGATGGAATATTCTGAGTACATCTGTTAAATCCATCTGGTCCAGTATGTCATTCAAAGCCATTGTTTACTTGTTTATTTTCTCTTTAGATGATCTGTATGCAAGTGGGGGTGTTTAAGTCCCCTATTATTTTATTATTATCAATTAGCTCCCTTGTGTTTGTTATTAATGGTTTTATATATTTAGATGCTCCTATATTGGGTGTATACATATTTACAATTGTTACATCTTCTTGTTGGTTTGTCCCCTTTATTATTATTATAGTGTCCTTCTTTGTTTCTTGTTACAGTCTTTGTTTTAAAGTCTCTTTTATCCACTATAAGTACTGCTACTCCAGCTTTCTTTTACCTACATTTGCATGATAAATGTGTCTCCATCCCCTCACTTTCAAACTGTAGGTGTCTTTAAGCAGCATATAGATGGGTGGGCTTTTTTTTAATCCTGTCATTCTGTATGTTTTCCTGTATGTTAATCCTGTCATTCTGTATGTTTTGATTAGAGCAATTAGTTCATTTATATTCAAAGTAATTACTGATAGGTATGTATTTATTGTTACTTTATTATTTGTTTTGTGGTTGTTTCTGAAGATTTTCTCTGATCCTTTCTTGTCTTCCATGTTTTGCTAATTTTATTTAGTGATATATATGGATTTGTCTTTTTTCTTTGCATATTTATTAGTCATTTTTAATACATGGTTACCATTACATTCGTATACAACCTCCTCTGCATATAGCAGTCTATATTACATTGGTGGTAGTTTAAGTCTGAACACACTCTTTACTCTTCTCATCCCTATGTTTTAGGAATGTGTTGTTTTATTTGATATCCTTTTATTTGGTGAGTTCCTTGACTGACTTTTTTTTACAGAAACATCCATCTATACTGCTTTTGTTTCCTACCTTTATACGGTCACTTTTAGTCTCTCCTTTTCCGTCAAAGAGTCCCCTTTATTATTTTTTTTAAAGATTTCATTTTTTTTATTTGACAGACAGAGATCACAAGTAGGCAGAGAGGCAAGCAGAGAGAGAGAGGGAAACAGGCTCCCCGCTGAGCAGAGAGCCTGATATGGGACTGGATCCCAGGACCCTGGGATCATGACCTGAGCCGAAGGCAGAGGCTTTAACCCACTGAGACACCCAGGTGTCCCGAAGAGTCCCCTTTAACGTTTCTTGTAGTACTGTTTCAGCGGTCATCAACCCCTTTAGTTTTCATCTGGGCAACTCTTTACCTCTCTTTCTATTCTGAATGATAGTTTTTCTGGATAGAGTATTCTTGGCTGCAGATTTTTTCCTTTTAGCACTTGGAATATATCATGCCCCTCTCTTTGGGCTTAGAAAGTTTCTTCTGAAAAATTTCCCACTAGCTTTATAGGTTTTCCCTTGTAAGTTACTGTGTTCTTATGTCTTGCTGCTTTTACAATTTTTTCTTTATCTTGATATTTTGCCATACAATTTGTCTTGGTGTGAATCTGCTTTTGTTGATTTTGATGCAAGATCTATGTGACTCCTGGATCTGGATATCCATTTCCTTCCCCAGAAATTCTCAGCTATTACTTGAGAAATTCTCAATAGGGAAATTCTCAGCTATGATTTCTTTGAATACATTTTCTGCCCTCTTTCTCTCTCATCTTCCTCGGGAACTCCTATAATGTGAATGTTACTGCATTTGTTGGGAGTCACTGAGTTCCCTAAGATTATCCTCATTTTGCATAATTCTTTTTCCTCTCTTTTGTTCTGCTTGACAACTTAACATTAGTTTGTCTTCTAGGTCATTAACTCACTCCTCTGTTCCTTCAGCCTGTTGTTCATTTCATCAAGTGTGTTTCTCATTTCATTTATTGAGCCCTTTATCTCTGCTATGCTATACCTTATCTCTGTGTTAAATGTATCAGTCATATCTTCCACTCTTTTCTCAAGTCCAGTGAGTATCCATATGATCATTACTTAAAACACTCCATCAGGCATGTTACTTAAACCTACTGCACTTAGATATCTGGCCATGGCCTTGTTCTTTAATTTGGGATAAATTTATCTGTCTTCTCATTTTGTCTAAGTCTCTGTGCCTGTTTTTCTGTGTTAGGAAAGTCAACTACATCTCCTTTTTTTTTTTTTTTTTAAAGATTTTATTTGTTTATTTGAGAGAGAATGCTTGTGGGGAGGGGCAAAAGAAGAGGGAGAGGGAGACAGAATCTCAAGCAGGTTCCATGCTGAGCCTGACATGGGGCTCCATCCCACAACCCTGAGATCATGACCTGAGCCAAAACCAAGAGTCAAACACCTAAACGACTGAGCTGCCCAGGTGCATCTACATCTGTTCTTGAAGAGGAGATCCTACAGTGCCTTTTGAAGAATAGGTCCTGTAGTGCCCTACCATGTAATGTCCCCTGTTCTCTAGGGCCTGGCACTTCCAGGAGTGATCTGCTATTTTGTCCTGGTCACTTTATGCTTCAGGCCAGTTGTCTGCAGAGGCTCTCTTTGCCTGTTGTGAGTACTGTTTTGTCCCTGGCCTGAATAAGGAGTATTTTAACTAGGTTTGCTCTAGTGTGTTTATGAAATGATACCCGTCACCACTACCACTAGAACTGAGGCTCCGCAAAAGCCCCTATTGGGAGACATGGGATGAGTAGGGTTTTCGGCTGGTCCTCTGGGGGCAGGGAGGTCCCCTGTGCTGAGACTGAGGAAAGTGTGACTGGAAAATGAAGTTCCACCAAAGGTCAGGGTTTGATGTAGGCAAGTTAGGTAGTGAGTGTTGGCCCTGCACTTATGCTGAGGGGCAGGGGAGGGAATCAGCGCTAGTCACTTTGTTCCCAGAGGGGTCTCTCTTCAAAGACTGACCCTCTGGGACATGCTCCAAGATGAATGAATAACCTTCTCACTGTGTGTCCTAGGTGCTCTTCAGATTGCTGTTCCATGCTCTATGTCTGCAGGCTGTTTGCTCTGCCTTTTCTCCAATAGCAGTACAGTGTCCTCCAGGCTTTATCCCAGCCAAACTTGCTACCTTTAAAACTTCAGGATTTAAGCCCTGTTGGTTGCAAGAACTTACAAAATTTGGCTCTTCTCGCTTACCAAGCCAAATGCAGTGGGAATTCATTCTCCCCATGCACTCCCTGTTAGTTTGTTTCTCATCCTTCTCCACCACTGTGGCTCCCTCCTTTCCATAGGAGCTATGTGTTTATCTCCTAAACTGTGTTTCCACACTTCTTACCTTCTTTAATGTGGCCTCTTCTCTCCCTTTAATTGTGGGGTTTATTCTGCCATTCTTCAGGTCAATTTCTGGGGCATTTAGGATGATTGGTAATTATCTAGTTGTATTCATGGGACAAGCGAAGTCTAGGGTCTTCCTCCTCCACCTTATCTTCCTGGGATTACAACTACTTTTCCATAAATTTTGATCTGAAGATTTGCTGGTGAAAGTCCACTTGCCAATGTTAACCATGCTAAGCAGAATATTCATACTGTTCTCTCCTCTTAAATGAAGGTAACCTTTCTCAAACTAGGATATACACAAGAATTTGAAAATAAGGGAAGTCCCCAGGAGAAAAAACACCTGGTTTTAGATGGTGGATTATGTAATTTAACTAGTAAAAATTAAGATATTATTTTTTATTGAAATCAGCACAGACATATTATGGGACCCAAAGCAAAAGTCACTTGATTTCATAAAATCAAACAACAAACTTAAAAAAAAAAAAAAATCTGTGTTTGAGGCAGTTAGCCTCAGGCAATGTCTCCAAGACCTCAATGGGGTGAATTTGTTCTCCTTCAGAATAGGAGTGCTTCCAAGGGAAAAGTCTGAAAACATGAAAATATACAGGGCTATAACATTTTGGAATAAATTGTTTTTCCAGATTAATGTATGGACACATTAAGAACCTGAAAGAATGAGACATCAGGCACACATTGGCTAGTTGCTACTATACTGAACAAAGAGCACAGCTTATAGACCCTGTTGTCAGTTACTAAGACACAAGGAATTACTAAGAAAATCAAAGACAGTTATTTAGGTTGCATTCCATCAGCAAGTTTCCCTTCAAGGCCTCTAATCTTTCAAGTAGATCAATTACAAGGCTTAAAGACATTGGAAAATATGCCCAGTTTTCAACCAGCAAAGTTACACATATGATCCAAAGAGCCAAAGAATGATATATTTATGCAAAGTCTTTAAGAAATTACACTTCCTGTGATGCCTTGTTGTCTTAATCAATAAACCTAGAACTGAGATGATGAGCCTGATGACTACTTCAGCCTGTAGGATATGGTATGATCCTTAGCAATACATTTTAAATGAATGCTTTTTCTTGGCAACCTCCATGAAATGCTCTAAACCTATAAGCTCATCCTAACACAAGATCTTTTTATTTGAATAATACTGTCTTGACTCTATTTTTTTAAGCCCCCTTACAATATTTTGCTTTTATTTTCATTTTGTGGCTCAAATCAATAGCATCCATGGCTTTCCTACTTGGCCCATCCCCAGAATGTCTGCATCATTTCCTTCCTAGGAGGTAGGTAGAAGATCCAGAGACTGTTCAGTTTAGATGAAATCTTTCTTAAAGAAAGATTGGATGAATACTGGGGACCCATCTACTTTTGGGAGACAATCATTCACAAATAAATGTCATTTTCCCTTCCTAGTGTCCCCAACTCATACACCCTCTACTCAGCATTTCTAAACCATCACCTGATGGAAAGTGGGCCAAGGGATGGAGTTACCATATAGTGGTGAACTTGGAATAAACATATAGAACAGGTATAAGAACCAAGTCTGAATAGACACAAAGGCAGAGATCCATGCTCTGAAAATACTCAGCAAGAGAATATTTCTCTCACTGTGGGTGGGGCAAGGAAGCTCTGACATATTCACACCAACTCACAGGCCTGGCCAGAAGAGCCAGGGCCCCTCTATTTACTGGTTACTAACAGGAATTATAATAAAAAGCAAACAAGGAATGGTAGGGTGAGCTAGGTGCTCCGCTACCCCACAGTCCACTCGGCACTCTACAAATAAATAAACCATTTCTTGGCTGTGAAGTCCTCATGGGGCATTCCAGTGCCCCCACACTGAAAGCAGCTCTATGAGTATTTTGTCAATGTTCCTTTTTCTGTCTGCCTTCCCTCTTTACCCTCTAACTTTAGGGATGAGGACCACAGCAAGAATACCACTTTCAATAAGCAAAGGTGACCATCCTTCCTATACAGGAAGAGGAAAAGAAAATCGAAATTTCTGGTTTCTAGCTATTTATATCAATTCTGAATGTTCTTCTTCTCTCTCTTTCATCATTCTCCTTTTACTTCTCTTTTCTGCTGCTTATCGCAGTCTTCTCTAGGCTTATCTCATCCACTTTCTTCACACTTTGGTAGAACCCAGTCTCTCTGTAAAATAGCTTCCCATCATGTGCTAATTAATGTGCTTGTTCCAACGGAAGAACACTAGGAACACTCAGGTGTGGGCCAAGGTCCCTGGGTTGGATGCTGTTCCCTGCCTGGACCATTACTGCTATTTGTCTGTTAAACTCCTGAGAAGTAGCCCAAATGGAAACTCATTTCCCAGCTGGACATCCCTTCCAGGCACATTTCAAGAGTCCACACCACTGCTACAGAGACACCAGCTTTTTTTCCCCTTTGTTTTACCTTGAAGTAATGATGCTACACAAATGCAAGTGTTGATAGACAAAGAATTTTTATTTAAGTAAGTCAAGGGATGACTTAATGTGATTTGAAAACATAGCTGTCGATGATCATTTACGGCAATAGTTTTTCTTCCTTGAGATTCCCTCAAGGACGTGCACTGCCTGGAGGACTGTTACATCCAGCCCATGACATCATATTGAGAGCTTGAGGGGGAAACAGTGAGGTCACCGATCTAGGTGACAACTTCATGACCATTAACTCTTCATACCAAGGAATCCCTAGCCAGGTAAAACAGAACCAGAAATCCCTCAGCCCTGAGAATCTCCATCAACCAAACAATCCTCTCTTTGTTTGCTTTTCCTCCCTCTAATTATGAATATTGCTTTTAAGACAATGAACAAAGCACATACAGTAAAAGAGCTAAGGAGATGGGAACCAGAGAGATGAAAGTTACAGCAACCATACAAAGTGGCATTGAGATGAGAGAGACAAACACATTCTCTATTCAAGTGGTCACAAACCCATTCAGGGAATGCCAAATAGCCTCAAAGGTAACATTCACCACAAATGGGCGGGGGGGGGGGGGGGGGCGGGGGGGGCGGGCGGGGGGGGGGCAGTGGTGGGTTGTGCTGGGGAAAGCAAAATCAAAGGAAGGAGGGCAAGATGGGTATTTGTGCAGAGGTAAGGAAATGAGACCCAGAATTTAAATAATAAAGGCTGTTTGCTAATTTCTCCATTTGATGTAAATTTCCTCTAATTCCCTTTGGGCGCCTAATTTCCTATTCTTTGAGAGTCTCCTACCCAAATATATACTGATGATCCCCATATGAGCTGTACTTGAAATATCTTTTTCTTTTTCTATAAGTTCCTGTAGTTAGTTGGCATTTTAAAAAATACCACTGTTTTATCACTGGCTTGTAACAATCCGGTTTTTCCTCTCCATCCTAGGCCATTAGTTTGCTGGGGAGGAAGCCCCTGAGGCCCTTTGAGCTCGAAATTGTATTGCCACCTAATGTTCATGCCTGAGAACTGCAACAAAATGAAGGGAAAGGCATTTTAAATCTGAGGGGAAAGATAGGACGAACCGGCAAAAGTGAGCAGCAGACACAGGGAAGAAACAGATGGAGAGAGGGTATCGAAGAGACCAACACTGACCAAGTTCAACTTTTTGTTACCTAAACTATAAACATTCCTGGGAAACATTTAGCATTTTCGAAGACGTGAAAATAATTGTGCATTAGACACAGAGCAGCCAGGCAGGTATAAAAGATGTGATACTTCACATTGGAAATCAGTTTTTGCAATATAGTTGCCTGCTTAATTTTAAAAAGGTGGGGGTGAGTAAAGGAATAGAAAAGGCATGTTAGGGGCGCCTGGGTGGCTCAGTGGGTTAGGCCTCTGCCTTCGGCTCAGGTCATGGTCTCAGGGTCCTGGGATTGAGCCCCACATCAGGCTCTCTGCTCAGCAGGGAGCCTGCTTCCCCCTTTCTCTCTGCCTGCCTCTCTGCCTACTTGTGATCTCTGTCTGTCAAATAAATAAATAAAATCTTAAAAAAAAAGAAAGAAAGAAAGAAAGAAAGAAAGAAAGAAAGAAAGAAAGAAAGAAAAGGCATGTTATTCTGAAATCAAACCAAAGGAGATAGACCTGCAGAGAAACAACAGGGAGGATCAGTAGGAAAAACATGTTAGCAAAAGCCTGGTTAGCTAACCCTGGTTCTGGCTTAGTGACTCAGTGAATCCTGGCCAACTGCTCCTGTTGAGGGACAATGGACCTGGAGTTCTGTGAGTGTGGACTTTTTTTTTAAGTGTACATTAAAATGAAGCTCTGGGATCTGAAGGAAAATCATTTAGTGTTAACACAAGACACTTCTACGAAGGGCTATCTCACATAGAACAATATTCAGGATAAACAGTATCTGCCTTGTGGGGCCACGGTGATTGGGCAAAGGCTTAGTTACAACTAATTTTTATTTTTATTAAATAAGGACTTCTGAATCCAGCTTTACAAAATGGAAGGAAAAAAGAGGTGGGCTTGGAAGCTGTTTCGGTGCTTCTCCTGAAGATAACTGTGATATATTCCAGAAGTTTTCCTATCAACATCTCCCACCTCACCCACTTCTCAGAAAAGGGAATCCAAGTTCAAGCCAGCGCATGGGAAACAGAATCTGAAAGGTGTCTGTCTCCTTCCCACGCTTCTGTGTCCAAGGACAGGACAGTTTCAAAGTCATATATTACAAACAACCCAAAATAGTAAAGGAACTCTATGAGAAAATGAAAAAGGAATACAAATACATCACTGCAATATTGAGAATAAGAAGTGAAAGTGGGCTCCACAGACTCTATCTTTGAGAATAATTAATTCCATGTGTGAATATCAAGTAGGACTATAAACTTAATTCTACTTTAGGAGTTGTCGGAGATACAGAACTTACAACGTTTTATCCCACTTTTAAGGAGACTCTAAGGGGTTTATGGAGTGAGACTAACATCAAAGAACTGGAGAAACTATAAAGCAATGTTGTTGATGTTCTTATGCTTGGTGATTAGCACAAGAGCCAGAAAAGCTAGGAAAATGGAAAACGTCGTCCTTGTCTCCCTGAATTCCAAGCAAGAATTTTCTCCATGTTATAGAGTTTTTTCTTGTGCTGGTCTCTTCAGGGCTGTGGGTTCAGGGATCCCCAGAGGCTCATGAGAGAAGTTCTACGCTCTATACCCACCCCTTCTCACCGTGACCCCACAGCTGCACACTCCAGGCAATTACCAGTCAGCCTCCCTCCAACCTGAGATTCATAGGCAAATTTTTTGGGAAGGATTTCAGATTTATCATTCATACTTTCAATCAATTTAATCAAATTACTCATCTAAGGCAGATACACGGAGAACATTAAGAGTTTGGGTGGCAGTTGGAGAAAGCAGCAAAAGGATGAACAGGGTAGTGTGGAGGTATGTCAACGGGAAGTGGGTGAAATCTTGAGATAGACTCTTGAACACTGAAAGCCCTGTACTCCGAAGAAGCAGGACAAACGGGATGAGGAGGGGAAGGGCTGGGCTAGGCCTGCCCCACTCTCCCACGCCTCTTGCCCTGTGCTGCCTGAGTGCTCCGCCCCTCTCTGTGGGGGGAAGGAGGAGGGCAAGAGGCAGCCAGTACCAAGCTGATTCCTCAGGGACTTTCGGAGGAACGAGAGGGGATGAGGGTAGCCGGAGGTCAGGACAGAGGACTCACATGCATCAACATTTCATATTATGGGTAGGTACACCAGAATCATATTCTGGAAAAACTACAGCCTCTTCTCTCTACTCTGATAGTTAAAATTAGAAAAACAAATATTTAGGGGTTGAGTCAGTTAAGCATCTGACTTCTTGATTTTGGCTCAAGTCATGATCTCAGGGTTGTGAGATGGAGCCCTGAGTGGAGACTTTGTGCTCGGTTCAGAGTCTGCTTGAAATTCTCTCTCTCTCGCTGCCCTTCCCCCACTCACACACAGGGGCACACTCTAAAATAAATACATTAATTAAACAAATAGTGTTTTGGGTTTTTTTTGTTTGTTTTGGGTTTTTTTTTTAAAGGTTGGAACCCATTCAAGATACCTTAAATCCTTCCTCTACCAAACTGATGCGATTTCAATGTCAAGCCCTTAGAGAAGATCCAGGGACTTGTTCAAAAGGAGAGGACCAACTGTGCAAGAATGGACTGTGTAGTGAGCCAGTCATGAGCACACAGCTACTCCCAGGGGACATAAGACAGAGGAGTGAGAGGAGATGCCCACTTGCACCCAGGTCTCTATATCTGGCACAGCCCCAAAGCAAAGAAAAATTCCCATTCCTCTATTGGCTTAACAATACCTGCTCTCCCTTCAGAGCACAGAGGGAGACGGAGTTAACCTCCTAGTTTAAGAATGGTGTCTAAGTCAGTCTCTTCAATAAATGGTGCTGGGAAAACTGGACAGCTATGTGTAGAAGAATTAAACTTGACCATTCTCTTACACCATACACAAAGATAAACTCGAAATGGATAAAAGACCTCAACGTGAGACAGGAATCCATCAGAATCATAGAGGAGAACATAGGCAGTAACCTCTTTGATATCAGCCACAGCAACTTCTTTCAAGATATGTCTCCAAAGGCAAAGGAAACAAAAGAGAAAATGAATTTTGGGGACTTCATCAAGATCAAAAGCTTCTGCACAGCAAAGGAAACAGTCAACAAAACAAAGAGGCAACCCACAGAATGGGAGAAGATATTTGCAAATGACAGTACAGACAAAAGGCTGATATCCAGGATCTACAAAGAACTTCTCAAACTCAACACACACAAAACAGATAATCATGTCAAAAAATGGGCAGAAGACATGAACAGACACTTCTCCAATGAAGACATACAAATGGCTATCAGACACATGAAAAAATGTTCATCATCACTAGCCATCAGGGAGATTCAAATTAAAACCACATTGAGATACCACATTACACCCATTAGAATGGCCAAAATTAGCAAGACAGGAAACAACATGTGTTGGAGAGGATGTGGAGAAAGGGGAACCCTCTTACACTGTTGGTGGGAATGCAAGTTGGTGCAGCCACTTTGGAGAACAGTGTGGAGATTCCTTAAGAAATTAAAAATAGACTTCCCTATTACCCTGCAATTGCACTACTGGTTATTTACCCCAAAGGTACAGGTGTAGTGAAAAGAAGGCCCATCTGTACCCCAATGTTCATAGCAGCTATGGCCATGGTCGCCAAACTATGGAAAGAACCAAGATGCCCTTCAACGGACGAATGGATAAGGAAGATGTGGTCCATATACACTACGGAGTATTATGCCTCCATCAGAAAGGATGAATACCCAACTTTTGTATCAACGTGGATGGGACTGGAAGAGATTATGCTGAGTGAAATAAGTCAAGCAGAGAGAGTCAATTATCACATGGTTTCACTTATTTGCGGAGCATAACAAATAACATGGAGGACATGGGGAGATGGAGAGGAGAAGGGAGTTGAGGGAAACTGGAAGGGGAGGTGGACCATGAGAGACTATGGACTCTGAAAAACAATCTGAGGGTTTTGAAGGGGGCGGGGAGTGGGAGGTTGGGGGAGCCTGGTGGTGGGTATTATGGAGGGCATGTATTGCATGGAGCACTGGGTGTGGTGCATAAACAATGAATTCTGTTACACTGAAAAGAAATTAAATAATAAAAAAAAATACACACACACACACAAAAGAAAAGAATGGTGTCTAAGTGCTTTCGTCACAAAAGACTGTCACTTTGGACTAGCTTTCCTTAATGCCCTAAGGCAGAATGTGTTGTTGGAAGGAGAGAGAAATCTCCTTTGTCTTGTTGAAGACTCTGAGAATTTCCTGAGAGGCCCTTCTGCTGTTCCATGCTTGTTAAGGGCTTATGAAAGGAACTCAAGAAAAGTGTTTTCCTTCTGCACATCTTGCCTCCGTATTTCCTCATGCTCCAGTTCTGTCTTGTCTCTTTGGGTTGGAAATCCTCAGGAAATCCTGGAGTTCTTTTTCATCCATAAACTGTTGATGGTTTACGGTTTCCCCTTGCCAACGCTCTTCTCCTCCACCCAAAGAACATCCGAAACCTCCTCAAGTATTCAACTTTTTTTATCTAATCCAGAGATCTGACATGCGGAACATGCTGGCATCTCAACGCTCAGTGTTCTAGATGGGCTTCTTCCCCTCCACCCCCTGTCCCCATCTCACCTTTGTGCTTATCATCCATGCCTACAATTCTCTATACTTGCCAACGTTGCCTTCTACTTTCCCACTTGTAAAACAGCAACCTCTCTCTGAGGGAGGGAATTCAAGGCATTTGTATTATTATAATGTAAATTCCCTGGGTCAAACAGACCTATATTAAAATTTGAAATAAATAAATGGATTCCAGAGCCTAACAAACACGTCTAACATTTAATGGATCATTTTGTTACATTTGTGTGTGTGTGATTAGAACTGAGTTTGCTGCAGTATTATAAATAGACATCTCTATTTTCATTTGACAGAGTAACTTCTCTCTACCATCCCATGTTCATCCATTCATCCAAGAAGCCTGCCTCCCTAGACACCTGGTATACCAGCTATGGCGCAAATTACTGCAGATATAGAGCGAGGGTCACAGTTTGTCCATCCAAGGAACTCAGACGCTTTAAGGAAGGATCTGACCAACTTTCCCTCATTTACCATGTCCCTCCAGTGTGAGCAGGTAAGGCTATCACACCCATTACAAATGAAGAGAGAGAGCCCTTCCGGTAATATTTCCTCATGTTGTAATCACCGACCAAACTTGAACTCATAAAGATGGGAAGGCAGAATCCCTGGACATCCTTTTAAATCAAATGAATGTTTAATATTAGAGCTTATTTACCTGACAAGATTTTTCTTTCAAGTGGGTCAAACTGAGATCTGATATCTCAAGAATTCTATTCTGGTGCTGCCCCTGACTGAACTTGGGAATGGAACTCCGTATCTGACTAAAAGGTTTAGGGCCCCCCTATGCATCACTGTTTGAAGAGCAATTATAGAAAGAATAGGGCAAAATTTCTTATTAAGTATTCTGCACCCCCAAAGGAACAGAGTATTGTGTGCTTGGCTAAATAGGGCGGGTAACAATGGGAGGGAGGTGAAGCAGGGAGAAAAAGAAGAAAGGAAGATGTTTGTCAGATAAACTGGGGCTCTTCTAGCTTCAGTGATTAGGTAAGGAGAACAAGATATAGACCAGTCAAAGGTAAGGAGGATGGGAAGCAACTATCTTAGTGGAACAGATGCAAGGGACTGTGTCTCCAACCTGACAGTACTGATTTCATCTTTAAGACAGATTCCAGCAAAACCCGCATCTCACTAAGAAGATTAATTTTCTTCCTTTTATCAGACTGTGATGTTTAAAGGATATTCCCAATCACTGCCCAGTGGTCTGTCCTCCCAATGAGAACTTGGAGCTGTGACGATAAGCACAATTATCCCTTTTATTAGAGTCAGGCCATCACCGAATGTTCCGGAAGAAACTGGGTAAGGGTAACAGTTGAAGACAAGAGGGGAGTCTGAAGTTCTTACTCCTCCTCACTCTGAGAGTGACTGAGTTTGTGGAAGGGGGCGGTTTCAGGATTATCTTCTTGATATGGTGGTTCAGAATTTTAGACTATCTAAAAAAGTCAATTTTTAAAGTACTATTAGGTATTTCGGATATCCCTAAATAACTTGCTACTTGTACAAACTTCCTTAAGCACGCATCGTGTAGAGTGATGCTAAACTGAGTACTGAGTACATTCAATTATTCGGGGAGCCTTTCTGGTTATATAATGATGACAAGCAGATACTTATCTGCTCATGTACAAAGGTGGAAGAAAATAAGCTTGGAGTCCTTAAAAAGCCTCTTTCCTTTGAGGCTAACATTTTCATTATTTCATTACATACTCATTCTTTTCATATAAAAACAAAAAACTGAAATCTGGAGGAAGCAGCAAATTCTATTCCTCTTGTTTCCAGAACACTTTCTGCATCTATCCATTACAGCTCTTAGCAGCGAGAACTCTAAAAATTGATTTGTGGACTAGTTCCCCTTTGAATGTAAGCTCTTCAAAGGCAATAGTAATTTCTTGTTGAGCTTCACATCTTTAGTGTCTAGGTGTGTGGGAGTGTTTACATATATATATATATACAAGATTCACAGTTCCTACCTAGAAGGTGCTCGATATTTATTTGCTCGATACATGAATGACTAACTGAATGACTCAATCTGTTTCTTAGAATCCCAATGAAAATGATCAGACCAGATACATTATAGTTTGATTTTTGATAACATAATCTCTTAGAGACTACAGATCATATACCTCCATTATCATATAACTCCATTAGCCCTGCTTAGCTGATCAGCTAACAGAAACTTGTCTAGACACAGATGTCTGGAAGGAATGTTTGCCTTCGGGTGGTTCTCCACACTCTTCCCCCTTTTCTCAGTACCATGGCAAGGTACTCTATTTTTAACCTATGTGACCTTTATCCTAGTTCTTTCAGATTCAGGATTTGGAGACACTAAGAAAAAGTGTATCTCTTTCAGTCAGTTTTGGGAGTTTCACATAAAACAAAATAAAACAAAAAGAACTAAAAAAGATTATTCTTTTTCAGAAACTAAATCCCTCTCAGTCCCTTTACCTTTTTTCCCTTAACCCATCTGACTCAGGTTAAGTCTGTCCTTCTCAAAAAACAACTTGTTAAGAATATACTAGAGTTTTTAGTCAGTGCTTTTTTTTTTTTTTTAATCTCCTAGATCTTGAAGTTGAGAAAAGTCTGCCTTAGGACTGAGATTCTGCTTGCTAAAATTTCAGTTAATTCCTCCCTTACAAATCTTCTGCCAAAATGAAATACAGCCTTGTCACTAATTTTGGTGGTATAATTAATGATGAAAGCAAATGTGTTTCCAGAATCATATTATTTTAAGTAGAACTTTCTCAAACACTGAAAACATTTTTGCACCTAAGGACAAATTCATTATGGCTCTAGCAGTAGCAATATAAGTCAACCACCTCTCATCAATTTATCTCAAAAGTGGTTCTTCAAGATTATTTTTTATTATGTTCACAGGTTTTGAAGACCCTACACGTGTTGTACATCCTTCTTTGGAATGGTGCTCTTTCCTAGAGGACCTGTGTATAATTGGACTATCTATACCTTCTTCATAAAATTATAGTGTATCTAAATGGAGTTACAAAAGGTAACCAGTTCCAGTAATAACAGAAATCTAATTCTATTTGTTCATTTCACCTCACTCTCCCTGAAGCAGAAGGGAGGGTAATGGATCTTAGAAATAAAAGTTAAAAGGAGGAGACAACTCTGAGGAGACCCCCAGGTCATTTGGAGTTTGGAGGGGAAAGGGTCACCTTAAGCAGGTGCAGGCCAGGGCCCGTGGAGGAAGAATGAGACAGTAAAGCACTGCAGTTACATTCCTTTCTGTTTCCTGTATCTACTATTTTTAAAGTCCGTCTTTGCAAGATTTTGTCTCTTACCCGCCTTTTTATTAGAGAATCAATATTTTAACATTCTAGTCTCAGCTAATCATTTCTTTGTTTTATTCACCTCATCCGTACTTTCTGTCTTTGCTATTCCTCTTCCCTCTTGTTTCTTTGTTTCCTACTCTGGAACTCCTTTTCCAGTTTATCAAACTGAATGCTTTATTTGTATGAATCATTTTTCCTTTGATAAGTGAATTTAGAGTCATAAATCATCCTGTGAGTAAGACTTTAGTGGTTTTCTGCAGACTCTGATAGTTATTTTCTGTTCAAGAATTTAAAATTTTCCTTTTGATCTTTTTATATAGTGGGTTCTTTAATATTGTGAACATGATGTTAAACTTGGACTTTCCCTATCTCCAAGCTGACTGGGGCTTTAAAGCTAAAAGCAGCAGATGCCGGTTGTACCTAAAATGTTACCATATTTTTTCAGGCCTTTTTTTCCACACTTATTTTTCATATTCCTGCTGGGAATATTAAGCAAAGTTGAAACTTCACATACACCCTGCAACACAGGAACCACGCAGCAGGGGATTCCCTGAATTTTTTAAATCATAAAATATTAGAAATCGCTATCAAAATGCAGAAATAAGTTATGGAGTATTAATGATGCAATATTCTATACCAATCAGAGTTCATTAAAAACTACATATATCGGGGCGCCTGGGTGGCTCAGTGGGTTAAAGCCTCTGCCTTCGGCTCAGGTCATGATTCCAGGGTCCTGGGATCGAGCCCCGCATCGGGCTCTCTGCTCAGCAGGGAGCCTGCTTCCCTTCCTCTCTCTCTGCCTGCCTCTCTGCCTACTTGTGATCTCTGTCTGTCAAATAAATAAATACAATCTTTAAAAAAAAAACCAAAAAACAAAACTACATATATCAATATGAATACATTTAAAAAATACAACCGTTGAATGAAATGGCAATTCTGAAAAGTGTATACATTATTCAATACAGGTAATGAAAAACAGAAAGAGAATACAAACAAAAAGTCCATAAAACAATATATATTTGTATGTTACTGTATATTGTTTATGGACGGAAAGAAAGACCTAATGAGAATAATAACATAAAACAACATAATATATCAGGGTGTTTGGCACATGAGTGCCCTTCGTTAAATTTTTTAGTTTTCATTTAGAGTCCACTTAGTTACCATAAATGTAAAATTAACTTCAGATGTACAATATAGGGATTCAACACTTCCATAAACACCAGGTGCTCATCACAAGTGCCCTCCTTCATCCCCATCACCTGTTTCACCCACACTTCTACCCACCTCCCTTCTGGTAGCCATCAGTTTGTTCTCTATAGTTAGGAAGTCTGTTTCTTGGTGTTTGCCTCTTTTAAAATTTTTTTAAATTTAAGTTCAATTTAACTAACATATAGAGTATTATTAGTTTCAGAAGTAGAATTCAGTGATTCATTGGTAGCAAGTAATAACCAGTCCTCATTACATCACGTGCCCTCCTTATGCCCATCACCCAGTTACCCCACCCCCCACCCACCTCCCCTCCAGCAACCCTCAGTTTGTTCCCTATAGTTAAGAGTCTCTTATGGTTTGTCTCCCTGTTTTCCTCTTATTTTATTGTTCCTTCCCTTCCCCTATGTGCATCTGTTTTGTTTCTTAAATTCTACATATGAGTGAAATCATATGGTGTTTGTCTTCCTCTGACTCAATTCTGCTTAGCATAATATCCTCTAGTTCCATCCACATCATTGCAAAGGGAAAGATTTCATTCTTTTTGATGGTTGAGTACTATTCCATTGTATATGTATATCTACACCACATCTTCTTTATCCATTCATCTGTCAATAGACATCTGGGCTCTTTCCATATTTTGGTTATTGTAGACATTGCTGCTGTACATACTGGGGTGCATGTGCTCCTTTGAATCACTATGTTTGCATCCTTTGGATGAATACTGAGTAGGGCAATGGCTGGGTCATAGGATAGCTCTGCCTTTTTTTTTTTTTTTTAAAGATTTTATTTATTTATTTGGCAGACAGAGATCACAAGTAGGCAGAGGCAGGCAGAGAGAGAGGGGGAAGCAGACTCCCCGCTGAGCAGAGAGCGTGACATGGGGCTCGATCCCAGGACCCTGAGACCATGATCCCAGCCGAAGGCAGAGGCTTTAACCCACTGAGCCACCCAGGCGCCCAGGATATCTCTGCTTTTTAACTCTTTCAGGGAACTCTATATTTACTTGTCTCTTCCCCTGCCCCCTTGCTCATATGTGTAATTTAAGAAACAAAACAAATGACCTTTCAAATAATTTTTGTACTTATTTTGATTGGGGCACATTTAATATATACTTCATAATTTGTAAAAATAAATGTCTATCTTTTAAAAAATTTCAATCTCTTTTAAAAGATTCCTCAGACACTTTACAAATGCTAAAAGAAATAGAAGCCAATGTAAACTTTCCTTGGGCCACAGGGCTGTGGGCATCCTGCCTTTGCAGCAGCCCTTTAGGAAGATCGTGCCATATGGTCAGAAAAGGCATGAAGTCAAAAGTCAAGCCAACCTGACTCAAACCACAGTTCCCACTCTTGCTGTCTTGCGTCATCCAAGATGAATATTTTAAGTCAGTAAGTTTAAAAGTTAAACTGAGTAAGCCTCAATTTGCTCATCTGTTAAGCAATGGCAAGATTTAAAAGTCATTAAAAGAATTAAAGACGATTCAGCTCTGGCACAAAATAAGTAGGAGACATTCTATCAATACTAACTATTACTAACATGGTATTAATATCTGTGTGTTACATGACTGAATTATTCCATAATTGCAATTATACCTCTTTGCATCAGAGGTGATCTCTGAAGGAAATAGAGATGTTCTTTCGAAGGAATCAATGGATACAGCAATAATAATAAAAAAAATTAAAGAATTAATGGACAAATTGGGGTAGGGTGCAGTACTTACTTATTTTCAGTGATTTAAAACAACTTTTTGATTATGCTCCTGTATTCCGCGAGTCAGGGACTCAGGCAGACCCTGGGGGAATGACCTGTCTCTATTCCATGATGTGCAGGGATTCAGCTAGACAGACTCAAAGGCTAGGGATGAGCGTTTGAGTGCTACTTGGCAGGAATAAAATTTAAAGTTATTTGCTCTAGAGCTAAGGTGGTATAAATGAGCAAGACAACTGATGGCTGCAAGTAAAGATCAATAAAAAATTAAGAGAAATCTCTGAAAGGATAATATAATCCAAATGAAAAATAAGAGTTGATTTTTACAGAGAGTTTTAAGAACCTGGCTGTTACAGAAAGTAGTATGTTTATTTGTGATTTGGGAAGAATATTTACTACCTTGGAAACTGTCACTTCGTATATCATGATATACACTTTAATATACTCCATGCAGAAAACCAGGGAACAGGAAACCAGAGTGAGATCACTCTCTTTGGAAATAGCTTGTGTGTAAGAACAACTACAATACTCATCTGGTTTGTCTAGGCATAATTTCTATGTCTGTGTCTAAACTCTAATTATCAAATAAATCTGCCCGCAGCTAGATGGTCACATTTTTAGCCATCAGTGGGGTGGCTGACTCATCGTGGTTCACAAGCATCAATTCTATATAAAAAAAGAAATGGAAAAATACCCTGAGTTGTAAGTAATCAAAATGTGATCAAGATCTAACTTGGTTTGATTAAAAAGGAAAATCGACAGTAATTAACTTTTTCCTTTCTACTCTTCACACAACAAAATAAGAGAGAGTACAGAGAAGCAATTAAACGAAGTCGCCTTTTGCCCCTGGCAAACCTTCCCACCAAGGAACCTTCCCACCAATGAAATATTTAGCTCCAGATTTCTCAATTTCCCCCCTTCATCATTCCAAAATTGCTGTGGTCTTTCCTTTAGAAACAAGGGATCTTTGATTAACCCTAGACTTCTAAGACTCTTAATCTTTTATTTTATAAAAATTGTAAGACTGTACAGTAACAAGGCCATCATCCCTATTCAATTAGGACCTTGGATAGGATTGGAAATGAGCCTATATCATGATTTGCAACAAACTTGCACAGCCTCTGAGATGGGCTGAAAGAGTGTATCCATGACCACTGACCTCACCTAGAATATGCTCTTGCAGGGAAATATCACAGGGAGAAAAGAGTCCCCAGATGTAAATGTTGTAACACTGTCGCAAAAACTCCAACATTCATCCTCCTTTCTGACTACGGTCAGACCTCAGAAGAAAACACACCCACCCTATTCCCATCTAGAAACAAACGTTGCATCATTTACCCAGAGACCCTGGGTCACAGAAGCGTCTCCATTTCGGCCAACAAAACCATCTGACTGTACCACAGGCCTGGAGACCCGTGAAACAGAATTGTAACAGCAAGCGGAGATGTTTCCACAAATGAAAAAACCCTGTCCCTTCCAAAGTCTTCATGATCTCTGTCATGCATGTCTTTGCCATGTGGCAAACACAGGGACAGCCAGTAAACCCCGGATTCCAGTAAAGCAAACACTGGTGAGGTTCAAAGTATTTCTAGATACCCAAAATGCAAAGTGAGGCTCCATCAGGAGCTTGGGGCTGGGAAAACTGAGCCAAGGGAATAAGATGGGGAAGCACAAGAGACAGCGGGAGCACCACTGAATAGAGACCCCCAGCCCCGCTGTGAGGTACCGAGCAGTCCTCTCCCCGGGATCGCAGGGGCCAGGGGTGCACAGGGAAGGGACAGAGAGCGCTCTTACTGTAGCACGCGGGAGTGGCTGAAATCTCTCAAATCTGAGTCGTCATACTCCGGAGTTCCGGTTCCCAGCCCGCTGTCGCTCAGCATGCGCTTCCGTAGGGCGGGGTTCCACCAGTCGGACATTCTGGGAGAAAGCAGGGCACCAGGCGTTTAGACCTTCAAAGCCAGCACGGGACTTCCTCTGCTCTGTCTCAAGATGATTCTAGTCTCAGTGTGCGATGGGCAGCTGATCTTTATTGGGTATTTGCTAGTTACTTCTTCACACTTACTCTAATTTTCTCAAGTATCATGAACTGTTTGTGTGCTTCTGCCCTCTACAGATGAGAAAACTGCCTTTCAAGATGAAGTAATTTTAGGGGCGCCTGGGGGGCTCAGTCCCTTAAGCATCTGCCTTCAGCTCAGGTCATGATCTCAGGGTCCTGGGATTAAGCCCGGCATTGGGCTCCCGGCTTGGCGGGGAATCGGCTTCTCCCGCATCACTCTCTCGGTATGTGCATGCTCTCTCTCAAATAAGGAAATAAAATCTTTAAAAAGAGATTAAGTAATTTCAAATGTGATGTAAATAAGAAGTAATGGAACCTCATATAGAAATGGAAATGAGGAAATAACAAAGCCCATCCATCTTCACTGCTTTTTCCTGTCCTTGCTCATTTCCAGGAGGGGCAACTGATCAGAAATAAGAAAGGGACTGATTGAAGTTCTAATGGATTTTCAAGCTACTTTGGGCTACTTCATTTTTGGAGCTAGGGCTAACAGAGGATTAACCCAGGACAAAGCCTTTTCTTTTGGCCTTTAATTGATACGGAGAGAGGACAAAGAGCAGCGCGAGTGTGGCAGAGCCAGAGCGGGTTCACTCTTTGCCAGATCAAAGACAGCAGCCAAGATCGGGCTGGGCAAGGAGACAGGGAGACTCTGCTCCTACAGGAGGACCCAGCATCTCACTTGCTTTCCCCGCAGCGGAGAGGCTGGATTTGCAGACACGGACTGTGAAGACGGGCTTTTCCACCACCTTCTGGGACACCCAGGGATACATATCTGAGATTACTAGCTCTGGCTTCCTCAACACAGCCATATACCACCCCATCCTGCCACCTCTGTCTTCTCTCGACTTGATACATATCACTGAAATCAGCTGGCAGAGTGAGAAATATTCAGAGATGGCAGCAATGGCCAAATAAATTAGTGCCGAGGAGTAAACAGGCATAAGGTTACGTCAAGTGAACATGTCTACATATACATATATACAAATATATACGTGTGCGTGTGTATACAATTTGCAAATGCTATTTGAATGCATGCTATCTGAGTGCGTGTGTGTGTGCACTTTCCAGGGAAATCCTGATTCTAACTATTTGACCTTCATATACCAGTAAGACATCAAAGTTCATCAGACTTTACAAGGGCAGAAATTTTCATTTTTTTTAAATTTCTGCCCTGTTGTTTCCCAAGTGCTTAGACTAGTAGCTGGTGCCTAAAAAGTTCTCTAAATAAATATTTTGGAATTGCTGAAATAACCTAGAAAGCCTAATAATATTCTGGTGGTTCAACGTAGTGATTAAATGCATGGGCTTTAGCGTAACACCTGGGTGGGAACAGATGTCAATTCTGCCATTCATTTTCTGTGCAATACGGGCAGAGATGAAGACCCCTCTGAGTGTCAGGGCTGTTATGTGTGGATTTAGGGTAATACTGGTACCAGAGGTGCAGGGGCACTACCACAGGAGAGGGATGGCGACGATCACTGTAATAACATCATACTGAGTGAGCGTCTACCAAGTGCCAAGAACAATCCTAATAATTCACATGTATCAATTCATTTAATTTTCAAACAATTCTCTGCGTTGGCTTCATTTCCATTCTACAGATCAGGAAATAAGCCCAGAGCACTTCTTATGATTCGGTCGCTGTGAAGGGGTGGTAGGGATATAAGAAAGGCATTTGGGACCGTATGTGGCTCAGAATAAGTGCTTGATACGTCATAGTTATTATTATACCATCTATGTCTCAGGCCGCCTGGACATAGCAAAAAAGGAGGAGGAAGTGGGGGAGGGGAAAAGGAAAGTCAAAAACCACCTGTGCCCATTTTCCTTTGGATAACACAAGCATTGTAGCTACATATGCACACATGCAAACACTAGTACTTTATAGTTTGGTCAGAAGTGTGGCTGTGGCGGATAAAGAAGGCTCAGACATGGTACAAATCTTGGTGGGAAAGAGTAATTCTCTGCAGCCATTCAAAAGACAAACGTAGAATGGAACCAGTTATCCTACACGCTAATGAAACACAGCAAGAAAAGCTGTATTTTAAGATAGCTCGATGTCCCTGGAAATGTCAAGGGAAAAGCCACGTCAGACACGGATGTCGCCCTGCGGTCAGCCTCCCTACCGCATCACCAAAGAAGGGCTCGCTCACCCCGAGGCCTGCTCCACCACCAGGTCGGGCATTCCCGGAGGTGTCCCCGCCTGCTGTGACAACGCCATATCTGGGTCCAGAATAAAAATCTCGTCTTGGGAGATCTCCATCACAAAGTGCAAATGTTCCTAAGGAAGAAAAAGAAGTCTGTCAGAGGACTGATAGGATTCTCAAGTCTATCACCTGATCAGGGACAAAACAAAGCACCCTTGGTCCTGAGGGGTAATGAAAGTCTATGACATATCAAAAGACCACAGTGTGTTTTCAGAGGCCCAACCAGTGGACATGCATCCCTGAAGCCACCTGGCAGCAAGAGGCTGGTGAGAGGAAGAGGTGAATCCCTCTTAGTTTGGGATTCCTACTTGACTGGGATCTCGTCAGATAATAACCAGAGATGGGTTTGCCTCTTCTTCCCAAATACTGTCAAAGAAGGAACACCCCACCCGGGGCTTGGTCCAGCATGACTCGTGCGATTAAGCTGGACTTGGACCCCCAGGATCCGGCCAGAGGTAAGTGGCATGATTAACAACCGGTTTTATTGCTGGGTTCCATACTGTATTATTATTTCTTCTCCTTTCTCTTTTTTGCAGGAGAATTTGGACAGCAGGAACACTTATTATCATTGGGCAGAAGCATTTTTTTTTCTCATTATGGAACTCTGGGAAGTGATGAGTTGTAAGTAGCATAAATATGCACCTGGGCTGTCAAACTTGCTAACCAAAATAAACCTAAAAAGCCATAAAACGGAGCTAGGAAGTAGTAAAGGTGGCAGTGTGCAAGAAAATTTAGAGTGCAGGTTGGTGATAACATCTATAGGCCTAGTTATTTTCTGGGCCTCAATTCCAAGGTCAAATCTTGAGTCCACAAATCACAAGATGTGTGAAGACAAAAAAAAACCTCGTAACTTAGGCTATGAGTACCATTCTGGAATTGGTACATGTTTTAGGGTTTACACTAGAAAAATGTACAAGATTAGCTACGAATAAAGTCTATTGATTTGGCAATTTTTCACTCTTACAAATAGGCTCAAGAAGGCTTACCTGAGATCTGTCTATTCGGTAAAAGCGATCAGCAGAAGTTGCTAGGGAAAAAAAAAAGTATATGGCATTGAGTCCTGTGATCTGGCGCCCAATTTGCGACTTTCTCTCCTATTACGCCATTCAAAATCTTTACATTCAGTCCTGCTGGCCTGCTGGCCAGTTTCTAAATTTAGAAAAACCCAGAACTCGCATGTCCCCTGCAGCTATGACCGAGCTTAGAAAGCCCTTCCCTAGTCCATCTCCTGAACCAAATCTCACCCATCTCTTAAGGACCAACTTAAATGCTTCCTCCTCTGAGAAACATTCTTCTGTCCCATCTTCCCTACTCCAGACAGAATTCATTGCTCCTACCTTGCATATTTGCATTTTGTCTATACTTCTTGTAGACACTATCTTCATAAATAACCAAGAGTCAGGCTGAAGGTCTGTGTTTCTTTTACTCTTTTATGTCTCCAGACATGAGCACAGGACCTTAAACAGAGCTGGGACTCAGTACGTATTTATTAAGTAAATAAATTGGGGCAGGGGGAGGTAACCTGTAGGTAGCTAGACTTCCCAAGGAAGTGATTCTCATTTTGCAAAAAAAGAAAAAAAAGCTTGAAGATACAGAGCCAAGGACCACATCTGGTATTGAAAGATTCATTTCACTTCAAGACTGAATCCCTAAGCCATGTCTAAAGAAAGCCAAAACTGTAAAAATAATTATTTAAGCATTCCTAAAAGGGACTGGGCTGCGTCTATGGTTTGGGGAAGAAAATTGCAAACTTTGGGTTTGTAGACACTGTTTGATTATTCTTAATACTCGAAAGAATTATGTTCCTCCTCACTTAAATCTACCTAACAGACTCCAAATATTATAAATAGATTTTCTACAAAGTACATAGTCCTAAAGGGAGTAACTCAAAATGCAAATAATCATTCAAAAATCATAAATATTTAATGAGTAGATTCTCTCCAAAGGAAATGAGCTGAGAAACAAGACAATCATAGTCCTTCCTCACTAAAAGCAACAGGGGAATAAAGTCTGTTTCAGAAGGACCTATTCTACTTTGGTTCTTTTTAACCATAAATGTGATCACCTTTTGAAGGTTTTTATATCTATAGAATATAATTAATATCACACTTGTAATTTTATCTAAGAATGTATGTAGAACAGACTATATATAGAACAATTCATATGAATTTCTAAAACTTTTTCAAATATAAGTTGTTTCCCTGGGAATTCAGGAAAAAAAAACACATGATTGTGTTTCTCATCATGAGGGAATAAAGGAGCTGGAAGAAAGTAGTGTAAATTATCTTCAGAGGTAGGCGAGGAGCTATTAATGAAAATCTAGGTCATGATTCACATGGGTTAGATCTGATATAAATACAATTGTTCATCTTCATAGTACTGTTCCCACACTCACACATCCTGTCGCCCTCTTGCCCACATTTATGTCCTCTCAGATGCATCCCAGATCAACCAAAGAAATGGTTACAGTGAAAACCACATGTCCACATACTAGGTAGTCCATACACCGGGCAGTAGATAAGGAGATGTTTTGCAATATGGTAGAAAAACTGGATTAGGCAGCATCTAGGGAGTGAGAGGTGCTTGCAGTGGAAAATGAACCCATGAACCAATCAGAAAATAACTGAAATCACCATCACACAGAGCTACATGAGGAGTTTCTACATAATCCCTTGGAAAACCAGGGTCCACTCCATTCCGTCTATCGGTGCCTTGCCCTGCTGTTTCTGCAATCCCCACCTCTCCACGAAATAGAGAAACACTCACCGTCTAGAAAGCACCACCGTGGTGAGAGTCTCTGAGCTGAGAGTGCCCTGGGGAAGGAGGTCTCGTGGTCCTGGAAAGAGACACATTACATCCTCCTAACATCCATTTGAATGACCTGAGGGATTTAACCTCAGTGTACTCTATCGACTACTTCTACGAGTGAGCATCCCCTCCTAAACTGAGCACCGGTGAGAGGCCAAAACATATTTCTACTAGAAAGAGAGGCTGTGCTTCAAATTACTTCACATAGAAACTTCTAAAACAACTCCCATGTAGAATTTCCAGGAAGTCTTCAACTCTTCTATTAAGTATGCATAAATGGGATCAATGGGGACATTCACCCCATTTGGAAATTTCTTTGCTTTTGTGAAGCTGAGGAACTAGGGGCAGCTGGCTGTCATTTACACTTTGGTTCCCCACGTAGGTATAAGGAAGGTAGTAGCACAAAATGGGGAGGAGTTGAGGCTCATCTACTGGCTGACATGGACTCGTAGCGCCTTAGAAACACAAGAGGCCACCCATCTACATGGTCAAGTCCCCTTAACTAGCGTATCATCTGTTATATGAGCAATTTGTCTCCATGAAAGCAAAGTAAATCAGCATCATATGTTGAGGCCACCATTACCCCAACCTTATCCACTGAACCTGACTCCAGAGCAGTGGACAAGGAGGAAGAACGTTCTGCCAGGCCGGCTGACGACAAAATCGTCTGACCAACATGGACTTAACTAGCGATACACTCATCGGCCTTAGCATTCTCTAGCTTTCTAGCTTCTAAGATGTCTCATCCTCCCTCCCTCTCATGTGTGATCTCAAGGGCATCTGCCAGCCTCCATCTTCTCTCTTTCAGCCTTACATAAAAAGGGTTCCTTCCTGTTCAAAGCTGACCACTTCATCTAGTCTCCAGATTACCCTCTTCTTTTCTTTTCTTTTTTCTTTTTCCTTCCTTCCTTTCCTTCTTGCTTTTATATCTTTTTATATCTATATTTTTACACTTTATTTCTGCATTCTTACTGAAATCTTCTCCCCTACCCAGAAACTCATTAATGTTTCTGCTTTCAATGGCTCCCTCTCTCTAAAACGATTTCCCCTCAGCTGATCCTGTTACATCTTCTGAAAATTAATTTCTCCTTCCTTGCCCTGACAAACTCTCGAAGCATGCCTTTAGTACCTCCTCCCTCCAACCACCCCATAGCCATTTTGGCCCGGCCTCTAGAAGGCTGGCTTCTGATGCTTCATTCTTCAAAAGCTGCCCTTTGGAAGGACTAGCATCCTTCCTGATTGAATACTACTTCCAGTTCCCAACCTTTCCAGAAGTCTCTGAACCTTTAATTTCTTAGTGGAATTAAGGCCACATCACAGAAGAACAGACTAGGCAACTGGCAGATTGAAAGCAGAAGGGATTTTCTGTTTATCATTCCAAACTTTCAAAAGCTAAGAATCTCCCCTAAGAGAAACTCTGCCCATGATAATTAAAAAAATAAATTTAAAAAAAAAAAAAGCACATTCTTGTTTACATCACAAGACTTGGAGCATTCTAGCCCTGGCTTATAATGAAATGGAAATCGTTGACAGAAATAGGACAAATGAGGAGGGACGCTAGGTCTCTGTGGGAAGGCAGTGGGAGTTGGACCCATATTAGGGATTTGAGATGTTCTAATACAGGGAACATCCCTGGAGTGCAGCTGGGTGTGTACGGGAGGCGGACGGGGGAAGGAAACAGCAAGAACATGGGACAAACAATAAGAGAACTAATCCGCGGTCGCATGGACTTCTTTGGGGTTTCGTCCACACTCCCCGAAGCCTCACTTGCTCCTCTGGTAAACCTATGCGTAGATCAGTGGTACTCAAGGTGTGAACCGTGGGACCGCAGCATCAGCGGGGAGCTTGTAGAAATACAAATTCCCAGGCGCCACCCAAGTTTATAGAAACCCTGGGATGGAACCCAGGAATCTTTCAGGTGAAGGTGATGTATGCCAGAGGTTTAAAAGCATGGACTTAACACAAGGGACCCATTTTATTATTAGAAACCTTGACTACATGGAATTTTTAATACGAATGGATTCTGCAAATCAAATAATTGAGAGAGAAAAACCTAGTCTCGGGTCTGGTACCAAAATTTTATATTTACACGCATAAAATTGATAGAGTCATGGATAGACAGATAAACATATACCTCTATGGATGTATATGGAGCTGTGGACACAGATGTTTCTCTCTTTTCTAAACCAGCTTTGCCACTCTGCTGGTTGCACTACATGAAATCATGACATGTGCTCAGTACCTATTTGTATCAAAGTCACGTTTAACATTTCAAGAAGTACATTTTGACATGTGATAAACTGTTTTTAGGAAACTTAAGGTTCTTACTGCATTTTTATAAAACATGTAAAGTCACCAACATGTCAAGTTTAGTGTCAAATGCAGTAAGTCAAGAAATTTAGATGCGATTTGAAATATTTCGTGCCAACTATGGAAGCTACTAAATAAAAATAGTAAACAGAAATGTGACTGCCTTCTCTAGAAATAAAGATGGCGTAGACACCAAGGGCAGTTTCTGAAATTTGATGTCAAATGTGCTACGGAGAGCCCCACACAAAAAATCAAATTTTCCCAGGTAAAAATCTACTCTGAAAGTCAGCAGAAATGCTTAATTTATCATTTTAAAAACCGAAAGATGAATAATGTTATTTCTGGAGTATTCAAATTAGAGAATATTGGATATTATTTCATCTCATTTAATAAAATGCAGATTGAAAAAAATAAATAAAGCAGAGATTGATACACTCCCTTAGCCACGCGACTAGCTTACCACAGGCAGTCAAAATAATAGTGGCCTAACTGTATACATTTTAATGCATGAGTGTCTGTGTGTCACGAGAGTTTTATGCATGTGCCTATTTATCTTGTGTATTTTCTATTCATTTGTTTTCTCTACACTTTAATTCACAGGCATTTGCTATAACTTAACTTCCTTAAAGAGGTTTTATTTAAAGAGAATCTTACCAGTTCGCTCTGTGAAAATGCATTGTGGCTGCCAGAGAATAGAGACCTTTGAAACACTTCGAATAGGTTCAAGTGGATCCTCAAGTAAGTTGAACGAGCCTTAACTCCCTGAAATTTTATGCTAAATTCAGCCTGCCTACATGCAGGTGCATGTGTCACTGCTTTCCATAGATTATTGAAGTGATCTGGAATCCCAAGCTGATGAGAAAAAATGTCATTGAAAAATAATCGAACACTTCCTTGGTCACCTGCAGATCAACCTGGCATCTTAGGAGATGGTTCCAAGTGTGCAAGGAAGGCCCTAACTTCTCCAGTGTAGCTCCCTTAAGCTAGGTTTGCACCCTCTCCCTCCTTTTACGGTGCTCCTTCAGCCTTGTTCATAAAAAAAAAAAAATCACCATTTCTTAAAAAGAGAGTTATTAATATAATAAAGTCCTATGCTAAAAGGCATTTGAGCAGCACCTGGGTGGCTAAGTCGGTTAGGCATCTGTCTTTGGCTTAGATCATGATCTTGCGGTCCTGGGATCAAGCCCTGTGTTGGGCTCCCCACTTAGCAGGGAGTCTGTTTCTTCTTCTCCCTCTGCCCCTTGTGTGTGTGCGTGCTCTCTCTCAAACATATATATATATATATATATATATATATATATATATATATATATATATTTTTTTTTTTTTTTTTAAGAAAAGCATTTGAATTCCAAAGTAAAAATGCAGTTATTACCTACCCCAACCTGGGAAGGATTTATAATGCAATGCAATTAAACTACTTATTTCAAAATTATCAAAACCTCAATGAGATACCATGTCACACCAGTCAGAATGGTTAAAATTAACGAGTCAGGAAATGACAGATGTTGGCGAGGATGCAGAGAAAGGGGAACCCTCCTACACTGTTGGTGGGAATGCAAGCTGGTGCAGCCACTCTGGAAAACTGTGGAGGTTCCTCAAAAAGTTGAAAATAGAGCTACTCTATGACCTAGCAATCGCACTACTGGGTATTTACCCCAAAGATACAGATGTAGTGATCCAAAGTGGCACATGCACTCTAATGATTATAGCAACAATGTCCACAATAGCCAAACTATGGAAAGAACCTAGAGGTCCATCAACAGATGGATGGATAAAGATGTGGTATATATATACACACACACCATGGAATATTATGCAGCCATCAAAAAATGAAATCTTGCCATGTGCAGTAACATGAATGGAACTAGAGGGAATTATGCTGAGCGAAATAAATCAGAGAAAGACAAGTATTATATGATCTCACTGATACGAAGAATTTGAGAAATAAGACAGAGGGTTATAGGGGAAGGGAGGGAAAAATGAGACAAGATGAAACAGAGAGGGAGACAAACCATAAGAGACTCTAAATCTCAGGAAAGAAACTGAGGGCTGCTGGAGGGTGGGGGGGGTAGGAGGAATGGGGTGGCTGGGTGATGGACACTGGGGAAGCTATGTGCCATGGTGAGTGCTGTGAAGTGTGTAAGACTGTTGACACACAGACCTGCACCCCTGAAACAGATAATACATTATGTGTTAATTAAAAAAAAAAAATGCCCTGTGGAAGTCATGTGAGTTAGAATGTTTAGTTTTACCTAAGGCATCCCACTGGTGGGTGTTGTAGAATTTTTAAAGAAGACTGAAATAGATGTAAAGGCATACATAGACCGGGCAATTCAATAAACATGTCAGCTTTCTCCAGAAAAATTTACATATTAAAGAGATATATAAAAGCAGTCAAGTCTCAGCAAAATTTTCCCCTTGGATCTAATCTAGCCCACGCATATATATGCAGATGGAAGGATCTCACTTGCATTAGGACCTAAAAGTTGAAGATTACCTAAAATCAGTGTTAAAATGACATTTCCAGGCAGCAGATGGACAAAATGTAAAACATACCCACAAAATATACCAACAACCTATAAAATAAGACAGAAAAAAATCCAGCTAATCAGCACAGCTGGGTGCTAGGACAACATCTAAAAGATCCAAGGGAGAACAGGAGGTAAAGTACAGGCGAAGGAAGGAAAATCTGGTCATGGCTGAGGTTGTTGTATTTTGATTGAGTTGAAAAACTGAGCCAAAAACTACTCTTAATGAGAAAGTCTGCTTTGGAAAACTGATTTTGCCCGTGTGTTCCAATACAAGTTTATTTGTGGACACTGAAATTTA